>NC_044566.1:10390523-11041563 GCF_007565055.1 Rhinopithecus roxellana
TTTTTGTATTTTTTTGTAGAGACGGGGTTTCACCATGTTAGCCAGGATGGTCTCGATCTCCTGACCTCGTGATCCGCCCATCTCGGCCTCCCAAAGTGCTGGGATTACAGGCTTGAGCCACCGCGCCCGGCCAGATATTATCTTAATGATACTTTACAACCCATTTCTCATATAGGTAACAATACCTGAATAATACCATGTCCTTGAGCAAATACTTCTATATTGTCAGCCTTCACTGCAGTGTTTTCTAGAGCTCTTCTGACTGAATGAACTGTGTAGTCAATGTTATTAGCTTTCAGACCTAAAATTAAGAAACAAAAACAAGTAGTGTAGCACTCACTATCTGAAACCTTAGCCACCCACCAGTATGATCACCTGTAGACTCTCTGGTTTTAATGTCTTGTGTTTTAACACTCATTTTAAAATCTTTTTTGAAGACCTGAACTAAACAGTCTGACTCAAACTGCTTGCATCATATGAAGGTTTCATTCCACAAAAATCACATGTTCTCATTATGTGGTGGGCAGAGAGACTCTGGTGTGGGTTTTGTAGCGTAATATAAATGTACAAAGCAGATACCTAAAGGCATGTGAATGACATTTTCTTTAAAACACTGCTGGGTTAAACTAAACAAGATGGTTGTTGGCTATAAGCCCCAGGGGAACTCAAGCAAAAAAGATGCTGAGGTCTCAAGACAGACCAATAAAATCAGAATCTCTGAGGACTGTCCCAGAGATTGCTATTTATTAAACACCTCTCAGATGATTCTAGGGTACAGCCAGGTTGGGAATTATTGTTTTATGGGAAGAATATGGAGGCCACCAATTCGTAAGATGAGTGCTATATCATTCTTGTCCTCTCCAGAGCTCATCACACATATATACATGGATGATACTGTCAGACACAACGCAAGCATGGAAACACTATGAAGTTATAACAGCAAATCAAAGAAATAACCAGTTTTGTGAGAATCCAAAAAAGGTGAAGCTCCATCAGAGGAACTGACACATGAGCCGCCTCTTAGAGAAAGTACAGGAGTCTTCAAGGCCACAACATGGCAGAAAGGACTTCTAGGCAGAATGCAGTACACCCAAAGATGGAGGCCAAGAGGCCTTGAAATATCTGGTGAGGCTGAAGAGAACTAGAAAGAGGGTCATGTTAGGATCCATCCTAAGAGTGTGGGCTCAACCTAGAAAAGGATGGTAACACTTGACAGTGGTATATCATCACAGGTTTATGCTGGTAGCACCAGTGTGGACAGGCCATGCTGAGGAGATGTGGTCAGCAGAAGAAACTGTGGTGTGGGTCAGAAAAGGGGTGAAGAAAGGAGGCAGAGGAGAGACAACTTAAAGAGGGACATTTCTGTGGAGAGAGTTTCACAGTAGCCTGGCTACTCTAAATGTGAGTCCTGGCTAAACCCAGTGTCACTCTATTTAATCCTGGGCACCACTCTAGAAACCCCTCCTTCTCTACCTCATTTTGGTCACAGCATCCATTAACTTCTAACATGCAACATCGACAGTTTTTTATTTTGTTCAAAATCTGTTTATCCCAACCATAATATATATGATATAAACTCCACATAAGCAGGTATTTTTGATGCTTTGTTAACTAATTTAGCCCTGGAGCTAAAATACTGCTTGATAGTCGTTAACAAATATACTACCAAATGAATAAATACACATTCAAATTGTCATTATCACATAAGTTACTTGTTACCTTAAATTCTACTTTGTGCCAAGGGAATTATCAATTCTACCACATGTTCTTACCATGAGAGCTTCAGAAAACAAAAATATCTGTCTGCAATAATGTAAGGACAATAAGGAACATGGTTACCTGAAAGGATCAAGGCAATGCCTCCACATGCATTGGGGGAAGACATAGATGTTCCATTCATTAGCTGCGTCCCTCTCAATGTCCAGTTAGGAACAGAAGCAATGGCTCCTCCTGGTGCACTGATACTCACACCAAGGGCTCCGTCAGCACTAAATGGAAAGCCATTGAAGTTTGCTTAGGATGGTGAAAGCTCAACATACACGGGCATTTTTAAGACAGCCACTGGTTAAATCCAAAGTATAACACTGTGTACTAACTGCACTCATTACAAATAATGACAAAGATATTATTATGAAGAATCAATGGGGGAAAAACACCCAGCATAGCCATTTTCCCACAGGCAGCATTTATTTTTTCCTTATAAGCGTACAGAAATGTCTGTGTGTATATACATATCTGGGCATGTGTGACAGGCCATAGTGTCAGGTATATCTAGAGAGAGAAAACAAATGTCACTGTTCTGACTCTTTGATGAATGTACTTCTCTCTTATCTGTAATAAGAAACTTTCCTTTTGTTCAACGTCTAATATAGCACTGTACAATAGAAATATAATGTGGGCCATATAAATTAACATTTTCTATAAGCCACACATAAAAAAAGCTAACAAGACACTAATGCAATTAATTTTAATATGTTTAACTAGACAGAGCAAAAATAATAGCATTTCAACATGTAATAGAAAAAAAAGAAAAATGAATTAGTTGACTTTTTTTTTTTTTATACCAAGTCTTTGAAATCTGGTGTACCTTTTATACTTATAGCACATGTCAATGCAGAGTAACCTCACGTCCCTGATTGCTGCAATACTGGATAGCTCAAGTCTAACAGTACTGCCCAGCTGACGGCTTCAACCAAGCAAAGTCTGATGAATTAAAGCCCTTAGAATTCATAATCACATTATCATGCAACATGGCTCTGTCCTCTGCCCCAAGTAAAGAAGGAATGGCACAGAATAGCACACTACTTCCACCTTCCTGGCAAAGTGGCCATACATTCCCCCACAGAGGCTGCCAGACTCTCCTTATACCATTCTCCCAACTGAGTAACTGTTTTACTCAGGTAAAAACACTAGGGCAATTTGGCTTTACATTTTTATAGAGAACTGAAAGCAATACATATATATTCCTCTTGAAATGGGCTGATGGCACCTCTTTTAGGAAATATCTTAGAACGATTATTATTAGGGAAATATCTGTTGACCTGTGAAGATGTTCACGATGTAATACTGAATGACAAGTAGGTTACAAAAGTGCCTGAACAGTGTCATCTCCCACTAATTCATGGGAGAATGACTAAAAGGATGTTCACCAAAATGTCACCTGTACATATCACAGATAACAAGGTTTAGGGTGATTTTCTACCTTCTTGTTTGCACTGTATTGACTAATGGTGTTCAAAATGAGCATTGGTATTGGATAGCATTAGAAAAAATAACTTGGAAAGAATCATGAATTCTGACTACTTATTGCTCTTTATTAATTTTCCACTAGCCTGTTAAAGTGGTAAATGATAAAGCATTTCTGGGTGTTTAAATCAGTATTCTAAAAATGAGTCTCGGCTGGGCGTGGTGGCTCAAGCCTGTCATACCAGCACTTTGGGAGGCCGAGGTGGGCAGATCACGAGGTCAGTTCAAGACCAACCTGGCCAACATGGTGAAACCCTGTCTCTACTAAAAATACAAAAATTAGCCAGGTGTGGTGGTGGGCGCCTGTAATTCCAGCTACTTGGGAGGCTGAGGCAGAAGAACTGCTTGAACCTGGGAGGTGGAGGTTGCGGTGAGCCGAGATCATGCCACTGCACTCCAGCCTGGGTGACAGAGCAAGACTCCGTTTCAGGAAAGAAAAAAAAAAACAAAAGTCTCATGAAACAGAAATGTTTCCTTAAAATTCAAAAAAAGCCAGTAATATTTTTCTTCTCAATTTATATAATAAAACTTCACGACCTGTTTATGTAGCTGTGATTACATGTGCCTGCCACCATGCCCGCCTACATTTTATATTTTTAGTAGAGATGAGATTTCACCATACTGGCCAGGCTGGTCTCAAACTCCTGACCTCAAGTGATTCTCCTGCGTCGGCCTCCCAAAGTGGTGTGGTAGGATTATAGGTGTGAGCTACTGCACCCGGCCCAGACATTTGGGAATACGTCTTGAAGAAATACGCCACCCGTGCAAACGCCTGGAAGTAGCAGATGCTGTGTGTCTCAGTCAATGCTGATGCGAGATGCTGTGTGTCTCAGTCAATGCTGATGCGAGATGCTGTGTGTCTCAGTCAATGCTGATGCGAGATGCTGTGTGTCTCAGTCAATGCTGATGCGAGATGCTGTGTGTCTCAGTCAATGCTGCCGCGAGATGCTGTGTGTCTCAGTCAATGCTGCCGCGAGATGCTGTGTGTCTCAGTCAATGCTGCCGCGAGATGCTGTGTGTCTCAGTCAATGCTGCCGCGAGATGCTGTGTGTCTCAGTCAATGCTGATGCGAGATGCTGTGTGTCTCAGTCAATGCTGATGCGAGATGCTGTGTGTCTCAGTCAATGCTGATGCGAGATGCTGTGTGTCTCAGTCAATGCTGCCGCGAGATGCTGTGTGTCTCAGTCAATGCTGCCGCGAGATGCTGTGTGTCTCAGTCAATGCTGCCGCGAGATGCTGTGTGTCTCAGTCAATGCTGATGCGAGATGCTGTGTGTCTCAGTCAATGCTGATGCGAGATGCTGTGTGTCTCAGTCAATGCTGATGCGAGATGCTGTGTGTCTCAGTCAATGCTGATGCGAGATGCTGTGTGTCTCAGTCAATGCTGATGCGAGATGCTGTGTGTCTCAGTCAATGCTGATGCGAGATGCTGTGTGTCTCAGTCAATGCTGATGCGAGATGCTGTGTGTCTCAGTCAATGCTGATGCGAGATGCTGTGTGTCTCAGTCAATGCTGATGCGAGATGCTGTGTGTCTCAGTCAATGCTGATGCGAGATGCTGTGTGTCTCAGTCAATGCTGATGCGAGGCAGTGTTTTCCAAAGATAACAGAACATGCTCTGCTCAGCGACCATGAGTCAATGTGTTCTATTTTGTACCATCTAATGTAACAATTAAAGCAAATTATTTCTAATAATATTTCATGTTTATGAAAAATGAAACAAATTCAATTCTTAGAACATCTGGTTTGTGAATCAATATCTACTTTAATCCAAGTTTCCCCATAATTCATGAACTCCTTAGTGTTTTCTTAAAATAATTCTTTAAATGCTCTATGGCAAATATCAGCAAAGGCTAGGTTTAAACATTCTCTAATACTTTGTTTTTACATTGACAATAAGATAGAACTTAAAATTCCAAACTCAGTTTTAGAAGAGAGTAAGTTTAATAATTTTACACTTGTATTAACTGAACATAAAACACATCAAGCTTTGCTGACTTTTGGCTCTTATCCTAAGCCACTCTTACTGAGTGTCTTCAGCTGGGCTGGCAGGGGTAGTCTACAATGACAGTGCAAAGCAAAGCTTTTTGATCCATGTGGATGCCCACAGCCTGGTTGTTTTCAATGACATTTTATAATAAACTACTAAGATTAAGTTTATTTTTTAAAGAAGAATCACCTAGAGAAAATGAGGAAGGTACCTGTAACTCAAAGAATATAACATTATTATATCTCACCTGAGCCCAATTTTTCTAATCTTATCTTCCAATATTCCCCACTAATCTTATACTTCAAACATACTCAGTTACTAGTTATTTCCTCAAAAAACTTTACTCTAAAACCTGCTCATCTTTGGGTTCATGGTATTCTTGGCATATAGAACTCCTTTCTTCTGTCTCTCAACCTCCTATCCATCCTTTAAGGCCAACTTCAATACCACCTCCTCCATGAAGGGGTCAAGTGATTGCTCCCACCTCTGGAGTCCCATCATACTAAAATGGCATTTGAAACTCAGATCACAAACTATTCATTTATGCCTTGCCCACTGTAGGCACTAAGGTATTTGCTGAACTAAATTCAAAGTCTATTCTTTTTATAAATTAACTCCAAAGAAAGGAATTAAAATAGGCTTTATTTTTCATAAGGTTTATGTACCCGTTGATGGTATAATGAAGAATTACATAAATTAGGACTTAATACACCTCTTGAGAAAATTAGTTCCCAGAATCAGATAAATATAGTGCAGAGGGCTTCAGGGAACCAAAAGAGATAAACTTCATTTCTCAATCAGAACTTGTTTACTTATGGATCTCACCCAAAATTGCTCAAAGTAAGTTATAACTTCAAAAACATGAGCCACAGGTATGTGGGCCCTATAACTGTGATGCTTTCTAATAAAAACTCAGGGCTTTTGTTTCACCAAAGTTAAAATATCAAAAATTACTTAAAACAAGGCCATCACTACTATATAAAGATAGCCAAGTCCCTACTTTTTCTTTAGATTCTTATAAATGAAGAATTATGGATATAGGAATAAGAATTTATACTCAGAATAGTGATGTTCTCCATGTAACAATGAAACTATTTATTTTAATTATCTGTCCTTGAGATGAGACTGTTAATCAAAATGAAAATACTGAAAAAAAGTAAAAACCAACAGAAAAAAACTAGCAAACTTTTCTAAAACTCTGCCCTTCTCAACAATGTAAAGTTTAACCAAATATACGTACTGGTCCCGTGTTCTACCTATACCTACCTAGGTCCTCTAGAAGACCAAGTGTATTGATTTGCAGGTAATTTCTCTCTCAGTGAATACTCAGCAACCATCATATCAGGAGAAACATAAGCACCAACACCTATGGGACGGATTTAATCATTAAGAAAAGAAAACAAATGGGGATTCTGATTCTAAACCCACTGTTGGCTTGAGTGAACTGCCTAATCTCTCAACACCAGTCCTCTCTCTAATACAATGAAAGAATAAAATTTAATAAGGAAACGAGGAAAGTCTACTATGTACCAGACATTTTACTAAGAACTTTGCTTTTGGATACAAAATACCTATCTCCCAGGATTATTTTACAGATTAAATATGCTAATGCACCTAAAAGCATGCGTTTACATTTCTATGAAACAACTTATTTCAGTCCACTTTAAATTACAGTCAGTTCTAGATGTGCCGGTTCCCCTACTAGACTGTAAGTTTCCTGAGGACATACTTAAAGTGTACAGTGTCTTACATGTAACAGAGATACAGGTAACACTTCATTAACTATCGTTTTTTGTTTGCTTGTTTCTAAACAAATCTATTTCTAAAACAGGAAACTAACCTATCACACTTGATGTAGTTCCACCTGGACAACCAACTGTAGACAGGCATGGACCATTATTTCCAGCACTTGAAACATAAATTATATTATGCTTCCATACTGCTTCGTTAATTACTTCACAAATTCTCCTGAAAAAGAGATAATTCCTTTGAATATATAATTAGCCTCTATTCCCAAAGTGTATATAGTACCAAAACCTTGTTTAAATATATGGTTACATAAATTTTGGTACATCCACTTTTAGTGGGACATGATACAGCTATTCTAGGTGATATACCCTACTTGGGCTTTAGGGTAGGGAAGCAATTATAAGGCCAAATTAAATGTGGGAAAAATGCTAGATGTAAAACAAAAATATATGGGAAAATATACTACAAGGTAGTAAAATATTAGTAGTGACTGGGGCAAAAGGTGGTTCTATTTCCATTTCCCAGTTAACATACTCCTGAAGACACACCTCAGAAGATTTGTACATACAATTATGAGCAGAAATTGACCCAAAGAACTAGTATCTTTTGTGGCAAACGTAACTAAGGCCCTAGGAAGAACTTAAGAGCAAGATTTTAAAGTGTAAGAAACCTGCTTAGAGCTTGATAGCAAACAAGAAAAATCTACTGACATTAAGTAAAGGAGATGAGGTTAGACCATTAAGAAGAAAATGAAGTTAACATTAAAAAGCTACAGGGCCATGTACAAGGCCCTTCAAAGTTGTAAGTGTGAATATCTGAGAAAGGAAAGAATATTAGCGAAAGAGGACTTCAAGAGGATGAAAGTTAAAGAAGTAGAGAAAGAAATACACTTAAGGAAAAGAAGTGAGAGAAGAGGGAAGAATGAAATGACTGATGATAACAGGGTGCATGTTACAAGGACGGTAAAGTGATGTCTCAAAAACCAGATGATAGCTTGGTGATGAGAATGGGGGAGAGATGATCAATAAGTAAGTAAATACTCAAGGTAATTTCAAATAGCTACTACTGTGAAGAAAAAAAAGGAAGGTAACATTAAGGTCAAGGCCATGATACTGGATTCGGCAGCAAAAAGACAATGAAGGCAACGAGGAAGGAGGGGAGTGGGGGTACATCCTACACACACTAGAATGGAAAGAGGAGATGTGAAAACTGACCGAGTCAGTGAATATATGACACCAACAGTAAGTTTTGCCGATGAGATGCAAGTTACTAAAGAGAACAGCAAAATTTCAGCAATTCTGTGGGTCTATTGGGTATGTATAAACAACTGGGGATGGCTTCAGAGGGAACTGGGTTCCCACATGCACTTGGGAAAAAGAAAAAACCACGTTGGTGCGCCAGGTATCGGGGGAACCCATCCCCGATAATTCAACATAGGTTCTTTTCTATTTCCCTAAGTGTCGGTCAGTCTGAGAAATAAAGAGAAAGAGTACAGAAGAGAGAGATTTTACAGCTGGATATCTGGGGCACACATCACATCGGCAGGTTCCGTGATGCCCCCCAAGCTGCAAAGCCAGCAAGTTTTTATTAGTGATTTTCAAAAGGGAAGGGAGTGTATGAATAGGGTGTGGGTCACAGAGATCACATGCTTCAAAAGGCAATAAAATACCACAAGACAAATGGATGCAGGGTGAGATCACAAGACCAGGGCAAAATTAAAAATGTTAATGAAGTTTCATGTCCCACTGGGCACGCACTGTCATTGATAACATCTTACCAGGAGACAGGGTTTCAGAGCAGATAACCAGTCTGACCAAAATTTATTAGGCGGGAATTTCCTCATCCTAATAGGCCTGGGAGCACTACGGAAGACCAGGCCCGGGCTTATTTCATCCCTTATCTGTAACCGTATAAGACAGACATTCTCAGAGCAGCCATTTCAGAGACCTCCCCCTAGGAACACATTCTCTTTCTGAGGGCTGTTCCTTGCTGAGAAAAAGAATTCGAGCGCGAGCGACACAGAAGACCGGTGATTTCTGCATTTTCAACTGAGGTACTGGTCATCTCACTGGGGAGTGCCGGACAATTGGTGCTGGTCAGCTGCTGCAGCCCGACCAGCGAGAGCTGAAGCAGGGCGAGGCATTGCCTCACCTGGGAAGTGCAAGGGGGAAGGGAATCCCTTTTCCTAGCCAGGGGAACTGAGACACACAACACCTGGAAAATCGGGTAATTCCCACCCCAATACTGCGCTTTAAGCAAACGGGCACACCAGGAGATTATACCCACACCTGGCCGGGAGGGTCCCACGGCCACGAAGCCTCCCTCATTGTTAGCAGAGCAGTCTGCGATCTAACTGAAACGGCAGCAGCGAGGCTGGGGGAGGGGCGCCCGCCATTGCTGAGGCTTAAGTAGGTAAACAAAGCTGCTGGGAAGCTTGAACTGGGTGGAGCTCACAGCAGCTCAAGGAAACCTGCCTGTCTCTGTAGACTCCACCTCTGGGGACAGGGCACAGCTAAACAACTAAAGGGGAAGCAGCAGAGGCCTGTGCAGACGCGAACGACTCTGTCTGACAGCTTTGAAGAGAGCAGTGGATCTCCCAACACGGAGGTTGAGATCTGAGAACGGGCAGACTGCCTGCTCAAGTGGGTCCCTGACCCCTGAGTAGCCTAACTGGAAGACATCCCCCACTAGGGGCAGTCTGACACCCCACACCACACAGGGTGGAGTACACCCCTGAGAGGAAGCTTCCAAAGTAAGAATCAGACAGGTACACTCGCTGTTCAGCGATATTCTATCTTCTGCAACCTCTGCTGCTGATACCCAGGCAAACAGGGTCTGGAGTGGACCTCAAGCAATCTCCAACAGACCTACAGCTGAGGGTCCTGACTATTAGAAGGAAAACTATCAAACAGGAAGAACACCTATACCAAAACCCCATCAGTACGTCACCATCATCAAAGACCAGAGGCAGATAAAACCACGAAGATGGGGAAGAAGCAGGGCAGAAAAGCTGGAAATTCAAGAAATAAGAGCGCATCTCCCCCTGCAAAGGAGCGCAGCCCATCGCCAGCAACGGATCACAGCTGGTCAGAGAATGACTTTGACGAGATGAGAGAAGAAGGCTTCAGTCCATCAAACTTCTCAGAGCTAAAGGAGGAATTACGTACCCAGTGCAAAGAAACTAAAAATCTTGAAAAAAGAGTGGAAGAATTGATAGCTAGAATAATTAATGCAGAGAAGGTCATAAATGAAATGACAGATGAAAACCATGACACGAGAAATACGTGACAAATCCACAAGCTTCAGTAACCGACTCGATCAACTGGAAGAAAGAGTATCAGCGATTGAGGATCAAATGAATGAAATGAAGCGAGAAGAGAAACCAAAAGAAAAAAGAAGAAAAAGAAATGAACAAAGCCTGCAAGAAGTATGGGATTATGTAAAAAGACCAAATCTACATCTGATTGGGGTGCCTGAAAGTGGGGGGGAAAATGGAACCAAGTTGGAAAACACTCTTCAGGATATCATACAGGAGAACTTCCCCAACCTAGTAGGGCAGGCCAACATTCAAATTCAGGAAATACAGAGAACGCCACAAAGATACTCCTCCAGAAGAGCAACTCCAAGACACATAATTGCCAGATTCACCAAAGTTGAAATGAAGGAAAAAATCTTAAGGGCAGCCAGAGAGAAAGGTCGGGTTACCCACAAAGGGAAGCCCATCAGACTAACAGCAGACCTCTCGGCAGAAACTCTACAAGCCAGAAGAGAGTGGGGGCCAATATTCAACGTTCTTAAAGAAAAGAATTTTAAACCCAGAATTTCATATCCAGCCAAACTAAGTTTCATCAGTGAAGGAGAAATAAAATCCTTTACAGATAAGCAAATGCTTAGAGATTTTGTCACCACCAGGCCTGCCTTACAAGAGACCCTGAAGGAAGTACTAAACATGGAAAGGAACAACTGGTGCCAGCCATTGCAAAAACATGCCAAAATGTAAAGACCATCGAGGCTAGGAAGAAACTGCATCAACTAATGAGCAAAATAACCAGTTAATATCATAATGGCAGGATCAAGTTCACACATAACAATATTAACCTTAAATGTTAATGGACTAAATGTTCCAATTAAAAGACACAGACTGGCAAACTGGATAAAGAGTCAAGACCCATCAGTCTGCTGTATTCAGGAGACCCATCTCACATGCAGAGACAGACATAGGCTCAAAATAAAGGGATGGAGGAAGATCTACCAAGCAAATGGAGAACAAAAAAAAGCAGGGGTTGCAATCCTAGTCTCTGATAAAACAGACTTTAAACCATCAAAGATCAAAAGAGACAAAGAAGGCCATTACATAATGGTAAAAGGATCAATTCAACAGGAAGAGCTAACTATCCTAAATATATATGCACCCAATACAGGAGCACCCAAATTCATAAAGCAAGTCCTCAGAGACTTACAAAGAGACTTAGACTCCCATACAATAATAATGGGAGACTTCAACACTCCACTGTCAACATTAGACAGATCAACGAGACAGAAAGTTAACAAGGATATCCAGGAATTGAACTCATCTCTGCACCAAGCGGACCTAATAGACATCTATAGAACTCTCCACCCCAAATCAACAGAATATACATTCTTCTCAGCACATCGCACTTATTCCAAAATTGACCACATAATTGGAAGTAAAGCACTCCTCAGCAAATGTAAAAGAACAGAAATTATAACAAACTGTCTCTCAGACCACAGTGCAATCAAACTAGAACTCAGGACTAAGAAACTCAATCAAAACCGCTCAACTACATGGAAACTGAACAACCTGCTCCTGTATGACTACTGGGTACATAACGAAATGAAGGCAAAAACAAGGATGTTCTTTGAAACCAATGAGAACAAAGATACAACATACCAGAATCTCTGGGACACATTTAAAGCAGTGTGTAGAGGGAAATTTATAGCACTAAATGCCCACAAGAGAAAGCTGGAAAGATCTAAAATTGACACTCTAACATCACAATTAAAAGAACTAGAGAGGCAAGAGCAAACACATTCAAAAGCTAGCAGAAGGCAAGAAATAACTAAGATCAGAGCAGAACTGAAGGAGATAGAGACACAAAAAACCCTCCAAAAAAATCAATGAATCCAGGAGTTGTTTTTTTGAAAAAATCAACAAAATTGACAGACCGCTAGCAAGACTAATAAAGAAAAGAGAGAAGAATCAAATCGACGCAATAAAAAATGATAAAGGGGATATCACCACCGACCCCACAGAAATACAAACTACCATCAGAGAATACTATAAACACCTCTATGCAAATCAACTAGAAAATCTAGAAGAAATGGATAATTTCCTGGACACTTACACTCTCCCAAGACTAAAGCAGGAAGAAGTTGAATCCCTGAATAGACCAATAGCAGGCTCTGAAATTGAGGCAATTATTAATAGCCTGCCCACCAAAAAAAGTCCAGGACCAGATGGATTCACAGCTGAATTCTACCAGAGGTACAAGGAGGAGCTGCTACCATTCCTTCTGAAACTATTCCAATCAATAGAAAAAGAGGGAATCCCCCCTAACTCATTTTATGAGGCCAACATCATCCTGATACCAAAGCCTGGCAGAGACACAACAAAAAAAGAGAATTTTAGACCAATATCCCTGATGAACATCGATGCAAAAATCCTCAATAAAATACTGGCAAACCGGATTCAGCAGCACATCAAAAAGCTTATCCACCATGATCAAGTGGGCTTCATCCCTGGGATACAAGGCTGGTTGAACATTCGCAAATCAATAAACGTAATCCAGCATATAAACAGAACCAAAGACAAGAACCACATGATTATCTCAACAGATGCAGAAAAGGCTTTTGACAAAATTCAACAGCCCTTCATGCTAAAAACGCTCAATAAATTCGGTATTGATGGAACGTACCTCAAAATAATAAGAGCTATTTATGACAAACCCACAGCTAATATCATACTGAATGGGCAAAAACTGGAAAAATTCCCTTTGAAAACTGGCACAAGACAGGGATGCCCTCTCTCACCACTCCTATTCAACATAGTGTTGGAAGTTCTGGCTAGGGCAATCAGGCAAGAGAAAGAAATCAAGGGTATCCAGTTAGGAAAAGAAGAAGTCAAATTGTCCCTGTTTGCAGATGACATGATTGTATATTTAGAAAACCCCATTGTCTCAGCCCAAAATCTCCTTAAGCTGATAAGCAACTTCAGCAAAGTCTCAGGATACAAAATTAATGTGCAAAAATCACAAGCATTCTTATACGCCAGTAACAGACAAACAGAGAGCCAAATCATGAATGAACTTCCATTCACAATTGCTTCAAAGAGAATAAAATACCTAGGAATCCAACTTACAAGGGATGTCAAGGACCTCTTCAAGGAGAACTACAAACCACTGCTCAGTGAAATCAAAGAGGACACTAACAAATGGAAGAACATACCATGCTCATGGATAGGAAGAATCAATATCGTGAAAATGGCCATACTGCCCAAGGTTATTTATAGATTCAATGCCATCCCCATCAAGCTACCAGTGAGTTTCTTCACAGAATTGGAAAAAACGGCTTTAAAGTTCATATGGAACCAAAAAAGAGCCCGCATTGCCAAGACAATCCTAAGTCATAAGAACAAAGCTGGAGGCATCACGCTACCTGACTTCAAACTATACTACAAGGCTACAGTAACCAAAACAGCATGGTACTGGTACCAAAACAGAGATATAGACCAATGGAACAGAACAGAGTCCTCAGAAATAATACCACACATCTACAGCCATCTGATCTTTGACAAACCTGAGAGTAACAAGAAATGGGGAAAGGATTCCCTATTTAATAAATGGTGCTGGGAAAATTGGCTAGCCATAAGTAGAAAGCTGAAACTGGATCCTTTCCTTACTCCTTATACGAAAATTAATTCAAGATGGATTAGAGACTTAAATGTTAGACCTAATACCATAAAAACCCTAGAAGAAAACCTAGGTAGTACCATTCAGGACATAGGCATGGGCAAGGACTTCATGTCTAAAACACCAAAAGCAACTAAAGAGCTTCTGCACAGCAAAAGAGACTACCATCAGAGTGAACAGGCAACCTACAGAATGGGAGAAAATTTTTGCAATCTACTCATCTGACAAAGGGCTAACATCCAGAATCTACAAAGAACTCAAACAAATTTACAAGAAAAAAACAAACAACCCCATCAAAAAAAGTGGGCAAAGGATATGAACAGACATTTCTCAAAAGAAGACATTCATACAGCCAACAGACACATGAAAAAATGCTCATCATCACTGGCCATCAGAGAGATGCAAATCAAAACCACAATGAGATACCATCTCACACCAGTTAGAATGGCAATCATTCAAAAGTCAGGAAACAACAGGTGCTGGAGAGGATGTGGAGAAATAGGAACACTTTTACACTGTTGGTGGGATTGTAAACTAGTTCAACCATTATGGAAAACAGTATGGCAATTCCTCAAGGATCTAGAACTAGATGTACCATATGACCCAGCCATCCCACTACTGGGTATATACCCAAAGGATTATAAATCATGCTGCTATAAAGACACATGCACACGTATGTTTATTGCGGCACTATTCACAATAGCGAAGACTTGGAATCAACCCAAATGTCCATCTGTGACAGACTGGATTAAGAAAATGTGGCACATATACACCATGGAATATTATGCAGCCATAAAAAAGGATGAGTTTGCGTCCTTTGTAGGGACATGGATGCAGCTGGAAACCATCATTCTTAGCAGACTATCACAAGAACAGAAAACCAAACACCGCATGTTCTCACTCATAGGTGGGAACTGAACAATGAGATCACTTGGACTCGGGAAGGGGAACATCACACATCGGGGCCTATCATGGGGAGGGGGGAGGGGGGAGGGATTGCATTGGGAGTTATACCTGATATAAATGACAAATTGATGGGTGACGAGTTGATGGGTGCAGCACACCAACATGGCACAAGTATACATATGTAACAAACCTGCACGTTATGCACATGTACCCTAGAACTTAAAGTATAATTTAAAAAAATATATATATATAGAAGAATTCAGCGATATTTCTCCTGTTCGTTTTTGAAAGAAGAGAAACAGGGCTCTGTTCCGCCTGGCTTTCAGGCAGCCAGACCTAATGGTTATCTCCCTTGTTCCCTGAACATTGCTGTTATCCTGTTCTTTTTTCAAGGTGCCCAGATTTCATATTGTTTTTTTCAAGGTGCTCAGATTTCATACTGTTTAAACACACAAGCTTTATGAAAAACGTGTGCAGTTAACGCAATCGTCACAGGGTCCTGAGGTGACATACATCCTCAGTTTATGAAGATGACAGGATTAAGAGACTGAAGACAGACATAGGAAATCATAAGAGTATTGACTGGGGAAGTGATAAATGTCTATGAAATCTTCACAATTTATGTTCAGAGATTGCAGTAAAGACAGGCGTAAGAAATTATAAAAGTATTAATTTGGGGAACTAATAAAAGTCCATGAAATCTTCACAATTTATGTTCTTCTGTCATGGCTTCAGCCGATCCCTCCGTTTGGGGTCTCTGACTTCCCGCAACAGTAATTATAATGATGGATAGACTGTCAGACCTAAATTGCCTGGGAAAAGAAGTGAGGATGCAGTGAATCTGACAGTGAAAAAACACCAGAGGAGTCTGTGGGTTGCACATCTCAGAAGAACTGTGAGGGAGACCTAACCAAGGAAGAGTCACAAAGGACAGCACAGGAACGCTCAGAGTTGAGACTTTAGGCATGGTGCAGTGAACGGCATTAACATCATCACAGATGTGACCACAGGAATGGGGGCATGAGGCCTACAAGACCTACAGTTACCATCTAACCACTCACTGCAACTGTTCTTTCTTCCACTGTGACATTCAATCCGCTTATGAAAAACATCTAATGCTCTTCACTGGCTAAGGTTCTATGGCTAACAACTGTCAAGGAACACTCACCCAGAGTTTGGCCAGTGAGTTGCTTCTCCGTAACTGTAGTTGACAAGATCACACTTATGATTTATAACTTCTATCATCTATTAAAAAGATTAAAGAGTCTAGTTTAGGCAACAATTTATAGAAACAGATTAGCCAGTAAAATAAGGGCATATATATAATCCTATAGTTTCTTAGCCAATCATATTCTAATTTATAAGTTACCTCCAGGCATATCACCATATACCTGGACATATAAGTACATAAACACAAAAAGGTAGGAGGAGACACATAATAAAGTAGTCAATGAAAAAAAAAAACTAGCATTTCTAGAAAAGAGTGGGGTTAGAGGGGGAGAGTGGTAGAGGGAATGGAATGGTCCTTCCTAGGTTAAAAAATCACTAAAATTGGGGCCGGGCGCGGTGGCTCACGCCTGTAATCCCAGCACTTTGGGAGGCCAGGGCGGGTGGATCACGAAGGCAGGAGATCGAGACCATCCTGGCTGACACAGTGAAACCCCGTCTCTACTAAAAATACAAAAAAAAAAAAATTAGCCGGGCGTGGTTGTGGGCGCCTATAGTCCCAGCTACTCAGGAGGCTGAGGCAGGAAAATGGAGTGAACCCAGAAGGCGGAGCTTGCAGTGAGCCGAGATCGCGCCACTGCACTCCAGTCCAGCCTGGGTGACAGAGCGAGACTCCGTCTTAAAAAAAAAAAAAAATCACTAAAATTAAATATACTTTCCTACGTTAAACTGACGTACAGAATATTAGCTGAGGTTTTTAATTCCTCTTAGGCTGGAGAAAGCTGGCTAAGAAGTCTTTCTTTTTAAGTATCTCAAAATTGCTTGTTAGGAGATTTGCTAGAAATGACGAGTATGAAGTAAGTAATTTTTTCACAAAGGTTAGGCCAAATAACTTACTGTAATAATATTTAATAAAAATAATTTAAAAATAAATTAGTAAATATTTTTGCTTTGTTAAACAAAGTCCTGTATAGTATATATATTTCAACGTATTCTTGGTAAACCAGGAGCACTTACAAACCTAAAAATATCCAAGATCATTAATCATTAATCTTCTGAATCAACAACTCACAAACACTCACAGCTCTTATGAGGCCTGTGCCTGTTTCCATTGTGCTTAGTCTTGTATCACCAATCTTGATGGAAAGAATCTGAGCACCAGGAGCTACCCCATTCCGTTCAGGTTCTTCTGGAAAGTGTCCAGCAGCTATACTAGCTACATGTGTCCCATGAGCTCCTAGAGACACAAAAGGCGAGGAAATGACAAAACATTCTCATGGACTGAAAGGTCATTCAATTCAATTTGTATATTATTAATCATGATAAAAAGAATACACATTACTCTGCTACCTTGTTCATGGAGAGCAAAAACTCAAGTCACAAAGGAAAAGTATGTGCAACATATATAGCTGACAAAGAGCTTATATCTGGAATATATAAAAATCTTTCAAATTCACAATAAAAAAAGGGAGAATCCCCCTTCAAACATTTGAAAAAGCATTTTATAAAAGAAGATATCCAAAGGGCAAATAAACACACGAAAAGATGTTTAATTTCACTCGTCATCTGGGAAACGCAAATTAAGCCACAAAAAGATGCTTCTACATACCTTCTAGAATTGCCAAAATATTAAAGGCTGACAAAAGCAAGTGTGGATGGAAGTACATACCACAAACTGCTGGCTGAAGTGAAAGCTGAACACTGCCAGAGCCTATGAGCCAGCCATAACTACCTCCAGCTACACACAATACAAAAATGTGTGCACACGTAACTAAGACACCCGCAAAAATGTTCATGGCAGCACTGTTTATAAAATTCAAAAACTTAAAAACAACCACAATATCCATTAATAGTACATGGTTACATGTATATCAATTCATAGAACTGACAATTATACAGCAATAAATATAAACTACTACTATGTACTATCAGATAAAGCTCACAAAAATAAGGCTGAACTAAAGAAGTCACACACAGAAATGGATATATATTGAAATTGCATATAAATGAAAAAAAGGCTGAACCATCTGAAACTGGCACTATTTTATCATTTCCGATCATAAAAAGAGCAACATCATATGGTCCAAACTAATGTGGCAATGGAGATCAGGATAGTAGTTAACTGTAGGAGGTGGGAGGGTAGGTTACTGATTAGGAAGGGGCACGATGGGAGTTTCATTATGTTTTATTTCTTGACCTGAGTTATGGTTACAAAGAAGTGTCCACTTTGTGGTAATTCGAAGAGTTGTACAACTTGTGATTTGTAACTGTTTTTATACATGTTATATATAAAGTAATACTAAAACAAAAAACTAGCCTTTTAGTGAAAAGGTTTCTTAAAAGACATGAATATAGAGAAATATTCCACTACTCTCAGAAAAACAGTAATACAAGCTTAATGATAAATGACAACTGGCACTGGGCCTTAACGTTTGGGGACTATAGTGTGTTAGAGCTCCGGGGGAAGTAGGCAGGCATCTCTATGTGGCTTTGAATGGGGTCTGCAGCAATGCTGAGTCTCCTCTGCTCTAGCCAGATACTGTCATGCAAGAAAACATTCACCCAACGTTGCGGATTCTGGCTTTCATATTTTTTTCCCCAAACAAAATTGGGAAAGCACAATTTTAATGTGACTTTTTTCCTCCAAAACACCTTACACCAGTTAGAATGACCACTATTAAGACTGACCACAGCCAAGTGTTGCTGAGGATATGGAGCACCTGGAATTCTCACACACCGCGGTGGAAGTGAAAAGGGTACAGTCCCCTTAGATAACAGCTTGATGTTTCTTAAAAAGTTAAATGGCCGGGCATGATGGCTCACACCTGTAATCTCAGCACTTTGGGAGTGCAAGGAGGGCAGATCACAAGGTCAGGAGTTTGAGACCAGCCTGGCCAACATGGTGAAACCCCGCCTCTACTAAAAATACAAAAACTAGCCAGATGTGGTGGTACGCGCCTGTAATCCCAGCTACCCAGAAGGCTGAGGCAGCACAATCACTTGAACCTGGGAGGCAAAGGTTGCAGTGAGCCAAGATCCCAAGATCGTGCCACCTACACTCCAGCCTGGGTGACAGAGTGAGACTGGCTCAAAAAAAAAAAAAAGAAAAGAAAAGAAAAAAAAAGGTAAGTACCTATTTACCATATCCAACTGGTTCTCTCCGCTATCAGCCCCAAAATTAATAAAAATATATGTCAACAGATACCAAAACAATCTAAACGTCCATCAATGAGAAGCTGGATAAACAAACTGTGGTGTAGCTATATAAAGAACTATTACTCAGAAATAAAGAGCCAACTTTATAATCATAACATGAATGAATCTCAAAATCATTACGCTGAGTGAAGGAAAGAAAACCATATTTTTTATTCCACTTACATAAAATTCTGGAAAGTGTGAAATAATCTGGAGTGACAGAAAACAAATCAGTGGTTCCCTGGGATGTGGGTGGAGAGAGAGAGGCTGGATAATAAAGCGAGCAAACTTTTGGGGGTAAGGAGTATGTTCATCACCTTGATTGTGGTGGTTTCCTGGATATATTTATATATTTACATAAAAGTTGATCAAAGTATATATATGTATGTATGTGACATTTTTGTACTTAAGCCATACCTCAATGAACTGGGAGGTGGCAGGGGGGCATTAAAGAGTTAAAGTCATCCCACTTCATTCTCCTTTCTCCCCCCACCCAAGGAGGGAGAACTTCCCCCAGAAGTAGCCATCATCCTACTTTGTGCATAATCTTTCCATCTATATATTTAACATTTTCACCATACAAACACACATATCCATAAACACTGCACAGTACTATTAGGCATGTTTTAGAGTTTTACATGTTTTATCATCAATATAATTTATGTATTAGGGGTTCATACACACAGCATTTTGATTGCTATATAACACTTCAGCCCTCTGGATCCACAGGTTCCACACCAACTAGATGCAATTTAACCAACCACAGATCAAAAATATAAATATTTTAAAAAATAGTATAACAACTATTTATATAGCACTTACATACTATAAGGTATTAGAAGTCACGTACAGATGACTGAAAGCATATGGGAGAGCATGTGTGTAGGTTATACACAAACACTACATCATTTTATATCAGGTACTTGAGCATCTGAGGGACATTCTAGAACCAATCCCCCCAGATACCAAAGGATGACTGTATGATAGTAAGAATAACACACAGTTGTTGAAAAAATCTGTTTTTTTGTTAATAGGTATTCAGTTTCCAACTTTTTGGAAATCACACAACGCCATAGTGAGGATTCTTTTATCTGATTCTCTGTACTCATGGGTGAGTTTCTCAAGAGTTAAGATTTCGAGGCAACACTGCTGTTCATAAGATAAATTCTACTGATGGATTTTTTTGAGATGGAGTTTTGCTCTTGTTGCCCAGGCTGGAGTGCAATGGCATGATCTTGGCTCACTGCAACCTTCGCCTCCCAGGTTCAAACGATTCTCCTGCCTCAGCCTACCAAGTAGCTGGGATCATAGGCATGCGCCACCACGTCCAGCTGATTCTGTATTTTTAGTAGAGACGGGGTTTCTCCATATTGGTCAGGCTGGTCTCAAACTCCCAGCCTCAGGTGATCCGCCCGCCTCGGCCTCCCAAGGGATTACAGGCGTGAGTCACCACACCCGGCCTATTGATGGATTTTCTGATGTTGGACCACGCTTATATTCTTGGACTGGATCCTACATGGTTATGACCTTAAAAAACAACATCTTGCAGGTGAATTAAATCACATTTATGATTCTGGACCTAGTCCTTTAGCTGGGATCTCTAGCTTAAAATTCTCTAGAAGGTTGCTGTGGGCTATTGCAAGGTACCACTTATCACCTCATAAATCTATATCTCATTGGTCAATCTGAAATGGGATACCTCCGCTGGTCACAATGGAGAGCAGGTTTCCATCATCGTATATATTAACGGAGTAATTCAACATCTCAGCTGTGCCAAAAGAGCCATATTCTTGGGCTTCTTTGTAGTTTCTCAATACGGTAGATTTACTCAAGTCCCCATCTTCATTAGAATCAATGCAGGCTCTGTTAATTAAAAAGAAATGGAGACAGTAAAATTTATTTTCTTATCTTTTTAAAAATCATGTAATACAGTCTCTCTGCTATTTTACTACATTACTACTTCTACCATAACAAATATAATGACTACCTGGTTTAGGCTGTTTCATAGAGTGGGCAGTAAGGATTAGGTAAGATAGCTTACGGGAACCAGTTCTTACATCATGCACAAAGTGCTTTAAAAATACTGTCCTTCACAAAACTTTAGGTTGAAAACCACCTGAACTCTTAAGAATTAGAGCTAAAACTTGGCTTAGAGTTTTAGAGCAGTTTAGGATAGTTCAGACACATGGCCTAGGTCTAATTTCCAGCTGCTTATTTTAGTAACGGCTTCAAGAATCTAACAGCTTACACAAGCTCTTTGAAACTAGGTGAATTTTACTGAGCTTCAGTCCTATACTTATAACAGACTTACATTTATTTCTCACAAAAGCACTTTCTACATTATTTTATGGTTGTCTTCCTTCATGTTTTTTCCATTTTACTAGCATTTTAGTTTTTAAATTATATTCCAAACACTTTAGAAGATAGCCTGATTAAAACAAAATACACTTTACATTCAAAAAGTCATAAATGAAACGAACATCATTAAAAGTTCAATATTATGTTTTTAGCTGTAAGTATGTTTTAGCTGCAAGAACTGTTTTAACAAGCTTTGCAAGTCAGTCAAAATTGCCAAGTAAATTAATGGAAGCCTATTGGCAGAGCACAGAGAGAAGATTTATCGTAAATACTGAAGCATATTTCATTAACAAATTACAGCACTTTGGAAAAAAGGATTCTTAAAAATTTGTTTTTATGCATGCCCTAATATGACCGATGTCATTTCAAATAATACAGAATATACCAACGTATAGGAAACTAAACACTTATGGGGAAAATGAAGCAAACAGCAAACAAGTCACATACTAAAACAGAATCAGGCTTGAGACTGGTTGGTAAAATGCATGTCGCCAAATCTTCCATATGCTACAGAAAGTAGCACTTGTCTCCAAAATGTATGCAATCGGCCAGCATCCATCTGGAAGTCATCTATGAAGTCCTCCCTCTGCCCTTGCCCTAGTCCATCTAACTGCACAGTCCCAGCTCCACAATGTGTCTGCCTGTTTCCACTGTCTCTTCCTTACCTCTGTTGCCTGACGAGCTGATGGCCTGCTCTGCCTCTACGTTTGACTCCTGCTTAAAACCTTCCATGTCTTCCAACGGCTTTTAACATTGAAACTCCAGAGCAAGGCCCGTAATAATCATCTGGTCACCTCCCTTACCTCTTGCTCCCATCATATCCTTTGTGGCCACAACAAACTTCTCACAGTTCCTCCAACATCCTCCGGATCCTCCCCCCACCCTTTCTACCTCTCTGCTTAGTTTACTGTGATGATCCTTCAAGTCTCAATTTAAGATGTCATTAATACTTTTGGGAAATCTTTCTCAATGCTTCCTAGACTGGTTCAGACGTTCCCAACACTTGCTTCCATGGAGTCTAGAGTCCATGGAGTAGCTTCTATAGTGTCAACCTGATACAAAGAAGGTACTCAATAAACATCTGCCACATGATTAAAGAATTAATGAAATCATCATCTTTAACAACATTCTCACAGGAAATACAGTGACACATTCCATAGGTCAGTTTCCTGTAAACACCATCACTGGAGTGACTCAACAATACAACCAACACATCAAAACATAAATTACTACTGACTTCCCTAAATAACTCCACAGGAGAAGTATGAATGTGGTGCAAGGTCATAACTTTCTGAAGGTCTAGTTAACTGAATTCAAGTAGTAGTTAGAATACAGAGAAAGGATATGAAAATGAGGCTCATACACAGAGCAGCGTACATGTAAGTGGGGAGGATGATGAGAAAAGACTTGTTTTACGTATTTCTCGACATTTTCACACATCTCTCAATTTTCTATGGAAAGAATCTAGAGCTTTCATCAAGAATCTAAAAGGAAACATGACATAAGCAAGGTCAAAATCCATCGTAAAGAAATCAACTAATAGCTTCTCCTTTATGTAATCCTCTGTAAACACTGCTTCTCTCAACCAGTTTTTGTTCCATTTGGAGTGACAGTGAGTCTGAGGCTCTGCGTCCTGACAGATGCTCAGAGCAGAGTCATCTGAGGCCACCCGTTAAGTGCAGAGATATGCACTTAACAATTAGCAGAAATGTGGAAGGGAGAGCACCCACTGGACATTCGTCATCAAACAAAACAAAACAAAATACCCAAAGTACTTAAAGAAAAGGTCACTTTACCTCCCTTCAGAAATGGTTGGCATTTTTGAAATGTGAAATGAGAACATCTGCAGACAGGACTGGATTAACCTTATGTACCCTGGGATCTTCAAGGTTCTCTTCAAAAAATTTTGATTTAACCTGGAAATCAAAGCCCTACAGGATATACTGTATTATGCAAAGAAGTTACATTTTATCTAGTACCACCTGAAAGTATAATTATGCTATATTTATTTATTATAATAAAATGTTCTAAAATGTTATTCTAAGATTTCAGATTTTATTTCATTTAATGTTAGATTAAATTTCATTTCTAACTCAAAAATTCTAAACAAAACCCTTAGAATAGTTATCAACAAACTGCTACAAGTGAGTCACTTTATCAAGTACCGTGAAGACCAAGGAAACCTTGTAGAAACACACACTGGCACCCTGAACATCCTGACTCCGGATTCCTTTTCCTAGGACAAAGTAATCTGCAGAGTTTTCAGAACCTAGAGCAAACACTTTAAATGAAAACACCTACTGCCTCACTACTCAATCCCTGATAATATTTTAGTATTTGTCTAAGTCCTTTTGTCATATATACCTTCCTAAATATACTGTTTTGTATTTAGCATTTTCCTTGAATTTAACCTTGCCTCCTTTCCCACACTAAAACGCACCTAAGGCTTATCACTGAGTGTGACTGTATCATGTTACCCCAGATGGTGGATGTATCAAGGTTTATTATTCTTTATAAAGCTTCTAAAAAATAATTTTTCAAAACGTGTATGCATGTGCATACATCAAAACAACATATGTGAATACACATAAAAGTGCATTAATATTTAATATCATCTAGATTGAAAGATGTGCAGTTATTTTATTAACACCATCATCCCCAAATTGAGCAGAAATTTCTCATTCACCTGAACATTGTATACACCCTTGATTAAAGATGAGATAGTACCCGCACACGTGGGAGGAGAAGGGTGCATTGTGAAGGTGAACAATTGTGAGAGCAGTGAGGAAGCTGTCATGGCATGATCTGTATCTGCCCCACCCTGTGATGCAATTCTTTGCATATAAGCAGGGACGCAGACTACAAGTAATTCATGACTACAAGTTTAAGAAATAGTCCCTGTTTTTTATTTTGCAGCAATCATAAAGCACACATATGGCTAAATATGTGTATTAACACGTCTTCCTGTTTTCATGCAGATAGTAACTCAAGAAAGCAGACTAACCAACTCCAAGAAGCACATATGCAGTGTATAAGGCACTAAAAAAGAAACTGAAAAACATACATGATAGGTAACTTGGTATAAATCACATTATTATTATTATTATCAGTTTTAGTAATAGAAACAGCAGCAGCAATAATAGCATACACTGATTGCTTACTATATCTAGAAACATCAAATTAGAAACATCAAATTTAGTTTTCTCAAAGCCCTGTAAGTACCACTATCTCAAGTAACAAATGAGGAAACATTTACAAATACACAGATGGTCAACATACTAATAAATTATTAATGAAATAGGTTTATTTAAATCAGATAAAATTCAGGTTTAGTGTCAAAAATCATAACTAGAAGTTCAAGGGGCTTGTCCAAAACGACCCAGATTTGGCCCTCAAATGATTCTGCTGAGTGATACTGTCACGAATAAACCAAAATTCTGTGCAGCTCTGAGCATTTAATGTTTTTCAGAGTAGATAAGAAAACATTTGTAAATGAAGATCTATAAAATACATGAAGTTTACCTCCAGACTTCGCCATCATGCCATACCAAGCAGTCATATACAGGGCCAGGATCACTGTATTTCTTCTCGAAAGAATTCAGCAATTCCACTTGACTTTGAAGTTCCTCCTTGATGAGTTTATTTGCCTAGTCAATTGGAAAACTGATTAACATTAGTACATTATGTCCTTCTGAAAGTTGTATTAACATACAACAAAAGAGACAATGTTAATCAATAGTAAATTTATTTTACCCTGAAAAAAACGTAGGAAAATTTTGTTCTATCTATGCAACTTGTCGTTCAATTCAATGAAGCAGATATCCATTCATACAGTAAAGATCTAAACAACAGTTACTTAATCTCATTTACTCACTCAGTAGGCCTGCTTTGGGAAATACATTGTGCTACAGGTTGGTGATTCCCTTTAGCCAAGATATGCTTGTTACATATTTCTCATCTAACTCATTTCCAAAAGCAACTCTAACACTGCTACAAAATAGGTTATCTATTGACTTTCAGGTTTTTATATAAGGATCTTTTCTATCTCAAATTTATTTCTTAAGAATCCAAATAAATAATAAAATCCATGAATCATCTCATCTCTTTTAGAAACTGCTATGTTAAATAGAAACACTTAATGGGGGTAAGTGAAACCTTATTTTAGCTCTGCGGTCATTAATAACACCAAGTACTTTACATTCGATTATGTACAAACTAGACAACAACTGGCACTAGCATGTGTTACCTCTCCAAAACATTTCTCTAACCTGGAGTATATATAAAAAATAAGTTAGGTACTCAAATAATTAGGGAAATGACTGGTTTAAACAGACATAAGCTGGGAGATAGAAAGGCATATAAATACTGATATTGAGACGAATAATATCTCTAGACTAACTATGTTACTATATTAAGATCCAGCAGGGGTTGACAAATCATGGTGCATGGGCCAAATCTAGCCTGTGACAAAGTTGTGTAAATGAAGCTTTACTGGAACATGGCCTTCCTGGTTCAGTTACATATTGCCTATGTTTTCATGATACAAAGGGAGTGTTGCGTAGTCATAAGAGAGTACTAAAAATATTTACTACTTGGCAATTTATTGAAAAAGGTAGCAGTCTTTGATCAAGAGCACCTAATATTGCTTAAAATCAATCTGCCTTCTATAAATAGTGTGGTGTGAGTATTAACCTAGAGGGAAGAAATACGGATTCAATTCAGAAACTTAGCTGTGCAATCCTGAGCAAGTTATTCGTCCTTATGATAATCTGAGGCTGTCACATCAGAAACTAGTAGGATAGCAAATTATCTTGGCCAATGATTACTAAATTCCACGCAAATCACAATCATGTAAAGCCTACCACAAATATCAATGCTATTTCTCATCCCACTTAGTAAATCAGAATTATCAGGGGATAAAGCCCAGAAATCTTAATTACTTTTAAAATAATTCAGGTGATTTAGAAATAATCAGTTTATCAGTATCAGTTCCATAAATCAGTATATGGGAACCAAGGACTATACCCTCTCATGTTTTGAAACAAGGACCATGAGGTCTAACATATTAACTGAAAAATGAAGTATTTTGAAATCCCTTTTTAGAAAAGTGACAATAACACATATAATTAGAGAATACATAGGCCAGGCACGGTGGCTCACGCCTGTAATCCTAGCACTTTGGGAGGGCAAGGTGGGCAGATCACGAGGTCGGGAGTTCAAGACCAGCCTGGCCAACATGGTGAAACCTCGTCTCTACTAAAAATGCAAAAAAAAAAAAAAAAAAAAAAAAAAAATTAGTTGGGTGTGGTAGCACATGTCTGTAATCCCAGCTACTCAGGAGGCTGAGGCAGGAGAATAGCTTGAACCCGGAAGGCGGAGGTTGCAATGAGCCGAGATCACACCACTGCACTCTAGCCTGGGACAGAGTGAGACTCCATCTCAAAAAAGAAAAAAACAAAAAACATACTATATGGTTCCATTTTACACAAATCAAAATAGGCAAAATCATCTGCAGTGTTAGAAGTCAAGGTGGTGATTGTCTTTGGGAAGAGAAAGGGAGCAGTGACGAGGAAGGGGCACAGGAGAAATTCCCAGGTGCAACTTTCATGGGAGAATTCATAACTAAACACAATTTTTGTACTTTTACCCTATATGTATCATATGTTAAGTTTTAAAAATTCATACATATATACATTGACTCGAGGATAAAGGAAAAATTAGTAAAATTAACCAACTTAAAAGAAAATTTGTGAAAAAAGAAAACTTGTGAAAAACAGTCTATGAGTTCTCTAAAAACTCTATGGGAATATGGTTCTAGGGTAATGTTTAAATGAAATCAACTAGCACCAACTTGAGAAGAGCCGTTGTTGGCAACATCAAATTCTTCCTGTTTTCTACAGGCTTCTGCAAGGGCCACTCTGTGAACAGGGTCCCAGATCTTTTCCTTCCGTTCTTTCTGCAAAGAGAGAAAAACTGCCTTATAATTAGGCTGACAAATGCTCAGGTAAACCTAGACAGGCATTTTTATGTGAACTTTGTTGTTACAGCTGTGGTGCTACAGAATTCTCATAGAGAGGTTTTAAAAAATCATTTCTGGCTGGGCGTGGTGGCTCACGCCTGTAACCCCAACAATTTGGAAGGCTGAGGTGGGTGGATCACCTGAGGTCAGGAGTTCAAGACCAGCCTGGCCAACTTGGTGAAACCTTGTCTTTACAAAAATTAGCTGGGTGGGGTGGCAGGTGCCTGTAATCCCAGGTACTTGGGAGGCTAAGGCACGAGAATAGCTTGAACTCAGGAGGCAAAGGCTGCAGTCAGCTGAGATTGAGCCACTGCACTGCAGCCTGGGCAACAGAGTGAGACTCTGTCTCAAAAAGAAAAAAAAAAATCATTTCTAATGAAGAGGATAAAGCCACAGATCACTTATTAAAAACTGGTTAGTCAATTCATTGTACCTACAGTTTAAGAGAAGTTTACCAAGACACATCCAGATGTATTGTTATGTGTCATATTCCCCAATTTAAAACCTTCTCTTCTCCAGGAATACCTAATACTACCTGAGAAAACTGACTGAATTCTCAGTCATTAAAAGGAAGAAAATGTTGTATTCTGGGCCCATACAAAATTGGGAAATGCCATAAGCCTAGCAGAGGACTAGACTAGATTAAGACTACAGCTGCACTTTGACAGATAATGCAGGCTTCCTCAATTTCCTCCCTCTCTATTTTTTTTCCATCCTCTTTGACTTGATAGGGTTCTGTATTACTGAAATTGGTTTTAACCTTATCTCCAGTGTCTTTAACTCATGGTATGTCCCCATGCAGCCAAAGGAACAGTCCACTTTACTTTAACACACTATACTTGCATATAAATTATATCCTATCAACACAGCTGATTAAATGTAATAAACTATATAAAATGTGGTCATGCAATGGTTCACACCTGTAGTCCCAGCACTTTGGGAGAATGAGGCAGATGGATCACTTGAGCCCAGGAGTTCGAGACTAGCCTGGGCAACATGGTGAAACCCCATCTCTACAAAAAATACAAAAATTAGATGGGTGTGGTGGTGTGTGCCTGTAGTCCCAACTACACAGGAGGATTGCCCAGGAGGTTGAGGCAGTTATTAGCTGTGATCATGTCACTGCATTCCAGCCGAAATTTTAAAATAACATATTATGCAATAAAAGTTATATGCATTATTCTTGTTTATTTTGCAGAATGATTAGAAACTGACAAATAAGGTGATCTGAGTAACTTCTTATGCTTCACAGGCCCTTGGGGAAATAACACTACAGAGGCAAGGGCCCACACATCTTATTCATCAGGCTCCCAAGATTATACTTTATTTTACAGCTGCAACTCTAGACTTGTATTAGGTACTTGTATCAGTTACTTGTACCAGCATTCTCAATACAGTAGTCACTAGCCACATGACACTATTTAAACTTAAATTTTAAAATATGACATAAGATAAAATTTCAATTCCTCAGTCACACTAGACATATTTCAAATTCTCAATAGCTACACGGTTAGTGACTACCATAATGGTTAGAGCAGAAACTGAACATTTCAAACATTTCCATTATCACAGAAAGTTTACTGAACTGTTTTAAAGTAGGCTCTTTATCATTCTGCTTACCACTCTTATTTTTCTAACGGCACACTGGTGCTTCTTAACACTTCAGCAGTTTTAGGTCTGATTAACACTTACCTTAATACTAAATGATGACTAAGTGGGGGCAAGAAGGCTAGTTAAACAGGGGAGGGACATTATCACAGAAACTACAGGAACAGAAACGAAAAGGTGGTCTGGACTTTGAATTCACTGTCTTTAGCCTTTTTCAAGTAAAAAAGTCCTTCAAAAATCCAGCGAAAGCTATATCCCATCTCCCAGAAAAAAACACAAAAATCTGAATATAATTTCAGTGTATTCACAGATTCCCTAAGCTTATCCATGTACTCAAGAATAAGAATCACGACTTTACATGGATGACATTCCATTGAGCAGAATCTTTAAGCAGTCATTGTTTGAAAGCCATCAACCCCCCAAAAAACTAAGAGTTAGTGAGATTTTATGAAATATTTCTTCAGTAGGAATAAAATCTGAGGAAGAAGACAAGTCAGAAGAATACAAGTCATTGGTACCAGATTGTACATTACCTGTATCCTTTCCTTGAGAGCCTTAGGATAGAAGTCATAGCCATTTTTTATGCCAATATGATATTTGCCTGAGGGATTTGTCCAGCTTGCAGGAATCTACAGAAAAAAAAAAAAAAAAAGGGTAACCTGTTCATTCACTAAATGCTTTCCAATTCCAATGATACACTACTGAGCAAAAAAGTATATTACTTCTACTCTAACAAGCTTAAAGGATAAGGATGCTCATGTATGACAACAATGTGTTTAATACTCTAAGCAGTTAATGTCTTTATCACTTCTTTTTTCTCATCCATAAATAATTCAACTAGAATAATACCTTTCATTTATACAATGTTTCATAAAAAGTGCTTTCAACATACACTGTCTCAATAAACCACTAAAATCTTGTAACAATCTTTTAAACTATCTCAAAGTATTTTAAAACACTTTAAACTTTCAGTAGAGCGATGTAAACAGTATGCTTAGTCTACAAATAGAGAAAGCAAAGCAGCAGAGAAATCAAATCACTTGCCCGAACAACAGGAAAGTTGAAAACTGGAGCCTAGTTCTATCATGGAAATCAAAAATCCTGTATAAAGGATATGGGATTTAGAGTCAGATAAATCTGGCTCTGAATCCAAACTCTATCACTACCTAGAAGGAACCCACAGGCTTCTACTTCTTTATCTGTGAAAGGAAGAAAATCTCTACCTTATTCTTGTGAACAACAAAGTGAACTGAGCGTCAACCAACATGAATGATCAATCAAGAAAATGTAGGGTATTTATATTCTTTGCAATCATGGAACTGTGGTCATCAAAACCAGCTTTTAAATATGTATAAATGACAAGGTTGAAACACGCATAGCTGGTAGCCTCATCAATCCTCACTTGTGCAGTATCTTTAACTCATCCCCATGTCCTTCATCCAATTACTTCCCAGGCAGAAAACTTTTGGATGAAATTTCCTCACAACTAAATAGAGGAAAACAATCATTCACAGAGCTTCAAGGAGCTATTAATACTACGTAGTGACCTTTTGAAGGCCTATGTGCCATTAATCACTTCCAAATCAACTGGATGTCTGGAGAATGTGTAATTTCAAACATGTTGGCATACAAGCTAGCACTTTTCACTCAAAACTTAACCTTCTTTAGAGAACAGGAATTCTGAACTTTAATGTTTTTGCAACAGCCCATGGCAAAACAGTAAAGCACTGCAACAACAAAATGGGAAGTAGTCACTAGCTTTTAAATTCAGGGTATTTAGTCACCAGTGTCCCCTACACAGGTGGCTTTGTAACCCTCGGCAAGCAGCAACTTCTTTGTACAAAGACATTACAGAAAACCATGAAATGCCAAAAGATTAAATGAAGTAACTAATTAAAATAACTGCAAAATAGAAAGGCATTAAGTTATATATAATCACACAATAAAAACAATCCAACAGAATTTATATTTAAATATAAATGAGATCCAAGTCTGCACGTTCATGGAAACAGATGCTTCTCAAATTACAACTATGTATTTTTCCTTACCATGAAGGCAGACTAATTACAAAAATTACACCAAAAAAAAAAAAACAAATAAAAGTTATAATCAGGGCTATCTAACTTTAGCCGAGTAAGAGTAAAGCTAACTTTATGAGGCATTATGAAATTTTATTTTGCATATTTGAGTATTCTACATAAATAGTTATTTTTTATTTCTAAGAACAAAATCTTTACATTTGACCATTTTAAGTTGGTATCTTAAAAATGGTTCTAATTACACAGTAACTACAATGTATTAAGACTGATTTTCATATGATACAAGTAATCTTTTTAATTACCAATTACACCTCATTTCTCTGACTCTCTTAAAGAGAGGATGCCTAACAAATCGAACATTTTCCTTAACGGGCCAAGCGTCACCTGAGTATTAGGGTACCGTGTGGTGAAGTCCTCTTAAAAGCTTTTTTTGCTTCCAAATGATTTCAGTCTTGCCAGCCTCATCACACAGGCCAGGGCACATACACACTGTTTCCTTTGGCTGTCACTGCATCTAAGTACCATGCTGAATCTGGCCAAGTCATTCAATATGCCTGGATTTATCTTTATTTATTTAAAAAAAAAAAAAACCAAAAACATTTAGGACTAAGTGTTGATTTTTAAAATGACTTCCAGTTAAATGTGGTAAAATGAAAAAAATTCCAAAATGCTACTAAAATTAGACTAAAGGAAGTGGGAGAAGCATCCAAAAACAAAGGGACAAACAGAATATGAAAGAGACTTTTGAAGCTCACCACATTTTGAAGGGTGCCAAGTAAAAAGAAGGCACTAAAAATTAGAGTGAAAATTGTGGAATATATATATAGTGCTGGGTGAAAATTGTGGAATACATGGTGCTGGGACAACTGGGTCTTCTTACAGAAAAAAGGAAACAACTCTTCAAATTAAGCATATAAAATCAATTCCAGGTGAATTCTAGAACAAACAAGAGAAAAGCTGTGAAACTTCTTAGAAATATAGGAGAATATCTCTATGATCATGGGGTCAGAAAACACTTGTTATACACAGCTAGTGGAAATGTCCTTTTGTAATTTTTTTGAGAAGGAGTCTTGCTCTGTCGCTCAGGCTGGTGTGCAGTGGTGCCATGTTGGCTCACTGCAACCTCTGCCTCCCAGGCTCAAGTGATTCTCCTGTCTCAGCCTCCCTAGCAGCTGGGATTACAGGCACGCACCACCATGCCTGGCTAATTTTTGTATTTTTAGTAGAGAGGGGGTTTTGCCATGTTGGTCTGGCTGGTCTCGAACTGCCGAACTCAGGTGATCCACCTGCCTTGGCCGCCCAAAGTGCTGGGATTACAGGCGTTTGCCACTGCGCCCGGCCTAGAAATGTCTTTTAATACAAACTCTTGGTCAAGGAGATGTCCTGTCCAATTAAAAAACACACAGTTGGAAAAACTGTTTGGCATGACCTAGTGACGTATCTCCATGATTCAGCAATTCTCCTAAGGACACATCCTGGAGACATCCACACACATGTGCACAGGATACACACACATTACAGCAGAACGGATAGAATGTGGTAGGCATAAACCATGGCATACTGCACAGCAATGAAACTGATAAATCATTGCTGCCCCTGACAACATGGGCAAATCTTACGAAACTGAAATCTCACAACACCAAGGGAAAAACGATGTATGATGAAATTTTATGAATGAAATGAGACTGTTCATGTAAAGTTCAAAATTGAACAATATATTTTATGTAGCCACACAGATGTGGTAAAACTACACACAAAAAAGCAAAGGACTGATTATCACAAAAGTTGAAATAGGCTGTGATGTAGGAGGATGCAGGAAGTTTCTGATGTACGGCAATACTCTTCATCTTGATCTGGGTGGGTACAATGGTGTTAGCTATACTATTCATAAAACTGTATGTATGTGTTTTATGTACTTTATGTATGTATATTTTACAGTAAAAGGTTTTAAAGTTATATTCCCCTTTCGTACCTTCATCTGCTCATGGGAATACCATAGGCCATAAGTAGCTTACCACTGGTTTCTCAAGGAGGCCTAGGAATGTCATTCTTAGAGAATGAGGCTACTGAAGTGTTCAAAGCACCTAACAGTTATCTTAAACTGACAGAAGAATAAAAAGTCTGTTAGCAGTTTACGGGCTATGTGAAAAAAATAGACTATAAACATTTAATTCATTTCAAAGCATGTTGGCTGGGTGCGAAGGCTTACGTCTGTAATCCCAGCACTTTGGGAGGCCAAAGCGGGTGGATCACCTGACGTCAGGAGTTCGAGACCAGCCTGGCCAACATGGTGAAACCCCATCTCTACTAAAAATACAAAAAATGAGCCAGGCTTGGTGGCGGGCGCCTATAATCCCAGCTACTTGGGAGCCTGAGGCAGGAAAATTGCTGGAACCCAGGAGACAGAGGTTGCAGTGAGCTGAGATCACGCCACTGCCCTCCAGCCTGGACGACAGAGCAAGACTCTGTCTTAAATAAATAAATAAATAAATAATAAATGCATGACTACATCAAAGAAACTTGAAGACTTCATTGTGCTGCTTCCTAAAAACTGTGTACTAAAGAGTTGCAGAGATGCAAGTAGAATCCCAGTGATCAATAATTTTTCCTTTTATTGACTACTGTAAAATATCTAAACACCTGTACATCTCTGAAAAAATCATGTGTGTGAGTACACTTTATGGATGGATGGAGAATACAGTTCTAAGAAGACTGGTGGAAAATTTGTGTAAGAACACTCCCATTGCCCCATCTCACATCCCACCCAAACTTCACCAACCAAGCAACTCTCCATAGCTGAACCGGAGAAAAGCTGATACGTCAACTTTGTCAACACAGCAAAGAAGAGGTGATATGGCTTGGCTGTGTGTCTCTACCCAAATCTCATGTGGAATTATAATCCCTTCTTGCCAGGGGAGGGACGTGCTGGGAGGTGACTGGATCATGGGGGTGGGTTTCCCCCTGTTGTTCTTACGGTGATGAATTATTAGGAGATCTAATGGTTTAAAATTGCATGGGGGCCAGGCACGGTGGCTGACACTTATAATCCCAGCACTTTGGGAGGCTGAGGCAGGTGGATTACCTGAGGTCAGGGGTTTGAGACCAGCTTGGCCAACATGGTGAAACCCTGTCTCCACTAAAAATACAAAAATTAGCCAGGCGTGGTGGCAGGCGCCTGTAATCCCAGCTACTCGGGAGGCTGAGGCAGGAGAATTGCTTGAACCTGGGAGGCAGAGGTTGCAGTGAGTCAAGATCACGCCATTGTACTCCAGTCTGGGCAACAAGAGCCAAACTCCGTCTCAAAAAATAAATAAATAAATAAATGCATGGCACTTCTCCCTTTGCTGGCTATCTCTCCTGCTCAATCATGATGAGAAGACACGTCTTGTTTCCCCTTCACCTTCCACCATGATTGCAGGTTTCCTGGGACTCCCAAGTCATGCTTCCTGTTAAGCCTGTAGGACTGTGAGTCAATTAAACCTCTTTTCTTCATAAATTCCCCAGTCTCAGGTAGTTCTTCATAGCAGTGTGAAAAGGAACTAATACAAGAAGGATGAGACATAAAAATGAGTCTGCATGACATCACTCCAGACCCCTTGCATGGTGTGGCTACCTGCATACCTACGGCCAGACTTCTTGCTCATTCCTCCCCTAAACCCCAGGCCAAATGAGCTAAGGATTTCTTTAAGGTAACAGGGCATCCCAGTGGAAAAAATATAGTGTATACTGATATTACGGGGGTCCCCCTAAATGTTATCATTACCCTATAGTGAAACCCACCAAAAGACCCCACACAAGCAGAGGAGCTTCCAATCACTTTTTCTTGTGCCTTGCTAAAATAAGACAGCCAGGGATGATTAGACACCTAAACAAAATATCTAACGTTAAAAGCAGAGAACAAGGAAAAGGAGGAGGCAGAGAAGGAGGAAGGAGAGGGTGAAGAAAAAGGGAGAAAGAAGAGAAAGCAGAATAGGAGACTAAGAAAGGAGAACAGGAGGAAGCAAAGGGAAAAAACAATGAAATAGAAATAAATTAAAATTTTATCTCAGAGATAAAATGTTGCATACATGATACAAAAATATGCTCCCAGTGAACATGAAGGGGCTTTTGCAATTAAAAATAGGCAAAATTTAAAAAAATTCACACAAGGGTTACAATGTTGAGAAAATGCGGGAAATCTCTTGGGAAGGAAAAAGATAAAGGCAGTGAAGAAAAGGAGGGTGGAAAAGAATTTAAAAACTGGAGGATCAAGTCAAGAGGTCCAATGTGCAATTAACCAAAAACAGCAAAACAATGGAGAGGAAGTTACCTATGAGAAAATGCAAAAAAATTTCTTGAAAATAAAGGACCTCAGAATTAAACTCTCTTCTTCCACATATTAATTCTACAAATAAAGACTAAGACTAGAAAAAAACAATCAGGAAATAAAAACTATTAGCAAGTTATTTTAAACTGAAGAGAATGTAATGTATCAATGCACTGCTGAAGTAGAAAACAGTAGGGAGAGGTGTTACGGGGATTTAACTCTTTTTGTTAGAAGCCTTGTAAAAATATTTGTCTTCTTAAACTATTAAGACATACTGAACACAATTAAAAATTAAGTTTAAAAACCCACAATGAAGGGCTGAGAATACTTAATAGTAGAGCTAAAGAAATACGTCGCCAAGCTGAGAAAAGACAAACCTTATAACTTTTTTGACTTTGATATCAATATATGATACATGTATAATTCTACCTTTGAACACTAGTGATATTATTAGTTCATGTGGTTCATCTAAAGCAGGGATTACTACAGCTATTGAAAAACAAACGAGGCCAGGCATGGCGGCTCATGCCTATAATACCAGCACTTTGGGAGGCTGAGGCAGGTGGATCACTTGAGGTCAGGAGTTTGAGACCAGCCTGGCCAACATGGCAAAACTCCATCTGTACCAAAAATACAAAAAAAAAAAAAAACTGGCCAAGTGTCGTGGCGCATGCCTGTAATCCCAGCTACTCGGGAGGCTGAGGCAGAAGAATCACTTGAATACAGGAAGCAGAGGTTGAGGTGAGCCGAGATTGCACCACTGTATTCAGCCTGGGCAACAGAGTAAGACTCCATCTCAAAATCAATATAAATAAATAAATAAATAATCGAGTAATAATTTTATATGGCTCTAAGCCTGCAGGACTTACTGGGAATTCTCCCTAGTTTCCCAGAGTGCCATAACTCACAAGAATCCCAAGTTTCCCTTTGAAACATATTCTAATAACAAGGTTGACTTGGTGGAAGATGGGCCAAGCTCTAGAGTAATTCAGATGGCTGAGCATTTGTAATCCGAAAATCTGAAATGCTCCATTTGAGTGTCACGCTGGCACTCAGAAAGTTCTGGATTTTGTAGCATTTCGGATTTTGGATTAGGGAGGCCCAACTGGTATGTACAATGCAAATATTCCAAAATCTGAAACCTAAAACACTTCCGGTCCCAAGCGTTTCAGATAAGGGATTCTCAACCCGCAACATAAACTGGATGACTCTGACAACTGAAACTTATTTTTTCATAGTTCTAGTGGCTGGAAGCTCAGCATCAGGGTGCCAGCATGGTTGAGCGCAGGTGAAAGCCCTCTTCCTGGCTTACAGAGGCCACCTTCTTGCTGTGTCCTCATATGCCCTAGAAAGAGCCTGCTCTAGAGAGAGCTCCCTGGTGTCTCTTAAGGGTACTAATCCTATCCTGAGGGGACACATACTCATAACCTCATCTAACCCTAAATACCTCCCAAAGGCCCAGCCTCCAAATACCATCACACTGAAGGATAGGGCTTCAATGTATGAATTTTGGCAGGGGGTAGGGACACACAGAATCAGTTCATAACACACGGAAAAGGAAGTATAACCTGGATTATTAATGGCTGCCATCTGCCCATGACAGCCAGATTTCTAAGAAAAACCAAGTCCCTCCACTAAGTGAAGGGAGGACCTAATGAGATGTCACTCCCATGATTACATTATGGTATGTATAGAAGGTGAAGGGATTTTGCAGATGCAATTAAGGACTCTGAGCAAAGCAAAGGGGAGATGATTCTCAGTGCGCCTGAACTAATCAGGTGAGTTCTTTAAAAGAAAGACTGGAGTCATCACCAAGGTCAGAGATTCTCTTACTGGCCTTGAAGAAGCAGCAAGCTATCACGAGTTTTACAGTTGCAATGAAATGAATTTTTCCAACAATCATGTAAACTTGGAAAAGAAGCCTGAGCCTCAGCAGAGCCTTTAACCTTGACTGCAGTCTTGTGAGACCCTGAGCAGAGACCCACAAAAAGCCATGCCTGGACTCCTACCCCATGGAATCAGGGATATAATAAATACAGAAATACACAAGGTTTTAGGCTGCTAAGTCTATGGTACTTTATTACAAGGCACAGACAACCAATATGCTGCCACAAAAAGCTTATTCGAAAGACAAGGCCTAAGTACAATTCAGATAGATGGTAAAAGGTGGGAAAAGCTAACTAATCATAATTTTATATTCCAAACTAATTCTGCTTATTGCTTTAAATGATAGAGTACAGGATCACAAATTCTTGCCATCCTTCGTGCTCCTTAGCTCATGAGCTGCTTTGTGCTTGCTTTATATTTATTTTTCATGTTTAGCTTACCCAGGCCTTTCTACCAAGGACATAGAATAAGACAAAGCTGGTAGGCCAGGCACCATGGCTCACGCCTGTAACCCCAGCACTTTCAGAGGCTGAGGCAGGCGGATCACAAGGTCAAGAATTTGAGACCAGCCTGGCCAGAATGGCGAAACCCTGTCTCTACTAATAATACAAAAATTAGCTGGACGTGATGTAATCCCAGCTACCTGGGAGGTTGAGGCAGGAGAACTGCTTGAACCCGGGAGGTGGAGATTGCAGTGAGCCAAGACAGAACCACTGCACTCTAGCCTGAGCAACACAGCAAGACTGTCTCGAAAAAAAGAAGTTTTTAAAAAAAAAAAAAAGACAAAGCCGGCCATTTAAGTTAACAGCTACTATAACCTAAGTATTTCTTCAAGTTCACTGAGAATACTATGAAGGGACAATAAAAGATGAAGGCAAAGCTATGATGTGGTTACTTTCTCCACCTTTGTATTCAAAACAAAATTTGGCAACCTCATTGAAAAATACAGCCCAATTCTAAGCACCTCATCAAACAACAAAATAATGGCTTCTTCTAAGGCAGCCCCAATGATTCACTTCTTGTGAAACCCCTTCCCCTTAAGTGTGTGCTGGATTTATCAACTCACTTCCAATGAGCTGAATATAGTCAAGTGACCGGTGGTCCCTTCCAAGATCACTTTTACAAAAAGTCTGTGGCTTTCATTGTGGGGACTCTCTCGGCTCACTCCCCCAGGGAAGGTGCTGCCAGGTATTGCAGCACTGTGGAGAGGCCCAATGGCAAGAAGATAAGGCCTTCGAGTGACCCTCCAGGCATGGAAACAAACTTCCCCCTCCTCTCCCAAGCTGAGCCTTCAGCCATGGCTAACCATTGATTCTGAACTACAGGAACCCCGTTAAGCCACACCCAGATTCCTCACTCACAGAAACTCCAAGGTAATAAATATTTGTCATTTTAAACCAGGAGGTTTTGAGGTAATCTGTTATGTGGCAATGGATAACTAATACCCCATCACTAAATGTAAGGTAAAAACATTTAGATGCTTTGAGGCAAGAGTAAAAAAAAAATTCAAAAAGAAGACAAAAACTCTGACCTTAAGCACTCTTCCTGAAAGACCAACAATTTCACCATCCTTCGGCTCTACTTCCGCAGCAGTATTCACATCGCCACTTCCTGTTGTATCGATGATATCAATGATTTTTGGTTTTCCATCAGTTGTAACCTGAAAAGTAAGAAAATTAAAATATGAATGGTAGATTTTAGGTTTTTATTCCTAAAGAAAACAATGCAAACCCACACATATATACGTGTGTGTATATACAAAATCTGCATTCACTTAAAAAAGAGAACTGAATTGTTTTAAGCCAAAAGCCTGGACAAATACTAATAAGAAAATTTAATCGTGGAAACACTACAGAATCCTTCAAGTGGTTTCATATATTCAGTTAACAAATATTTACTGAGCATGTACTATAGGCGACACCCTATTTTAGGTGCTGGGGATAGGGCAGTGATCCATACGCAAAAATCTCTGATGATCTTATAGTGAGGAAGCAGTTCAGTTAATTACAAAGTAAAATAAAGAACATGTCAGATGTGCTATCACACTGGGTATTAGGGAAAAAAATAAAAAGAACATGTCAGGTGGTGAGAATTAACTACACAAAAAAATTAAGCAGGGAAGGGAGATGGGTGATGTGGGGTTTTCAATGTAAGTTTGACTGGTCAAGGAAGATCTTGCTGAGACGGTAACATTTGAGAAAAGATCTGAAGATGGTGAGCTGTGGGTTGGACAAGTATAGAGCTTTAGGGAGAAAAAATGTTTAGTAATCATGGTGCCGTTTATTGGATGCCACACTAGCACCTCAAACGCAACGAAGTTCAAGCTTAACATGCCCCCCGCCACCTGATTTTCTCCAGGCTTTGCCATCCCAGGAATCCCCACACCCAGCTGTTCACCCCGGAAATTTACAATCCTCCTCTGATTCTTTACTTCAGTTGACTCCTCACAGTGAAGCTAACAGGAAATCCTGCTAATTCTTTGTCTAGAGGATAGCTCAAATCCATCACATTTTCACTACCACTATCCTAACACTCCAAACCACCACCATCTCTTGCCTCCATGAGGTGAATCACCTCCTAGGTGGTCCCTCAGTTTCCACTCTTGGCCCCACCAAAAGTAACACAGGCTGAGACCCTAACCTGAAAATTCCAAATGCTCCAAAATCATCAACATGAAGCTCAAAGGACATGTTCATTGGAGCCTTTCGAATTTGCGATACTCAACCTGTATTAAAACAAGCTGTAATTTATCGGTCCTCTCCTTTAAGCCCATCGATGTATTCACGGAGCCCTCAGAATACTTGCATAAAAAGCCTCGCACCATCTGATCCCTGCCAACCCGTTACTCAGGAGTCTAACCACACCAACCTCCTTTCAATTCCTGAAACATGCCAAACTTTTTCCTGCCTCATGACTTTTTAAACAGGTTCCTTCTGCCTAGAATACTTTATCTCTTCAGTCATTCCACAGGACTCCATCTTCTCTCAGTTTTCTATTAAAGTCCCTCCTGCAGAAAGGCCTCCTCGATGACCTCCTTTAGGTAGCTGCCATCCTGAACTTGATTATTCTTTCTCATTGTACCTCATTTCCTTTACAGAACATAATTCTATTTCTAATCATACAGGTAGGTCATCTTCATCTGTTCCCCCTATTAGAAAGAAAGCTCCATGAGGGCAAGAGCCATGTCTACTTTATTCACCAACATATACCCACTACCTAGCAGTGCTTGTCAGGCATTCAGTGAATATTTAATTACTGAATTACAAGACCAAGTTACTCAGCACTAAGACTGATTTTCAAAGGTTTGATTTCTTGCCAGTCCACAAATTTTCATTTGAGCCATAACATGATTGCTATAAGTAACAGTATATATTTTCACACATTTTTGTGGAAAAAATAATTTCTGGGCTCTTTCTTGACTAGCTTTCCAAAGGAAGTATGTTGTATTTGGGAATATGTACTGAGTTACCAGTAGGAATCAGACAGAAAACAGAGACACAAAGACTGAAAAAAAAACAAAAAAGACACCATCCTCAAGAAAGAAACAGAAACCTAAAAACCACAGAAACTCAGTCAAGTGGAAGAGCCCAGTCTTCAGACTCCAATTCCACCTGTGAATTCACACTCTTTAAGAAAAAGCTTAATGTCTACTGCTCCAGGTCTTCCTGACCAACACCAAGTATTTCCTCTGCGATATCCTCCAAGCTCTGTCATTAAGGTACATCCTAAAGAAGGAGAAGGAAATTCACGATGTGGAGAAAACAAAGGCACACATTTTTTTCTTCTTCCTTTACCAGACAAAGCAAATGGGTGGCTGGTGGACCCCAAATCTCATTTCAATCTTGTTGCCATGGAACAACTGAGGGCCTGATAGCTGAAGGGGCCATAAAGGTCTCCCAGGCAGAGCTGTTATTTTCATGTATGGTAATTTTCAAGTTGGATGTTTACTTCTTGGGAACCGTCCTATAATCGTAACAAATAAGAATTCTAATAACTCAGAAAGCTCAAAGTCATAATTCAAAAAAAATCACTGTGGGAATCATACCAAACCCTGATACAACTATAAAACTTAGATACTGATTCTGAAGAGATAGGCGATGTGTCTCAAAAATATAATTAAAAAAGAGAAAAATGTAAGAAAATCTACCAAAATAAAAATGGAAACAAAGTTGATACTACTCTATAAAATTAAAACTAGCTAGGTCATGTACTAATCATATAAGAAAATAACCTATTTAAAAATGTACCCCAAATAAACACGAAATTTGAAAGATATACAGTAGGACTAAGAACCCAAATCACCTATCTTCACCTCAATAAGCAAACCTGAGTGACTTGAGATCAAGAATAACAAGAGAGCACTAACAGGTCAGACAGATCCCTCATTAGAAACCTCGTTATCAATATATGAGCAAAGGAAAAAAGTCTATTGGGATTTAATGGCTTATTTGTCACCTATTTCCACACGCTTATAAGGATCTCTCTCCCCCCCACACAAATTTTCATTACAAATTATTATACGTGCAATTATTCTATCCATGAATTTCTTACTTTAACATTAAAGAAAACCACTTCACTAGAAATAAAAAGACAAAAACAGAAATGTAGGGTCAGAGAGGGTTTTAAAAAGGCAAATCCCCTGAGGATTTTGCCATGGTGTTTTCGGAGAAGTAAAGTAAAGGAGGAAGGTGAACTGCTAACAATGGAACTATATCCCTCATCTCTGAGAATGGGGAGGCTTCACATGAGAAAGAGGGACTGCAAGCATGGGCAGTTAGTATGGGTAGAGCTTCAGTACTAAATCCTGGGTCCTGGAGTGGAAGACTGGGAAATGCTTACTGGGCTATGTTGGCTGGATGAAACAGAAATCGCCCAAAGCTTTTCCCAAAATGTCAAGAATCTTAGTGTATGTCTCCACTGTAACCATTAAGGTAGAGGAGTTAGTGAAGGTTGGAAGATTTGCCAAACATGTACAGAGAGGACCAGAACACACCAGAACACACCTCGGGAAGTTTGTAATCTACCATAAACAACAGAAAGCTAATGAATTTACTTAAAATTTCAAGAAAGATACTGAAAATATTCTTTTAAGCAAATAAAGATTTAATAAATATTAACCAGTGACTTTTATTCTGAGAATATAATGATTAGCATAAATAAGACAATCTTTGCTTTCAGAAAGGTTATTGTCAGTTGGAAAGAAAAGTAAGTAGAGAGATGATCACAAAACAGGACAATAAATAGAGGTCAGGCCAGTCTGGGTAACACAGTGAGACCCCGTCTCTACAAAAAAATAAAACAATTAGCTGGGTGTGGTGGCACATGCTTATGGTCCCAGCTACTGCAGAGGCTGAGGCAGGAGGACTGCTTGAACCCAGGAGTTTGAGGCTGAAACGAGCGGTGATCCTGCCACTGTGCCACTGTATTCCAGTCTGGGTGACAGAGTGAGACCGGGTCTTTGAGGGAAAAATAATAATAATAATAAAATAAAAGAGGTTAGGACACTATCTATGAAAGCATATAAAAACATGTAAGAACACAAAACCCAGCTTGGGGGGAATGAGGGAAAGCTAACTGAAAGAGAGGTAATAAAAATTTTAGTGAATGTAAAAATAGATTTTTATGAAACTAATTGTAACCTCCTCAAACCTTTTTTTTCCCTCCATGAGGAAATTATATTCCTTCATTATGCACACACATATTTTTTCCATTCAACAAAAACATTTAACATTACAAGCACATTTCATACAATTTTGATAGATGGTTTTGAAGATTTTTAAGTTAACCAGGAAAAAGTTATCTAAACAGAAATACTAAAATAAGTATTTCAGGTGCTATTAAGGGGATCTGAGCAAATTGCTATAAGAACAAAGGGACAAAAAGCCTAAATAACTCTTAGGAGGGATCGGGCCTCACCTCTGAAGCTGCAGGCCCTAACACAATGGCAAACACACACATAAATATGAGGTGGGGTGGGCACAGAATTAAATCAGTTGATTTCCCAAAACATAACAGTGTCAAGACCCGCCTGGATCTTAAAGGATGAAGCAGGAGTTTACAGATGATGGATGGTAGAAGTCTGACGGAAGATGAAACGCCACATGCAAAGGCATGTATTGGCAAAAAGACCTGAAACATCTGGGTAAGTGAAAGAGTGAAATGTTCAAGGAGAGGCAAAAGATGAAAGATGGGATGAAGGGGCTGTGGACATAAGAAATGATGAGAACTGAGGCTACATGAGGAGGGCAGAGTTGGATGGCAAATGGCCTCATATATATACCATTCAATTTTTTTTTTTATTTTTACACAAAAGCAGTTGAGATTCCAAAATGGCTTTGTTTTAAATGAGGGTATAATACAAGGTTTTTTTTTTTAAGGAATATAACTCTAGAAATGTGAAGGATATATCAAAGAGAAACAAGACTGGTGGAGGGAAGACCTTCTGGCTGCTGTGTATATATATTCTGGACTAGTCCAAGTTCCATCTGGTCTGTGAAACCTGACCAGCCCAGTTCTTACTGGCCAGTGCTCCCCACCAATCCCCGCCCCATCCCCCCAATAACCCCTGTCAATCTCTGTAACAGTGACAGTTTGCAAGACTCTATCATTTAACACAAACTTAGCCACCTAGTAGGTGCCTGAATACCTGCTGAGGAAATATGAAATCAGTTATGTAATTACTACTCTTCTCATGCCACCCATCCTCCACTTTATCATGCCCACAGAGCTGTCACAAAAGAATTGGGACCAAGGAAGTCACCAAAGACTGAGACAACTCACTGTGTTCTTTCAAGTTTTCACTTTGCCTCTAGTCCTTTACTCAGACCCCACCTGGCTTTCCAAACGGCCTGTTCAGCCTCATCCTCCTCCTATTTCATTCTTTCCTTCCTTTTTATTTCTATCCATCCTCTAATCTGTACACATATATCTACAAAATAAATCTGTTAAAGGTACAGGAAAAAAAATCCTCCTGTTTGTAAGCCACCTTACCCAACTTCTTTTAACTGGCTATGTTTAGGTAAATATCTGAGTCAAGGTTGTTAAAAGAGAAGAGTTATGCTTTCATTTGATTTCAGTATTTTATTATCTGAATATTTATTACATGCAAATATCTAACAGATATTTACCCTCCAAATAGTTGGTGATGAAAGATCCAGCATAAACTTCTATTCACTTATGATGGGAGCTAAACACTGGGTACACATGGACACAAAGATGGGAACAATAGATACTGGGGATCCCAAAGGGAAGGGGAGGAGATAAGGTTGAAACACTACCTACTGGGTACTATGCTCACTACCTGGGTGACAGGATCAATCACACCCCAAACCTCAACATCAGGCAATATCCCCATGTAACAAATCTGCACTTCTACCTTCTGAATCTAAAATAAAAGTTGAAATTACATATAAAAAATAATAAAATATTGCGAAAATAGTTTAATATTTTTCTTGAGCATTTAAAAAAGTCACATGTAATTAGTCCTCTTATAACCAATTTTCACAACAACGCTGTGGGGTAAAAATTATTGTTACTTTAGAGAGAGAAACACAAGAATGTGAGAAACAGATCTGGAAATTCTACCAACAAATTCTACCAAGCAGCACCTCTCCAGCCTTTTCTGACCCTCTTATTATCCTGACAAAAGAACCGGTGAACCACTTATCCCAGCTGTTTTCCTCCCACTCATGCTATAAAAAGTAAACACACTCCACAGCAGAATGGAAAGCATTACTACTTTGTAATAAAGCCTCAGTGAGTTGATCGCTGTCATTGTTGTCAGTCTTTAAGCTATTAATACAACGACAACTATACAACGCCAGTTACTGGGAGGGAATTCAGTACCTGCTCCTCTTCTGATTCATCAAAGGTGTGCAGTATTCCAGAGTGGTGCTGAAGAACACACGCCAGGAATCAAGATTCCCAGGAGTTTCTAAGTAGATTCGGCCAGACTCCCCCTAGTTACTTCCAAAATGCTACCTCAATAATGAGAAAGCACGATAAAGGATCCAGAAGGGAAGCGATATTGTGGGGAGCAGGATGAGTGTTTAGTGTAGAAAGGAGGATAAGATAGCCTGAGGCTGATCAACGAGAGATCAGCATACAGTAGGATTAGTCAGGGATGCTGGGAGATGGATCTTGAACAATAGTGAAATTTATTACTGGATTTCAGCAAAGGGCTAAATGTACAAAAGTTAAACTTTACGGACTTTAAACAGAATGCTTTCAACGAGAGACAACACACTAAAAAAAAAAACTACCTTCTGGTATGACACCCTGAATCTACAGATTTTAAAGTTGCCTAAGGCAAAACTAAGTAATTTTTTTTTAAAACCGTCTTATGCTTTCAGGTTTAAAAAAAAAAAAAAAAAAGTCGCATAATTTCATAAGGTCTGAGAGGCTCACCAAAACCAAATCTAACTGAATTCTCCTTACGTAAACGAAGACTAAGCCACAAGATTCAATGACCCTAAGCAAATACGCTGCAGAGGATCGTTTAAAAATAGAATACACAAAACTACCACAGGAAACAATTCCGGAAGCGGACTGGGTTATCTTCTGGAAACCCAGCTTTCGTGCTTAAAGACAAACTATTCTTCCCCCAAACCAAAGCTCCCGATCCCTAAACATTAAGTTCTCATATGTCACTTGCCTATCTGGTGTCCCCACCCCACCCCAATGATAAAAGATGTAAAATTCTCTTTAAAAACGTCAGGCAGGGACCAGTGTCCGAGGCACGAGGGGTCTGCAGAGGAAGGCGGCGTGGAGGGAAGAAGACTTTGGGGGTCCGGCCTGGCAGCGCCGAAGCGAGAAGGAAGGGGCGTCCCTGGGGTCAAAGGCGAACCCAGGCTCCCTCCAGCCAGTCGCGCCGGGCACGCTGCTTTTGTTGGGCCGGGAACACGGCCCAAATTGGGGTCCGGGCCCTCGCCCGCCCAGCGACCCTGGCATGGTGCGCCGCTGAGTCCCCTTGGCGGGCGCCGGTCCCTCCATCGCCCGGCTCTGACCTCTGCCCACCCAGGCCCGGACTCGGCCGCAGAGCGGGGCTTTGGCATGCCGGGCTCCGAAGCTGTGTCCCCACCTGCGTCCCCGGCCGCCCGCGCCCCCGCGCCCGGGCCCTCGGGGGCTGCCTCACCTGCATGCCCGGAGCCCCCGGGTCCACCCCCGTGTCCAGGACGGCGATGAGTACCCCCCGCCCGTCATACTCCGGGTAGCGGCAGAGGAAGGAGGCGGCTCCGGTCTCCTTCTTCGGCAGGAGACCGTGAAAAGGGAAGGGCTCCTCAGTCGCAGCGGTGGCCATGGACGCAGGATGGAGGACGAGGAAGCGGCAAACTGCCAGGCTGCGCGCGGACTAGCAGCGCGAGGACACCCGTGCGGCCTCGGGCCGGAGGCGGGGGCGAGGGGCGGGGTCGGCCCGTCTCCCACCAATCCCGACCTGCCAAGGAGCGGTGGCCAATCACGTACTACTACGTAAGCCAACGGCGCCGCTCTCAGGAGCTAGGCCCGAGTATTGCCCGGGCTGCAGTGAAGGGGGCGGAGTCTGAGGACATTACTGGAGGGTTCGGATCTCGAACCTGGGGTCCTAAAGAGGCCCCCGCTTGGGGTTTTTAGGCAACAGCAGGCCTTTAAGCAAAGAGTCCTGGTGTCCCGGACCGAAACACTCCCCGAGAGACGGGCAAGGAGATAGACCGCCAGCCAGGAGCCCTTCGCTGGGCAAACGATAGTTTCCAAACTTAAGGTTGTGGATGAAACTTTTTGGTGCGGCTGCTGCAGGGGCCCCAGACCCGGGGTGCTGACCCGAGGCAAGGGAGCCGGCGCACGCACGTTAGCTGCTAAGGCGCCTGCGGTGTCGGCGAAAGCTCCGGACATGATCTTGGAAGGTCGCAGGTTAAGGAGTGTAGGCTTTGGGTTCCCCTGTGTTGTTATGCCCCTTTGATGGGGGTGAGGTGGTGAGGGGGAGCGATAGGGTGGAGACAGGCAATAGTTTCAGTCAACAGGAAGTGGGTTGTTGGCCATTCTGTCGCCTTTGTAGCCAGTAACAAAGCACGAGACTGAAATGGGCCCCTCCTATCTGCTGATCCTTACCTTCCAGGATTTCTGAAAAACATCTTTTTTTTCCCTCTTACACTGAAGTTTCTGATTGCTCGTTACGGCTCTCCACTCAATTATAGAGCCGTAATTTGCAGTTTTCCAAACTCACAATGCCTGCTGTCAGTTGCTGCAAGCTGCACAGTGGTCCTCTAATGATCTTTATGCTCATGCCAGGGTAATCTTAGCCTTCTATTGTGCCAAAGACCCCTTTGGCAATTTGGTGAGGCCTGTTTCTCAAGCAGTGTTTTAAAATGCATACAATGAAATATATAGGGTTACCCAAGAAATAAATTATATTTAAATGCTGTTATCAAAAATAGTAAAAGCAATTTTGTTATATAACAATAGCTTTACATGTGTGTATATAGTTACAGGTGTGCTTCTTTTTCATTAAATAACAGGAGCTAGGGCCAAGGCTAATAAACTACCATAACTTCAAAATAATGAAGAATATAATTATTTGGAGATAGCGGTGAAAACTGCACTATGATGAACTGATTTTTATTGGTAACGTAAGAGCGAGTGCTACCCTGGTTTTACCTATTCATACTTGATGTGAAAAAAATTAAGAGGTTTGTATCTTTTTTCTACAGAAGTTTTTGAACCCCTTGGATTCTGTCTATGGACACCAAGTTAAGAATACCTGGTATAAAGGAAAGCCTTATTCATGTGGTTTCCAACCCACAGAATTTCAGAGATCCTCCATGAAGTCTCAAAAATTATTCTCATGGCTGTGAGTTTCATGCAATGGTTTCAGCTGATTCCTTGATCATTTATTCAGTTCATAAGTCTTAGAGAAGCATGTTCTCTTTAGTGCAGAGGAAAAAGAGAAAAGTTGAATGTTTTTCTTCTTATTCCCAATTGTTTCCATTACCTCTAGAAAAGAATTTCAAATTAACACAGAGGAAAACAGAATAACAAACTTGCAGAAGACATTCAATATAGAGCTTACAGTGACAGAATAGATTGGCTCCCAGTTTCAAATGAACCGTAGTCCCATCACTTCATTTTACAGATGAAGAAACAAAGTTAACTGACTTTCATGGCTTACAAAACAGGTTAATGAAAACAGTGGATATGTCTTCTCACATTCTCTCCCCAGTATGTTCTGCCACACCGTGTGCGTGACTTTGCCAGAGTGTCACCCAATTAATAAATGGGGAATGAACAGTTCCTTATGAAACCTAAGTGGCAGACTTTTCATTAGACTGCTGTAACCATGTTCTTTAGATTTTTCTTTTCTTTTCCTTTTCTTTTTCTTTTTTTGATGCAGAGTCTCACTCTATGGCCTAGGCTGGAGTGCAGTGTCACAATCTCCGGTCACTGCAACCTCTGCTTCCTGGGTTCAAGCAGTTCTCCTGCCTCGGCCTCCTGAGTAGCTGGGATTACAGGTGTGCGCCACCACACCCGGCTAATTTTTGTATTTTTAGTAGAGATGGGGTTTCGCCATGTTGGCCAGGCTGGTCTTGAACTCCTGACCTCAGGTGATACACCCACCTCGGCCTCCCAAGGTGTTTGGATTACAGGCATCAGCCACTGCGCCCAGCCAGATTTTTCTTTTTTTGCTTACATATCCCATAAACATGTTTTTAAAAAATTTATGTATCCCTTTGTACAGCTGTAAAATGAAGTCTAAATTTGTCTTCTTTTTTTCTTTTTGAGACGGAGTTTTGCTCTTCTTGCCCAGGCTGGAGTGCAATGGTGTGATCTCGGCTCACTGCAACCTCAGCCTCCCAGGTTCAAGTGATTCTCCTGCCTCAGCCTCCCTCGTAGCTGGGATTACAGGCACGTGCCACCACACCCAGCTAATGTTTGTATTTTTTTAGTAGAGATGGAGTTTCTCTATGTTGGTCAGGCTGGTCTCGAACTCCTGACCTCAGGTGGTCTGCCCGCCTGGGCCCCCCAAAGTGCTGGGATTACAGGCGTGAGCCACTGCACCTGGCCTGTCATAAATTTTAAAAATTATAAAGGATGTGATTTTTGGCATAGTATAAATATCGTCTTTCTTTAATGAAACTTTCATGTTTCTCATGTAAATATACCCAGTTGAATGTAACTCTGATAGCTACCATCAACTATTTATAAAATACCTGAACATTTAAAATCAGACATTTTACCTCACTATTTCTTCTGGAAACTTTATTTCCATTCTATACAGAATTTTTTTCCAATATAACTTGCATTTATGATGGAAAGGCATATTGAGAATTTATCATCTGCAAAAAAGATATTAATTTTTAAAATTTTCCTGGAAGAAAAATGTTAAACTTATTCTTTTGGGTTATCTTTCAGTTATTACAAAGTTGATTACAACAACATGAGTAAGTCTTAAGCTTTGATTAAAAATTATAGGACAAAAAATTTTTTATTGAAAATAGAGCTCTTAAAAAGATGCTTGGTGTAAATAACTCATGCTTCCATTAATGACAGGACTAGTTAAAAGGATAAGATTTGTACGTCTGTGTCTCTTGTAAAATTGAATCATTGATTCTCAAGAAGCAAAACCAGGATATGTAAGTATTACATAATATGCCCAGAAAGGGATGTGAACAAAATTCAGACTTACATTGAAGTTCCCATTTTAAGAATCACTCATGTGACAAATGTCATCTTTTGCTTAAATTGGAGAAAAGATGGATTTAATGAGACAGGTGAAAAGCGGTTTAGCGTGGCACACAGCAGGGCATATGCTACTATGCTTTGCTGTTTGTTCCCTAGCCCTTGTTCCTCATAATAGATTCTGGGATGTTTCAAAAATGCTGTAACTTTTTTGCTAAATGTGGTCTGAACAAAAATTGTTCTTGATTAAAAAAAAAAGATGAATAGAACTGGTTATTGGACTTTGATATTAAATAAAGTTTTACTGATAGTGTTTCAAATTGTCGCTTAATTTGATGTCCCAGACGCTATTACACCTGCAGGTGGTACATAATAGTAAGATTCAGGATGTGTTCCTTTTCCCTAAAAAGGTGCAAGAGATAATCACGTCTTTCTACCACAAGCACGCTCTCAGGCAGATAAGCTTAGAAAAAACTGGATGACTTCAAGCATCTAGAAATTGATTTCATTGAAACTATCTATTACTTTGTACCAGTTTGAAACCCACTATTTTATATAACCCCTGAAATCTCAATACAGTCATTTACTGTTTTTCTTCAAGCCAAGTATTGTACATAATATATGTGCTTACATTTTTTCCTCCTTTGATTTAATGACATTATCACTGGGGGAAATTTTTAATGCTAAGTCAGTTTGTGTGACAGTTCATTGGAAACAAATAGAATATAAGTAGAGAAACATGGATAATCTGTAATAATAGATAATAATAAAACAAGGGCTTAGACAATAGGAGGAGGAGGAGGAGGAAGAAGAAGAGGAGGAGGAAGAGGAGGAGCAGCAGCAAAAACAAGGTCAGTAGGCCTAGGCGTTAGTCACCTTATGGAGGGTAAAGTATTAATAATAGGCTGGACGCACAGCAACTTCTGTCACCCAGCATTGTTCAGAGCAGGAAGAGCTGAGTCAGATGTTTTTCCTATCACCTGCCCCATTCAGGCTGCAATCCAAGGCACAGGTGCGGTGGAAGGCAATAGCTTTCTATGAATTGCCTTCTTTGCAACTATTGCTGCATCGTATCGTTTAGAGAATATTTTAACATTTAATTTCCCAAGACTCTAGAGATTGCATAAGCATCCTACATGTGCTAGCCGCTGGGCTTTAAAATCTTCCTCAGCATTGCAGCGAGGCCGCACCTCCCGTGGGCGTCTCCCAGCCTGTGATTGATGCGGGAGGGATGCTGGAGCATATCTGTTCCGGGAGGCCGGCAACTTCGTGGACAGCTGTCTCAGGCTCCAGGACTCCCCAGCAGGCTTTGCCAAGTTGGACTGCGTGGACCTCGTGGTGGTCCAGGGCGCTTCCACCCAGCCTCTCTGCCTCTCCTACTTACTCGGGGTCAGACTTGCATCGCGGCCTTATGCCTCTCCCAGCTTTTTGTGAACCCTTGACTACCTTACTTCGCGCAGGCACTAACATGAATCCTTGCTTCTTAGAACCCATTTGCCCCCACCCCAAGGACCCGAAACTAAAATAGCTCATGCCAAAGAAACAGGTTCGGATGCATGAAGCTTCGCCACTGCTGCCGCCCAAAGGCAAAAGCCGTTGTTACCATTTCTACCAGAGATACCGGAGTCCAAAAGCCAGGGCGACCTGATCAGCAAAGTTTCAGTCACAAGGCTGTGCCTGGCTGTATGGAAGCCTGATCAAGTAGTTCTGATTTCTTACCTGGAGAGCAGAACTGAAAATGTGGGAAATTCCATAAACATAGGAAGGACTTTCCAGTGATGCCAGCAAATCGTAACAAATACCCACTTTGCTAACAGATATACCTCCAAACCAAAGTAAATTATACAACATCAAGTTCCAGGTACTCGAGTCTCCAGTAATAAAATGGTAAACTAAGCAATTTGGACCAGGTCTTCTGGTGAAAGTGAGAACTGGACAATGTATAAAAAATATCTGCTTGAAATATACCTCCCTGAAGGATCAGAGAGCTAACAGCGTGGTGAAGAGTTTATGTAAAAGACATAAATTCAGAGACTTAAGCTTCACATTTGAGACAGCTTTGGCTTTCAGGGCTTTTGCCAGTGCATAAAGAGGTAGCTGAGAGAAAGATTTTTGTCTGTTTGTTTGTTTTTTACAGCCTTGCAGGGCTATGGGTACAAGGGTGGAGGCTAGAGCCTGCCAAGAGTGGGAACAGCATGAAAAACCTATATTTTGGGTTGAGGCTGCAAAGTCCACACCCGAGAAGTTGGAATAAATGGAATGTAAACTTAGACTGGCCCCCAGAGGGATATCACATTATAAATAATATTAAGTCCTGAACTTGGATCAAGGTGATTATTCTCAATGGTATATGTTCACTGGAATCATCTGGAGAGCCTTAAAAATGTTGCTACTTGAGCCCACAGATTCCCAGAATTCCAGATATTCTGAATTAATTGGTCTGGGTTTTTGCCTGGGCATTGAGATATTTTATATCTACCAAGATTATTCTAATGGGTAGCTAAGGCTGAAACCCACTCAGCTGGTGCTACTTGGCAGAAGCAAAATACTTCAAAATACCTACATTTACTCCATTCAGGAAGATAAAGATATAATTGAGCATTTGGGCGGAAAATCAGAAACTTAAAAAAGACAAACCAATTTAGAAAGAGCCAAAAGGAAATTTTAGAACTGAAAAGTACAAAAGCAAAACAAAATTAAGAACTCAGTTTCTTAATTAAGAATGAGTTTCATAGTTACTGTCATTTAGCCAAAGAGAATTCTAGATTGGAAGAAAATACCAAAAAATACCTGGAGAAATAAAAGGATGAAAAACACAGAGGAGATGAAAAAAGTGATAGATGTAATAGTGGGAAGTTCTAACAAACTTTTAGGAAATGAGAAAGAAAATGCTTTAGAAGCAATATCTGAAGAGATAATTTATGAAAATTTTCCAAATTGGTGAAAGCCTATATATTCAAAAAGTTCGATGGCCCTAAAGCAAGATAAATTTTAAAAAACTACATCCAGGGACAGCATAGTGAAAAAAAAAAAAAAAAAAAAATGAAAAGGCAAGAGTAGCCGGTGAAAAAAGATTATTTTCAAAGGAGCAGCAATTGACTGACAACTGATTCCAAACAGAAATGAAGAAAAGCAGGAGACAATGAGACGGCAGCTCACCCATGCTGAAAGAAAAGAATTGCCAGCCCAGAATTCTGCAGCTAATGGAAACATCCTTCAAGAATGAGAATGTGATCAAGTGATCTTCAGAGACACAAAGGCTGAGGCAATGTGTCACCAGAAAGGCAGCAAAAAATAAATACTAAAGGATAGTCTTTAGGCAAAACAAAAATGGGCTGGGCGCAGTGGCTCACACCTGTAATCCCAGCACTTTGCGGGGCTGAGGTGGGCGGATCACGAGATCAGGAGATTGAGATCAGCCTGGCCAACATGGTGAAACCCCATCTCTACAGAAATACAGAAACTAGCCAGGCATGATGGCGGGTGCCTGTAATCCCAGCTACTTGGGAGGCTGAGGCAGGAGAATCGTTTGAACCTGGGAGATGGAAGTTTCAGTGAGCCGAAGTTGTGCCAGTGCACTCCAGCCTGGGTGACTGAGTGAGACTCCATTTCAAAAAAAAAAAAAAAAAAAAAAAAGACTCAGACACCCCAAAAGCTATATCAAATTTGAATCAATTTCAAAATGGTATCCTTTATTGTCAGTTAATGCAAGAAATTTTTTAAAATGCCTTCCTAGGCCAGAGATGGGGAGATGTACTTTTAGCATTATAAGGTTAGGGTTATTACTTTACACAAAAAAGAGCCAATGTTATGTAAATAAGAGAAATGTGATTTTTTCATACAGAAAAAATAGGTGCTTTTGATAGCAAATTAATACTTGGAGTGGTGAGGTGTGTTTAATTTCAGGTATCTCACAAAACACCGTGAAATCTCTCACCATTTTCCTCTAATCTGTGGGACCAGAGCTGCCTTTTCTCCCTTTCTCTCCAACGGCTCTGAACAGCTATCCCAGGGACCAGAGGCTCACCCTTCCCTCTGCAGAACCAGTAGAAACTGGGCAGAACGGTGAATTCATTTACTTCCAGAGGACACTAGAGACTGTAGGTTTAAAGACATAAGAGAATTATGTGGCAGATGGCCTTATTTGTGTAGGGCAGATGGTATGTACGGGGAAACACAGAGGCTTAGGCAGGGGCTTCCCTTAGTGGGCAGCACAAACAGATGCAAGCTCAATCCTGGGCATGAGGCCCACTTCTATGCTCCTCTCTGTTGCCTTCTCCAGTTGTGAGACATTCACTGGAATTTTCAGTAAATAACTCTTTGGGACCTCTGTGTCAATCAGGGATAGTCCAGGCTATGCTGTGGCAGAATATAAGCCCAAATTCCGGTGAGCTGAAAAACATTGCCCATGTCTACTCATGCAGTATCTCCGCTCCGGTTGGCTGAGAGCTCTGTTCCAAGTTGTCACACCCTTGGATCCAAGTAAGGGCTGCACTGTCTGGAATGTAGCTGGTCACCACGGCAGGAGAAACAAGAACATGGGGAAACAGGCATCAGCTTCCAGACCTTCCATCACTTCTGCTCACATTTCATTAACCAAAGCAAGTTTCATGGCCACGGCCAAGTCAAGGACACAGAGAAGAGCAGTTCTATCATGTGCCCATGAGGACAGTCTTAATCCATTCCGGGTACTATAACAAAGTACCGTAAACTGAATGGCTTATAATTAATAGAAATTCATTTCTCACAGTTTTGGAGGCCGAGACATCCAAGAGCAAGTTGCAGGCAAATTCAGTCTGGTGAAGGCCCATTTTCTGGTTCCTAGACAGCTGTCTTTTCACTGTGTCCTCACAGGGGAAGGGGTAAGGGAGGTATCTGGGGCCTCTTTTATAAGGGTGCTAATCCCATTCTTGAGGGCTCCACCTTCAAATACCATCACTTTGGGGGATTAGGTTTCAACACATGAATTTTAAAGGAACACATACGCAGCCCATAGCAGGAACAATAACTCAGACTTTTGGATGGTCCTGATTGCCCCCACACCCTCACTGGTGTCCACTTTGTTTTCACTCTAGTGAGCATTGGTCGTGGAGGATCTGTGAGGTGGGGGACTGGCAGGACTTATTTCCTGGTCCCAATGAATGAGGTGAAGAAACTGGTAGGAACCAGCAGATGGTGACAACAGTGATTCCTTGCTGCCCTCATTGCTCATTAACATAAAACAGTCCCACCAGTGCCATGACAGTTCTCAAATGCCATGGCAACAACCCAAAAGCTACACCTCTTTCCATGGCAACTACCGGGAAGTTACTTCCCCTTTCCTAAAAAGTTCGAAATAACCCAACCCTCAATTTGCATTAGCCCGCCCCTCAATTTGCATGTGATTGTAAGTGGGTATAAGTGAGTATAAACACAGTTGCCAAGACCCTATATGCTGCTGACTCTGGGTGCACTGCAAGGAGCAGTGCCGTTCAATAAAAGGTTGCTGATACGACTGGCTTGCCCTTGAATTCTTTCCCGGGTGAAGCCAAGAATCCTCGCAGTTTTGGTGCTCTCTTGTCCTGCATCATCCACAACAGGAAATGCCCCCCTCCATGGTTAGTAACCTTGTGTGAACTGCTAGACAGACAGTGGGAGGCTTCTACTCATGGATAACCCCCTGGATAGAAGAAACTACCCCAGGTCATCTGAGAGTCCTATCTTCCCAACTATACACCCCCCAGCACTTGAGTGCTTCAGAAATAGTGATTGAACTACACTATGTCCTCCCTGGCAGAAGAATGGTGTTCTACGATACCCAATGATGTCTCACACTGCTTCTAACTCAGAATAGGTTCTCAAATCTTTGTGCACTCGCGCCATTTATTTTACTATCAAATGTTTACATTATTTGTAATTACTGATTGCATAGTCTCTCTAACTTACTACTTGGTGTTCTTAGAAGTGAGAAAAAAGAATAATACAAAAACAGGATAACATTATGTGTTGTAGTATCATAGAGAGAAAGGAATGTCCAGAAACATTGCAGCCTGAAGAGTGGAAAATTCTCTAGACTTCAATTTCATATCCTTCCAGAAATGTCATATGCATACAAAGAATATGATGTATATATTTCTTCTTTCCTTTTCTACGCAAACTATAGTATACTATACTCACTGTCCTGCACTTTATTTTTTTCTTTGCTTTTTGCTTCACAATATTTCCTGATGAATATTCGTACATAGAATTTTATTCTTTCTTTTTAGTCATGCGTACTATTAATTTGTTCGGATATATCTGTTTATTTAACTCTATGTGTTTGCTTTTAAATCTCTTGAGAAGCTGGAAACGGGTACTTTCTTGCAAGTACGGTTGTTTCCAAAACATAAGCCTTTTGGGTAATAAAAGTCTTCATTTACTTTAGTTCTGACATAGCTGCCTGTATATGGCTTATATAAGTTCCACTCCCATCCTTAGAGGCATTCAACCCACAGTCCCTGCTAAGTGGGCAGGAAGAAAGTAACCCACTTACCTTCTGGCCACAGATGATGGACCAGGAGTAGAGTCCTGACCTGAGGCAGAGAAGAAGCAAATGGGTATGTAGTGTGTGATGGGGGCTTACAGTGAGCTTCTGGTCCAATCAGCTTCTGCTTTTGGGTTGACAGGTGATTCCTTTGTATCCTTACATTTGACACTTTTATTTGACATCATCTGGGATTTTCCCTTACTTAAAGCAGCTTTTGCTAGAACAGGGCATGTAGTACTTATTTTGTTTCCCTTCAATTCCTGCTGTATATTAATCAGCAAAAACATTCTCTCACTGAATTCTATGACAATAAATCACCATGAGGATGGCAGACATGTATTAAATCAGACAGTGAAGCCATTGTTCAAGGTGTAGTTCCTGCCCTGTGGTGCTTCACTCAGTGGGCTCATGCCTGGACTTGCCTAACTGGGACTGTTGTCGTTTGCTGCACCTGCATGGGACTTCATAAAACCTGTCCATCTGCCCACATTTGGAGTGTCAGGAAAACTTGCCAGGTTTAGGATTTCAGTAAAAGGCGAATCTCAATGATGATCCCTAGCATCCTGAATTGAACAAGAGAAGCCAACAATATGGTAACAAAAGCATCTAGGCAGGAGTTAAAGGGTTTTGTCTTCTAGGTCTAGGTCTGCCACTAATTAGCTACCTGACCTTAGCAAGGCCTCTGTTTCCTGTGCCATCCATCTGGAAGTTATATGAGTTAAATGAGGCTGGGAGTGGTGGCTCATACCTATAATTCCAGCACCTTGGGAGGCTGAAGCAGGTGGATCCCTGGAGGCCAGGAGTTCAAGACCAGCCTGGCCAACATGGTGAAACCCGTCTCTACTAAAAATACAAAAATGGATGTGGTGGTGCACACCTGTAATCTCAGCTACTTGGGAGGTTGAGGCATGAGAATTGCTTGGGCCCAGGAGGGGGAGTTGGCAGTGAGCAGAGATCATGCCACTGCACTCCAGCCTGGGTGACAGAGTGAGACTCTCTTTCAAAAAAAAAAAAAAGTTAAATAAGAAAAAATAGCTTCCACGTGCAAATAACTATTTGCTATTAAAATTTGGCTGTATGCATAAAAAAGGATGAGTTCGTGTCCTTTGTAGGGACATGGATGCAGCTGGAAACCATTATTCTCAGCAAACTATCGCAAGAACAGAAAACCAAACACAGCATGTTCTCACTCATAGGTGAGAATTGAACAATGAGATCACTTGAACTCGGGAAGGGGAACATCACACACCGGGGCCTATTGTGGGGTGCAGTGGGGAGGGATAGCATTGGGAGATATCCCTAATGTAAATGATGAGTTAATGGGTGCAGCACACCAACATGACACACGTATACATATGTAACAAACCTGCACATTGTGCACATGTACCCTAGAACTTAAAGTATATATATACAAAAAATTTGGTTGTATGTAGTAGAGACTCAATAAACAAAACTAAAACTGGTCAGATTTAGCATTCTACCACCTTAAGACTTACTAAAGTTACAGAATTTTTTTTAAAAGAGAACTTTTTAGTTTGCAAGAAATGTTTTTAAAAATCAGCTTGGCCATATAGTAAAGGGACCTGTTTTTGAGGTAAATCATCAAAATTTACTTTATAATTTGTCAAATATTTTATGGACAGATATGTTTATATTGTTTCTAGAATCTAATTTTTTTTTTTTTTTTTTTTTTTTTTTTTTTTTTTGAGATGGAGTCTCACTCTGTCGCCCAGGCTGGAGTGCAGTGGCCGGATCTCAGCTCACTGCAAGCTCCGCCTCCCGGGTTTACACCATTCTCCTGCCTCAGCCTCCCGAGTGGCTGGGACTACAGGCGCCCGCCACCTCGCCCGGCTAGTTTTTTTTTTTGTATTTTTTTTAGTAGAGACGGGGTTTCACCGTGTTAGCCAGGATGGTCTCGATCTCCTGACCTCATGATCCGCCCGTCTCGGCCTCCCAAAGTGCTGGGATTACAGGCGTGAGCCACCGCGCCCGAATCTAATTTTTTAAACAACATACATGTCTGATCTTGCAGCAGTATTCTTTTTTCTTTAATAAAAATAATGACAAATAGAGAATTGGTTATAAAAATCACTTTGTGTGTGTATTCATGTGAACTGGGGTGGTCACATTTTGGGGTGCCAGATAGAATTCTCTGAAGTCTTCTAAAACTGACTGTAAGTATTCGTTTACAACGAGCCAATTCTCAATGAATTCATAAAGCTGTTTTTTGGTGTTTTGGGGGTAGTTTGGGGAACATAAAAGGAATAGGGAGAAGGTAGAAAGGAAAGAGAAGAGGCTTTATAAAAAATTAAATAATTAAAGTCTTTTTTATTAATTGATTTCTTGAAGATTTTGTACACATATTTTTTAAAACAAAATGTTTAACAAAATTACATTATATATGCATGTGTGTATACAGTATACGATATATAAAATACACTCACATTTACACATGCACATGCAGACCCTATATGCATTTTAAAATCAGCTGCAGATATCTATTACTTGAATGCTAAGACAAATATTTCCTCAACTAGTGTCTCCAAACCTGCCCAAAGATCTGAATCACCCAGCACTCTTGTTAAAAATACAGTTTACCTGGGTTCCAAATCAGACCTACGGAATCAGAAGCTCTCGTACAAACGCATCATAATTTGTGTTTTAAACAAAGATTCTGGGTGATTCTCGTCGTCAGGAAGTTTGGAGAACACTGAGCTAAACTGTATTCATTGGCTGTACTTAGTTCTGATATAGCATTACAGTACAGAGAATTAAAACCGGGAAGTTTCTCTAAGATATTTTTATGCCATGGGGCAGTGTGCCAGTTGTCAACTTCCTGCCTCTCCCCTTCAAATGCACCTTCTTTGTTCTGCTTTTGATACTGGAGCTGGACCCTGTACACTTGTCTCCCTTCCCAGATGGCACAAGGTTAAGCTTTGCGCACTTTTGACTTGTGTTTTCTCTAATTTAACGCCTCTTATTTTCTTAAGAATCTACTAGGATGAAGTTCACCTTTGAAACTGTCTGTTCAAGGACCTCCACAGTGCTGACTCCGAAAGCTGAGCCTCATCTTTTTACTTGACCGTTGTCCATAGCATTTGACACAGTTGAGTGCTGCTTCTTCCTTGAGAGACTGTCTTTGGTTTTGAGAACACTGCTGTCTCCTGGTGTCTTCCTGTTTCATGGCTTCAGCCTCCTTTGCTAGTTCCTCTTTTTTTTTTTTTTTTTTTTTTTCTGACCTCTGAATGTCAGCATGATCTAGGACTCAGTCCTTGAATCTCTTCTCTTTTCTGCCTACACTTACGCCTTTGATGATGAAATCTAATTGCCTGGCTCTGAGTACCATCAGCATCCTGAAGATTGTAAAATGTGAGTCTCCAGCTTGACCTGTCTCCTACAGTCTAACTCCTGTTTGGTATTTCCACTTGGATATCTAATAAGTATATCACACTTCACATGCTCCAAACTTAACTACTTGTCTTCCCCAGATCTTTTCTTCTTCTAGTATTCCTCTTCTCAATTATAGGAAACTTTAAAGCTTCTACTTGCTCAGTCCAAAAATCTTGTCTTCTCAACTCTCTTGCCATCCATCCAATCCATCTGCAAAACCTGTTAGCTTGATCTTCAGAAAACGCTCAGAATCTGATTACTTTTCATCACCTCCACTGCTAACGTTTTCATCCAAGCCAACACGATGTTTTGTCTGCATTATACTGGAGCCTTCTCTATCAGGATAGTCTGGGTAATGTTGTAATCAAATGACCCCCCAAATCCCAGTGACTCCAAACCACGTGTTCTCTCTCTCTGGCATGATCATCACTGATTTATTCCCTGACATCTTCTGTCCAGGCTCTGGCTCATGGAGCAGCTGTAGACTAGAACATTGCTAGACGACCATGTGGTTAATGGAAAACAGAGCATAGTGAATGATATAGTGCTCTGAACACTCTGCCTGGACGTCCAACATGTCCCCTCTGCTTCCATTTCATTGGTGAAAGCATGGACGTGCCCGAGTTCAACATGACAGGGAGGTACAGGTGATCCTTGTTAGTCACAGTATTTATATTCTATAAGGTTGTAGCAAACATTGAATTAGCAAGTACTGAAACATTGCTCCTACGCTAGGAAATACAGGATCAGGTTCCTGTGAGCTTCTGGCTGAAACATTTTTGTCAACTGAAATGCCATCCTGTTAGGTAGGTTTATTTGCCAACTACCTTGTAAAACAACCCAGCCTCACTGATGTTCAAAACCTCTTCTTCCACACAATCCTTTTCCTGCACAATACTTAAATACTTAGCAGGCATTTTTAAATATATATATTGATGGAGTAGAAAAGATATCAGCCTTGTCCTGGGACTGAGTCAATGGCAGCTTCTTGTTCCGCAGGGTTGGGGAAAACTATGTGGAAATACAAGTTGTTTGGAAAAATCCAGGTGACATTGATTTGTATGTTGTGATGGGGAGAGGGCTGAAGTGAAGTGTGAAAGCCCCTCACACCCTCCATCTCACCTCAGACTGTGTCCTGGAACCCTGGGCAGAGAAGCCCCACTCACTCTCCTGCCTCTTGGGATTACTGGTGGCCGTGTAGTGATGGAGAATGACAAGTAAGAAGAGCAAGCCGCCTGGCATGTGGGTGAAGACGGCGAGCTGCACTGTTGTGGTTGTCCTGGTCAGCTCTGCTGGGCACTGACACTGTCTGAGCACACACTGGAGGCAGGATACCTGGACAGCGTCTTTGTAGGCCAACTGAGTCCCAAGGGAAGCACTTCGGCCTCGTGGTCAAATCAGAGTGGCCTTTCCAGCCCTGCTACCTCACCTGCTCCAGCAGAGGTTTTAAACATTCTTCCTCAGCCTCTTGATCTGCAGACCCTGCCTCAGCTGCAAGTTCAACATCTCATGCCATCGGGTCTTTTGAATGAATGAGTGAGCCAGGCAGTAGCTGAGAAAGGTTTAACATTTTCCTTGTCCTAAGGAACATGACATAAATGTCTTTGGCTTTCAGCCTCGAAACAATGCTGTCCATATGCTTTTTAAATCAGTAGTTATCTCATCAATCCACGTTTTCCATAGTGATATGGTTTGGCTCTGTGTCCCCACCCAAATCTCATATTGAATTGTAATCCCTTCATGTTGAGGGAGGGATCTGGTGGGAGGTAATTGAATCATAAGGGCAGTTTATTCCATGCAGTTCTTATGATAGTAGTGAGTTCTCAAGAGATGTGATGGTTTGAAAGTGTGGCATTTCCTCCTCTCCCACTTCCTGCTACCATGTAAGACATACCTTGCTTCCTTTTAGCCTTCCACATGATTGTAAGTTTCCTGAGGCTTCCCCAGCCACGTGGAACTGGGAGTCAATTAAACCTCTTTTCTTTATAAATTACCCAGTCTCAGCTAGTTCTTTATAGTAGTGTGAAAATGAACTAATACACACAAGTTTGTCATACACTATAGACATAACTCCAGCACTTTCTGGAGTGGCCTTGTATACAGACTGATGAATTTCCACTTCCTTTTCCTGAATGTACCATACTGTTGATTCATTAACATTGAGGTCGTGGCCAACAGCACTGAACTCATGCCTGAATGAAGTTTCTCTGTGTGTTTTCTCCACAAGAGCACATTACAGTCTTCTTGTGCTTAAGAACGCTAGGCAGCACTTCTACTTGGGGACCATTTTAAACAGCACAATTACCAACAAAATGTGAAAAAAAAAAAAAAAAAAGCAAAAAAAAAAAAAAAAAAAAAACCAAACCAAAACAAAAAACTTTGGCATTAAATAGAACCTGAAAAAGATGTGGATTGTTTTCCTACTTTCCTATTTGGATAGCTCATTATGAATTCAGATCAAAACTGGAATTCAGACAGACATTGCTGCATTTGTAGCACTAATATAAGCGAAGGAAAGAGAGTGATGATGGGCAGCATGTGGTCTACTATGGAGTTAGAAGGGAAAGGGGAGAACCAATCTTGCAGGTTACATTGAGCTTTGCTCAGAGTGGAGGCAGTAGGTGGGGGTGATTTGGCCCGTGGATCCCTGATGTGTGCTCATGTTGAAGAGTGGGATTCCTCCACTGTCCTGTTAGAGTAGCCAAGGAAGGGCTTCTGCTTCCAGTGGGAATGAGACATGATGACTTTACAGTTCCCTCTAACTTTCAGAGGTTTCACACTGCAGTGGTTAAGTGCACAGAGTGGAGTTAGCCTGGATGGGTTTGAGTCCTGGCTCTCTCACCTATCAGCTCTGTGACTTGGGGCCAGTGACTTAACGTCTCTGTGCCTCAGTTTCCTTATCCAGAAAAAAATAGAGATGCTAATCCAACAATAATACCAACTCCATAGGGATGCTGCAAAAATTAAATGACTTTGTATAAAATATTCAGAACTATCCCTAGCACATCATGAGAGTCAGAAAAGCCTTTTTGCTTAAACAGCTGTGATATTTACAACAGGCCACAATCGATAACTGCAAATCTACATATTGTAAAGAAGCATGCTGTCCTGATAGTAAACTTTTAAAATATGTGTTCAGTTTTACAATTATAATTGCACTGTAGTTATCATAAGCAGGAGTACACATTTCTTTATTCTTTTATTGATATACAATTTGATTCAATATTTATTTTTTGTGTATAATTAAATCCTAGAAAATGCATCTTCAAAGCAATTCATTTAAATTTTTTTTACAATAGCATTGGCTTTGCAATAGTGCCACCTTCTGGTTGAATTCCTTATTTACAAGCCAGCAACTTGTCTAGACTTATCCTACCGTGCTTGGTATATTGTGATTTTGTTCTAGGAGATACTTGAGTGAGGCATGGTAAACCAGTCCCAGCAGACCACTCCTTGAAGATGTTGGCTTGATATGTGCTGGAAGATGAAAAAGCATAAAGAATGCAGGACAACATGAAGAAAATAGAACCAAGAAGTTATGCTAAACATATAAACAAACCAAGAGTATGGATTGGAATGCTGTTTTCTTTGAACTGATCAATGCTCCTTTGGCAAAGATACAATGAAGCTGAATAAGTTGCAGAAAAAGTCAAATAAAATGATTATGTCCAAAAGACTAGGGTTTTCCTACAGTTTGGAACAGACAGAGGCAATGCAGTGTTTCATGACTGTTCTGAAAAAGTAATTATGATATTGTGGGATGAAGGAGACTCTCACAGTCAAAAGTTATGAAAGAGAGCCACATTCTACAAATTATAGCAAATTTGGGGACATATTAGGGTGAAGGGAGAAGGAAAATAAAATGCGAACATACGATATAGTAGGTATTTTACCTATATGATCTAAATTTAATTGTGTAGACAACCAAGCCTTACAATTGGTCTTATCATCCTTTCAGATATCAGAAAACAGAAGCTCAGAAAGTTAAGTATGTCGCCGGGCGCCGTGGCTCATGCCTGTAATCCCAGCACTTTGGGAGGCTAAGGTGGGCAGATCACCTGAGGTCAGGAGTTCAAGATCAGCCTGGCAAAACCCCATTGCTACTAAAAATGCAAAAATTAGCTGGGCATGGTGGCGGGCACCTGTAATCCCAGCTACTCCAGAGGCTGAGGCAGAGAGAGCTGCTTAAACCTGGGAGGCGGAGGTTGCAGTGAGCTCAAATTGTACCACTGCTCTCCAGCCTAGGCAACAGAGCAAGACTCTGTCTCAAGGGAAAAAAAAAAGTGTTCAGTATCTTGGTCAATTTCATAGAATAACTGACAACTGTGTCTCTGATCCCAAAAGCTATGCTGATGCCAGTGTACCATATGTTCCCCCATTTTCATTTTACTCTAATTAAATTATTTATTTATTTATTTTGAGACAAGGTCTTGCTCTGTTGCTCAGGCTGGAGTTCAGTGGTGTGATCATAGCTCACTGCACCCTCAAACTACTAAGCTCAAATGATCCTCATGCCTCGGCCTCCCAAATAGCTGGACCATACCACCAAGCCTGGTTAATTTATTTTATTTTATTTTTTGAGATGGGGGTCTCGCTTTGTTGCCCATGCTGGTCTCAAACTCCTGGCTTCAAGTGATCCTCCCACCCTGGCCTCCCAAAGTGTTGGGATTACAGGCGTGAGCCACCACGCCTGATCTATTTTACTATTATTTTTTAATTTTTAGAGAAAGAAGAAAAAAGAGGTAATATGAGCTAATATTCTTTCAGTATTTACTTTGTACTATGCACTACACTAAATTCTTTTACACTTATGGTCTCAGTTACATTTATTTATTTATTTATTTATTTATTTATTTATTTATGGAGACAGGGTCTTCTTACTCTGTAGCCCAGACTGGAGTGCAGTGGCGCCATCTTTAAAGTTCCAGGTATTAAATAAATGTTCAAACCTATAAAAATCCTCTCCCTCATACTACCTGATCTCAAAATCTACCGAACTATAACAATCAAAACAGCATGGTACTGGCACAAAAGCAGACATACGGGCCAATGGAACAGCGTAAGTAGCCCAGAAATAAATCCACCCATTTACGGTCAACTAATCTTTGACAAAGTTGCCAAGAACACACAGGGAGGAAGAATAGTGTCTTTAGTAAATAGTGTTGGGACAACTGGATATTCACACCCAAAAGAATGAAATTAAACTCTAATGTCACACCACATAGAAATATCAACTCAATATGGATTGAAGAGTTAAATAGCCAATGGGATTACATCAAACTAAAAAGCTTCTGCACAACCACGGCAACACTGATCAGAGTGAAGAGACAATGCACAGAATGGTAGAAAATATTTGCAAGCCATACATCTGATAAGGGGTTAATATCCAAAATATATAAGAAACTGAAACAACTGAATAGCAACAAACCCAAATAACCAGATCAAACAGTGGGCAAAAGACCTGAACAAACTTCTCAAAAGAAGATATACAAATGGCCAATGGGTATGTCAAAAAATGCTCAACATCACTAATTATTCAGGAAATACAAATTAAAACCACAATGAGATACCATTTTACATGTGTTAGAAATGCTATCATCAAAAAGATGAAAGTGAGTATTGGCAAGGATGTAAAGAAAAGGGAACACTTGTACACTGTTACTGGGAATGTAAATCAGTACAGTCATCGTGGAAGACAGTATGGAGGTTCCTAAAAAAATTAAACATAGGATGACTATATGATCTAGCAATCCTACCTTCTGGGTATATATCCAGAGGAAATAAAATCAGTATGTTGAAGAGATATCTGAACTCCCATGTTTATGGCAGCATTATTTACAATAGCTGAAATATGAAATCACACTAACTGTCCACTAGTGGATGGATAAAGAAAACGTGATATATATAAACAAGGAAATACTATTCAGTCTCAAAATAGAAGGAAATTCTGTCATTTGTGACAATGTGGATGAACCCGGAAGTCATTACGCTAAGTGAAATATGCCAGGCACAGAAGACAAATAAGGCGTGATCTTACTTATATGTGAAATCTAAAAAAGTTGAACTCATAAAAGTAGAGAGTAGAATGGTGGTAACCTGGGCCTGGGGCTGGGGAGATCTTGGTCAAAGGGTAGAAAGTTTCAGTGAGAAGGAGTAAGTTTTGGAGCTCTATTGTGCAGCATGGTAAGTACAGTTAATAATAATGCACTGTACACTTGAAAACTGCTAAGAGATATTTTAAATGTTCTCACCACAGAAATGGTAAGTGTGTGAGGTGAAGTTATTTGACAAAAGCTTCTTCTCTTTTTATTTTGGTAAAAATAATGCAGCGCAATAATTTGTATTCAATATAGCTATTAAGGTTCAACAGTAATGATTATTTACTGCTAAATTCGGATACAAGATACGTATAATTCCCCCACTTCATCATTCTCTTTCTCCCTCAGAAAAGCTTATTAACACGAGTGAGAGTTTCTTTGTTTAAGGAAAACCTTTATTTCCCTCTGACATGTAAAGCTCAATGACTTTGTCACTGCACTGAACCTTGAGTCCAGTCTCACCATAAGAACCACCCCCCGCCTCCCCCTACCTCACCTCTCAAACTGCTCCTGGTAACACTTCATTAGGAGCAAAAACTTTCTCGAGACAAATCTCACAAATGATCAAGAGAGTTTCTATTGAGACATATAGATCTCTGATCTAAATGTCCGGAACTCAATGAGTACAGATGCACTCTTTATTTTCACTTACTCAGCCTTTCAAAATGTACTTAAAATGTCAACATTCTTACAGCAAAGGCCACTAGCGGCTTCCTCAATTAATGTCTGGATGCATGAAATTCTTTGTCATACTTTGATACTTTTAAGCAAAAAGGGCACGCTAATTCTCAATTATGGAAAATAATAAAGGGTTTTTTTTTTGAGATAAAAATTTGGAGACAAAAATGGATACTGCAAAAGAGTTAACCGGTAATTTTTGTTGTTGTTTCTAATGTTGTTGAACTTCTCAATAGAAAAAAAGCAGGCAAAATTTCTGCCTATCTCACTGTGGGGCACACAGACTTGAAATTTAGTCTTGTATTGATATGTAAATATTTAAAAATGCATATGATTTTTTTTCCTTTATTCCTTCTCCAAATCTGATGACAAGCAAAGCTCTTAAATTGTATGCACATATTTATGTGTCACATGTGAAAACTGTTCATGTCATCTGGATATCAGTCAGTCAGCAAAAGGAAAAGTAGGTTTTACTGGCCAGATCTGGCGGCTCATAAATGTAGATTTCCTTCAAAGAACAAAGACCTGAGCAGTGTTCCTAACAAGGAAGATCCCGTAGATGTCTCCAGTTTATCTTCTATATTTGCACTTGTGAGATCATTAGTCAACTGCATTATTTATCTCCTACACAAAAGTATTTCAAGGTCTGTGGGAGTTTTCTCCAGTTAAGGTTAATCAATCTTTATCACTCTCAGTTTACAGCTTCCCAGATGCTTAAGTTGGTGAAGACTTTTTTGTTTTTAATTTAAGAAAAGAGTTCTTTATTTGTCCCCTTTCAACCATTCTTGAAGACTTGAAGTCACATGACTATTAAAAATGATGAACAAAGAGACTTAGATTTTCATTGAATGTCTCTGAGAAACATCTGCAGCATAGTATATCATGGTAAAGCAAGAATAAGGGAGGAGTGTTAACAGGTTTAGGCTTTGAAACTTAGTATGTTTCCCCTGAACCTTTTGAAAACCCAGAAGCTCTACATTTTTAAACTGAGGAGAATTACAATGTAATTTGTTCAACTAAATAAATCATTTATACAGGAGGAATAATACTTGTGCTAAGCTCTAATTTACCATGAAACAAAGATATAGATTTAACATAACTGTGTTTCTGCATAAAATAAAATCTATACATATATTTTGTCCAAAAAATAAGTTATTAAGGCCGGACGCAGTGGCTCACGCCTGTAATTCCAGCACTTTGGGAGGCTGAGGCAGGTGGATCACCTGCGGTCAGGAGTTTGAGATCAACCTAGCCAACACGGTGAAACCCCATCTCTAGTAAAAGTACAAAAATTAGGCAGGCGTGGTGGCACATGCCTGTAATCCCAGCTACTTGGGAGGCTGAGGCAGGAGAATCGCTTGAACCTGGGAGGCAGAGGTTGCAGTGAGCCGAGATCGCACCATTGCACTCCAGCCTGGGCAACAAGAGCAAAACTCAGGTTCTAAATAAATAAATAAATAAATAAGTTATTAAGCAAGCTTCTGGGCTTCCATGTGACTCTGGCTTGCTACTACGAATGCTCCAGACCACTAAACTGGATTCCTTTTCTAAAATTGCAGATCAGATTTCCCCACCTTGCCTTGGTATCCTCAGATATTATCTTTTCCAATATTTTCTTCATTGTTTCCCATAAATCAATAATGCAACTAACATGATCTGCAATTTTTTCACCAACAGAGGAACCATCCATCTGCATGTCTTTGCTGCGTCCTCCCAGGGCCCCCAGGGCCTCATGGCTTCTGTGGATTGCTTTCTGGCTCCTCCTCTGGCTCCTGAACGGGTCCTGCCTCTGTGCTCCAGCTGAAGCAGTGCCATTTGTCTTTTCCCCTGCTCTCGCCAATCCTGTCTCCAGCAGGTCCCTTTCAGGATTTTGTTTTTGTTGTTGTTATCAGCCAGCTCCAGCAGTGAAGAATATAGATTTTGATATCTATGCCTGCACTCTAATTCCACTTTGCAGCAAGTCATGGGGGTTTGCCTGAACTTAACTTCTATATAAAACTACTTTAATTTTGTTAAAACTCACGACTTGCATTTAAATTGATTCTGTCAGTCAACAAACATTCCCTACATACAGCATTTAAATCTTCCTGCAAATGCAATCCAAATGAAGAGTTCAAGTTAAAAGGGGCTTTCAATACACCATCTCAGGCGACTCGGTGGTAGAATCTCATGGGATACAGGCATTCATACACAGTCTGTGGTCATAGTTTCCTACTGTGGAGACTTTTCAACATCTTTCGATTGAAAAAAACCCATCTTTATATATAAATATCATGATTTTTTGCATGACTTTCAAGGAAAAAGGAATGGATGATATTTTTTATTAGCTCCAAGCCTTAATGGGGGTGACGTAATGGAGAGGGTATTTTCTTTGACACAGTAGATGAATTAGGAAAGTGTTACTCACAGGTACGTTCAAAAACATGAACATGCAGAAACTTGCAAAGCAGGTAAATACATGAGAGTTAGAGACTGACAGAGAGAAGAAATGAAAGCAGGAGATAGAGCAAGTGTATTTTTATCTTAGTATTTAGCAAGTATAATCAGGCAGTGCAGGTGATGGCACTGAACATAACGCCATCATCAGGGTGCTTCAGGATCTTCGTGCTGAGCGAGAGGGAGGAGCACAGCTGTCAGGAACAGCTGGAACAAAATAGTCCTTGAATCACGTGACCACCATGTAACGAGATTGGCATGTATCACTTTTTTTTTTTTTTTTTTTTTGAGGCGGAGTCTTGCTCTGTCGCCCAGGCTGGAGTGCAGTGGCGTGATCTCCGCTCACTGCAAGCTCCGCCTCCTGGGTTCACGCCATTCTCCTGCCTCAGCCTCCCAAGTAGCTGGGACTACAGGCGCCCGCCACCTCGCCCGGCTAATTTTTTGTATTTTTAGTAGAGACGGGGTTTCACTGTGTTCGCCAGGATGGTCTCGATCTCCTGACCTTGTGATCCGCCCGTCTCGGCCTCCCAAAGTGCTGGGATTACAGGCTTGAGCCACCGCGCCCGGCCGTATCACTGTTGTACATGATCCTTATTAAACTGTCACCCACAGGTCCCGTGTCTTTTCCATCTTTCACAACTCTTCTTTGCTAGGGATTGCCCTCCCTCTCCCCCAGATTGGACCATTTAACTGAATTCCCCAGGATGCAGAGGTCCTTAGTTGAGGATTAAGGAGTGCAGTCATGCTGGGAGGCATGCCTTCCAGGGCAGATGTCAGCACAGTCAAGACCGTCTTCTTTGCCATTAGGCAAGGCATGGACTGTAGTAATAGCTGCTGCGTGTTGTTAAAACATCTTTGATACAGTAGATTCTCTGATTTTCTGAGCAAACTGCCTTGAGCAGAATAGGTACTCCATAAATATTCATGGTTAATGGTTTCTGGGACTTTCATTATCAATGTCATCTTTGCAGCTCACCATTCTGGCTAGAGAAATGGAAATTCAGAGAAAACAAGCAGGCAGTCCTGTCTTTCCTAGTATGAATATACCTACAGAAATGAGCTAATCATAAATTTCTTACCAGACTGCAATTTCCCAATTGTTTATGCTGAATTCTGTTGAGCATACATATGTGATGACTGCTCAAATGATTCCCTGTGACACCCCCTCAAATGAGAAGGCATCTGTTTGGCCTCAGTTGGGAAAGCATGCTAAAAATGTCTCCACTTTGGCATTAAATCAGCTTATTGCAACAGTGTACACTCCCAAGTAGATGTTTCTTACTTTTTCCCATTTAGAGAAGTTATTTCATTTATAATCTATTTCTGGGTAATCCAGGGACTTTACACATTGCATTTGACCTAAATGCTAAGGTAAGGATAAGTTTCTGCTAGTAAGAAATGATAACTGTTTTTCTCTTTTTTTCTTAAGAGTCTCGTTCTGTTGCCCAGGCTGGAGTGCAATGGCACAATATCGGCTCACGGCAACCTCCGCCTCCTGGGTTCAAGCGATTCTCCTGCCTCAGCCTCCCAAGTAGCTGGGATTACAGGCAGGCATGTGCCACCACGCCCGGCTAATTTTTGTATTTTGAGTGGAGATGGGAATTTTACCATGTTGCCCAGGCTGATCTTGAACTCCTGACCTCAGGTGATCCACCTGCTTCGGCCTCCTAAAGTGCTGGGATTACAGGCATGAGCCACTGTGCCCGGCCTGGTGGCTGTTTTAATTATAATATAAAGCGATCATAAAGAAGAGCTTCTTAATGTTTGGAAAGACTCCTGAGATAAAAATCATAATGACACATGGATATATTAGTGTAGCAGAAAAATCACTTGTCATTCTAAGCCAACAATATGTCATTTAACAAAATTCAAGCCAAAAGTGGGACTTTCATAGGTGATTTTAAATAATAGTTGAAAGTTTACTTCTAAGCAATAATAATTTAAGCTTCTTATCCCTCCCTAAAGTAATGAAATCACTTATTTAGTTAGGATAGCTACAACTTCTATGATATGGGTGAATTAACAAGTTATGTTTTTTAAAATTATTTTATTTTATTGAGATGGAGTCTTGCTCTGTTGCCCAGGCTGAAGTGTAGTGGCATGATCTTGGCCCACTGCAACCTCCACCTCCCAGGTTCAAGAGATTCTCATGCCTCAGGCTCCTGAGTAGCTGGGATTACAGGTGTGTGGCACCATGCCCAGCTAAATTGTGTATTTTTAGTAGAGACAGGGATTCACCATGTTGGCTAGGCTGGCCTCGAACTCCTGGCCTCAAGTGATCCACCTGCCTCGGCCTCCCAAAGTGCTGGGATTACAGGCATGAGCCACCACACCCGGCCACAAGTCACGTTTTAATGCTTTAGTGACACCCTAGAATTTACTCCTTAATTGATAGCAGCGATGCTGGAGTTTAGTGATAGATGAGAGTGTATGTTGATGTGACAAGAAGAATGTACATGAACATGGTGACATTATAGGTATACATGGTGACTAAAGGATTGCAGTGTTGGAATAATAAATATCTTCATAGTAGAAGAAGGTCTTTCTCCAAGACAGCCCTGGTAGTCCTCCAATTTTGTTTGCCATCATGAGAACATTTATTACTTTTATACACTGACATAAAACTGAACTCATATTTCATAATTTGGTAGGTGATTTCATGCCCTTTTGTGTTTCTGCTGAATTTAGGGCAGTTACAATTCCCTCCACTGGACAGCTGTGTTCTCTCAACACCAGGTGAGCGGTCATACTGATGAGGGTTGAGATGTGGGGACAATGGACAGCAGAAAGTAAGCGCTCAGGGCAGAAAGCAGTCATTGGTTGGGGACAGAGAGTGCCTGCAGAAAAGGGGAAGCAGCACCGGAGCCTGTGGAAGAACCTGGGAGAGGCAAGAGGAGCTTCACTACAGCACAAGCAGCCTTTGCAGCCAGTGGTGCCTCGGACCATTCCTGATTTCCCTGCCACTTTAGGGGTGTCACCATTATGGCAAGACACCTCAGGACATGCCTCTGTTTACTGAAATGTGTGCAGCTAGGCTGTGTTACTTAGGAGATTGATTAAAGATGCAGCGGCTTTCACCTGATTAGGTGAGAGCTGTCAGCCTCAGAGGGTATCCTCAGAGCTCAGGAAGCATTGAGCTTCCAAAGCTCTTATCAGGGAAGAGATAGAGCAGAGTCAGAGAACTGATGGAACCAGGGAAGCAAGTATCACCAGGGCCTTTGGCCCAGGTATTGCCTCTATGTGTCCACTCAGTAGGTGGGCTTCCTTCTTCCTTATTTCATGCACTTTCTGCACATGACGGGACACGTGTCCACTGAATTCTTGAGTTTTACATGTCATGGTTTCACTAATGAAAGACTGCCCTTTTTTTTCTCCATAATCAATTCAAAAGTTTTTTTTTTCAAATTTTAATGCCAGAGAGGAGTTAATTTGGATTTCTGGGTCAGAAAGTCAAAAATTCCAAGGAAATCCCATTGAACCAGCCTAGCTCAGGAAGCTAAGCCTGCATAAATCAACTGTGGCCAGAGATTTGGGGTCAGTGAGAGAATGGAGCTGCCATTCTAGCCATGGGGCGAGCAGGCCAGCTCCTCAAAGGAAGGGGAAGCATTGGGAAGAGGCATCACCGATTTTTGGCTATAGGAATAGGATCAGTCCATTTGGTCATGATGTAGAAAGTTAATTTTTGTTATTACTATTATTGTCATATGAATGATCCCAATTTTATTTTCACCAAATTCTCAGTCCCATCTTTTGTTTCTCTTGTTCTTACCAAAACTCAAGGTGCATAGTATGTGCTAAAAAGATATTTGCTAAATTGAACAAGATTTATTTTCATGTCAATTATAACATATACATATTGTTTACAATTTTCAATTAAGAATTACAGGAATTCGTATTCTAAATTTTCTTTCAACATCTGTTACAAAAAGTCTCTTTTGTAAGGAGGCATATTCACTATCCTTTGTATTTGTTTTACGTATACCCATGAAGTTTAGAGATTAAGGAGGGCATCAGCCTACTTTCTTTTTGACATTTACAGTAAGGTGACCTACAGTTTGCAAAGTGGCTATTTTTTGTGTTCCCTGCTGGGCTGGATGGTGGTCCACGCAGGGCACTAGCGTCACACATCAGGGCTGAATGCCAAGTCCTATGAAGTAGGCTTTAAAGAGAATGGAAAAACAAGGCAGAATCATGAAGAAGAGCAGTCATGGATCCCCCTCCCCACCTGCTTTGTCCGGAGAGGAATGTTCTCAAGTCTCCTGGACACAAAACAGGGGTTGAATTTCAGCAGAGTCCCCTTTTTATGGGGTAAGAGTTAAAGCATCAGTAGGGAACACAGCATCAGTTTGAAAACCAGGCAGTCTAGATTTGGGTGCCAACTGAAGATAGGAGTCTTTCTGAGGAAACAAACTGCTCAGAACCTGGTGACTTTGGGGACCTGGGGGAATGAGGCCACCAGAACTATGGGAAGATGAGATTGGGAAAAGCTCTTGCATGGGGAGAAGAGGATGCTTATGCTACTTGCTTAAGCCAGCTCATTGTCAGGTCAACCAGTGTGGGACATCAGTGTCATGGTGGGGGCTGAGGAAAATAAGGGTGTAGGTGAAAAAAAGACTGTTTCTAAACAGAGGGACCAAGGTGCACTGAATATTTTCCATTTACCACTCCAGGTCCAGTTTCTGTCCTTCTTCATCCTTCTCTTCTCTCTGAGAGAATGACCTTTCTCATTAATGGGTTTCCTTCTTTCCTAGCTCCTAGTCAATGGGAGGCCCTGGCAGAGATGGGATGGAGATAAGACAGGAAGGCCAGGGTATTTATTTCCATAGCTTCACCCTTTAGGGGTATCTGTGGTTGGCTTCATCCTCCCACCAAAAGCTCTTGTTGGTTGTCCCTCTTCTATTGTGACTGTGACTGCTCCCTCTGGTTTCTGTACATTCTCCCTGACCTTGCTCCTTTGCCTGTAGTGATAACTGCTATTGAAGGGGCTGACCCTGAAGGCAGCTGCTGGGCTATGGGTCACTGTTGTGGGAACCTAACTGGCATGTCGCCATGTCCTCTGCACCCTTATGGCGTCTACATCTGTATTCTACTTCCCCCATGGTCTTAAAAGTCTTTTCTAAATTAAAATGTCTTTGGTTCTAACTTTAACTTTTTGTTCATATTTAGTAAGCTAAACTTCTACTGTTAACCTAAAAAAATGGTATTTATTGAAGGCCAACTATGAGTCCAATAGTATGTTAAATGTTTCCATATGTTGTGCCTTTTACTTTTTTCCACAATAACTATGTAAGATGTGTTGTGGGAAGTCAGGGACCCCTAATGGAGGGACCAGCTGAAGCCATGGCAGAAGAACATAAATTGTGAAGATTTCATGGACATTTATCCCTTCCCCAGTCAATACTCTTGTGATTTCCTATGCCTGTCTTTACTTTAATCTCTTAATCCCGTCATCTTTGTAAACTGAGGGTGTATGCCACCTCAGGACCCTGTGATGATTGTGTTAACTGCACAAATTGTTCATAAGGCATGTGTGTTTAAACAATATAAAATCTGGGCACCTTGAAAAAAGAACAGGATAACAGCAATGTTCAGGGAACAAGGGAGATAACCTTAAAGTCTGGCTGCCTGTGGGCCAGCCAGGACAGAGCCATATTTCTCTTGTTACCAAAAACGGATAAGAGAAATATCGCTGGATTCTTTCCCCGTAAGGAATATTAATAATTAACAGACCTGGGAAAATAATGCATTCCCAGAGGAGACCTCTGAAATGGCTGCTCCGGGGGTTTCTGTCTTATGCAGATGTAGATAGGGATGAAACATGCCCTAGTCTCCTGCAGTGCCCCCAAGCTTGCTAGGATTAGGAAATTCTAACCTGGCAAATTCTAGTCAGACCGGTTCTCTGCTCTTGAACTGGTCTGTGTGTGCACGGCAGGACAGGGAAGTTCATTAGTGAATCTAGTTTTGCCGTGACCTTCTGCCTTGTGATCTTTTGTTGCCCTTAAAGCATGTGATCTCTGTGACCCACACCCTATTCATACACTCCCTCCCTTTTGAAAATTGCTAATAAAAACTGGCTGGTTTTATGGCTCGGGGGCATCATGGAACCTGCTGACATGTGACGTCTACCCTGGACACCCAGCTTTAAAATTTCTCTCTTTTGTACTCTTTCCCTTTATTTCTCAGACCAGCTGACACTTAGGGAAATAGAAAAGAACCTGTATGAAATATCGGGGGCTGGTTTCCCCCAATACCTGGTGCCCAATGTGGGAACCTCATGAGGAGGCTCAGAAAGATTGAGTTTAAGACACATGTCTTTTTGACTTGGATACCTGCACACATAAACACTACATCATGCCTCTTCCACCTTTCATGAAACAGGCAAAAATACCTTACTATAATTAAAAACAAGGACATAACTAACTCTGTATTTGTCAGTACTGAGCACTGGAGGAAGAATGCCATGGGAAGTCAACACCAAACAACCAAACAACCACGTTAGAACCAGTGAATTTAAGTTACTCTTTAAAAGATGCGATTTTTTTTTCCAAAATTATTTTGGGTTTTAGCCCTAGAGAGACTTTATTGCTTCTGACTGTCTTGCTTCTGTCCTTTCACATATTCAATTATCTTAAATTAATCCACCGTGGCATCTGAACTTCTTGTTTCTTCATCATAAGCACCCATCTATTTGCCTTTAATTCCATCCCCCATCTCTTCCTTGGCCCTACTCTGCTCTTGTAACCTTAGTATTTCAGATCTCACGTAACAGCCAGTACCTCCTCTAGCTTTTGAGTGAAAGAAGTCACCTCATAGGGGTAGATGTGGTTTCCTTGGCACTGGGCTTGGTTAGAGGATGTTGTTGTCCTTGTAGAAATTAGGATACAGTCCTGAGCTTGGATGGCACATAGTTTGGCTGAAAAAGCATGGGCTGAGTGCCTGTCCCACTTCCCATCTTATTTGGGTGTCCTTGCTCAGGGCCATACAAACTGTACCACCTTGTATGGTGATCCTTGCACCAGGCAGCCCTAGCTTGGATCAGCCACCTAATTTTCAGGGTTTCTTTGCTGCTCTACTTCCTATGGTATCTATTTGCTTATTTCTCTGAACCTAGAACCTAGTGATCTTGTGAGTAGGCCAGGTAGCAAAATGCCTCTTGTACCGAAGATTATCCACTAGTCCTTTTCCAGTTGTCTGGTATTGTTCCTAAACGTTTTTTCATTATGTGCCTGATACGTTTATTATAATTTTCTTTGTAAGAGTAAAACAATGGAAACAAACTAGCTATCTGGCTATTAGAGAATAAGTAAATGATTCACTTGATGTCATGATAAAATAAGAATTTTGAAGTTTTTGGATAATTGTTAATGATAAATGCTAAATTAAAAAAATTCTTTAAAATCTATGTTATACTATGATTGCTCCTATGTAAAAATGTGTGTATAAGGTGATTTGAAGGAAATGCTTAAATTATTATTAGTTGTTGTATTACATAGTTATGGGTGGGTTTTTCTTCATTCTCTAACCTTTTGTTTGGAGAACATTAGAAAAAAACTTAATGTTTTGCTTTTTCCAAAAAAGCTCCTTTTGGAATTTAAAAATAAAGTATTTACTTTAAATTACTTTTCTTATTTTTGAAAAGGCTCTATTAAGTTGCATATCTATTACCTGTCAACATAATGACTAATGAATAGTTGTTCATAAGCTATATCAAGTATAGAATCTCATAAAATATTGTTGTATTAGTGTTGCAACTCCAACTTGAGGGTGTGGAATTTAGTGTACTCAATTCAAACTGTAAAAGTATAAGTTGGATTTGGATAGATATTGCAGAATCTTAACTTAATCACAAAAAGCTGTGTAAGTAAGAAGTTACGTCTGCTAAGTTATTTTTCTGTAAGAAGCTGCTCAGGGAATGGGTCACATTGAATCACCCTGGAAGAAGCTCTCAGCCCTTGACAAGGGATTAATACCTAAGAGGTTGATAAAGATTATCCTCAATGTCCACAGCCTCTACTGGGCTTTCTTCCTCTCTAGTATTTCCCTGCACTTACCAGGGGACTTGTGACACCCTCTCCTTGACAACCCCACCCCCAAGGATGCTACTTATTGGGTTCTTCCTGGAGACACTTCTCATATCTCTTGGCCCTTTATCAAAATGTGCCTGTCCTGTGCCTACTTTTCTTAGTTATCTATGCTCCTAATACCTGCTAATGAGTTTTAGAAATATATTTTAATATCTAAATTTCTATTGTGTTTAGAAAGGATTATTCTTACTTGTGTTGTAAATAACATGTAACTTGTTAAAAGTTTAATTTTAAACTTTAAAAAAAATAGCCTTTACTATTTAAATTATTTAAACTCTTAGAAGTGATCAATTCAGTAAAGCTGCAAGATACGAAATCAACACAAAAATTAGTAGTGTTTCTATACATGAACAATAAACTAGCAAGAAATCAAGAAAGCAATCACATTTGTAAAAAATCTAATTAAATTTATAAAATCAAACTAGTAAATACTACAGAAAAATATGAACAAAGTTATTACTGATTCTTTAATGAATATTCAAACAATTTGTAAATACAAATTGATTTACCTTAGATAATCAACACTACTTCTGTACTTCAGACATTCCCTAAGATATTTTAAGTTACACTTACACAGGAAAAATTACGGTTCTCTCAAATTCTTCAAAAGACAGAATTACAAATCTAACAAGGAAGATTTTCTGAGGTTCTTAGGAAACGTCTATGTCTTTAATAAATCACACATGAAAATTCAGTAAATCAAATTATCTTAACTTGTTAGTTTTCAGACCTTTTGTTCTCAGGATCATTTTAACTCTTAAAAAGCTTTGAGAATCTTAAAGAGCATTTGCATTTGTGTGTTTTCTGTTGACATTTACTGTATTAAAATTAAAGCACAAATTAAAAATTTTACTTATACACTTAACATGAAATGAAGTTTTAATTTAAAAAAAACTATAGTTTCAAACACAAACATAATGCGTGAGAAGAGTAGCATTGTTTTAGACTCTTGTAAATATTTTTAAGACTGGAGTTCTGCAGCTACAGGCCAAGGACACCAAGGAATGCCGGCAACCACTAGGAGTTGGAAGAGGTAAGGAAAGATTTTTATCTAGAGCCTTCAGAATGAATGTGGCCCTGCAGACACCTTGGTTTTAGACTTCTGGCCCCCAGAACTATGAGAGAATAATTCTGTGTTATGTTAAGCCACCAAGTTTCTGATAATTTGTTACTGTAGCTTCAGGAAGGCCTCTAACATATGGTATTTTATTGGGATAAACTCTTATCCATACTTGTATGCCTCTTTAAAAACAGGGTCTAATTTTCAGGATTATATAGATCTGTTGCCATCAAAGCTGTATTTAGGAGGTATAGTCTGAATGCTCAAGTGATTTTCTTGATATGGATAACAAATCTCTCATGATGGTCTAATATTTAATCAAGCTTGAATGCACATCGTAAATTTTATATCTTCTATCTCTGCAAATATTTCAAGGTGGTAATGACATTTTTTCCAAATGAACTGTCAGGTTTTTGACCAGGTTTCATCTCACTTACTTGTAAAGTCTACTCATATTTCCTGTCAACATCGATCCCTTTCTTCCTAGTGTCTTGTCGTTTTTCAGTGTCTGAACTATGTATTTTGGCACATCAATCAAACTTGCTCCTGCTTTGTATAACACAGTACAGGTTAGTCATGACTGGGTAATAATAGCTACCATTTATAGAGCACATAGTATTTATGGATGCTTAATATACATCATTTCTAAATCCTTTAGCTATAGCAATATATCTATCTATCCCTATTTATTTATATATCCTCATTTATATAAAATATATATGGTATGATATATCTCTAGATGTATAAATATATATTTCTATATATCTGTAGATATATCTATAATCTGGACTTTACACACATATACATATACATAGCTATATATTTATATTACATATTATATATAAATATATATCTATATATTTATATTACATATTATATAAATATATAGCTATGTATTTATATTACATATTATATAAATATATATCTATATATTTATATTACATTTATATATAAGTATATATATTACATATATATAAAATATCTCTATAGATATATAAAAATATGTATTTATATTACATATATTATATATAAATATATATTTATATTATGTATATTATATAAAAATATATATCTATAGATATATAAATATATTTATATCACATATATTATATATACATAGATATCTATATATAAATTTATATTATATCTTACAAATATAGGTCTACATTTTATACTGTATCTATGTAAAATGCATCTGTATTTTATGAATAAGGAAGCTGAGATTCAGAGAAGTTAACTGACAGCAAATATAGGGCAGAATCATAATTGAAATTTACTGTGTCTTTGACGTCAAAGTCTCAATCCTTTCTACCAGGCTATTCTGCTTCCTCAGAAATTTCTGTAAGTCAGCAATTTCAAATTTGAGCAGAGAAACCATAGCTCCCATATGTTTATTTAACCCATATGTACAACAACATATGCAGCCATAGATTAATGTTCATACATGAATTCCAACCTGACTTACGTTGAAAATATCCTCCCCAGTGGGGGCAGCAGAGTTTGGGAACTTAAGCTCCCGATCTCTGGAAACCAACTGATTTCTTCTCGGTAGGATTTCTTGGCAGGATTTCTGATGAGGTAGGGGCTTAAGGTCTTGAAAGAGATCCCAGGGGTTTGGGGAGCAAACTGCTTTGGAGAGGCACCTCACCATCTTTGGCTGGATTAGACCCCGGGCTCCAGAGTCTCTTCCTTCCGCCTGCTACTTCACGGAGAGTTTTGAGGTGCAGTGATTTTGTTTGCAGGCTTTCATTTCCACTGCATTTAATAGTTGATTCTGACGGGGGGTTCTTTCCTCTGGCCAACTGCTGAGTAGAATAAAATCTCACAGCTTTTCCCAAATAATTGATATAGGCACAGAACCCTTTAAGCGTGTTTAATGATTTTTAACCATAAGCAGTTATGGAGAAACACAGGGCAGAAATAGGAAAAAAGTAAAAACTTAGAAGAAGTCTCCCTAAAGCAGCTGCCCTTGATGTTTATTGGATGTTCAGTCTCTTATCTTTCCCTTTCTACAAACTCATCTCTACTCTTAGGAGCTCCAATCCTCTCCCATTTTTCTTGCAGAATTAGGGGCTCAGGTCTCACTTTCGTTTGAAAAAAGCTCCAGCCCACGTCTTCCCTTCTCAATCGCCATCGCCTAGCTCTTGAAAGTCGTCCTTTTTCTTTTGGAGTTTTTTGATTAGCCTCTTGGGGGCAGCAATCCCTCAGTACTGAGTGACATTTTCCTGGACGGATGATATTAAATTTCAAGTGAATCAGAGGCGGCTGATTTGCTTTGTCTTGTCTGGTGGAGTTTGTTGTGATGTCACTGTTTTAATTCTATGCTTCAATCCACTAACTAAAATAGTAAACCTATGAATCAAAGTCAGATGTCCTTGTAAATTAACAAAGAACGAATTTGCATGTTCAGTGAAAGGAGCAGTTGATAAATTGGCTCACAGCTTAATTTAGCTCATTTTCATTTTTCTGAAAATCTATAGAGTAAAATTCAGTTTTTTCATGAAATCACCCAAAGAATTGGATTGTTAACTGTCTTATGTGTTTATTTCTATACCTGACTATAACCTCCATGAGGCCAAAGGCAGTAAGGTATTTTTTTCATCTGTTTTTTAACTAGCCCTATGCTCAGGAATGCATAGGTAATTCATAATGTGAAAGCTACTGACTTGAATTTAATTCTCGTTTGTTGTTTGTTTGTTTGTTTTAGAAACAGGGTCTTGTTACGTTGCCCAGGCTGTCTTGTATTTCTGGTCCCAAGCAGTCTTCCCACCTCAACTTCCCAAAATTCTGGGATTACAGGCATGAGCCACTGTGTCCCGCCTCAATTCTTTTTTTTTTTTTTTTTTTTTTTTTTTGAGACGGAGTCTCGCTCTGTCGCCCGGGCTGGAGTGCAGTGGCCGGATCTCAGCTCACTGCAAGCTCCGCCTCCCGGGTTTACGTCATTCTCCTGCCTCAGCCTCCCGAGTAGCTGGGACTACAGACGCCCGCCACCTCGCCCGGCTAGTTTTTTGTATTTTTTAGTAGAGACGGGGTTTCACCGTGTTACCCAGGATGGTCTCGATCTCCTGACCTCGTGATCCATCCGTCTCGGCCTCCCAAAGTGCTGGGATTACAGGCTTGAGCCACCGCGCCCGGCCTGTTTTGTCTCTTTCAGGGCAAGCATAATGTCAGATAATTGAGACACAAAGATAAGTAAGATATAATCCCTTTATTCTCAGAGACTTCACGTCTTATTTATTTTTGTGTCCTAAATCTTTATGTATTGATTTGAATCAGTAATAAGGACACGTGATTCCAAATTAGAATGATAGTTCCTATTTATGTCTCCATCCAACCCGCACTCCCAGTCCAATCAATCCCCATTTGGTATCTTCTTCAGTAACTCCCGGTGTATCATTTTAGGGTTTCTTTATGCAGATAGAGCGCGTGCGTGTACACACACACACACACACACACACGCGCATTTTCCTCTTTTTTCCTTTTCTTTTCTTCTCTTTCTTTCTTTCTCTCTCTTTCTCTCTCTCTCTCTCTCTCTCTTTCTTTGTTTCTTTCTTTCTCTTTCACAAAAGTTAACAAGTAAACCATCCTGACCTTTTTTTTCACTTAATGTATTATAAAGATTTTTTAATATCTGTACACAGAAAGCATTCCTATTCTATTTTTTAATGGCTGCATAATATTCCTTTGTGTGAATGATTGTTTAACCCAAGATTTCTCACTCTCAGTCCTAGTGAGAATTAGGGCTGGATAATTTTTGTTGTGGAGACAGTCCTATGCAATATAGGATGCTTAGCAGCATCCTTGGCCTTTACCCACTAGATGCCATGAGTGTCCCTCTCTCCAGTTGTGACAACCAAAATTAAATCACTCCTGGTTGAAAACTCCTGATTTAAACAATCTTCTAATGAGGAACATTTTTGTTGCTATCAAATTTTTATCATCACAAACTATGCAGTAATGAGTAATCTTGTACACATGTTATTTTGCACATGTGCAAGGATATTTGTAGAATAAATTACTAGCTATGGGATTTCTGGGTTAAAGTGAAAGTGTATTTTTAATTTTGGAAACATTGCAAAATTTCCCCCATAGAGATTGTGTCATTTTGTACTCCCATCAACAACATAGGAGATGCAATCACCTTTCTACGTGATAACTGAAAACCTAAAGAAACGTGTATGAATGAGGTATGCCAAAAGGTCATTGCACCCCTTTTGGTAAAGAAATCTGTGTTTGTGCTAAGGAAGGTTGAATGACACGCAAATTCCATGTTTTTGTCCAGGTATCCTTCTGCCTAGACTTACACCATCAACCTATTTAGGGAGAGGCCAAAAACAACGTTGAGGCTTTGCCTTCCAGGGGTGAATGGGAGGCTTTGTGACTGGCTTTGACCAAGAAGCTGTAATTTCTAGTCTCTCAGTCTTGAAACATAATAAAAAGAAACCTGACTTCCCTCCATTTAGGTACCAATTGGACGTTCAACGAACTCTAAGCTCAGTAGGAAGGATGTGTCTCTCTACCTTCAACAAAAGTGAGCAGACAGTACCTCCACGATATTCAAACAATTGATGTTTTCCACCTGTAAACAGAAGGCCTGGAGCAAAGCTCAATATTTAATAAGGAATAAAAGGGTCTAAGGAAACTATGACTAGTTTCTTTCTTTTGGTGTTCTGACATTTCCATCTTATTGAGATCCAAAGCCTAAAATATAGCAATATGTAGTCCAAGGAGGAGGAGTACATCTAATTGGGCAGATCCCAAAACACTATGTAAAATACAACATAGACATACAAGAATGAACACAGTTCTAAGGGAACACAAAGAATGGATCAAAAGAGCCTGGGGAAGTGATGAGGGAGAAGGGGAGAAAGGCATTGGAGGCAGAAGGAATGATATCTTCAGCCACAAGAATCAAGACTGGTGCACTTAGACACTGAAAAAGGCTCATAGAGAAGTGGGCAATGATCGGGAACAGTCTCATTCTTTATATTTATATTTTTATTTTTTTGAGACAGAGTCTCGTGGTCTCCCTCTGTTGCCCAGACTGGTGTGCAGTGGCACAATCTTGGCTCACTGAAACCTCTGCCTCCCACGCTCAAGCGATTCTCATGCCTCAGCCTCCCAAGTAGCTGGGACTACAGATGCGTGCCACCATGCCTGGCTAATTTTTGTATTTTTAGTAGAGACAGGGTTTCACCATGTTGCCCAACTGGTCTCGAACTCCTGATCTCAAGTAATATACCCACCTCGGCCTCACAAGGTATTGGCATTATAGGCGTAAGCCACCATGCCCGGCCTGGAACAGTCTTCCGTAACAAACAAGTGGGTCAGGATTTTATGATATAGGAAACATGGAGCTAATAAGAGTTTGTTAGCATGAGAGTGGGGCAGAATAGGGTTCGGTCTGTGTGCAAGACAAAGACGGTGGCTCACCATCTTTGGAAGAAACTCACCTGAGTGGGAAGAAACTTGTGGCCTGGACTTAGACAGCGTTGCAATGACCCAGCAGAGAGAACATGGGGAGTGGGCTTAAGCCCACAGGAGAGACCAGGGCAGAATCCTCATGGGAGAGGTTTCTCCTCGTTCACCAGGCTCCTTCCATCCTCCTTCTCCAATCTGAGGCTAGAACATAAGTTGGATCACATCACTTCTCTGCTCAGACCCCTCTGGTGGTTCCCATCTCATTATGAGTAAAGACCTAACTGGTCAAAATTGCAACAGGGCCCTATATGATCTGCTAGACTGAGACCCTAGAGGGAAACAGAAGCTTTCCAGGAAAGAGGGCATGTGCACAGGCTTGACTTCTTCCATCCCCACTGGCTTCTCTCCCTTTCCATCTCAGTTACACAGGCCTGGGAAGCACCAGGATAGCTGGTTTCTGGACCAGTCAGGACAGAAGTTCATGTGAGCTTCTTGGGAGAAACAGGGGATTGGGAATTCGATGTGTGTAAATAGTTTCCATCCTAGTCTTTAATGTAAGTGGTAGTGATGAAAGTAGCAAATGAGGGGAAAAGAAAGCAAGCTAATTCTGATTCTCTAAATAGTTGAGATCCTTGGCATGCTGTTGTAACTAACAAAATATATTTTATTCAGACTTTGATTGCCACTAAGTCACAAATAACGTGTGCATTTATTTGCAGTAAACTTCTTACCCAGTTTTCTTTTGTGTTTATCTTATTTCATTCACTATGTTAGTGACCTTTTGTCTTGGATTGTCTTATTATGGTGGGATGAATGATGGCCCGCAATGATGTCCACATAATCACCTGGGAATTACCTGTGAATGTTACAGGGAAAAGGGACTTTGCAAATGTACTTGAGTTGAGGATCTTGAGATAGGGGATTGTCCTGGATTTCCCTGGTGGGCCCAGTGTAATCACAAGGTCCTTATGAAAGAAAGGAAGGAGATATGAGAGTCAGAAAGAAGGTGATGCAATCATGGAAGCAGATTGGAATAAGTTGCTTTGATGGCAGAAGGGGCCATGAGCCCAGAAATGCAGGCAGCCTCTAGAGGCTGAAAACACAAGAAAATGAATTCTCTTCTCAGAGCCTCTGGGAGGAATCAGCCTTGTGACACTGTGATTTTGGTCCAGTGGAACTGACTTCCTACTTCTGGTCTGTGTTGTTTTAAACCAGTAAGTTAGTGGTAATTTATTATAGTAGCAATAGAGAACTAGCAACCTATTGACAGCAGTTGATTGATTGATTTTTTATGCTGATCTACCTAAGAGGTATAGTCTAGTGATCAAAAACATGGTCTTGGGAGCCAGGCTCCTGGCTCTACCATTCAGCATCCATGTAGACTTAGCCAGGCTATTAAACCCCATCAAGTTCCATTTTCTTTTTTCTTTTCTTTTTTTTTTTTTTTTTTTGAGATGGAGTCTTGCTCTGTTGCCCAGGCTGGAGTGCAGTGGTGTGATCTCGGCTCACTGCAACCTCTGCCTCCTGGGTTCATGCCATTCTCCCGTCTCAGACTCCTGAGTAGCTGGGACTACAGGCGCCCACCACCAAGCCCGGCTAACTTTTTTTTTGTATTTTTAGTAGAGACGGGGTTTCACCATGTTAGCCAGGATGGTCTCGATCTCCTGACGTCATGATCTGCCTGCCTTGGCCTCCCAAAGGGCTGGGATTACAGGTGTGAGCCACCATGCCTGGCTGTGCCATTTTCTTCATCTATAAAATGGCGTATTGATTCGTACCCTACAGAGATTTGTGCAGATTGTACTCTGACACTTGTGAAAATGCTATACCTAATATCTAGTGTGGAGTAGGCCTTCAAAAAATTCAAAATAGCAGCACTGGAGAAGTAGCTAAGTATATTAAGTCGCCTTCATCCAGTCTGCTGTGCATTCAAAATGGGGTTCAATTTATTAAAATTCCATTTGATTCATGTTCTCAGGGACCCAGATAACCTGCAGATGTGATATGTTTTCAAACTATTTTATAGTTGCTTCTTTCCTTCTTTCATTAGCTATGAAAACCAAACATTTTCAATTTTTGAATCAATAGAGAAGTTACAACTCATTTTGGGGAAGTTGTTGCCTCCCTAACATGTCATTTTTAATGGCTTAAGATAGTAATCTCACTTGCAATATTCCTTACTTAAAAAACAGCACACTAATTTAAACACAATTTAAACGACACCTTAATAATTTCTTTGTCTTAAGGATCCTTTCAGCTTCAAGTAACGGAAATCCCAATTCAATAATACAGAATGTATAATCTCACCATCACAGGACATCCGAGGCAAGGTAGCTTTCAGGATTTGGCTCAATAATATCTTTGTTGAGCCCTTTCTTTCTATCTGCTCTGACCTCTTCAATGCTGGCTTCATCCCCAGGCTGGTGACATGATGGTGCTGCAGGCTGTCCCTCATGTCCCCCAGAGGTCAGAATCCTGAGCCAATGGCTGGCAAGGAGAATGAGATTATACTGAAGACAAGGGCGGAGCCAGCTTTCCCTGTGGCCCCTGTGGCTGCCTGAGGAAAGGTACACACTTTGCAGATGTATTCCGGAGGAAGAATGGGAGAGGGAATGCTGGCTGAGCAACCATAATCTTTGGAGAGTTCTTCCCTTTTTCGTTTTTCTAATGGGATCCCTCTGTGAAAACTGCTTCAAACGTTTCTAGGAAATATTTCTACTTGAACACTTATAAATGGTTAAGCACAACTTCTGAAATCAAATTTTTAATCTCCTAATATTTTTAAATTTAAAGAGACACACATGCTTTTCTAAAATTTAAGCAAATTCTTTGGGTTGAGATATACTATAGAAAGTTCATGTGAGAGGGTGATTTAAGAATAAGAGCTTATTGAGGGAATATTTTATCACTGTAGTGATAGAGCACTGATGGTCATTGCATAAAATAACTCCACTATTCAATAAAAAAGTAAAATTTTCTCTGTGCAACTGGGAAGTGACATGACAGTGATACACACACACACTCTATGTATGTGTATGCACATATATGTGTGTGTGTATACTATATATGGAGGATATATATACGTATGTGTATACGTATATACATCATTATGGTTTCATTACAATGACAATAGGACTCTGTTCTCATGTTGATAAAATACCATGTACTCTCTTCTAATGCTCTCACATGATTGACAAGTTTTAGTTTTCTACTTTGTGGCTATTTCCTCATATTTCTTCTGGTTCTATTTGATTCCAACCCATGGGTTGCTCTCTTTGGACCATATTCTAAGTCTGTTATGGTCCTTTATGCTTTATTTATTGTAAAAAGAGACTAAGGAGTTAACAATATTTCACTCAGAAAAAATAATGTTACAATGTCAAGAAATATTGAAGGGAATTGAAGAAATGTAAAATAAAACCATATTTTGGTTCTTGTTTCACTTAACTTTGTTAGCAGCCTCAAATTATTCTCTGTTTTTCCATGGAGGGATTATTTAATCACCATAATTGAGATTTTCCATTTCCAGGGCAATTTAAAGTGTTTGTGAAGGTTTCATTTTGACTCAATATTATTAACCTCAGGGAGTACAGAAATGTAAAGAAACAATGTGTAAGTGGAGAAGGCTCTTTAAAACTGCAGAGACAAACATATGAGAATATCAGCTATTTCAAAAATGAGGTGTTTAAAATAAACAGCCTTGGAAGATTCATAAACACAGCAGCTTGACACACAACAAAACTGACTCCAGCAGGCTTTAGATATCACCGGGACAACATCAACATGTCTGAACACACCTCAGGTTCCAGATGGTCTTTAAATCACTTTATGTGTATTGCCTCCTCTCAAAATATGAATTAGCCATGCCAATGTGTATACAAGACACCTCTTCATAATCACTACTGTGAAAACGTCAAGGCTAATTACACATTTTTTATATCACGCCATTGATGTGAGATCTTTCCCCACCTCTCTGTGGAAACCTTACTCCCCTCAACCATCCCCTCTCAAGAGTACTTTAGGGACCCCCAACTCTGCTCTTAAAGATAACTGGGCATCTTTACGTATAGTCAAAATCAACATCTACAATGGTCGGTAATTTTGTTGTCTGTTTCTCTTGAGCATGGAATATCTGAAGGCAAAGGCTGTCTTACTTTTGTGTCTGTCATCATGTGCATCATTTGTGATGGGATCCCTCTGTGAAAACTGCTTCAAACGTTTCTAGGAAATATTTCTACTTGAACACTTATAAATGGTTAAGCACAACTTCTGAAATCAAATTTTTAATCTCCTAATATTTTTAAATTTAAAGAGACACACATGCTTTTCTAAAATTTAAGCAAATTCTTTGGGTTGAGATATACTATAGAAAGTTCAGTACTGAATACTATGGTGTTCAGTAAACATACTGAGGAAAGAAAATAAAGGAAGGCATGAAATACTTTTTCCACTTCAGTTTTCCTTTTAAACACTTCTAGGGTTATCTTTGAAATATTTGTGTATTAAATAGTACCAGGATTTCCTTGTCACTTCAGCAGGTGCTATAAAGGTGTGGCTGGACCTTTCTTTTTGTTGAATTCCTGGGATGGAAAGAACATGGATGTGATGTCTCTCTGGCTCTCTACAGCCCCAGTGGGAATTACATAGATGTTTAAGATAGAAAAGAATTTCCCTGAAATATTCAGATGATGGAGTCTGAGCATATTCAAGCTGTTATGGAGAGGTGTAGGTTAAGCATTATTTGTTTAATTTAGGTTGAATAGAGAGCACAAGTGACTAATTCAAGATAAAGTACACTTTGGGTAATGCCCACATTTTTTATTTTAATTTATTTTGTTACCAAATAATCACAAAGTCTGGTTTCTTTTCTATTAGGCAGATGCAAGGGAAACCTTTGCTGTTTTTCAGTTACCCAGGTAATTGTTTTCAGGTTCCTTTTTTCTTTTTTTTTTGATCAACAAGTTTCAGGAAATTAAATTCACTTTCTATGACGAAATGGTAACAAACCAATTGGTGAAACTGGTGAGCAGGTAAGGGGAGAACCCTACAACAGATGTTTCAAGAGAAAAAGAAGGAGCTGAATGATTGATGTGGAAACAGTGGCTGTGAGACTGATCTTCATGCTTCTTTACAATAGCAGGGTTTAGAAATCTCCTTGGCACTTTGGAAAGTAGTCTGAGGCTTAGGTCTTATCAATAATGACCAGAGAAGTACTTGAGGGAAGATTCAGGGGAGCAGGGGCTCACAGCACTTCCTTTACCGTAGATCATTGAAGACTGCCATGAAAATGTAGTTATTGTTTTGATAATACAGCACAGAGGTGCATAGAGGTGAATCAGATATCTGCCAGCAGACAGAGGGGTTGATGCACCCACTTAGCATTGCAGGACATCTAGGGGCAAACACCCTGAAGGAGAAGAGAAATTACAAAATAAGTGTCAAATTTAAATTTTGCTTTAATTTTTTTTAAAATCTTGGGATTAACCTGAAAATTACCAGGAATGGCAGATAGCTCTTCTATGAAATGAATAAGTGGTAAAATATTTGCTTGAATTTTTCATTTCACATTTATGCCCTAGTTAAATATACAGTGAATTCATTTAAAAGAAATAATTCTGCAAATTTTTCTTACTTTAGCCTTGTCATTTTGTTATTTTTTCATGTAAAACATCCAATTAATTATAAGACATTTGTCCTGTGCTATTACTTTTCAATCATTTAAACATATGCAGACTCTAATTACATAATTATTGATTGTTAAAATGTGGATACTTAGTTTTTAAAATGTTTAATTAGATCCAAAGAGGATGATATGCAATAGAAATGTATTTGTTTTATCTCAATTAGCACCATCAAAGTAAAATAATTGCTAGTCACATTCTACATTGTGTGTTTTTTTCTTAAGGTGGAAGAAGGAAAGCAACTGTTTATCAATTATTCTCATAGTAATTTCAAAATGTTTCAAAATCTATAGGTGTTGACCTACTGAATATCTTTTTAAAAATAAAGTATACAGGAACAAAAACAATATGTTAATAAGGAAATAATATTTCTTGTTTGCCTATTTGTGTCTTTTTTTGGTATTTCATTTCATTTTGTTTTTTAATTTTCCATAGGTTATTGGGGTACAGATGGTATTTTGGTTACATGAGTAACTTCAGTGCTGACTTGTGAGATTTTGGTGCACCCATTGCTTCAGCAGTATACACTGCATCATATTAGTAGTCTTTCATCCCTCGCCCCCTCCTACCCTTCTCCCCAAACCTCCGAAGTCCATTGCATCACTCTCATGGTTTTGCATCCTCATAGCTTAGCTCCCACATATCAGCGAGAACATACAATGCTTGGTTTTCCATTCCTGAGTTACTTCACTTAGATTAATAGTTTCCAGTCTCATCCAGGTCACTGCAAATGCCGTTAATTCATTCCTTTTTATGGCCGAGTAGTATTCCATAGTTTCATACTACAGTTTCTTTATCCACTCATTGATTGATGGGCATTTGGGTTGGTTCCATGATTTTGCAATTACAAATTGTGCTGCTATAAACATATGTGTGCAAGTATCTTTTTCGTATAATGACTTCTTTTCCTCTGGGTAGATACTCAGTAGTGAGACTGCTGGATCAAATGGTGGTTGTACTTTCAGTTCTTTAAGGAGTCTCCACCCTGTTTTCCACAGTGGCTGTACTAGTTTACATTCCCTCCAGCAGTGGAGAAGTGTTCCCTGATCACCACATCCACGCCAAAATCTACTGTTTTTTGATTTTTTGATTACGGCCATTCTTGCAGGAGTAAGGTGGCATCGCACTGTGGTTTTGATTTGCATTTCCCTGATCATTAGAGATGTTGAGCATTTTTCCATGTTTGTTGGCCATTTGTATATCTCCTTTTGAGAATTGTCTATTCATGTCCTTAGCCCACTATTTGACAGGATTGTTTTTTTTTTCTTACTGATTTGAGTTCCTCGTAGATTCTGGATATTAGTCCTTTGTCAGATATGCAGATTGTGAAGATCTTCTCCCATTCTGTGGGTTGTCTGTTTACTCTGCTGACTTCCTTTTGCCATGCAAAAGCTCTTTAGTTTAATTAAGTCCCAACTATTTAACTTTGTTTTTATTGCATTTGCTTTTGGGTTCTTGGTCATGAAATCTTTGCCTAACCCAACATCTAGAAGGGTTTTTCTGATGTTATCTTCTAGAATTTCTATAGTTTCAGGTCTTAGATTTAAGTGCTTAATCCATCTTGAGTGGATTTTTGTGTAAGGTGAGAGATGAAGATCCAGTTTCATTTTCCTACATGTGGCTAGTCATTTATCCCAGCACCATTTGTTGAAAAGGGTATCCTTTCTCCACTTTATGATTTTGTTTGCTTTGTCAAAGATCTGTTGACGGTAAGTATTTGAGTTTATTTCTGGGTTCTTTATTCTGTTCCATTGGTCTATGTGTCTATTTTTATACCAGTACCATGCTGTTTTGGTAACTATGGCCTTATAGTATAATTTGAAATCAGGTAGTGTGATGCCTCCAGATTTGTTCCTTTTGCTTAGTCTTGCTTCGGCTATGTGGGCTCTTTTTTGGTTCCATATGAATTTTAGAGTTGTTTTTTCTAATTATGTGAAGAATGATCGTATTATTTTGATGGGGATTGTATTGAATTTGTAGATTGCTTTTGGCAGTATAATCATTTTCACAATATTGATTCTAATCATGCATGGGCATGCGATGTGTTTCCATTTGTTCGTGTTATCTATGATTTCTTTCAGCAATGTTTTCTAGTTTTCCTTGTAGAGGTCTTTAGCCTCCTGGTTTAGGTATATTCCTAAGGATTTTATTTTGTTTTTTATTTTTGCAGCTGTCATAAAAGGGTTTCAGTTCTTGATTTGATTCTCCATTTGGTTGCTGTTGGTATATAGAAGAGCTACTGATTTGTGTACATTAATCTTGTATCAGGAAACTTTGCTGAATTCTTTTATCAGTTCTAGGAACTTTCTGGAGGGATCTAGGATTTTCGAGCTAAACGATCATACTGTCAGCAAACAAACAGTGACAGTTTGATTTCCTCTTTACTGATTTGGATGCCCTTTCTTTCTTTCTCTTGTCTGATTGCTCTGGCTAGGACTTCCAGTAGTATGTTGAAGAGGAGTGGTGAGAATGGGCATCCTTGTCTTGTTTTATTCTCTTTGAAGCTATTGTGAATGGGAGTTCATTCATGATTTGGCTCTCTGTCTGTTACTGGTCTATAAGAATGCTTGTGATTTTTGCACATTGATTTTGTATCCTTAGACTTTGCTGAAGTTGCTTATCAGTTTAAGGAGAGTTTGGGCTGAGACAATGGGGTTTTCTAAATATACAATCATGTCATCTGCAAACAGGGACAATTTGACTTTTTCTTTTCCTAATTGAATACCAAACCAATAAGAAATTTCTGATTTATCTGAAGAAGAGCTCAAGAGGTTAGTTATTATTGTCAAAAATAAGAAAGATTGCAAGTGTTGGTGAGGATGTGGAGAAAAGGGAACACTTTCACACTGTTGGTGGGAATATAAATTAGTACAGCCATGTGGAAAACAGTATGGCGGTATCTCAAAAAATTAAAAATAGAACTACCATATGATCCAGCAATCCCAGGACTAGGTATATAGCCAAAGGAAATGAAATCAGTGTGTTGGAGAGATATCTTCACTCCCATGTCTACTGCAGTACTATTCACGATAACCATGGTATCAAACCAGCCTAAATGTTCATCATTGAATGAATAAAGAAAATATGATATATATATATATACACACAATGGAATAGTGTTCAGCTACGAAAAAGGACATCCTGTCATTTGGGACAGCATGGGTGAACCTAGAGGACGTTATGTTAGGTGAAATAAATAAGCCAGGCACTGAAAGACACAAATTGCATGTTCTCACTCATAAGAATTTCACAAAGAGATGTAGGAAGTTAGAAGTATGAGAGATTTCACACTGAGCAGCATAGGAGTACTTTTCATTTAAATAATATTCAAGGGTCAAGTATTAATAATGGAAACCCCATTTGAGCTTCAACTTCAGCTTGGTGGATGTATGGAAAGAAGATGTTTTCAGAGCTGCTGTTTTGTGAGATTATTTATTTTTGTGTAATGAAATATTTGAAAAAGAAACATACCTTTTATGAATATATTTTCTTCACAAATGGTTTGGCTCATTGTTTTTCAAACTGTGATCCTCAAAGCAACGGCATCTGCATAACTTGGGAACTTGTTAGAGTCGCAGATTCTCAGGTCTCTTTCAGATTTATTGAATCAGAAATTCTAGGGGTGGGGCCCAGCAATCTGAAGTTTAACGCTCTCCAGGCAATTCTGATGTACACTAAAGTTTGAGAATCACTTGTTTAGTTAAAACAAATCTCAAAGGGACGCTTTTACCCCACAGTCCCTCCTGCGGACATTTGGCAACGTTTGGAGACATTTTTGGTTGTCACAACTTGGGGGTGGTGGTGTAGGGCGGTGCTACTACATCCAGTGGCTGGAAGCTAGGACTGCTACTTAATGACAAATGCAGCCCCCCGCAATTAACCACCCCCCAAATGTCAGTAGAGCCGAGGTTGAGAAATTCTGGAATAAATCCTTTAGGAGGAATTTCACAAAAGTAGCTAAATTTAGTCAACAGAAAGATCACAGATTACCGAAGGCCTAGAATTCAAATTCTGCCTCTGCTAATTAATCGTGTGTGGTTTCATGTAAATCCTTTAATCTCTCAGTTTCAGTTATCTCCTTTATAAAACGGGAATAATTTCTGCCTATTGCATGGATTACTATGAGGATCAAATGAGATAATGTGTATGAACACACATTGTAAACTGTAATGCTAATTAAATCGAACTGAAGGATTTTTCCAGTGGGAGGAAGATATAGACCAGAAGTGGGCGTAGGATGCTAAAAAGGGTTTGAGCATCTGATTCAGCTGTCTGAAAATAACCAGATTCTTTAATGTAAATCTGATTTGTGTTGGAGACTTTTTCCCTTAGTGTTTCTTACTTCCTTTCCTGTAACTACTTCATCTCAGCTTTTTTTTCTTTAACTTTCAGTCACTGCATGATACAGAAATAACTTGCTCCTGGCTTCTCTTTATACTAGGGGTTCTCTAAGTTTAGCCTGCGTCAGACCCACCAAAAGATTCTTGTTAAAGCTTGTCAAAACGAAGATTACTGGGTTCCATCCTTGAGATTCTTACTCAGTAGGTCTGGGAGGAACCCAAGAAACTGCGCTTTCTGACAAATTCCCAGGTGACGCTGATGCTGTTGGTCTGGTGAACACATTTTTAAAAACTACTCTCTGCCCTATTACTAACTGGAGGACAGAAGATAATGGTTAGATTGCTAATTTCTAATTGTCACTGGCAAGCTTTGGCTATGCACATCTCAATGGTTCATTGCCCAGTGTCTTTTGACATAAAGAACAGCTTTTATTTTCCTGGCAAGTGAAACCATTTCCCTTATTTATTCCTTGTCTGAAGGCCCATTTATTTCTCTTTCCTATTCTCAGTGATGTTGACAATTTTAGCAATTTAGTATTGATAATTACTTTGGCTTGTCCTCAGTTAATTGAGGCCACTGTGCTTTAACAATCATATTTAACAGCAGAGGAGGCACATTTGGCTGAAACAAAGACAGAATGTGCTAGTGTGCTTCAGATAAAGAATAGTTTAGTTATTCAGTGTTTGTCCTCAATCCAGGAATCGCTGCACTGTCAGAAAAAGCAAAACCATGAAAATGAAGGAACAGATCTGATCTGAAATCTTTGTATTTGGAATGTACATGTACACAGTGTGGCTTATGTACTATTTGCCTCCAAGTAAATTGGGGTATTTGCTTAAAATGCAGTTTCCCGGGCCCCACCCCAAAAGTGAGGATGGTCAAATATCAGATGCTATAGAGGGTTTCTGAGAAAGGGCCTTGAACCTGCTGTGCCTCAGATTGAGCCCAGGGTGGAGAGTACAAAGCCCTCCAGATGGTTCGGGGCAGTGATGGCCCATGGCACTGGGTGGAGCACGCTTCTACCAGCAGAGTCCTAGGTGTCAATGGCACCGTGCCAACATACAGAGGCGCCAAGGTGGTAACTGCTGGCCCAGTCAGAAGGGGCCTTAGATCGTTCTGGGAGTCTCTGATGTTTCTCCTGTGGCACAGGCAAGCCTCCAACAGTTCCTCGGATTCCCAGGCAATAGCTAAGAGACACCTGGTAGGCCTGAAGTGACTTTGCCATCAAACAAAGAAACTGTCAAGGGCTGGCCAGAAGTTTGTGCCAGGGGATGTAGGTTCTCAGGGTGCTTGACTTTTGCCTTTGGGTACAGATGAGCTTCCTCTGGGTGGAGGCGAGGTGGGTATAAGAGCTAGAAAACATATGAGCCACCTGGGGGCAAAGACAAGTGACCTTCAGTGATGCCAGCTGAGAACCTCCATCTAGGCTCACACCTACATTTCTGGGCGCACTGTGGACACATGGCGCTCACAGCCACGTCAGGATCTGCAAGTCCATGTTCTCACATATTTGAGGAAAAATATAGATTTGTGGGCAATCTTTTCCAAGGGAGGGAGTACACATAAACTAGAAACAAATTTACGAAGATTTATTCTGATAGAATAGGCATCTTTTGGATCAAGGTTATAAACCCCAAAAGGAGTCGTCAAATATATCAACAGCTTGAACCTATTACAGATAAACTGTGTGTAAATTGAAAGTATCTTATTAGGCTGAACATAACCTCATGGGTTTAATGTTCCAGGTGTGCCCTATTAGGTGTTAAGAACTACTTGGGCCTCACACACCGTAAAGAGGGATCTAAGAGAGAGGGTGTGTGTGTGTGAATTTCTGTGACATCACAGTTGTCAAGGAGGCTGCAACAGGAACAAAGCGCATTCCAGGTATTGAAACTGAGCTATGAAACTGTGTTGCTGTATTGAAAGCGAAAGATTATATCAGCAGTTCTGTGAAATGAATAGGTCTGTCACATGGGAGAGAAATGTGGCGAAGTAATGTCAAGTATTCAGAGTGTGAAATGTGTAAGGTATTCAGTGTGGCTTGCCCCCCATGGTCTTGTTTCCGTGACTTCTCTCTGTATAGGCTTTGAGTCATGAGATGTGCACCCCTTGAAATGAGGGAAAGGAGAAAATCTGAATAGACTGATGTGGCCAGCAGAATAATGTCCCCCAAAGATGTCCGTGTTCTAATTCCTGGAACGTGTGGACATGTTCCCTTGCGTGCCACAGGGGACTTTGCAGATTTGAATAAGGATCTTGAGATGCAGAGGTGATGCTGGACTATCTGAGTGGGCCCAGTGCAAATGCAAGGCTCCTTCTGAGGGGTAAGGAAGCAAGAGACTGAGAGAAGGGGATGTGGCAGTAGAAATTGGAGTGACGTGGTTGATGATTCTGAAGAAGGATGAAGGGGCCACGAGCCAGGGAACGTGGCAGCTTCCAGAAGCTGGGAAAGGGAGATGAATAGATTCTTCCCTAGAACCTTTAGAAGAAGCATGGCTCTGTAGATGCCTTAGTCTTAACCCGGGGCAGCTCCTTTTGGACTTCTGACCTCGAGGAGTGTAAGTTGATAAATGTGTGTTGTTTCAAGCCTCTAAATTTGTGGTAATTTGTTACAGCAGCAATCGAAAGCTAACACAACTGTTTCAACCTTAACTTCGAACTCACCAATAGTATTCTCTGAACTTGAACAGAGGTTTAAAGTGGAAATTCAGTTCATCGATAGAAAACTGTCTTGAGAACTCACTTTAGAGACACTAATTTATAATAATAACTGCTGGCTTGAAGATTTAAAATAGAAAATATCAAGCAGGGCAATAATCTTTCCCTATTTATTTGAAGGTGTAGTCTTTTAAGTTAACCACATTCATTTTGCAGCGTGCTTCATCAACTGTATTCCCAGTAAATTGAATATTTAATAATACATATTCCTTCATCCACCTGCAGAGGATGAAGGCATGCCACCACAGATATTGTTACAATATTCTGCAATTTGGAGACTTAAAAAATTATTTTACTTGATATAGTGCAATAACTAAGTCTTCAATTCCACTGACCGTTAAAAATGATCTAGAATGGTGCATTAATGGGTGTTTAATATTTTCAAAATTGTATCATCATCTATTAACTGTTCTGTGATGAGGGCAGTCATAGGCAAGATAAGAGTCTGTATTTCATGTAACTTTCAAGAACCAGGTTTTTTGTTTTTTTTTTTTAATCTCAGGGTGTCCTTTCCCATGTACTTCTCCAACTTCTCTGATGAATTAATAGAAATTTAGCATTGAAAAATGACTCTTGAAGACCAGCTACCTCATTTTACCAAGTTCATAGCACAGGGCAATGGATTAAGTATCTTCACGTGTTCCCAACTAGAAGGTAGATTTGCCAAGGGCAGGGAAGCTGTGATCAACAGGAATAAGCAGATAGCATTTCTCCTGGCATCCAGGTTACATTCCTGTTTCCCCACAATATTCAAAGTTGCTTGTCTTTCAATGTCTTTTGCAGCAATTTAGATGGAACTGGAGGCCATTATTCTAAGTGAAGTAACTCAGGATTGGAAAACCAAACACTATATGTTCTCACTCATAAGTGGGAGTCAAGCTATGTGTATGCCAAGCCATACAGAGTGATATAATGAACACTGGACACTCAGAAGAGGGGAGGATGGGGGAAGGGTGAGGGATAAAAAGCTATATATTGTGTATAATGTACACTGCTTGGGTGATGGGTGCACTAAAATCTCAGACTGAGCCACTATAAAATTCATCCATGTAACCAAAAACCATTTGTACTCCTAAAGCGATTCAAAATTTAAAAAGTAGCTTGTATTTTCCCCCAGACTTTTCTCATCCTTGCTCCTCTCTATAACCTGATAAAACTGTGTTCACTGGTGTGCCAGCTGCTCCCCATGGATGGAGTTCTCCAAGGCAGCATAGCCAGAATAGTATTTGCATTTTAGGGGAGAGCTCTCAAGCACAGAGTAGCCCTGCAGCTCTCCTCTCTAGCTTCGTGCCCTATTTCAGGCACTGGTCATCCCTCACCAGTTAGGGTGGCTTTGCTTTGCTTGCTTTGACTCTGCACTGACAATATACGTTCCACATTTCTGGCAGGGTTTTTTCAATAATTATAATGGCAGGATCCTCAAGTGTCAGACATACTTCAAAGCTTGTTATATGTATTAATTGCATTCTCATAGCAACCCTGTGGAGGAGATTTTTTTGTCTCCATTTTATGCATGTTCCTCCTTCGAAATTCAGAGAAGTTAAGCAACTTGCTCAGGATCACAAAGTAGTAATTTTAAGATTTGAACTCAACAGTCTGGTTGCAGAGACTGTGCTAAATTTACATCTTTTGCCCCTTTAAGTCACATCGCTACTCTGCTAAAAAATCTGTGATGGTTTATATAGCATCCATTTCGCAGTAACTTTGACATTTGGAGAGCAGACTGACCCCACTGCATGCTTGCTTTGTTGTATTTGCTGAGGCACTAAACTGCTCTGTGCTTCTGGCTTGTGTCTGTAAAATGGGAGTAATAAAATCCATTTCAGAGTCGTCACCAGGAACTAACCGGACAACACAGGCAAAAAATTTAGTATTGCGCTTAAAGTGCAGAAGAATTCAACAAATGGTAGCCATTGTAATGCTGTAAAGTTGTGATTATTTCACATTTGAACTAACCCACTCTCCGCCCCAGGCAATATATTTCTTGCAGGAATTACTCTTCTACCAATGTTCCTAGTTAGAACTTAGTGTGAATTACTGGCAATCTTTTCAATTTGGGATACAGCCTATTTAACTCATTTCCCAGTTGGTATTGATTTGCCTGATTGCTGGGTAGACAGTCACCAGTAGTCAAAATTCCCATGGTGCATTGGATATTTCTAGGTCTAGGTATTATTTATCTAAATTTTGGATGGATTAATTGATGTTAAGATTTGAAACTAAGAGATATACTGAAAGGAAAAAACAACTGTAAATGTCAATCATAAAGAGGCTACAGAATAGGTAATTTAGGTATCTAATAATGCATTGAAATATATTTTAGGTAGAGTCACTTCTTTTTTTTTTGAGATGGAGTCTTGCTCTGTTGCCCAGGCTGGAATGCAGTGGCACAATCTCAGCTCGCCGCAACCTCTGCCTCCCAGGTTCAAGTCATTCTCCTGCCTCAGCCTCCTGATTAGCTGGGATTACAGGTGTGAACCACTGCACCTGGCTAATTTTTGCATTTTTAGTAGAGGCAGGGTTTCACCATGTTGGCCAGGCTGGTCTTGAACTCCTGGCCTCAGGTGATCCACCTGCGTCGGCCTCCCAAAGATTCACTTTTAAGTAATTTAGTTATCTCATGCCACGTACCTTCTCAACTTCTTCTCTCTTGCTTTTCTCCACATAGCCTAGGCTTATACCATAGTTATTACTAAAAATTTTCTAAACATGATGAGAAGTTTTGTCTGTCTGTGGCCATGATGTTACTTCTACCTGAAATGAAAAATCTGAGAAATCCTCTTCATCTGAAATGTACATCTGCCTTGCCCCTGCCCCTGCACCCTCTTTAAAAAATTCTGTCTCCAGCTAGCACTTATCATAGCATGGCAAGCATTACATTGGCTAAGTTCAATACAATTAAATCCAACAATAATTTCTCAGTACCTGCTAGGCCATTCTAGTGCTGAGGGGACAAAGACCGACATGCAGCATCTTGTTCAAGGATGTTTGAAAGAAATGTTAAGCAAAGCAATTCCACATATTGTGATAGATGTATACATACTTTTATTGTGGAGATGAAGAGAAGGGAGTAAGTGGCTCAACTTGCAGACGCAGCTTCATTGGAGAAGTGGCACTTGAGTCTTGAAGAATGGGCAGGAGTTTTCAAGGCTCACAGAGGCAAGAGCAGTCAAGTTTGAGGGAACCCCTTTCCAGGAGCACAGAAGCGTAAAGTAGCTTCAGTAAAAGTGGTATATCTAAGGGAATAGCAAGAGGCGACTCTAGAGAAAGAAGCGAGGTAGAGGCAATTTCAATATCTCAGAGAGAAGTGCCCTGAATGAGGGCAATGGCAGCCAGCATGGGGCTGAGATTCGGAAGTGGAATTGACAGGCTTTGAGGCTGCTTAGCGGTTGGTGGTGAGTGAAATGGCGGAGCCAGGAATAATTTTCAGCCTTTTCATTTGGATGAATAAATGATTGCCATTAATTAGGTTTGATAATAGAGAAATCAACCCGATTTTAGGAGACGAGAATTGAATTTGGTTTCTGCCAGTTTAAGTCTGCTTTAACTATGAGATTCTCAGGTAGGGGGGTCCGGTAGGCAGTTTGTTGAATGACTCTAACACCCTGGGACCTGGGATGAGGATAGTTTTGGAATCATCTGCAGATTATAAATTGATGAATACAAATTACTTAAAACTAAGGCCTGGCACATGGCAAATGCTATTATGCATGTAGGCAATAGCAAAATCCACAGTAGTGCATGAAATTCCCCACAGCCATCAAGGAACTTGCTGAGCAGACTCCAGTGGACCTGTGATATCTGGGGACAAGTTTGACGACCTCAGGCCAGCCTGAGATGGAGAACAGATGGTCAGAGGGAAAGGAGACCACAGAGCATGCAAGAGTCAGGTAAGCTAGACAAAGAAAATATTTGAGGAAGGGAGTGCTGTGTGCCTCTGAGCTGGCTAGTGTCTATTTTCCCCACAGTGAAAAGGCATTCTTTCCCTTCTTTTTCTCTCTGTCCTAGCCTGGAGCTTTCAACTGAAATCCATGGCAGCTTTGTGTTCCCTACAGAAACAACTCTGGGAATCAGGGATGGATGATAGAATTCCACTTTATAGGCTGCTAGAAGTTCTACTAGACGTCAACAATTTGACTGTCCATTATTTTGCATTGTTAATCCTCTGTTTTGTTGTGTGGGATTTCATTCTACATTTATTTGTGTAAAATCTTCCTTAGTGTAATTTATGAACACTTGAAGGCTCTAAAACTCAGGCATAAGGGAAATGATCAATGTTTAGTCACTATTAGCTCTCACTTAGATCTTTGGGGCATCATCTCTAAGGAAGTGGAGATGATTACATCTCTCACTTTGCAAATTAGGTATTTCCTTGAAGTTAGGAACTCTGAACTGCCTCTGTCTTGCTCACCATATATATCCCCAGTGATTATACCTGAGCAGGTGATAGTTTTTGAATAAATCAATACATTTTGTGTTAAAATAATTTTCTTTTCTTCTTACTAGTATTTTTCACAAAGGCAAGATATGGAGGTCTAAAATGGATTTTTTCCAAGTTGGTGTAGTCTGTTTTAACTTCTATTCCTATTTATTTATTTTAATAGCTTATTGGGGGTATAAGTCATATACAAAGAACTGCATCCATTTGATGTGTGCAATTTGATTAGGACATATGCAAGCCCCTCTGATACTGTTACCACAAATCAAGGGAAAAGACACATCCAACACTTCTCAGAATTTCTGTGTGTTCTTCTTTTTATTTGTTTTTTAATGGTAAGAACACTTAGCATGAGAGCTACTCTCTTATTAAATTTTGAAGCGCATAATGTGTGTTGTTAATTTTGGCACTGTGTTTTACGGTGGGTCTCTAAAATGTATTCATCTAGCATAACTGAAACTTTATACTTATTGGACAACCAGGGCTGTTTTTATGTAAGGTACGCAACATAATCAGTAACAAAGCACTTGAACTTATAAGATGTTTGATAGGCCTCCAAAATTCAACGAAAGCTCTTGGAGCATTGCTACCTGCTTTCTAATTTTGTTCTTTTTGCATTATGAAACACATATGTTGTCCTGCACTGTCAGTGAAGTTCCCTACAGTAGCCACCTGTGGTTGGCATGTGGAGAGAAAGGGTTGTATCTGCACTTTGGGCAGAGATGTGGGAAGGTATAATAGTAGTGCTCGGAATGACTTGTAAAAAATGTCACCAAGGACTTGCGAGAACTTAGCCTCAGAAACATGCAAGGAGGTGCCTGATTTCCATTTTTACACAGAATGAGGCTTAAGCTTAAAGGGCATTCAAGAGCAGGTGGCCCTGGAAGATTAGAAAACTTGATAGTGCCTGGTAGATACATGGGAAGAAATTCAAGGGCATGACATGTAGCAGGAGAGCAAGTGCTCACTAAAAGGAAGCGACTTAATAAGGACATACTATCACGATGATTCTCCAAAACTACAACTTGTGTTTGGGTAGCACCTTGCCATGTACATTGTGATGTTTCTTACTGTAGTCCCCTAATAAGCCACATGGGAAAAGCAGGATTAACAATTATCTTGATTTTTACAGATTTTGAGATAGTGAATCACAAGTTGTAACTAAAGCCATGGTCACCAAACTCTTTCTTTGCAGAGAGAACTCAGAGGATGACTTCCATCTCAATACCCTTAGTGTGTTTTAGTGATGTATTAATAGAGGAAAATGTGGAATTTGAAAGTTATTTACAAGTGCTATTTAAAGAAGGCTTAAAAACCCTCCTTGAGGAAAGGCTCGTGTTGATTTCATTCTTGTAGCCTCACTCCTGCTCTGTAGATTATGACATAATGTGTATTTGTTGAGTGAATATTGGTTATATATTAAGGTACATTTTTCATACCTACATCTCTTAAAATTCCTGACTTTTTAAATTGAAAGCTGTTCTGGAGATCCTTGGCTCTCTCTTATTTCAGATATGGGGAGGACATAGGTGCACAATGATTGAGGTACTTGTTCAAGGTCCTACCTCAAATTAATGACAGAGACAGAACCAGATCCCAAACATTATTACTTTCCATAGCATTTTGCTGTCATTTCACACGGTTTGGACACAGGACAATACCATTGGCAGTCTTTTAATTAATGTTTCATTACATACTTACATTTAAGTAAGGTGTTTTTCCATTATTAAAGGCCTTAATAATTATCTTGCAAATCTGCAACCCCTTCTCTTTGTTTTTTAGCCACATCAAGCTACTCACTTCCAGTCCCTGAACAAAACAAACATTCTCCCACCACTATACCTTTGCTTATGTGGTCCTGCTCCTCAGAAGTGTCCTTCCTTTCTCCTACTCAGTCTTCAAGTCCCAGCTCGGTAAAGACTTCCTGACTTAACCCGATTGATTACTTACTTTTTCCTCTGAGCTCCCGGGCATTCCAAATGTAACTCTAGACTTGGTTATAGCACTTGTCACGACGTTGTCTGACAGACACCATCCCCTCTCATAGCCGACTATTGCTAATAATAAGTTGAGGTCTGGAAGGATACAGATGTGCAAACAATACAGGACCCTGAGTCATTTATTTTGAATCCTTTTTTTTTGTTTTTTTTGAGACGGAGTCTCGCTCTGTTGCCAGACTGGAGTACACAGTGCAATCTCGGCTCACTGCAACGTCTACCTCCCGGGTTCAAGAGATTGTCCTGCATCAGCCTCCCGAGTAGCTGGGACTACAGGCATGTGCTACCATGCCCAGCTAATTTTTGTATTTTTAGTAGAGACAGGGTTTCACTATGTTGGCCAGGATGGTTTTGATCTCTTGACCTCGTGATCAGCCCACCTCGGACTTTGAAACCTTATATAGAACCAGGACCACTAAATTTACCCAAAAAACACCAGATTCTCCTTTTTTTGGTCTTTTTTTTTGAGACAGAATCTTGTTCTGCTCTGTCACCCAGGCTGGAGTGCAGAGATTACACGCATAAGACACTGTGCCTGGTCAGATTCTCCTTTTATGTTGATATGTGGCATATTCAGGTCATGGGACCCTTCTAGACCTTGGGACACAGTATTTTATACTGGATACTTGACTCTGCCTTCCTCTTTATATCCGGCTAGAACAGTATCCAGTACTTAGGAGGTACTGTGGAAGAAATTGCTGTTCTTATTGTTCAAAAGCCAGAATTTCCAACATTTTGAATCAAAAGCAGATCTTTTCCCATAGTTTCACTTTCTGTCTGGGAGACTATCACTTTGACACCGACTTCTGCTTTCTGCTCTAGGCTAGCGTTGAGGAGGCAAAAGCTGGGGACCACTTCCTAGAGGAGGACATGCTGGAGCTGAGTCTTGAAAAGTTACTAGGAGACATCTAGATGAAGAGGGTGGGAGAAAAGGATCCTGGTATTCCAGGCAGAACAAAGTTGTGGAGGTACCCAAAAGCATAGTGGCATCTGGAAACCACAAAAAGTTCAGTATAGAAGGAGTGTAAGAACCAAAGAGAAGCTGCTTGTGGAGAAGAGGGAGGGCTGGGTGGTTGGCACTTGACAGAGGTCTAGGATTTGATCTGGCAGATTAGTGGCAGCTGAGAATGGACTTTAGGCAGAGAGAATTTCATTGATCAAATTTCCGTCTAAGACTTCTGTCAATATTTAGAAATGATTGTAAAGAGTAGGCTTTAGGCTTTAATAGAAGATACATAGCTACAGAAATAGGAAGACTCTTTCTTGCTAGAATGTATGTAATTCATTCTTGCTAGAATATAAACTATGTAGCTTCAGAAATAGGGAGAATACCTTGCTAGAATGTAATGTATAGTCTCTTTCTCTCTTGTTTTATTATATACATATAATTTCTTTTTTGAGATAGTCTCATTCTGTCACCCAGGCTGGAGTGCAGTGACATAATCCTGGCTCACTGCAATCTCCACCTCCTGGGTTCAAGTGATTCTCCTGCCTCAGCCTCCCGAGTAGCTAGGACTACAGGTGTGTGCCACCACGCCCGGCTAATTTTTGTATTTTTAGCACAGACTGGGTTTCACCATGTTGGCCAGGCTGCTCTCAAACTCCTGGCTTCAGGTGATCCACATGCTTTGGCCTCTCACAGTGCTAAGATTACAGGCACAAGCCACCACGTCCGGCCTCTCTCTTGTAATATTAATGTGTACAGAAAACTCTTAAGTAAACTTTACTGCTATTTATTAACTATTTATGGTAGGCAATTGTTTTTAAAAAATCAATTTGTTGGGCTGAGACAATTCTCTTGTCAACCATTGCCTCGCCTATCCAGTCAAATATTTATTGAACTCCTATAATTTACAAAGAGCTGAAACTGATGAGGAGAATACAACAACAAATATAAGAACTGATTGAGGTTTTGCTGTGTACCTGTGTGTACTATGCTAAATGCTTTACATGCATTTTCATTTACTCTTTGTAAAATTAATTGTATACTTTATTCTGTACAACTTCCTATAGAAATGTTAAATAGCCCATTATCTACAAGCTACTTTTAAACTCATTTAAATGCGAGTCACCTATTTGACTTCTATTTCAACAATAGCACCAATACATTACTGAGGACCTTGTATATATAAAGCATAAAAGTATAAATTCTAACCATTAAGGTGTTATGTAATCTGGTTGAGTAAATTACATAATTACAAACACATGTGTTATAGGGCATCTTAATGGTACCATATGTATAGTTGTTGGAGAAATTCAAAGGAAGTAGATATGCATACCGGATTAGGTAATTCAATTGGTTCTCACTAATTTTGATAGCCTCCCCAATATCATATTTAAATAATAAAGCTGTAGCCTGGTTAAAGCTTTTCTCCAGTAATGTAAGTAAAACATAAACAAACCTTACTTTTATTTATAATCTGGACCTTAGAAATATACTTTTTATCCACTGACCTACCAGGTTTATTCTGGCATTCAAACAGAAGCCAAAGACGAAACTGGTGGTAAGTGTTTGCTTGTAACTTATAGGGGAATGTGGAGGGGGACAAGAAAAGAATTTAATTTCCTTCTTTGCAGAAACATAGAGCAGCTGCTCTTTGCAGTAAGAGCATTGGCTTCAGAAGGGCATTATATGCAGTATGCATTATGTGCAAGACTGAAATTGTAGAACCTTATAATTTGTATGTATATATGTGTGGACATGTGCCTGTGTGTTTCCAATGGGCCTCCTTGCTGAATGACTCACAGTATAGTTGTCAGGGGGGAAAGATGGAAAGATGAATCAGATTAACCAGCTCCTTTAAGAAGCAGTATTTCCACCCACAAATATGCCAGTTACAGTGATTCTCTTTCCTCAAAGCTTTTCCTTCTTGGAAGGAATTCTTAATAACCTGCAGCAGCACAGGCCATTAAAGTCCAGGTGGAGTTTTGAAGAGTTATTTTGAACCTGGGACTACCCATGTTTTGTGGAGGATAAGTCAATGTTTTCAACAGAATGAAAGAATGGAACAAAATAATGGTTCCATGTCCCTGTGATTGGACAGGTTCAAATGTTAGTCAAGCAAAGTGTTGAAAACTAGTTGTATCCTGAAATTATTCTTGCTAAATAAGCAAACTGAATTTTCCTTTTAAGTTTTTGTGTTTTCTTCCTTCCTAGTTATTTTATATATTATGCTAAATGAAAGTAAGTTTCCTCAAATTCCAATATACTCTAAATTTTCTCATTACTAAAACGTTATCCTTTTGTTTCATATTTTTGTTACATTATTACCTTATGCATCACAGATCAGTCAAACTCTGCTAGTTAGATAATAACGTTTAACCATTTTTAAATTTCTGTAAGTTTAATTTTATAATCAATGATAATGTAAGAATGTGATTTCTTCTACAAACTGGGCTAATATCCAAGTTGTTGCAGAAGATATGTGTATAACATATATATCTTCATACATATATAAATATGTATGTGAATATATGTATTTAAAGGTCTGAGTAGCTCCAAGACACTCCTGGATACAAGGTTGTTAGCCTAAAGTCCATGAATCACCTGAAATTTTATGTATACTTGTGTGAATATGTATTTTTATGAAAATTGAATTCAAAGTTTTCATTACTTTCCTCAAGTGATTTGTGATTCATAAAAGATTATGAATTACCATATTGAATAGTATTTAAATGCCTTGATAATGCTACCAGGAATTATATTAATTAGGGAAATATGTTTTTTCTATTAATGAAACTGAAGTATTCCCCCCCAAGTCTGTGTTATAATAAAAACTTACACAAAGAAAAATATGATTTGACATTTTCATCCCTTTTCTTCTTGCAGTTATGACACCTCTCTGTATTCATGATCTGCGCTGACATTTTTGTAGATCAGAGCTTCAAGTTTTATGGCTCAGTAGTTAATTTAAAATAGTCTGGATTTATATCCATACATTTCATATCTTTGAATCTTCAATGTCCTGACAGATTCCTCATTATTTAACTGTCTTGATGGAATATGTCTAAAAAACTTATGAGAATGTATATGCAATTTATCTGGTTCTGTTCCTTAATACTGTCAACATAGGACTGACCATTTCCGCTTCAAAATAAATTTTGCCAATACATAAACTATGTAGTGATTTTTTCTGAAAAGGATTTTCCCAAGGTAGTTTCTTAGCAGAAAAGATATTTGTAGAATAGACCTGACCAATTCTGACATTTGAAGATGGTTATAAGACAGTAAAAATTTTCTACTTCAATATATTGAAGGTCTCAGACATTTAGTTGTTCAAAATTTGAGTTCCTGGTGTATTGCTGGGCAGTTTCAGGCACTGAATACCCAGATTAGTGAAACTCAAAGGTATCTTGCTCCAAATAACTCATTTTATAAATGAAGAAACCGAGACCGTCCTAGGATGGTCCTAAGTTAGCCAACAGAATCGGAGATCACCTATTCTGGCTTTCTTTAACCCACTCCCGTGCACCAATAGATTTGGAGATTCACCACCTGGCACTGATGTCATAAGAAAAAAGACCCAAATATTCTGTGTGGTGAGTAACAGTGGACATGGTACCACCTAAGCAATCCCATGTTTTTCAAGCTTTTGTCATAAACAAGGACACTCATTTTCCAGACATTCTTCCTCTTTTAAGGGTTTTGGGCCACTATATGGCCATTCCAGGGCTCCACCCCTCCCTGACCCCTTCCCAAATGGAATTTAAGTAAAACTAGAGTACTTCAGAGGCTTCAAATACTGGTGTTTGTGAGTTAAGATTATTGGTTATCAGAATTTCTAAATTTAAGGTCAATGAAAGAATCCCAAAACTTATGCACATGTAATTAGAAACGTTCGGAAGCTTATTTTGGAAAACATTTAGGCATATTAAAGATTTAGGTGGTTAACTCACCTCTTTTCAAAATGAAACTTTGAGGCAACTGTGTCATAAAATGTTCCCACCATGAGAATGAAGGCAGCATGTCAGGTGGGAAACAGTGGCAGTGCTGGAATTGCTCAGATGTGGGTTAGAATCCACTTCAGGGCTGTTTTATCCTTAGTCAAATTACTGAATCTACCTGAACCCGTTTTCCATCTGTTAAACAAAAAGTGGGGATGAGCAAGGTTTAAATCAAATGTTTCTTGACTATTCAATGGTATATACATTCTTCTCCGTGATAAATGGAAGATATGTATAGCCCATGATAGGCACTCGGTGGACAGTGACTATGTCTCATTCTATATACTCAAAAGGTCAGACTTGGGATAAGAGAAAAAATTATTTTAACGTTTATTTGTATGTCATAAATTAAAATCAATTAGAAAGGCAAATCAGACTATTAGACTGGTACTTTCATAATACTTAAGATTATTTAAAGTAACGCATGGACTGAACATCATTAGCAATACATCTTTCTAGCTTCTTTTAGAAGCTAGTACAGATTCTCTGTCTTGCTTAGAATTGAAAAGTAATAAGAGCAGCAAAACACCCCTACCTTTATCGGGTAACTAATATAAATGTCATTCTACAACTTTTGAAATTTAGTTAGATGTAAATAAAATGAGTCTTTGTAACTATAGTTCAGCCAGTAAATAAAACGATTTGCAGCAAATATCATTGCTAAGTACTTTTGTTAAACCTAGACACACAATGAAAAGAAAATTGCATAAATACATGCCTAGAAAACAAGGATAATAGCTCTTGGTGCTCTTAACACCTAATAAAATACTATTAGGATTTACTAAATTGTGCTATGTTTGCTTTATAATAGGAAAACTCATAGCAAGTTAAAGTAATATGACTAATGACATAAACAATTGACATTATTCTGCCCAATTTCTGTATAATCATGCCCAACATGTTTTCAGATTTTTTAATTAGTCTCAGTTGTTGAGACTAATTAAAAAGACAAGCTTTGTTTTATCATTCATTCTTGCTCCTCTTCCTTCTTCTTCTTTTTCTTTTCCCTCTCTTCTATCCCTCTTTTTCTTTCTACTTCTCCTACCCCTCTCTTTCTTCCTCCTCCTCTTCCGCATTAGTATCCTAACAATTCAATGTTTATTCAAGAAAGGTTATTTTATGCAATTAGACATGTACCTGGATTCCATGTTTTTAAAATCCAGCACTGACTCTAACACAGTGTCTAGTAGGCATTGAGTAAATAATGTGAAGGGTGGAAGGCTGCTGACCCAGGAAGAGGTGATATTTCCACTCGAGCCTGAAGGCAGGGAAAAGCTGAAGTCCCACCTCAAGATCAGACCTTGGTGCTATTCAGGCCTTCATCTGATTGGACGAGGCCCCCACCCACATTAGAGAGGGTGGCTGGTCTCCTTTACTCAGTCTCTCCATTTAAATGTTACACTCATCTAAAAAATACCCTCATAGAAACACCCAGGATAATGTTTGACCGAAATCTGGGCACCTCGTGGCCCAGTCAAGTTGACACATAAAATTATCCATCACGACGATCTTTACAGTTTTCAAGAATACGGGTCAGGAGATTTTGTAGAATGTCTTTCAGTTTGAATTTATCTGATGTTTTCTTTTCTCATGATTAGCCTGGGATTACAGGTTTTGCAGAGGAAAAATCACAGAAGTAAGGTGCCAGTCTCATTGCATCATGTCAAGGGCATGTGCTATCAACATGATTTATGGAGGTGGTGGTAACCTTGGTCACCTGGCAAAGGGAGGGTTTGTCAGGTTTCTCCATTGCCAAATTGCTCTTTTCCCCTGTTTATCCTGCAGTCTTTGAGAGGAAGTCACTATGTGGAGCCCACACTTAAGGAAGGAAAAAGAGTTATACTCCACCCTCTTGAGAGTAGAGTAGCTACATAAATTATTGTGAATTCTATCCTCCCCCATTTATTTATTCAATCACTTATTTATATCAGTATGTACTCATAGCTATGTATTTCATACTTTTGTTATAATCTAATCTAATTTCATTGATTTTGTTCCTCAAATTTTCCAAAGTTTGGCCATTGGGGACTGTTTTGGATGGCAATTGATTATGTTTTTAACCAATCTGATCTGGGAAAAATATTTTATTAATTTTGATTTTTCAGGTTACAGATGAGATTGGATAGTTTTCATAGGTTTATTGTTCTTCAGTGTTTCTTCTGTAAAATAATTTCCCATCCTTTGCCCAAATATAAATTTGATTGAATTTATATTTGTAATTCATAACTTATATATTTTATATGTGTGTATATACACATACATGGCTTATATAATCTTATTCTTTATATTTTATTAAATACAGTACAAATATATTATCCTATTTCTTGTCTTTCATCATACAGAAATTACAAGTTTTATACAGTCAAATTTGCCAATACTCTCTTTCAGGCTTACTGTTTTTTTTTCTTTTTTGAATTTAAGATTATGAAAATGTTCTTATATCTTCTTTTACATTCTGCTTTATGTTAGTTTCTATATTAATTTGAAATTTACTTTCTTTGTAGATAGGGATAAAATTTTATTTCTGCTTTTTCCATGGATATACCCAGTTGCTTCAGTAGTATTTGTCGAACAGACCATTCCTTTTCCAATTATTTGGAATGCCATTTTTTTCCCCTCATAGGCTCAACTTTTCTATGTACGTGGATCTATTGCTGCAATGGCTACTCTCTTCTGTGACCTATTCTCTTTAAAATAAAATGGTGTGTATCGCTGCAAATTTCAACTTTGTGAAACTGAATTAAAACTTCTATGACTTGACTTTGGACTGTAGAATTCTTGGCCTAGTTGTTGAATATAAGATATGGCATATGGAGTCTTTTACAGTAAAAATATTTCTGTATGGTACATTTTAAGATGACACGCAGCCTACATTTGTGAATAGCATTTTCCTGAAAAACACAATTATTCTTGGCTTTATTTAGTGTCCGATTAAGTTTAGTCAGGGTTCAGGTGGGAGAACAAAACCCATGCCAGGAAGAGGAAATTTAGCACAGGAAACCAACAAAGGGGTTAGAAAGGCTGAGAGAGTGAACAGAGGAAAGAAAGGCAGCCCAAAGAATAGCAATTAGAAGAATGAAAGGAAAAGGGAAGAGGTGGTATTGCTGGAAGAGCTTGAGCCACCTGGATGGTACTGGGGTCACCTGACAGTAGTTAGACCTGTGGTCTAAAGGACTGGGAGAAGGAAGCTGGACTGAAGGAGATGCAGCTCCCACTGAAGACTCCTGAAGCAGAGAGAAAGGTGAAGAAATGCTCTGGCTTCTGCACTCTTCTCACCATTCAGTCTACCATCCCTGAGTATCAGAGAGCCTATGGAATACAGACCTGCAATGCCAAGCACGCAGGAGAAGTTTGGGAATGGATCCAGCTCTAAACAGTTACTAATCACCAGCCATGGCTACATGGTTGTATTACTCTGCCTGGGCTGCCATAACAAAACACTGGGTAGCTTACATTATAGAAATTTATTCCTCATGATCAGAGAATGGGAAGTCCAAGATCAAGGTGCTGGCGAGGTAGGTTTCATTCTGAGGCCTCTTCTCTTGGCTTACAGATGGCCACCTTCTTGCCATGCCTTCACATGGTAGAGAGAGAGAGAACTCTGGTCTTTTATTCCTCTTATAAGGACACTAATTTTATCAAATAAGGGTTCCACACTTAAGACCGCATTTACCTTTTTTTTTTTGAGATGGGGTGTCACTCTGTCGCCCAGGCTGGAGTGCAGTGGCACGATCTCCGCTCACTGCAAGCTCCGCTGCCTCCGGGTTCACACCATTCTCCTGCCTCAGCCTCCCTAGAAGCTGGTACTACAGGTGCCTGCCACCACGCCCGGCTAATTTTTTTGTGTTTTTAGTAGAGACGGGGTTTCACCGTGTTCACCAGGATGGTCTTGATCTCCCGACCTTGTGATCCGCCCACCTCGGCCTCCCAAAGTGCTGGGATTACAGGTGTGAGCCACTGCGGCCGGCCTTCATTTACCCTTTTTTAAAACAATAGGGCCAAAAATTAGAGGCTGTAATGATGACCACTTAGATTAGTATAAGGTTTTATACTTTCAAACTCTTTTGAATATATGTTTTTATTTGACCTTCACGGTTAACCTTGGCATTATATAAGGGCAATGTACCAGTTAGGGTTATGTTAGGTAAACTAAAGAATAGCGATAACGAGAATGAAAGGAAAAAGGGAGGAGGTGTTACCACTGGAAGAGATTGAGCCACCTGGATGGTGAAGTTAGATCTATGGTCTAATGGCCAGGCAGAAGGAAGCTGGATTGAAGAAGGAAGTTATTTTAACTTGCTTCTAAGGACACTATCTCCAATTACAGTCACATTGGGGGTTAGGGCTTCAACACAAGAAATTTTGGGGGAAGTGGGGCACAGTTCAGTCCATAGCAATAGTAATAGGAATATCATGAGTGGAGACTCAGCATACTTAGATATCAGCCCTGCCTTTTCCATTCACAACTTTTGTAGTTTCTCATCTGAAAAATGAGCATCTAACATCAACCTGCAGAAGAGTCTGCTGGTTCTCCCTCAAAATCCTTTCTTTTCTTCCATTGTAGTAGAAACTTCAGGTTTTTTTAAGGACACATGGTCTCTCAGACTAAAACAAAATATATTTGCCAGTCACCTTTGCAGTTAACTGAGGTTTCGAGACTACATGCCAGTCAATAGGATGCGAGCAGAAATGTCATGACGCCACTTGTAGTAACAATATCCCTTATGATACTTAGGATGTGCCCTTTTTCCTTCTTCCTTTTTATCTCTTCTTCTGTTTTGCAGTCTCCAACCAATTGTAAATGTAATGAATAGAACGTTAGTCCTCATCTTGGCCAGGAAGATGAGGGCTCTACCCTGTTGATGTGGAAAGATTGGTCTTGAAGGAGCCTGGAACTCAGAGAATTTCTCAGAGGAGGGTCATGATAACAATTCTGGACTTCATCATGACAGAGAAATAAACCTCTGTCTTCAAGATACAATTATTTTGATCCTTGTTAGCGATGATGAATGTAACCCTAACTGGTACATTGCTCTTATATAACTCAAAGGTAAACTGTGAAAGTCAAATGAAAAGACATATTCAAAGACTTTGAAAGTGTAAAATCTTATACTAATCTAAGTGATAATTATTGCAGGCTTTAAGTTTTGGTCTTATTTTAGAATCTCCAAATCGATTCGTTTGGTTCTCTATAAAGTCACTTTTTCATATATGTGTTCTCCAGAGGACTTACTAACATATGTGTCACCCAAGTATGTGTTATCCAAGCAGCAGTTGAATATTTTTATCTCTTTCATTCATATTCAGAAGGCAAAACTCTAGAATTTTGATGTATTTCCAAATGACCTTACCCTAGAATTGTTTGGTAACAGTGCGTGGAGAGTTATGGAAGAATAGAGGGAGGATATAACCACTGGATGTCAGAGCTGTGGTATTAATTAATTATTCATAGTTCCATATTTATTAAGTATATATGTGCCAAGTACTGTGCTAGGAACTCGGACAGTAAAGTAAATGAAATAGCTAAGGTTTTCATGGAGCTCAGATGCAGGGTTTAGACAGACACTATCCAAGTACTCAGACTAAAGGAGGAAGTACCAGAGATTTGGGGGCTAAATCAGTATAAAGCAGGGAGCCCTAATCACATCTCATGGGTCAGTGAAAGTCTTCTGTAGGAAGTGCTATTTGAGTTGAGACATTAAGCAAGAGTAAGAGTGAAGCAGTTAGAGAATAACATTTTAGGAACAATATTTCAGGCAAGTATTCTAGGTAAGAAAATAGTTGAGGTAGCAGCATCAAGGGGAAGGAAGTTAGGGCTCCTTTGAGGAACTGAAAAGTCTTGAGCATGACTGGAGGTAGTGTGAGTGGAATACTAAGTCTGGGTCCAGGGAAATGTGCAGAGGCAAGATCCTGGAGATTTATTATCTGTATGACTACGTTACAGAGTTTGGATTGTGTCCTGGAGACCGTGTGGAGCCACCGAAGGGCTTTAAACCAGGAGGTGATCCGAGCAGATTTTCATTTATGAGAAGTCATTTAGTTAAAAATGGAAAGAATGGATTAGGGAGTGAGAAGGAGGGGCAGAAGATGGAAGGCAGAGAGAAAAGATAGGAGGTCATTGTAATTAGTCTTTTAATGAAAAAGATTCATTTATCATTTACTCAGCTGAGCAAGAGGTGACAGTCTGGAGGAAGTGAGGAGGCAGAGGTAAAAGATAAAGTAGGGATTTGACTTGACAGAATTGGATTGTGTTCATCTGTTCTCATGCTGCTAATAAACATATGCCCAAGACTGGGTAATTTGTAAAGGAAAGAGGTTTAATGGACTCACAGTTCCACATGACTGAGGAGACCTCACAATCGTGGCAGAAGGCAAAGGAGAAGCAAAGTCAGTTCTTACATGGTGGCAGGCAAGAGACTGTGTGTAGGGGAATACCCCTTTATAAAACCATCAGATTTCATGAAGCTTATTTGCTATCATGAGAACAGCCTGGGAAAGACCCTTCCCCATGATTCAATTACCTCCCACTGAGTCCCTTCCATGACACATGGGAATTATGGAAGCTACAACTCAACATGAGATTTGGGCAGGGACACAGCCAAACTATATCATTCCATATCTGGCCCCTCCCAAATCTCATGTTCTCACATTTCAAAACCAATAATGCCTTCCCAACAGTTCCCCAAAGTCTTAACTCATTTCAGCATTAGCTCAAAAGTCCACAGTCTCAAGTCTCATCTGAGACAAGGCAAGTCCCTTCCACCTATAAGCCTTAAAATCAAAAGCAAGTTAGTTACTTCCTAGATACAATAGGGGTACATGCATTGGATAAATACACTCATACTAAATGTTGGCCAAAATGAAGAGGCTACAGGCCCCATGCAAGCCTGAAATCCAGTGGGGCAGTCAAATCTTAAAATGATCTCCTTTGACTCTATGTTTCACATCCAGATCATGCTGATGCAAGAGGTGAGCTCCCACTACCTTGGGCAGCTCTGCCTCTGTGGCTTTGCAGGGTACAACATCCCTCCTGTCTGCTTTCATGGGTTGGCTTTGAGTGTCTGCAGCTTTTCTAGCACATGATGCAAGTTGTCAGTGGATCTACCATTCTGGGGCCTGGAGGATGGCAGTTCTCTTCTCACAGCTTCACTAGACAGTACCCCAGTGGGGACTCTGTGTGGGGACTTCAATCCCACATTTGCCTTCTGCACTGCCTTAGCAGTGGTTCTCCATGAAGGTCCCACCCCTGCAGCAAACTTCTGCCTGGACATCCAGACATTCTCATACATCCTCTGAAATCTGAGCAGAGGTTCCCAAACCTCAATTCTTGACTTCTGTGCACCTACAGGCTCATACCTTGGCCCCTTTTAGCCACAGCTGTAGTGGCTGGGACACAGGGCACCAAATCCTTAGACTGCATACAGCAGGAGGGTCTTGGGCCTGGCCCATGAAACCATTGTTTCTTCCTAGGCCTCAGGGCCTGTGATGGTAGGGGCTGCCATGAAGTTCTCTGACATGCCCTGGGGACATTTTCCCCATTGTCTTGGTGATTAATATTTGGCTTCTTGTTACTTATGCAAATTTCTGCAGGCAGCTTGAATTTCTCCTCAAAAAAAAAAAAAAAAAAAAAAAGGGTCTTTCTTTTCTATTGCATTATCAGGCTGCAAATTTTCCAAACTTTTATGCTCTGCTTTCCTTGTAAACATAAGTTCCAATTCCAAACCGTATCTTTGTGAATACATAAAACTGAATGCTTTTAACAGCACCCAAGTAGCATCTTGAATGCTTCGTTGCTTATAAATTTCTTCTGCCAGATACTCTAAATCATCCCTCTCAAGTTCAAAGTTCCACAGATCTCGGCAGGGGCAGAATGCTGCCGGTTTCTTTGCTAAAATGTAGCAAGAGTCATGTTTATTCCAGTTTCCAACAAGTTCCCCATCTCCATCTGAGACCACCTCAGTCTGGACCTTATTGTCCATATCACTATCAGCATTTTGATCAAAACCTTTCAGAAAGTCTCTAGGAAGTTCCAAACTTTCCCACATTTTCCTGTCTTCTTCTGAGCCCTCCAAATGGTTCCAACCTCTGTCTAAGTTCCAGAATTGCTTCCACATTTTTGGGTATCTTTACAGCAACATCCCACTCTACCAGTACCAATTTACTGTGTTAGTCTGTTTTTGTGCTGCTAATAAAGACATACCAAAGACTGGGCAATTTATAAAAGAAAGAGGTTTAATGGACTGACAGTTCCACATGGGGCTGGGGAGACCTCACAATCATGGCAGAAGGCAAAGGAGAAGCAAAAGCATGTCTTACATGGCAGCAGGCAAGAGAGCAGCATAGGTAGGGGAACTCTTCTTTATAAAACTATCAGATCTTGTGAGAGTTATTCACTACCATGAGAACAGCCTAGGAAAGACCCTCCCCCATGACTCAATTACTTGCCACCGAGTCCCTCCCACGACACATGGGAATTAAGGGAGCTACAATTCAAGATGAGATTTGGGTGGGGACACAGCCAAACCATATCATGGATGAATGATGGAATAGCAGCATGAGGATGTGGGGAGAAGCAAGATTGCCCCAGGCTTGTGACTGTGGTAGCCACTGAAGGAGAAGCAGGTTGGAAGGCTGGAGAGTGGCTGGAGGTAATGCTGGTAATAACAACCAGAGCTGCTGAGGGTTTCATATGTGTCAGATACTGTCTAGATACATTACATGTGCAAGCCCATTTAATAGACACCAGAACCCTGTGAAGGAGATGCTATTATTTTTCACATTTTATAGTAGGGAAAACTGAGGCACAGAGTGATTAAAGGCTGTGTTCTAGGTTACATAGCTAAGAGGTGTTTATTAGTCCATTCTCATGCTGCTTTGAAGAAATATCTAAGACTTGCTAATTTATAAAGAGGTTTAATTGACTCACAGTTCTGCATAGCTGGAGAGGCCTCAGGAAACTTAAAATCATGGTAGAAGGCACCTCTTCACAGAGCAGCAGGAGAATGAGTGTCAATAGTGGAAATACCAGATGCTTATAAAACCATCAGATCTCAATAGAACTTACTATCGTAGGAACAGCATGGGGGAAACTGCCCCCATGTTTCTGTTACCTCAACCTGGTCCCACCCTTGACACATGGGGATTATTACAATTCAAGATGAGACTTGGATGGGGACACAGAACCAAACCATATCAATCAGCAGAACAAGAATCGAATCCAGGCAATTGTTCTAGAAGCCATACTCAATCTTTTCTCTGTAAATGAATTGGTTTTGGAGTCTGGATTTGGACCTGGGATTAAACTCTGGGCTGCCTGTGTGTGAATGATGAAATCACAGAGAGCAGCTTCAGTCATAATCACAACATTTTAGTTTTTATTCCACCCTTTGGCAGAAAAATAACTGGATGATCCAGGGGAAAAGCATGGAACAAAAATATCAAATAATTTTTGTTCTAATAGTATCTTACATTTGTTCATAACATTTTGTACTTTTCAAACTGTTTCCATGAATACTATCTCATTTATTTTGCAGAATGATTAGCAAGGCAATTATTATTATCCCCATTTTACATGGATGAGGAAATTTCAGCTTGGAGGGATTAAGTAAACTCCAAGCCCAAATATCTTATAAAATGGAGCACCCAAATTTAGATTCAAATCTTCTGATTTCTTTCTATTCAGGATTATTAGGAAGAAAAGTGTGAAGAATGCAATACTTTCTAATCTCAGTTAAAATAGTTAATTTTAGATAATTTTCTTCTCACTACAATCAAGTGGCTGCTGTGCCATGTCTACTTTATTAACTGGAATTATAGTCAGCCAAAATAATTGAACATTTCAATATATAGAAAGGGAGCTTATGTATTTTTGACATGATTGAATCCAACTTATTAATCACAGAAGCCATCTGGACATTGGCATCCATTATTTCTCTTCTTTGGGTAGATATTTCTAAATTGACTTTAAATAATTGTCTCTCGGTCTGTTTTGTTCTTGAGTCAACATTTAAGAAATGCTGTTTGAGAGTGGGCTTTGGCTTTGAATTGTAAAGAGGGAGTAAGGGGGAAGCAAAAAGCTTGACTCATTTTCCCAAATTATACACGTTGAAGAGAGCAGCACAATCAACATACTGCTCATAACATTTGCAGTGAGTGTTGAAGGAAAGGGCCCATGGTGGTGAGTACTGTCCACCAAGATCACTGTCATGTTTCAACTGGCTAGATGTTGGTCCTTTTGTTCTTGATTTCTGCCAAGGTCCTAGTTTCGCAGCCTGTACACAGTCAATAAACATATATAGAACAATATTAACGGATCTCAACTTGGCATATGTTTTAATGAGAGCCCTAGGAAGTAGGACAGGATTAGGGTGTATTGCAAAATTGAAGATGATAAGGTTGTGAAGTTAATATCATGTTTCTCTGTCAACAAGAAGCTTAATTAAGGCCTTAGAACCATTGACTCAAAGGTTTATGTGCAAGTGGATCTCAGAGAACTGATAAAAAATGTTTTTAATTAATTGATTAAATATTTATCCACCATTTTCTGTGTACTGTGCTCCATGAGGAGCTAGGGAGATGGTGGAATATGAGACAGATGTAATGCTTATCCATATAGAGTTTATGACTTAATGGGAAAGACACACAATTAAACAAGGAAGCATCTGTTTGGTTTGGCTGCCAAACCACTGGTTATCCAACCCTCTCATTATCCCATCTAGTGACTGGACTATCCTCATTACATAATGTGGTGGTATAAGGCCTAAAATTGAGGCCTAGCATTATAGGTGCCTTGACATTTGGGGAAAACTGGGAGGGCCTCCAGTGGCCTAATTGCGAGTTCCACTACTTCTCTGCTCCCATGGATGAGGCCCCCTAGTCAAACAACCCTTCTTGATCATGGGGACTATGCACAGTGGCTATTAGTCCCTGAGTTCTGGACTTCAGTTTCCTGCCAGACTGCAAATTTATTCAGACAAACAGTTACACCCTCTGCTGCAAGTTAGGGGCCACGTCCCTTTGCTTCCCATAGCCCCCGATTGTTCACTCAGTTCCAGAGTGCAATCCCTGCGTGGCCCTGCATTGTGTGGCATCCTTTTCTCCCAGGTTGTGAGTACATGTAGCTAATACACTGCTCTAAATCTCATCTGGCCAGTGCTGGATGGTGTGTGTTTGGTCATAATCCTAGGGTAGGAATCCCTTCCTCAACAATGGGCTGAAGAAGAGGTGATCAAAACAAAGATACTTTAGACATTGAGTTAAAATTCAGTTTTTAAAAATAATGTTCACTTATTGCAGGGAATTGAGAAGTGAAAGGGAATTCAGAAATAATTGATATAAATGTAGACTACTCTTGGAAGCGGTTAAACTCCAAACAACCATACAAAGGGGAACGCTTAATACTGCCCCCTTCCCTCCAAACCTTATTATCATGAACTCAGAAATGGTTAAACAATATTGACCCTTGTTTGTCGATTCGTTGTATTAATCTGAGATATAAACCAATAGAATTTAGAGACTTTTTAAAAGGACAGAGATTGAAATTTCATTGTTCAGTTCAAATGGTTGGCTTACTTGGAAGGTTCAATTTTTCATCTGTCAGTTTTCAATCCTAAGTTTGATTTAACAAGTCTTGCAGAAAATTATTCATCTTTGTGTCAGAAATCTGCTGGGAATGGTTGACACACACTTATAGTGCATATCAGGATAAAAATGTGGTGGCTTATGCCTGTGGCAATATTACCACTTGCTTTCCTAAAGCAATATTTCCCTGTCTAAGGACAGACTCATCACTTATCTCATCTTAATTAACTTATATTTTCATTTCAGTTAAAAGCAAACACATCTCAGTCTGGCAACCCTGAAGATGGATGCTCTTCAAGTCAGATGTGTGCTGTGTGTGTTTGGCTACATGCCATGGCATCCATGATGATGCTTGTTTATAATTATCGAGGACAATTTTTACTTAACTGGACAAACAGTGATTGGAATAAAAATGCATAAAGGTTTAAAAAAGTAATCAAAACAGCCATATTGTGCCACACAGTAATTAGAGTTGGAAATGGCAAATCAAAATTGTACCCCCGTTGTCAGCCTCATATAGTCAGTGGTGATGAAGGGTCTTATTGAGAGGCAGTGGGAATGACACCTTGATCTCCAGGCTGCTTCACTCTTTGATTGTGAAATTCTACTTTGAGTTGTTTCTACCCTATCTTGGCATCTTTAACTTTAGGGGTATTAGAATGGTATTTTATTAAGCGAATAGATGGGAGGCAGGGAGGTAAGAAAGCAGGATCCTAAGGGAAAAACAAGATGAAACTGGGAGGAGGGAGGCTCTAAAGTCAATTTGTACTCACTTTAACAGTCTGTCTGGAGACCTGCAGATAAGAAAATGGAAAGAAAGGGCAGACGAAAAGACACAGTAAAATTGGATAGGATAGAATACTTATAACTACCACTTACTGAAAGTCTGCGCAGGAACAGGCACTATACTAGATATTTACACAGACAGTACTAACTCAACAGGGTTTTAAAGCTTGGCGGCACCTTGGCATCACCTGGGAAGTCAAGAAAACAAAACAAAACTGACACTCGGGTTCCCACCTAGAGATTCTAATTTAATTGGCCTAGGGTTAGGCTCCAGCATCTGGATTTTGAAAAGCTTCCCAGGTGATGTTAATGTTCAGCAAAGTTCAAGAACCACTCAAGTTAATTCTCAAAACAACCTCAGAAAATAGGTATTATGATCCACATTTTAATGGCGTCACAAATAAATAAGATTCAGCAGGCAAATTATTAAAAACCAGGTGGCCAAAAAGTGTCAAGGCCAGGACTGGAAACCTCCTCTGCCTGACTCTGGCCTGTGCTTTTCCTGAGCTAATCCACTGCTCTGATTATATTGGAGGACAGGGCAGGCAGAGGAAGGAGACCCTGCTTTGGGTAAATGAGAGCTGACAATATAGCTTTGCTACTCATTATTCATTTTTTATATTAGGAGCAGATTGTACATGTGGAAACTGGAACTTCAACAGCTTAAAAAATGCTACCATCATTTTACATCCCCATGTTCCTAAGTTAAACTGACTTTTCTATATTTAGAGATATCGGAGCTGAGTTTGGTTCTCTGAGCTCCTTGACTGCAAGAAAAGAAAGGTTATATTGGAATTATGCCTCAAAGATTGAAATCGGTTCTCTTCTGTTTTATGAATGAATTGCAGTGAATATATTTGGCATTTTATAATTTGTCTTACCACTCCCATTATCTTTTTTCTAGTTCACTTTTCAAGTGACAGAGTGATTTATTGACTGTCTTTTAAAAGTTCCATTTCACTGAGCAAATGGTGAATATAAAAATCTGCCACTTGACCTAACACTGACTCAGATATTCAAAAGCTTCATTTGATTAAAAAGAACTCATGGAAATAGAGGCCAATAAATGTTAGAATGTACGGAAATTGAGAAAATTCCAAGATTTGTTCTTTCAAAAATCAGCAGGAGGCAATCTAAATTAGATTTTCTTTTGGGATGACCAGAGGCTGGGTTTGCTTATGCTTTGTAAATTACATGTTTTATGTCACATTTTGTCTCTCTCCATTGACTTCACCTCAGGAACCAAAACATATTACCACATTTCAAGAAACACTCTCAATAAACATACCTCCTGTATCCCTCCTGCCCAAATCCGGAGCTGGTTACTTGCAGAAGGACTTGAATGTGTAGCTCTAAGCCAAAATTAAACTTCTATATTCTTTTAGGAGGTATTTCATTATGAAAGGTCTGATAATGACTTTCAAAAGCCAGACTGGAAATAACCCAAATGATCCTCAGTAGAAGACTATTCTACAACTATAAAATACTCTTACTGCAGACTACTATGAAGCATGCATTATGTTCTGTTTTTTAGGTGTGATAATGATATTGTGATTTCGTAAGACAATAGAAAATTTGTGTTACCAACTCCGTAAGTGGAGAATGTTCTAGTTTCCGTTGGTCTTGGGGCAATATTACCTATAACCTTTATTGTTTAAAGTAACCAAGGCACTGTTTAGCTGACATGATTCAGTTTAGACTGGCTGAGATTTTAGCAAAACAATGTCTTGTTATTTTAGTACTATAAATAACATTGGAAAGGAGACTTGCAAATGTCAGCAAGCTTCTAGAAAGGACTTTTTCCAGGCCAAATTTGAAAGAACCCAGTTTGCCTTTGGAAACTTCCTTTGATTCCTATACTATTTGTTTTCTTATTCTGCTTCTTCCAATGCAGGGAGCAGTGTGAATTTTCGGGGCACTTACCTGGGTCTCTCTCTTTTGTCAGTGCTATACCACAGGTCCAAGCCACTCAGGACTTCCGTGCTCCTTTGCTACACTCCTTCCTCTTTACTTCTGCTTACCTTTATCTTAAATATATCTTTATTTAATTGGAAGAGTAAGATGTGAAACAAATGCAATTTGGGAGAGCGGAATTGAAGTCTTAGACGAGGTGACACTGCAAAGGAGCTCAAAGGGTCTTAGGCAGGTAATACCTCTGGTTTGCTGCAGACACAAAACATAAATCCTCTCTGAGCAAAAATATCCTCAGTTATAGCCTCCAGTATTTCTACAGATTAAGATCAATGAAATATGAGCTTATAATAATCACATTATTAGATACAGAATATAAAATGTTTAGCAAAATAAAGAGTAAAATTTTAAAAAATCAATAAAGTTATTCAAAAAAAGACCAGTAATATATAAATACAATAACACATGATAGTTAGGTTGATCTCACAAATGGAATATTAAATGGCACAGACATACTCTGGAAGATCGTTTGGCTGTTTCTTATAAAAGTAAGCGTGCACTTACAATGCAAACTAACAATTACACTCTCAGGCATTTACCCTAGAGAAATGAAAATTTCTATTTACACAAAAACATGTGCATGGATGTCCATAGCCATTTTATTCATCATGGTTCCAACTGGAAACAACTAAAATGCCCTTCAATGAGTGAATGGGTAAACATAGGTACTTCCGTATCACGGATCACTATTCAACAAGAAAAAGAAACTTGATACATGCAACGACTTGGATGGATCTCAAGGGAATTATGCTGAGTCAAAAAGCTAATCCATAAAGGTTACATAAGGTATGATTGCATTCAGATTGACATGACCACATTATAGAGATGGCGAACAGACAGTGGTTGCCAGGGCATAGGCAAGGGTTGGGGGATGGGGAGGAAGCAAGTCCGATGTGTATGCAAAAGGGCAGCCTAAGTGATTCTTGTGGTGATGGAATTGTTTTGTATCTCAAATGTGGTGGTTACATGAAGCCACACGTTGTAAAATTACATAGATCTGAATACTCACAAACACACACACGTGCACAAACGTGTGAAATAACTGGTGAAATCTGAATATGACAGGGGAAGACTATCAAGGTCAATTTCCTGGTTGTCATATTGCACAATGATTCTGTAAGATGTTACCCTTGGGGAAACTGAATGAAGCATGTGTACATTTCTTTATATTATTTCTTATAATGGCATGTGAATCTATAATTATTTTAAAATGAAAAGATTAATATTACAAAAAAGATCTTTTTAAAGGAATAAAAATGTAAGGTATGTTGACATAAATCTAACAAAATATGTGCATGAGCTGTATGGACAAAATTATGTTTTTCTGTTGGATTTTTAAATTAAATTTATTTTTAATCTTTGTGGGTACATATTAGGTGAGTATATTTATAAGGTACATGAGATATTTTTATACAGGCATACAATGTGTATAAACACATCAGGGTAATGGGGATATCCCCCTCAACCAATGATCATTCCTTTTTGTTACAAACATTCTAATTGTACTCTCTCAGTTATTCTAAAAAGTACAACAAATTATTGTTGACTGTAGTCACCCTGTTGTGCCAGCAAATATTAGATCTTATTCATTGTATCTAACTATATTTTTGTACCCATTAACCATTTCCATTTCCTGCTCCCTTCTCACTACCATTCTCAGCCTCTGGTAACCATCATTGCACCTTCTACCTTCATGGGTTCACTTGTTTTAATTTTTAGCTCCCACAAATAGGTGAGAACATCTGATATTTGTCTTTCTGTGCCTGGCTTATTTAACTTAACATGATGACCTTCAGTTTTATCCATTTTGTTGCGAATGATAGCATCTCTTTCTTTTTTACGGCTTAATAGTACTCCATTGTATATAAGTACCACATTTTCTTTATTCATCTGTTGATGAATACTTAAGTTGATTCCAAATCTTGGCTATTGTGAATAGTGCTGCAATAAACTTGAGAGTGCAGATATCTCTTTGATATACCGATTTCCTTTCTTTGGGGTATATACCTAGCAGTGGGTCATATGGTAGTTCTAGTTTTACTTTTTTGAGGAATCTCCATACTGTTCTCTATAATGGTTGTACTAATTGCATTCCCATCAACAATGTACAAGTATTTCCCTTAACATTCTCTCCAGTATTCATTATTGCCTGACTTTTGGGTGTAAGCCATTTTAACTGGGGTGAGATGATATCTCACTGCAGTTTTGATTTGCATCTTTCTGGTGATAAGGGATATTGAGCACCTTTTCATATGCCTGTTTGACATTTATATGTCTTCTTTTGGGAAGTGTCTATTCAGATCTTTTGCCCATTGTTTAATAGGATTATTAGATTTTTTTCCTGTTGAGTTCTTTGAGCTCCTTACATATTTTGGTTAATCCCTTCTCAGATGGACAGTTTGTAAATATTTCTCTCCCATTCTGTGGGTTGTCTCTTCATTTTGTTGATGAAATGTTTCCTTTGCTGTGCAGTAGCTTTTTAATTTGATGTGATCCTATTTACCTATTTTTGTTTTGATTGTCTGTGTTTTTGGAGTATTACTCAAGAAATGGTCACCCAGACCAATGTCCTGGAGAGTTTCCCCAATGTTTGTTTGTGGTAGTTTCATAGTTTGAGGTCTTAGATTTAAGTCTTCACTCCATTTTTATTTTATTTTTGTATATGGTGAGGTATAGGGTCTAGTTTCATTTTTCTGCCTATGGATATCCAGTTTTCCCAGCACCATTTATTGAAATAACCGTCCTTTCCCCAATGTATGTTCTTGTCACCTTTGTTGAAAATTGGTTCACTGTAGATGTATGTATTTATTTCTGGATTCTCTATTCTGTTCTATTGGTCTATGTGTCTGTTTTTATGCCAGTACCATGTTGTTTTAGTTACTGTAGCTTTGTAGTATAATTTGAAGTCAAGTCATGTGATTCCTCCAGTCTTGTTCTTTTTGCTCAGGATGGCTTTAGTGGTCCCATGTATATTTTAGGATTACTTTTTCTATTTCTGTGAAGACTGTCATTGGTATTTTGGTAGAACTGCATTGAATCTGTAGATTTCTTTGGTGGCTGTGGACATTTTAACAATGTTGATCTTTTCAACCCATGAAAGTAGAATATCCTTTTGTGTGTGTGTCCTCTTCAATTACTTTCATCAATGTTTGATAGTTTTTGTTGCAGAAATCTTTTACTTCTTTGGTTAAGTTTATTCCTAGATATTTAATTTGTAGGTATTATAAATTGGATCACTTTTTTGCCTTTTTTCAGATTATCTGCTGTTGCCATATATAAATTCTACTGATTTTTATATATCGATTTTGTATTCTGCAACTTTACTGAATTTGTTTATCAGTTTGAATAGATTTTGGTGGAGTCTCTAGGTTTTTCTAAGTATAAGGTTATATCATTAGCAAACAAGGATAATTTTACTTCTTCGTCTCCAATTTGGATCCCTTTTATTTCTTTCTCTTGTCTGATCTCTCTAGCTAGGACTTCCAGTCCTGAATAACAGTGATGAAAGTAGGCATCCTTGTCATGTTCCAGATCCTAGAGGAATGGCTTTCATTCTTTCCCCAACTCAATATGATACCAACTGTGGGTTTGTCATATATGGCTTTTATTGTGTTGAGATATATTCCTTCTATACCCAGGTTTTGAGGTCTAGACTGCCCTTCAGGTTTGTTTGGAATGCCAGAGTGTTTTATCCCACAGTGGTGGAGCTAGCGGGAACTCAGACTCTGACTGCTGGGTCGGACTATTCCCCTCTGGTTAGGGCCGGACTGAATGCTCCCTTAGTGAGTGCTGGTCAAATTCTCTCCTGTGTATGCTTTCTATTGTAACACAGCAGCACTGGGTTCCAATGCAAAGTTCCACAATCACTTTGCTCTTTCTCCCCCAACCACACAGATTCACTGTGCACCTGATGGCTGCTGCTGGGGAATGAGGGAAGAGTGGTGTTGTCAGTTCAAGACTGTTATACCTACCCTTTTAGTGTTTCTTTCCTTGATATAATGTTTTTTTTCTGCCCCCCAACCTCTCCTCTCCTCCCCTCCTCTCCCCTCTACTCCCCTCTCCTCTCCTTCTATCCTGTTCCCTCTCTTTTCCTCTTCTGACCTCCTCTCTTTCCCTCCTTTTCCTTCTCTTCTCTCTTTTCCTCTCCACCTCCCCCCTCCTCTCTCTCATCTTCCCTCTTTTGCCTCCTCTCTTCTTCCCTCTCTTCTTTCCTCTCCTCTTCTTTTCCCTCTCATCCCCTTTCATCCTCTTTCTCTTCTTTTCCTCTTCCTTTCTCCTCTCTTTCCTCCTTTCTTTCTCTTCCCTTCTCTCCTCTCTTTTCATTTCTACCTCTACCATCCCCTCCCTTCACCTGCCTCTCTCCTTCTCCTCTCCCATCTTCTCCTTTCTCTCATCTTCTCTGTTTTCATGCCCCGTATTTCCCCTTCTTTTTTCCTCCTCTATTCTTCTTTCGGTCTTCTTTCTTTCTTCTTTCTTCTTTCTTTCTTTCTTTCTTTCTTTCTTTCTTTCTTTCTTTCTTTCTTTCTTTCTTTCTTTCTTTCTTTCTTTCTTTCTTCTTTCCTCCTTCCTTCCTTCCTTCCTTCCTTCCTTCCTTCCTTCCTTCCTTCCTTCCTTCCTTCTTCTCTCTTTCTCTCTTTCTCTTTCTCTCTTTCCTTCTTTCTTTCTTCTTCCTACCTTCTTTCCTTTCTTCCTTCCTCCTCCCTCCCTGTCTCCTTCCTTCCCTCTCTCCCCACCCTCTCTACTTCCCTCCCTCACTTCCTTCCTTCCCTCCTTCCCTTACTCCTTCCTTCCTTCCCTCCCACCCACCCTCTCTCCTTTTCTCCCTCCCTCATCCATTTCTTTCTTTCTCTTCCTTCCTTCCCTCCCTCCCTCCTTTCTTTTCTTTCTTTCTCTCCTTCTTTCCTTTCTTCTTTCATTTTTTCTTTTTTTTTGTTTTATTATACTTTAAGTTCTAGGGTACATGTGCACAACGTGCAGGTTTGTTACATATGTATACTTGTGCCATGTTGGTATGCTGCACCCATCAACTTGTCAGCACTCATCAACTCGTCATTTACATCAGGTATAACTCCCAATGCCATCCCTCCCCCACTCCCCCTCCCCATAATAGGCCCGGTGTGTGATGTTCCCCTTCCCGAGTCCAAGTGATCTCATTGTTCAGTTCCCACCTATGAGTGAGAACATGAGGTGTTTGGTTTTCTGTTCTTGCGATAGTTTGCTGAGAATGATGGTTTCCAGCTGCATCCATGTCCCTACAAAGGACACAAACTCATCCTTTTTTATGGCTGCATAGTATTCCATGGTGTATATGTGCCATATTTTCTTAATCCAGTCTGTCACTGATGGACATTTGGGTTGATTCCAAGTCTTTGCTATTGTGAATAGTGCCACAATAAACATACGTGTGCATGTGTGTTTACAGCAGCATGATTTATAATCCTTTGGATATATACCCAGTAATGGGATGGCTGGGTCAAATGGTATTTCTAGTTCTAGATCCTTGAGGAATCGCCACACTGTTTTCCACAATGGTTGAACTAGTTTACAATCCCACCAACAGTGTAAAAGTGTTTCTATTTCTCCACATACTCTCCAGCACCTGTTGTTTCCTGACTTTTGAATGATTGCCATTCTAACTGGTGTGAGATGTTATCTCATTGTGGTTTTGATTTGCATTTCTCTGATGGCCAGTGATGATGAGCATTTTTTCATGTGTCTGTTGGCTGTATGCATGTCTTCTTTTGAGAAATGTCTGTTCATATCCTTTGCCCACTTTTTGATGGGGTTGTTTGTTTTTTTCTTGTAAATTTGTTTGAGTTCTTTGTAGGTTCTGGATATTAGCCCTTTGTCAGATGAGTAGATTGCAAAAATGTTCTCCCATTCTGTAGGTTGCCTGTTCACTCTGATGGTAGTTTCTTTTGCTGTGCAGAAGCTCTTTAGTTTAATTAGATCCCAGATATAATGTTAAAACTAGGTACTGTGGTCACTCACCTGACTTTTGGTTCCTATGAACATGCTTTCTTTTGTGAATAGTTGTTCAATTTGGTGTTCCTGTAGGGGTGATGATCTCTGGAGAGTCCTATTTGATCATCATTCTCCACTTCCCTCAAAATTATTTGCTGTATTAGGAGACACTACGAAAGATATAAATAAATGGAGAAATAAACTCATTAACCTATTAGAAAGCTTACTATCGTAACAAATCACATTAATAGACATCGTACATAAATGGAAATACAAATGTTCAATACAGTTATAAAAAGATGCTTAATCTTATTAGAATTAGGAAATGTCAGTTAAGACAACAATGAGATACCATTTTATGTTCACTAAACTGGAAAAAGAAAAGAAGTCTGTTAAAATTAAATGTTGGCAAAGAGGTAGAATCATGGGAGGTTTTTGCACAGATTTTGTACTGGTATAAAAAATGTACATTGCAACAATGTTTTTTGTTTGTTTGAGATAGGGTCTCACTCTATCACCCAGTCTTGAGTGCAGTGGTATGATCTCAGTTCACTGCAGCCTCATTCTCCCAGGCTCAAGTGATCCTTCCACCTCAGCCTCCCAAGTAGCTGGGACCACAGGCATGCACCATGATGCCTGGCTAATTTTGTTTATTTTTTATAGAGATGAGGTCTCACTATGTTGCCTAGGCTGGTCTTGGACTCCTGAGTTCAAGCAACCCTCCTATCTCAGTCTCCTGAAGTGCTGAGATTAAAGGTGTGAGCCACCACAGCCAGCCTACAACAATACCTTAGAATGCAATTTGGTATTAGCTGGTAAAGTTCAATGGTCACATAACCTCTGATATGGTTTAGATTTGTGTCCCAATCAAATCTCATATCAAATTGGAGGAGGAGCCTGGTGGGAGGTGATTTGATCATGGGGGCAGATGTCCCCCTTGTTGTTCTCCTGATAGTGAAAAAGCATGTGACACTTCCCCCTTCACACTCTTTCTCCTGCCACCATGTAAAGAAACTCCTTACTTCCCTTTCACCTTCTGCCATGATTGTAAGTTTCTTGAGGCCTCCCAGTCCTTCTTCCTGTTAAGCCTGCAGAACTGTGAGTCAATTAAACCTCTTTTCTTCATAAATTACTCAGTCTCAGGTAGTTCTTTCTAGCAGTGTTAGAATGGACTAATATAGAAGGTTGGTACTGGGAGTGGGGTATTGCTATAAAGATACCTGAAAATGTGGAAGTGATTTTGGAACTGGGTAATGGGCAGAGGTTGGAACAGTTTGGAGGGCTCAGAAGAAGACAGGAATATGTAGAAAAGTTTAGAACTTCCTAGATACTTGTGGAATAGTTGTGACCAAAATACTGACAGTGATATAGACAGTAAAGTCCAAGCTGAGGAGCTCTCAGAGATGAGGAACTTATTGGGAACTGGAACAAAGGTCATGCTTGCTATGCTTTAGCAAAGAGATTGGCTGCACTGTACCCCTGCTCTAGAGATCTCTGGAACTTTGAATTTAAGAGAGATGATTTAGGGTATCTGGTGGAAGAAATTTCTAAGCAGCAAAGCATTGAAGGTGTAGCCTGGCTGCTAGTAAAAGCCTATGCTCATTTGGATAAGTAAAGAGAACTTATATTTAAAAGAGAAACAGAGTGTAAAAGTTTGAAAAATTTGCAGCCTGACCGTGTGGTAGAAAAGAAAAACCCTTTTTTTCTGGGGAAAAATTCAAGCCTGCTGGAGGAATTTGCACGAGTAAAGGAGAGCTGAATGTTAATAGCTGAGACAATGGGGAAAATGTATCCAGGGCATTTCAGAGAACTTCACAGCAGTCCCTCCCGTTACAAACCTGGAGGCCTAGGTGACAAAAATGGTTTCATGGGCCAGGCCCAGGTCCCAGATGCTCTGTGCAGCCTTAGGACATGGTGCCCTGCATCCCAGCCATTCTAGCTCTAGCTGTGGCTTAAAGGGGTCAAGGTATAGCTTGGGCTGTGGCTTCAGAGGGTGCAAGCCCCAAGCCTTGGTGGCTTCCACATGGTGTTGGGACTGTTAGTGTGCAGAAGCAAGAACTGAGGTTTGGGAGCCCCTGCCTAGATTGATTTCAGAGGAAATGCCTGGATGTCCATCCAGAAGTCTGCTGCAGGGAAAAAGCCCTCATGGAGAACCTCTACTAGGGCAGTGCAGAGGGACATGTGGGGTTGGAGTCCCCACACAGAGTCTCCACTGAGGCACTGCCTAGCAGAGCTGTGAGAAGAGGGCCATCGTTCTCCAGACCCCAGAATGGTAGATCCACCAACCACTCACACTGCACACCTGGAAAAGCCTCAGACACTCAAAGCCAGCCGATGAAAGCAGCTGTGGGGGCTTCACCCTGAAAAGTCACAGGGGGGAGAGCTGCCTAAGTCCTTGGGAGCTCACCTCTTGCATCAGCATGCTGTGGATGTGAGACCTGGAATCAAAGGAGATTGTTTTGGAGCTTTAGGATTTAATGACTACCCTGCTGGGTTTCAGATTTGCATGGAGCCTGTAGCCCCTTTGTTTTGGTCATTTTCTCCCATTTGGAACAGGAGCATTTACCCCATGTCTTTACCCCTATTGTATATTGGAAGAAACTAGCTTGTTCTTAATTTTATAGGCTCATAGATGGAAAGGACTTACCTTATCTCAGATGAGATTTTGAACTTGGACTTTTGAGTTAGTGTTGAAATGAGTTAAGAAGGTGTTGAGAAGGGAAAATTTTTTGCAAAGTGACAAGGATGTGAGATTTGGAAGGGGCCAGGAGTGGAATGATCTGGTTTGGATTTGTCCCCACCCTAATCTCATGTTGAATTGGAGGAGGAGCCTGGTGGGAGGTGATTGGATCACGGGGGCGGATGTTCCCTTTGCTGTTCTCATGGTAGTGAATGAGTTCTCACAAGATCCTGTGGTTTAAAAGTTTGTGGCACTTCTCCCTTCACTCTCTCTCTACCTCTCTATCCTGCTGCCACGGAAAGAAGTTGCTTGCTTCTCCTTTGCCTTCTGCCATGATTGTAAGTTTCCTGAGGTCTCCCAGTCATGCTTCCTGTTAAGCCTGTGTAACTGTGAGTCAATTAAACCTTTTTTTCCATAAGTTACCCAGTCTCAGGTAGTTCTTCACAGCAGTGTGAGAATGAACTGATGCAACCTCTTTGACAGAAATTCCATCCTTAGAGTACATACTAGAGGAACTCTTTCTCATGTGTCAGATGTGTATACAAATTCTCTTTACAACATTGTTTGCAGTATCAAAAAACAAAGTAAACCTAAATGCTTAGTGATTAGAAAAAAGATAATCTGTTTTACATTTTATACAGTCAAATACTACATGGCAAACAAATGAAATATAGCTACATTTGATAACTTCAATGAATCGTAGAGAAATCATAGAGTGAAGAAAAGGTAAGCTATACTACAGAATCTTTACTATGCCATCATTTTCATAAATCTTCAAGACAAGCAAAATTAAACATTATATTTATTATGTGTTTGTCTTAGTCCTTTCAGGCTGGTATAACAAACTTCCATAAACTGCATGGCTAACAAACAAACAAAATTATTTCTCACAATTCTGGAGGCAGGGAAATCCAAGATTCAAGCTGTGGACTTGGTCACTGTCTGGTGAAGGTCCACTCCCTGGCTCATAGATGGCCGTCTTTTTGCTGCAACCTCACATGGCAAAAGGGACAAGAGAGCTCTCAGTTATCTCTTTTATCAGGGCCCTCATCCCATTCATGAAGGTCCTTCCCTCATGACTGAGTCACTTCCCAAAGGCCCTACCTGAGAAAACCATCACATTGGCGATTATGTTTCAACATATGAATTTTGGAGGAAAACAAAAGCTTAGTCTATAATGATATCATTATGATGTATTTTAAAACAGAAATAATAAACAAGAGTAATGATTACCTCTGAGTGGGTGTAGGAACAGGGAGATGCCAGGTAATAATATAAGGAAAGACCACATATAAAGATGCATATAAAATCGGCAATGTTCTAGATTTTCAGTTATAAGTTTATAGTGTTACTTCATCAGTTACATATGTGTTACATATATTTTCACGTATCATATATTAAATAATACATTTTAAATAGAAAAAAGAAATGTCCCATATAGAAAATTTCAAAGACAAGTTCAAATGTCAGTAAAAATGTATGTTCCTACCTCATAGCATAATATCTGTTGATTGAGAAATTACATAATAAAAATCTATTGTGATTCATACACTTTTTGAATGGATTAATACATCATCAATCATAACCGTATATATATGTATTTGAACAAAAAACTATGACATAGCTCCTCATACAGTTCTTTGAGGGTTAAAAGAGATAATAGATGTGGAGTGCTTAGAATGGTGGCCGGCACATATTAAATGCTCATTAAATGTCAGTTGCCAGTGTTGTTACTTATTCAGTTTAAAGACAAACTTTGGGATACCTATGGGTTCAGCATTTCTGTAAAATCCTTCTAAAGTTTTAGCTCTTGTGCAGGGAACCAATGAGTTAAACGCATCTGTGGTAAGCAGAATAATGATCCCAAAAGATGTCCCAGTCTTTAATCCTGGCACCTGTAACTATGCTGGGTTATATGGAAAAAAGGAGTGTTTGATTTTTTAAATCTGCTCTTTTTGTTTCCCCCATTTTGAGGTATGTAGCCTCATAGTCATTTTGAGAATCTGTGGGGGCCCAGGGGAGCAATTACTTTCAATCTGGTGTTCACTTCAGATGCCCACATTTTTCTCAGAGCTGAGTCCAATTGCTGACCCAGTGAGTAAAAGAAACTCCCCTAGGAGACACGTTCCAAAAGGCCATCTGCCCAGGTGCATCTTTTTTGTTTTTTAAGATTCCATTTCTGTGTTCTAAAATATAGGGATGTCCAGATATAGGCATGAGGGCATTTAGGGCCATTCCCAGGCAAAATAATGAAGCTGAGTCTCACAGCTGTTCAGTCTGTGCTTGCCCATGCAGCCTCCCTCCCTGCCTGGACAGTTTAATTTTGGCATTCTGGTCCCAGCTCCCTCCCAATGCTGGGGCTGCCTGTACTGCACCTTCCTCCCTCCCCCCTGCCCAACTCAGACGTGCCCATCCTTCTAAGCAGCCAGGCCCACAGGCTTCCCATTGATTGTCTACATTTTGGAACTTTCTATTTTTTTTCCCCCTTAATGAAGAGTTATGTATGGATATAAATTGAATTTAATATAATCTGAGTGAACAAAATCTGGATTTAAGTCTAGAAATGTCTCTAGTGTGGAGCTGAGCTGCTTTCTACCTGCTGGAAGAGCCTGCAGAGGAAAGATAGAGAGACTTTGGGGTGGGTTCAGAGTCCTGGAGTTAAGCGTTACAGTTGCTAGGAGCAGTACTGGTTACTCCTGTCAATTTCTCAAGCAGTCAGGCGAGATTTGCTTGACCTGATGGTTAACATTTTCACAAGGGATAGAACAGTGTTTGGGCAAAAAGAAGTCTTGTACTGTGGCTGAGGGTAAAATTAGGGGTGAGACAGAAAGAAAATTGGTCATGAGAGGTAAATGGACTCTTCTTCTTTGTGATGTGTTTTCCAAATTTTCTACAATGGGCATGTATTACTTTTACAAAAAAACAGTAAAAATATTCAATGGCTGTGTATATATGGCCCAACAATGAGTTGAAGAGTGAGAGTTTCAGGCCATATGGAGTCCCATAGGGAAGCCACTATGGAAGGGCGTCTAGTATCTTTCTTCTTTTTCTAAAGTATACCAAATATAAAGTGCCTTTCTCTTGAAAAATCAAATTAAACTTGTTCTATCTGCAATACAGTTGCCCACTGATGTCCATTTGGAAAGCACACTTGACAAAAAGTAAATGTAATATGGATTTAGTGGTAGCTAATGACAAATCATGTTATTTATCTGGATATTAGTAATGTACCAATAACATGGTTAAAAGCTACCAGGTTTTCCTTTAAAATGTTATATTTATTTCTTAAAAAGGTATACAAGAAGTCATTTTTAATTTTTAATTTTTTTTATTTTCATAGGTTATTGGGGAACAGGTGGTGTTTGGTTACATGAGTACATTCTTTAGTGGTGATCTGTGAGATTTTGGTGCACCCATCATCCGAGCAGTATATACTGCACCCAATTTATAATCTTTTATCCCTCACGCCTTTCCCCCTGAGTCCCCAAAGTCCACTGTGTTATTCTTATGTCTTTGCATCCTCATAGCTTAGCTCCTACTTATGAGTGAGAATATAGTATATTTGGGTTTCCATTCCTGAGTTAAGGAAGTCATTATTTTGAGTTAATTCCATAGCACTTTTACTTTATAGTCTTTTTCTTTGATTGGTCAAAAATTAATTGTGTCATTCAGTTGAAACATCAATATTGCATAAGAAGGCAAGACATTTTGCAAACCTAAAAACAGTTTACATGTAAGTCTTCAGTTGTAAAGAGACTTACTATGAATTATTTAGAGGCTTTTGGAATCTCTGTGCTGAACTGTTAGTCATTGTTTACAATGGATCACTTATATAATTCTTTCAGTTATTCATTTATTCATCAAATATATTCTGGTTCTCAGCTATGTGCAATATATTCCTTGAGATATAAGAATGGGTGCTTCTCTTCAGAGAGCTTACAGTCTCCTAGAGGGGATAGGATGCACACAAGGAATACTGTTAGAATTAGAAAGTGGTAGGTCCTGCAGGAATTAAGATAGGTTAAGGTGGTTGCAGTGTGTGGGCAGGATAGGGACAGACATAGAAAGATAATTCTTAGCAAAAGAAAGAGCACAGCAAAGGAAGGAAGGCAAGAAACCCAAGATATGATCTGGGAACAGCAAGTAGAGGCTACATGGCTATAGAAGAAATGCTACTGGGCTCTAGCCACTATGTTTATATAAAGTTAATGGTAGATTTGTGGGTTTATGGTTCCTGTTTTGTAATTACTTCTAACCCACTAAATATGACAAATAGATTTTCATTTGACCCAGTAGACATATACTACTCAGCCTGGAATTTCACTTCGCTGAGGAGTGAGTGTCATTATTTCATTCCCAAGGCTGTCTCACTTTCTCTCATGGTCGTTGATGAAGGAAAATCCTCTTTTTTGATTTTCATACCTGTGATGGACAGTTTTGCAGGTCAACATTGCCAGGCTATAGATCTGAGCTACTCAATCAAATATAAATCTAAGTGTTGCTGTGAAAGCATTTCATAGATGTAATTAAAGTTTATTATCAGTTACTCTAAGTAAGGAGGTATTATCCCAGATAATCTGGGTGGGCCCGACTCAATCAGTTGAAAAGCTTTAAGAGGAGAGCTGAGGCTTCCCTGAGAAAAAAGGAATTGTACCTGTTGACTGGAGCTCCAGCCAGTGCCTTCCCTGCCAGCCTTCCCTATTGATTCTGGGCTTGCCTACCCAGCTCCTGCAAGTGCGTAAGCCAATTCCTTTCAACAAATGTCAATATGTATCTCCTAATGGATGTACTTCTATAGTTGAACCATGCTACAACACAAAGGTTCTTCTACTCCTTTTTGAAATTACGCTCCTTGGTTCCCTTGACTGAGTGTTCCCCTTTCCCAGTGGTCTAATATACGTAAAATCCTCCAACTTTTCTCTTCCCACGCTTTATTTATTACTTTCCATTGCTAGCTCATAATTCTCTTGTTTTTTACATGTTTATTTTACTCTATTAATTTCATCTTTACTCCGGTATTAGCCCGTTTTCGTACTGCTATGAAGATACTACCTGAGACTGGGTAATTTATAAAGAAAGGAGGTTTAATTGACTCACAGTTCTGCGTGGCTGGGGAGGCTTCAGGAATCATGAAGGAAGGCAAAGAGGAAGCTAGGCATGTCTTACATCGAGGCAGGAGAGAGAGAGAGAGTACAGGAAAAACTGCCACTTTTTAAACCATCAGATCTCGTGAGAACGCCCTTGCTATCACGAGAACAGCATGGGGGAAACGACCCCCATGATCCAATCACCTCCCACGAGCCCCTCCCTCCACATGTGGGGATTACAGTTGGAGATGAGATTTGGGTGGGGACACAGAGCCAAACCATATCAACGCCCTAGCAATCCTTGGCTCTAGTATGTTCTTTCTCTGTTTGTTTTGGTCTTTCTCTTTCATATATATCAATGTATGTTTACCTTTAGAAAGTCAGTTCCACAAGACAGGGAGTCTTTGATTGGTTCATTGATGTTTGCTAAGCACTTTAGAACAGTGCTTCACACATAAGAGATGTTTTTTTGTTTATGAAAGTATAGATTTTATTAAATTAAATATTCATTAAATGACATATTTTATTTATTTGTAAATGTCTTTACACCTGAACATTGTTCCTTGAGTGATAATGGCACTGCATGAAACATTTCTCTCTGCCTCACTGTGGGGTTTGTTGGTGCAAGGCAGTTATTTTGGATGTTTCTGCTTTGAAGATTCAAACTCTCCATCAGGTGTATAATCTCAATATCTAGACATAGAAACAAGTATAAGGCAGATAGATACCCACTGTGGATCTGAGCTCTTCCTTTCAATTCAGCATTAGCGATAACATAGGTAGCTTAACCCATGTCTATCTGTTGTCTTTATTTCTCTCTCAGTAAGTTCTAAACTCAGAGATGGTTGAAGAGGTATGCTTAATTCTATCTGCCAAATTTTACATGTACTGTGGAACAAATCTATTTTTAGTCTTCTCTGGGAAAACATGCTTTTTCTCTTTTTGGAGAGATCCAATTCCTTTTCCTACTTAAATTTTTTTGTTGTTGTTATAGTAGAATGGCCAATCACACAGTAGTCTTTCTTTCCTCAAACGTGTGTATGATTGCAAGTGAGAATTCTTCCCAGACAATTTTTTTTGAATTGGGATTAAGAAAAGTGAGGCTGCTCTTCTCTGGTGTCATTCTGATGTTTTATATTTTACCATTTTTCATAAAATTAAAGATAATAATATGGCCATCTTTCTGCAAAATTAGTTATGAATTTTGGAAAGCCCCCTGAAGGAAACTGTTGAGGGAAGTGACCAAGCACAACCTTGGCACTGTATTGGCACCAGTTGTAATGAGACACAATTGGTTCAGGAAGGCCCCAGTGCATACTTTTATAGGGTTTCCTTCACTAATGCCAAAGACGTAAGGGTAGGGAAGGAAGTTGTGGGGTGAAATAGGATCGAGGCTCCTAGCCAAATTCAACTTTTGAGTGGTTCAGGTGGTAGGTGGTAAGATGTCATGCAGCCTGGATTATTGAAAAAGAATTTGCACAGTAAAATTCATTGAATGACACCAGTCACTATTTCCTGTGCTCCAAAATGCCTATATCTTTGTCTGCTTTCTCAGGCAAACAATCTGTGGTTACTGTCCTTGGAAGCCTCCCTAGAATTCCCAACCTAGTTCTCACATGGGGCATCCTGTTATGGTCTCTCCTCCTGGTTCATAAACTGAATCTGGCACCCACTCAATGTTTCCTTAATATCAACTCTTACAAGCCAAAACCTCTGCTGGGTATGTTAATATCCAGGTTCTTTTACCAGACATAATATTACTTAGTTCCTTTAGTCGTTTAAATCTTTCAAATTGTTCTCTAGTAATAAAATAACAGTGCATTTTTGTTTGGGAGAATATGAAGATTTATAGTCTTTTGAAATATTGAGCTTGTCTTACTTTCATTCAATATAATATTTATCACTTTTGGTCATTAGAACGTAATGTGCATCTCAAAGAAAGTCAATACTTTTATATGCCTGTGAACATGAAGTGCTGTTAGATTCTAAAACTGATTCAAGTAGACAATAGAGTGACTAAGCAATGTGAGTTTGCCTCTTTTTTGAAAACCTCCCACTTGTAGAAATTTGCGATTTATGAGGCAAGCTGAAAAGGCTTATTAATCTCTCTGGTAATCAGATAATTATAGCAAAGAGTACCATAGTTAGAACTTAGCAGAGCGTTACTTGAAGTCAAGTATAGCGCAAAATCAAAGGAAACAAAAACAAAACATTAAATTCTTCCAGGTAGATGTAATAAAATTCCTTGTGTTAAGAACAAGAGGCGTGAAAGTGTCCCCCGGCCACGTTCCTGCCATCCCTTCTGTTTCTTTGACACTGGTGTCCTTTCCAGCAAATGCATTGTCAAGGCAACGTCATTGCTCCTTTGCTGAATGTCTGTCACATGCCAGGCTCTGGGCCAAGAATTCTGTTAAATGTGAACATGCGCAAAACGTGGCTTCTTTTGAAGGGGAGCTTATGGTCTCCTGAAGGAGATAGACAGATACGAGGTTTGTAAGTCAGAAAGGTGTCAGTGTGTCTGATTCCACCTTGAGGAAAGGGCCAGCCAGGTTGTCCCATGCCACTGGGAGATTTGGGCCTGCATGGAACAGGGTAATTCCTTGTTATTCTATTGATTAGCACTTGGGTAATTTTCAGTTTTTGGCTATCATGAGGGAAACGATTGTAGTAAGTGGACCAGGAGAAAGGCTAAGGGCTAAGTGAAAATGGCTACAACTGGAAATCTCAACACAGGAGGTAAAACTGGGGGCCAAGATCTGGGGAATACCGGAATATAATAGGAAGTAAGCAAAATGTCAAGAAGGAGGCAAGAATCTTTAAATATGGCCATGATTTGAACTCAGGTATCAGGTTTTCTTTTTTTTTCTTTGTTTAAACAATGTTTTCTTCACTTTTTTATTGAAGTATAACATGAAGAGGAGTAACAAATCATAAAATACATGAGTTGTTCAATGAGTTGCCACACTGTAACCATACCTGTGTAACTACTAGCCAGGTGTATTAGTCAGGGTTCTCTAGAGGGACAGAACTAATAGCATAAATGTATGTACATATGAAGGGAGTTTATTAGGCAGATTGACTCACACAGTCATAAGGTGAAGTCCCACAATAGGCCGTCTACAAGCTGAGGAGCAAGGAAGCCAGTCTGAGTCCCAAAATCTCAACAGTAGGGAAGCCAATAGTGCAGCCTTCAGTCTGTGGCTGAAGGCCTGAGAGTACCTGGCAAACCACTGGTATAAGTCTAAGAATCCAAAAGCTGAAGAACTTGAAGTCTGATGTTCAAGGGCAGGAAGCATCCAGCATGGGAGAAAGATGAAAGCCAGAAGACTCAGCAAGGTCTTCTGCCTTCTTTTGGCTGCTTTATTCTGGTCATGTTAGCAGCTGATTGGATGGTGCCCACCCAGATTGAGGGTGGGTCTGCCTCTCCCAGTTCACTGACTCAAATATTAATCTTCTTTGGCGACACCCTCACAGACACACCCAGGAACAATACTTTGCATCCTTCAATCCAATCAAGCTGACACTCAATATTAACCATCGCACCAGAACATTACCAGAGCTTTACAAATATTACCCAGGGCTTTACAAGCAGCCCTCTCCATCATTACCCACCTCCTCCTTCCGACCATTCTCAGTAGCTCCATATTTACTCATTTTTGAAATCTGTTTATTAATATATATTTTTTTGACAGAGTTTAGCTCTGTCACTTAGGTGTCACTGGAATGCAGTGACTCCATCTCAGCTCATGGCAACCTCTGCCTCCCAGGCTCACATGATTCTCCTGCCTCAGCCTCCCGAGTACCTGGGATTACAGGCACATGCCACCACACCCGGGCAATTTTTGTATTTTTAGTAGAGACAGGGTTTCACCATGTTGGCCAGGCTGGTCTTGAACACCTGACCTCAAGTGATCCGCCCACCTCGACCTCCCAAAGTGCTGGGATTACAGGTGTGAGCCACCACGCCCAGCCTGTTTGTTAGTATTTTTGAACAGTATTCCACAGTGCAAATATAAAAATGTTCTTTAAAATTCATTCTATTGATTAGCATTTGGGTAATTTTCAATTTTTGGCTATCATGAGTAGTACTGCTATCAATTCTTATATGTGTCTTTTGATGAACACACAGGTGCTTTTCATATTGAGTAAATGCCTAGAAGTGGAATTTCTGGGTCATGGGATATGCACGTTTAATTTATTAGATGATGCTAATAAGTTTTCCAAAATGATTTTAGTAACTTATACTTCCACCAGCAGCAGATGGACATTCCAGTTGCTCCACATCCTCGTCAACCTTTTTGTTTGTTTGTTTTAGCCGTGTAGGCAGATTGTAGTGATATCTAGTGATCTTATTTTGGTTGCAAATTATATTTCCCTGACAACTAATACAGTTGAGCACATTTGGCCACTGACATGTCATCTTTTGTGAAATACCATTCGAACCTTTTGCTTCCTGCCCTTTGTTTTAAAGATTGGTTTAACTTTTTTCAAATTAATTTGTGTGTTTAAAAAAATTCATTCTAGATATGAGTCCTTCAGTCCTGTGTTGAATATGCATACCAAATATTTTCTCCCCCTATATGGGTTGCCTTTAACTCTCTTAATTGTGCTTTTTTGAACTGAGTTTCTTTACATTAAAAATTTTTATTTCTTTTATGTTAGCACTTTAGCACTTTTTGTGTCTGTTTAAGAAATTTTTGTCTACACTGAGGTCATTAAGATATTCTCTAATATTTTTGCCTAAGACGTCATTGTTCTACCTTTCACATTTATATCTGCAGCCCACATGGAGATAGATGTCAAATTATGTTTTTTTCATGTGTATGTCCAACTGACCCAGTAATAATTTATTTAAAAAAATCATCCATTCTTCCTCTACATTGCAAAGTCACCTATGTCATAAAGCAGGGCACTGCATATGTGTGGCTCTATTTTTTGACTTGTTGTTCTGTTTCATAAGTCAGTTTGTCTATCCTTGTACCAATTCCATTATACTTCTGTATTTTTATAATAGATCTTAATATCTGGAGGTATAAATTATCCAGCTTTGTTGTTCTTTAAAACTGTCTTGACTATACTTGGCCCAGTGGATCACTATTTATATTTTAGAATCAAACTGTCAATTTCAAGAAATAAAATTCTACTGGGTTTTGAATGAATCTATTGTATTAGCTATCCATTGCTGCCTAACAAATTACAAATTACCACAAAACTTAGTGGCTGAAGCAACAACATTGATTAACTCACTCTTTCTGCAGGTCAGGAATTTGGGCATGTTTTAGCTGAGGCCTTTGGTTCATGGTCTCTTGTGGTCTTCAATGAATGTATCAGCCAGGGCTGTAATTATTTCAGGGCTCCACTGGGGAGCGATATTGTATACTTCCAAGCTTGCTCCTGTGGTTTTTGGCAGGATTCAGTTTCTCACTGATTGTTGGATAAAGGCTGACCTCACTTTCTTGCCATATAGGCCCCTCCAGAATGGCATCTTGTTTCATGAAAGCATGCAAACCAAGAAGGCAATAGAGAGAGAATACCAGCAACATGAAAGTCTTTAATGGAAGCCACACATCCCATCACTCTTGACATATTATACTGATTATGCACATGTCAGTAGGCACAATGCACAGTTAAGAGTAAGGTATTTAAAAAGAGTGAGAATAGTAGCAGATTGGGGTCACTGGGAATGTTGTTGAGTTGTAGGCATTTTTAATATATCCTGAGTACTAAACCCTAATCAGATACATGGTTTGCATGTCTTTTCACATTCTTTTTACTGTCCTTTTATGCACAAAAGTTTTAAGTGTTAAAGAAATCCAATTTATCTATTTTCTTCTTTTGTTGCTTGTGCTTTTGATGTCGTAGCTAAGAATCTATTGAAATTGAGAAATGTGGGCCCTCCAACTTTGTGTTTTTTTCCAAGAATGTTTTAGCTATTTGAAGCCCCTTGCAATTCCATCTGAATTTGAAAATCATATTTTCTATTTGTGCAAAAAAGGCCACTGGGAATTTTGATAGGCATTGAATCTGTGGATTGCTTTGGGTAGTATAGACTTCTTAACAATATTGTCTTCTAATCCATGAACATTAGATGCTTTTCCATTCATTCAGGTCTTTAATTTCTTTCAGTAATGTTTTGAAGCTTTAGATATACAAGTCTTTTACTTTCTTGATTAAATTTATACCTAGGTATTTATTCCTTTGGATGCAATTGTAAATGGATTTTTTTTAACTTCCTTTTTGGATTGTTTATTGTCGTTATTCTTTTGCCTTTTGAGTCTCATGAGAGCTCTGCTCAATTTGAGCCTCTCATTTACAATCTCCAAAATTTTCAGATGCCTCTAAAGGAAAAGTGGTCCAAATGCTGCACTTAGCACTTAAGGCTTCCCTCATCTTCTGGATTTTGGCCCCGAAATTACATGCCTATTCTATAGAAAAATATGTTGTCAAGAAGGACGTAGGCCCTGTGGTATTTGGTTGGGTCAACTATGGTTCAGAGCAAAAGGTCAGACAGTGGTAACACAAGTTTAGCACATAAAAAGTGGGAAAGATAGAGCAAACAGACCCGCAACCATGCTGACCTCGTCACTCTATTTGTGTTTCAAGGAGGAGGTGTTAAAACCCTTTCAGTGTCAAGTTTGTTATCTGAATGGAAATAACTACCTCATAGAGTTGCTTAGTAAATTAATGATGATAAAGGGAGTAAAACTCTTTGAAAATAGTAGTTATCCTTCCTAATTGCCATGTTAGAAACAGAAAGTAGTGTGAGATTAGGCTGATAAAACCAGAGTAGGTTCGGTTGATCCAATTTGATATATGTTCTTTATTATTTTATAATGCTGCCTATCCATCCTAAAGAATTCAGCATTTGCCAAATTGATCTAACAAGATGTATTTAAAATTAAAAAATAATGTTTTAAAAAATATTACATTTGATAACATTCTAAAATAATTTCAAAGTGAAACGTTTTTCTTTTGAACAAAACTGAATATAAGCAAGTCTTAATTTGGTCCTATATACTGGAATTAGTGTCACATTGGGGACATCCATCAGATATGTGGGCATCCAAATGCTCTAGGCACAGCAATAAATGTTTAAAACAGGAACTGGAAGAAAAAAATGAAAAAGAAGCATTAGCACTTAATCATATAAATATGGATTTAGATCTCATTGTAATTATATTGATTTTTGAAATGTTCTGCAGATATGTTGTACGTTGGTGTATTAGAAATTAAAAAATAAGCAGGCAAGCTGGAGCACAACACTTAGACATGAAATATAGAGATATTTTCTAAAGCCTTCAATTATTTTTATTTATTTATTTATCCATCTATGGGACAGAATTTTTCGCTCTTCTTGCCCAGGCTGGAGTGCAGTGGCATGATCTTGGCTCACTGCAACCTCCAGCACCCGGTTTCAAGTGATTCCCCTGCTTCACTCTCCCAAGTAGCTCATATTACAGGCATGTGCCATCACGCCTGTCTAATTTTGTATTTCTAGTAGAGGTGGGGTTTTACTATGTTGGCGAGGCTGGTCTTGAACTCTTGACCTCAAGTGATCCTCCAGTCTCAGCCTCCTAAAGTGCTGGGATTACAGCCATAAGCCACCATGCCCAGCCAGCCTTCAATTATTAAACAACACTTACAAAATCGAAAATTCAAAAAATGATGGTTTTATTTCTATCCCTGCTTCTGTAAATTTTGCCTGTCTCCAGCCTTTGCCAGCTGTAAAAGCAAAGTCTGTCACTTGTCACATGGGCAAAGGGAGGGTAGATGAATTTGCTTATCTCCATCACTACTGGTAGAAAACAATATTTTTCCTGTCCAAATAGTGAGTTATTTTCTCTGTTTTCTTATATAAAAGATAACACATCATTTTTTCATTAGTTCAGCTACAAACCTTTTGAACAACTACTGATAAGATTAAGTGACTTACTGACAATTTCAGCCAATAACATAATGAGAGTGTACATCAACCTCTGAATATTTATTGTTCAAAAGATCTGACTTAACTACATTGAAAAGAAAGTTAAGAACATCTTTAAAAATGCTTTCTTTGTTACTTTATGATTGAAGTCTTAAAAATATTTAAGCATGATACATTTTCCAAGTTTATTTGAGATTTTGGTTGTTATTCTTAAAACATAAAAGAGATTTCTAAGGTCAAATGAGTTCTAGAACCTTGGAGAATTCAATCAAGATAACATTTATTTTCTCTTCAAGACAACGCAAATCTGTCATATGAATGTCCACTCTGAATCTCCAGGAAAGTGAGTTTGGGGTGGAACTTACTAGGTATCAGTTCCCAGAATCACAGACTATGTTTCTCAGCCTCTTTTCTTAGGAACATTTAGGAGAATTCCTATAAGAACTTGAATTTAAGAGAAAGTTAACTTAGTAATCAATCATCTACAAATTGATCCACTTCAAAAATTTTGTGCTTCAGAATCTAGCAAAAATGTTATTGAGATGTTTTAATTTGATTTGTCATTATCTGTTAGATTCAGTTATGGAGAAAACTCATATCTCAGGATCCTGTATAGTAAGAAATTCAGCATCAATATGTGATGAAATGACATGCTAAAAATGCTTTTTCAGTGAATATATTGGCTATGACTCTTTCAATGGCAAGTAATAAAAATTACTTGAACCATATTAAACAACAAAAGAAGGATTTATTATAATGATACAAATTTATTCTCTATCTAATTTGTTTTCTATCATGAGAACCCACAGGCAAGAATGTAGTTGGGTGTCAAGATTGTCTAGAACCATGCTGTCTGATAGGAAAATGATGTGAGCAACAAATGTTGGCATATCTGTAATCCTGATTTTTCTAATAGCTGGATGAATTTAATTTAACAATATTTCATTTAACCCAATATATCCAAAATATTATTTCAATATGTAATTAGCCTAGAAATATTAATGAGATATTTTCTATTCTTTTGTTTTTGTACTAAGCCTTTAAAATCTAATGTGTATTTTTATGCTTAAAGAACATTTTTATTTTATTCTATTTTGAAAGAACATTTTAATTCTAAGTAGTTACATTTCAAATGCCTTATGTGACCAGTGGCTATTATACTGCACAGTGCAAGTCTAGAGCAAAGAATGACAGAAATTTAGGGAACCCAGGTAATTCTGTCTCAGGTTTAAAATTTCAGAAAAGTTTATTTTGGTGAAAACATTCTAAATTTATTTATACCTGTTCAAAGGCAAAAAATGGCACATAAGATTGAAAAAGAAATGCATCTCTATGTTGTTATTTTCAGGAATTGCACCTAGAATAGGGGACAAAGTTTGAAAAATAAGAATGCAGAAAAATATTTATTAGGCAAATATTAATTAAAACAGATTAGACTATCACATGACACAGGCTCTCAGGAATAAAGACGTATGAAACATAATAATAAAGTTTTCAATTCACCAAAAATGTATAATAACTCCACACTATGTACATAACATAGCCCAACACATATACAGGAAAAATTGGGAAAACAAAGACATTCACAAAACAATTGTTTTAGTGGAATATTTTAAAACACTTCTCATTGTAATTGATAGAGGAAGGAAAAATTAGGGAGGATATAAAATATTTAAACAATGCAATCAATTAACAATCTTGAACTAATGGATATAAATAGAACTCTGCACACAGCAATCAGAGAATACACATTTTTTTCAAATATACATTTAAGCCTTTCATTTATGAAAAGGAACAGCATACTACACCATAAATCTCAAAATGACTTAAGAAATGTTATTTACAGAATACAACTCAGTAAAAACTAGTAATAAAAGATAATTAAAAAGTACTACACACTTGAAAATGTAAATATGCAGCTTTAAATAACATGAATTATAAAAGACATTTTAATGGAAATTAGAAATCACCTAAAACTGGTAATAAATATACTACATGTAAAAACTTGTGTGATACAGTTAAAACCATACATCACAAAATTTGTATCCCTACATTTTTGTATACATGTTACAGAAAAAAGGATAAAAATTAATCAGGTCTAACTTAAGAAATAAAAAATGAGCAGCAGAAGTTCAAAGAATCCTGGAAGTCCAATTATAGCATTTAATTTCCTTTTCTTTCCCATGTCAATTTCTCACATAATATTGTTGATTCTACTTTCTCATTTTCTCTGATATCAGTCTTTTCTTCTTTATTTCCCATGCTGTTGTATGGGTTCAGTCTTCCTCATGACTCCCTCATTTCACTGGCTTTTTTTTCTTCATCACCTGTGTACCTCATGCTTTTAACCCAATCTCCGTAACACCAGAGGATCTTTCTAGATCATACATCTGATAATTTTAATCACCAGTTTAGATTTAGTCTTAGTGTAAATTCTTTGTGTATCTACACACTAAAGAGCTTTCCTGCCCTGGCTCCATGGGGTTGTATCATGATCGGGCTAGTCATGGTCTTACCATCATTTTTCTCCTGTCCAGGGATTGATCGATTCATGGGCATGTGACCAACTCTGGCCAAATACTCTGGAGGATAGTTCTCAAGGGGCTCCTGGGAAATATGCAGCTCTAATAAATAGGCTTAAGAGAAAATACTTCTTTTTATTTGATGGACACATCATGTCTGCTTAACTTGAGAGCTGCTGCTACCCTAGTGGATCATAAAAGAGTGTGCTGACATGCTGAAGATGGCAGCCTGAAAAAACATAAGGCTATCTTGTTCAGTGACGTCCTCGTGGCACTGAATTGCCCTATTTCTGAGCAACTTACCTTGTTTAAACCACTCTTAGTTGAGGCTTCTGCTACTGGAAGCTGAAAACATTCTAACCAATTTAGACTCTCAATGACCTACAGGATACAGTAGGTTTTTCTTAAAACTGTATGTGAAGACCTGAATAGCCCTATTTTTTCAGCCTCATTTCAGCTCTCTAACTAGTTCTATTGGTCTATTTGTCTGTTTTTATGCCAGTACCATACTGTTTGATTACTATAGCTTTGTAGTCTATTTTGAAATTAGATGGTGTGATGTCCCTAGCGTTTTTCTTCTTACTCAAGATTGCTTTGGCTATTCAGAGTCTTTTGTGGTTTTATACAAATTTTAGAACTTTTTTCTATTCAAATAAAAAATGCCTTTGGAATTGCGATAGAGATTGCATTGAATCTGCAGATTCCTTTGGGTAGCATGAACATTTTACAGTATTGTCTTTCAATCCATGAACAAGGGATGTCTTTCCATTTGTTTGTGTCTTTTAAAGTTTCTTTGATGAACATTTTGTAGATTTAGTGTACAAGTCAATTGATTCTCAACAACAGTGCCAAGAACACACAATGGGGAAGGGTATCTCTTCAATAAATGGTTTTAGGAAAACTGAAAATCCACATACAGAAGAGTGAAATTAGACCCTTATCAAATACCATATGTAAAAATCATTTCAAAATGGATTAAAGACTTAAATGTAAGACCTGAAACTGTAAAACTACTAGAAGAAAACATAGAGGAAAAACTCTATGATACTGATCTGGGCAATGATTTTTGTATATGACCCCAAAAGTACTCAAAAGCATAAGTGAAAAAAGCAAAAATAGACAAATGGGATGACATCAAATTAAAAAGCCTGCACAGCAAAGGAAACAATCAAGAGAATGAAGAGACAGCATATGGAATGGGAAAAATATTTGCAAACTATATATCTGACAAAGGATTAATATCCAAAATATATAAGGAACTCAGACAACTCAATAGCAAGAAAAGATAACGCAATTTAAAAAGTGGGCAAAAGATCTGAATAGACATTTCTCAAAAGAAGAGATACAAATGACCAATAGGTATTTGAAAAAATGCTAAACATCACTAATCATCAGATAAATTCAAATCAAAACTCAATGAGATATCATTTCACATCTATTAGAATAGCTATTATCAAAAAGACAAAATATGGCGAGTGTTGGTGAAGATGTGGGGAAAATAGAACCCTTGTACACTGTTGGTGGGAATGTAAATTAGTAAAGCCATTATGGAAAAACAGTATGGAGTTTCCCCCCCACAAAATAGAAAATGGAACTATTGTGTGATTCAGCAATTCCACTATTTCATGTATAGCTAAAGGAAATGAAATCAGCCTGTTGAAGAGCTATATACATTCCCATGTATGTATATTGTGGCATTATTCACAATAGTGAAAGTATGGAATCAGCCTGTGTCTATTGACAGATGAATGGATAAATAAAATGTGATTATGTATATATCACCCTCTACCTATATGTGAAAAGTGATAAGTATATAACATGTATACACACACACACACACATATATAATGAAATATTATTCAGCTTTAAAAAAGAAGAAAATCCTGTCATTTGCAGCAATATGCGTAAACCTGGAGGACACTATACTAAGTGAAATATGCCAGGAACAGAAAAATGTTACATAATCTCACTTATATACATTATCTACAAGTTGAACTCAGAGAAGTGGAGAGTGGAATGGTGGTTATGAGGGGCTGGGGGGGTTGGATGATGGGGAGATATTGTTCAAAGGGTACCAAGTTTATTAGACAGAAGGAATAAATTCTGGATGTCTACAATACATTGTTATTATGTTAACAATAGTTAATAATAATGTGTGGTACACATGAAAATTACTAAGAGAATATATTTTAAGTGTTCTTATAAAAATGTGAGGTGATGGACATGTTAATTAGCTTGATTTAATCATTCCACATGTATACATACATCAAAACATCACATTGTACAGCTTAAATATTTATAATTTTTATTACTTACACCTCTATAAGTTTGGGAAATAGTTCTAAAAACATTTACTGTGGTGGATTTTAATATTTTCACATTCTTTATATTAAAAGGGTAGCATCAAATTAAAAAAACAAAATAATAAACATTTAAATCCTTATTTTGGAATTTTCTTTCTCAAGGACCCAGACAAGAAACCCTTTCTTTTTGGTAGCTGATATGGTCTGGCTGTGTGTCCCCACCCGAATCTAATTTGAATTGTAATCCCCATAATCCCCATGTGTGGAGGGAGGGACCTGGAGGGAAGTGATTGGATCATGGGGTCGATTTCCCTCCTTGTGGTAGTGAGTGAGTTCTCACAAGATCTGATGGTTTTATAAGTGTTTGACAGTTCCTTCTTCATGAACTCTTCTCTCTTGCCTGCTGCCATGTAAGACATGCCTGCTTTCCCTTCCACCATGGTTGTAAGTGTCCTGAGGTCTCTCCAGTCATGTGGAACTGTGAGTCAATTAAACCTATTTTCTTTATAAATTACCCCATCTTGGGCATTTCTTTATAGCAGTGTGAGACTGAATTAATACAGTAGCTTTTCTGATTTTATTTTTTGCCTGATAGGGTGAAGTTCTATCATAGTTATTTCCTAGATTAGGTTTGGTTTTTCTTCTGTTTCTCCTGATCCTACTCAGTGGGCCTGTTCCAACTGAAAACTTAGGTCTTGTCATAATTCTTGAGAATATCTGCTTATAGTACTTTGAATACTGCTTCTTCTACATTCTCTCTAGTCTTTCCTTTAGATGTCACTGATAGATGGATATTGAAATTCTAAAGTCATCTGTTTTATGTCTGTTAACTTTTCCCCTCACTCTTTCCTTCTCTTTAATTCTGTGAACTGTGTACTTGAATACTTCCTTAGTTTGATTTTCCAGATAGCCAATTCACTTCTTAGGTCCAGCCAACTCTTCATTTGTTGAGTTTTTATATTTGTAGTTTAAATTTTAAACAGATAGGTTTTTTTTTGCCTTTTTTATTGTGGTAAAATATGTATAACATAACATTTACCATTTGAACAATTTTTAAGTGTACAGTTCAGGGGCATTAAGTACCTTCACAATGGTGTGCAGCTATTACCACGATCTAGTTCTGGCACTTTTTACCCTAAGCAGAAGCTCTGGCCCATTAAACAATAATTCCTTCTCCCCAACTCTCCCAGCCTCTGGTAACTTCAATTCTACTTCCTGTCTCTATGCTTGTTTCAGATATCTCATATAAGTGGCATCATACAATATTTGTCCTTTCTTGTCTATGCTTATTTCACAAAGTAAAATGTCTTCAAAGTTCCTTTAGGTTGTAGCATGTGTCAGAATTTCATTTTTTGTAGCTAAATAATATTCCATTTTATGTATATACTCCATTTTTGTCATCCATGGATCTGTTAATGGACATTTGTGTTTTCACTTTTTGGCTATTGTGAAGAATCCTGCTATGAACTTTGGTGTACAAGTGTCTGTTTGAATCATAAACAATTATTTTTTAAAAGAAATGTTAGGATCTCTAAGCGGTACTTTTCCATGAAAATCTGCTTTTGTTTTATAACTTCCTGTTCTTATTTATTATTTGAGTTTCCTTTATGTCTTTACAGTCTAAAGGACATTTACTTTAAATCTTTCGTTGTTCTCTTATTTCTGTTCAGATGTAAGTTCCTCAATTTGTTGGGTGTTGTTTTGTTATTGTGGTTTTAGATACATGCTTTCATGGTGTAGGCATCCCTTATAGGCTTGTTGGTTATTTTGAGCTCACCTGTGTAATGGAGTTTTCCTACCGGTGTCATAGTCTGCGTCATTTCAATGGCCTATGTCGCTGAAATTGTCTAGTCATAGGCCATTAAAGGTACAGTTTCCTGCAAAGGTTGTGGCATCTTATTGGGTGACAATTTGCTGGAGTAGTTTTGATTTAGCTCTGAAGCTAATGTATTAGTACTTCCTCTGAAGTTGCCACAAAGCCTCTGGTGTAAGAATTCCTTCCTTTGCATCTTGAAGGCAAGTATGTATTCATTAATTAAGAATTTACATATATATTTTTCTGTCTCTAGGTATAGAGCAAAAACAGATTTTGCTTTGTTCATTTCTTGATCTTGAAGCTGTCATCCTTTTTCTTTATTACGCCAGACTTTTGCATTATTTTCTGCTCCACTTTCTTAGCGACTGTATCTTCTTGAACTCTATCCAGCTGTGCTGATTACTCAAAAAGTTTCTTCTGAAGCCTTCGGGAGTGTGCTTCCAGGAGAATGCTCTTCCCCAGAATTCAAGGTTTGGATGTTCACTTTCTCTTGCTCTGCAGTATGATTTCATGAGACTCTTACTTATCTATTTTAATATATCAAGATCTGATTAGACCCAATGATTGTAGACACAAACAAGCGGATTGTTCTCTGCATCACTCTCTGTTTGTTGATATTCAGATGAAATTCTCACCTTAAGTCTAGTGTGAGTCTGAGTTGATGTGCTTAGTGGCCATCCTGTCCATTTCTAGCATGTTTTTACCTCTGACATTACTTTTTCACTATGTTTTTATCTTCTCATAAGGCACTTTCTTGGTTTTATGATCTGACAAACTATGTAAAAAAATTGTCAGTATGCAGGGGTTTTCTTGTATTTTTTTTCTTTTTTTGTAGTTTCTTTTTTCTACGTCACGAGTCATCAATCTTCCTATATTTTCTAAATACCCTTTTATCCTGTTTCCACCCTAGCTTTACTCATACAAATTATTTGCTCCAGAATAAGCTAGCTCCCTTAACCTGCTTGCATTCTATATGCACACATTACAGGCAGAACTTCCAGGGGATTTAGTTCTGGTTGGTACCAGATCTGGGTCTCTAAATTCAGGAGCAGATCATGGGAGATAAAAAACATCTCTTTACAAAGTTTTAGGAGTGGATTCAGTTCAGTCAATCAGAGCTGGTTGTATTATTATTATTATTATTATTATTTGGAGACAGAGTCTTGCTCTGTTGCCCAGGCTGAAGTAAAGTGGCACAATCTTGACTCACTATAACCTCCATCTCCTGGGTTCAAGTGATTCTCACACCTCAGCCTCCTGAGTAGGTGGGACTATAGGCACCCATCACCATGCCTGGCTAATTTTTTGTATTTTTAGTAGAGGTGGAGCCTCACCCTGTTGCCCAGGCTGGACTGAAACTCCTGAGCTCAGGCAATCCATCCACGTTGGTCTCCCAATGTGCTAGGATTACGGGCATGAGCCACTATGCCTGGCCTGTACTGTATACTAAAATCTGTACAGTTTTCAATATAATTTCTGTACTTTATCAGTAATTACTTACAGATTCTGGTTTTAGGTTGAATGTTGTCTTAGTTTTTGATACTGTAGAGAGCTTTCTTAATATCTTCATAATTATTTAGAGCTGTTAGAAAAGACCACATTGGAATGTGCTAAATAGACATGAATTTAAAACTGAAAATCAATAATTCTTTTTGATAGAATAAAGGGATAAAACATCAAAAAGGAGATAAAGTACCTCTTTTTTTTTTTTTAAAAAAAAGGACTGCTTTTGAATTATCAGGAAATTTCAAGTAACACTGAGTAGTTTTATGTTCTGTTGTTCTCACTCTTTGCCTCTTTTTTTTTTCAAAAGGAAGTGTGAAATTACTCCTTTCTGAATTAAAAATAGACAGTTATGGTCGGCTTCCTCTACTGCATGTATATACTATATCATGATAATGATTATTCCGTGGATATTGAAAAAGGAAGGAAAAATGAAAGAATCTGTAAGAAAGACAGGGCCTGAAATTTATGAGAAATTATTTCAGCAGTAAGCTAAAATCTATAGCAATAATTTCTTTAAAACTCGTTATTTAGGAATTCTTTATTTCATTCCTTAATGTTTAATATTGAACTTGGCTGTTTTTCTCTATAAGAGATTTTTCTTCAAAATGATTACAATCAAGCAGAAAAACAAAGAAGTGTCTATTTTTGGATATCTGTTTCAAGTAAAGAACCTTAAATAGGGAAGCACCTGTTAGTGGGTGGCAAGGCCCCCAGGATGATTTCATATATAGGAGACACTAACAAGAATAACAGGTATCACCATTCCATTCAGCTGTTTTTCCCCGTTAAATAAAAGCACTTAATAAATGTTACCAAATAGTTGAAAGTGAATCATTGACTAATAGAGGGAGATTATTTTTCTAATTAGGTGGCTTAATAATATTTTGTCATTTTCAGCTTTATTGGGAGCTTTAGAAGTTTTATAGTGTTTTCAGTGCAGGTTTTTTTGTGTGTGTGTATATATATATATACATATTTAATAGCTTTATTGAGATATAATTCACATACAATATAATTTACCCATTTAAAGCGTACAATTCATCAACTAACTTTTTTATTGTGGTAAAATACATGACATAAAATTAACTATCTTACTCTTTTTTTTGTTGTTGAGACAGAGTCTCACTCTGCCACCCAGGCTGGAGTGCAGTGGCGCAATCTTGGCTCACTTCAACCTCTGCCTCCCAGATTCAAGCAATTCTCCTGCCTCAGCCTCACAAGTAGCTGGGATTACAGAAACCTGCCAGTATGCCCGGCTAATTTTTTTATATTTTTAGTAGAGACAGGGTTTCACCATGTTGGTCAGGCTGGTCTCAAACTCCTGATCTCAGGTAATCCACCCACGTCAGCCTCCCAAAGTGTTGAGATTATAGGTGTGAGCCACCGCGTCCAGCCCATCTTACCCATTTTTAAGTGTATATAGTTCATTGGCGTTATATGCATTCACATGGTTGTGCAACCCTCACTGCTATCCATCTCCAAAACTCTTTTCATCTTGCAAAACTGAAACTCCGTACCCATTGAACAATTACTCCACATCCTTCTCTTCTCCAAGCCCCTGGCAACCACTATTCTTCTTTCTGTGTCTATGAATTTGACTACTTTAGGTGCCTTAATAAGTACCTACCATATAGTATTTGTGTGCATGTGTGTGTGTGTGTAATTGGCTTATTTCATGTAGGATAATTTCCCCAAGATTCATCCATGTTGTAGGTCGTATTAGGATTTTATTCCTTTTTAAGGCTAAATAATATTCCATGGTATTTGTGTATCACATTTTATTTATTAATTCACCCATCGAAAGATGGATTGCTTCCACGTTTTGGCTATTATAAATAATGCTGCTATAAACATGGGAGTTCAAATATCTCTTTGAATCTATACTTTGGATTCTTTTGATTATACCCAGAAGTGGCATTGATAGGGCATATGGTAATTTGATTTATAATTTTTTGAAAAACTGCCATGTTGTTGTCCATAGTGGTTGCACTATTTTACGTTACCACCAACAATGCATAGAGTTCCAGTTTCTTCACATCATTGCCAACACTTGTTATTTTCTGTCTTTTACAAAAATAGTAGCCGTTCTAATGATGTGAGGTGGTTAAGTATATTTTTGAGCACATAACATTCAACAGACCTCAGCCAATATTAATATTTCATTGATTTCTGAATGAAATATCTTCTCAAAGAATTACATAGTGAGAATACTAAGTTCAGGAAGCCACTAGTCTACCAACTCTGTGAGGGTAGGGACTGCACCCTCGCATGTGCCTGTCACATGCCTGCATCTGGGAGAGATCAAGGCAGCCCATTTGCTGAATAAGTGAAGGATGTGTTTCTATTGACAATGAGCTTGGAAATGAATGATGTGGTGCTTGTCATCCTGGGTGGAGGAGACCACTGTTAAACATGCAATTGATGGCAGCAGCCATATTCCAGGTAGCTTGCCGCTGCCATCACACCGGCTGCAGCAGAGAGGCATGGCTGGGGCTGCATGCTCTGTGGAGCTGCTGGGAGCACCACTCCTTCCAAGTTGGGGCAGGAGTTGCCCGGGTGGCACTGCAGTCACCCAAACCATGGCTGTGGATCTGAGCTTCCCTGTGCTTTTGGTAGGCTGGGAGTAGGCAGCTGCCCAAACCACAGCTACATGGCTGCAGACCCAGGAACAGGCAGGAGCCTGCCTCCACCATCCCTGCACTCTTGGGAGCCCAGGAAGGCCTCCCTGCTCTCACATGCTTGGTAGTGCCTGCCCCTGCTGTCTGACTTCTCCCTGCTATAGGTACCTTCTCCAATGTTGGAGCAAAATCTAGTGAGCCCAGGGCCATGAATGGCAGCAGGAGGCAGACAGATTCCTGGGTGAAAAGGGGTGGGTCCTAGTAAGGCCCCACCTTCAGGCCAGGGAGGGCCTGAAGGCTAGTGGCCAGGCTGCCTGTCCTAGTGGACTGGAGTGGGGACCTCTGATCCCTCTTCTGGGCCACCCGTGGCTGACCATGGACCAATTGGCATGCACTTCCTCCCCTCTGGGGTTCATAAAACTCCTGGGCTCAGCCAGAGCAGGGCAGAGGACAGAGAGGATGGATGGAGAGATGTCTGCAGAGTGGAGCTACCCTTTCTGCTTAGAGCTGAGATGTCTACGGTGACCTGCCTGCAGAGAGGAGCCACCCTCTCCTGGACCTTGTCTCTGCTGAGAGCTGCAGAGACCACAGGGAAGACCTGCCTGCAGAGAGGAGTCACCCTCTCCTGGGCCTCCTCTCTGCTGAGAGCTGAACGCTGCATGAGATGACCTGCCTACAGAGAGGAGCTGGCCCCTGACGGTCTCCTCTGAGCTGTCCTGACACTCAGTAAAGCTTCTCTTTGTCTTGCTCACTCTCCACTTGTCTGTGTACCTCATTCTTACCCTGGATGCAGGACAAGAACTGAGGCAAAGGCACCACTGGACACAGAGGTTTCTAGCCTGAAAAGCGACACCCTAAAGATCCCATAACACAATCAGTGACAAACCTTGGGATCAGGCTTGTTACCCAACAACAGCCTCGAGTTTCTCTTTAGTGGCAGGTGACGTGAATGACTACTCTCCTTGTTGGCATCAGTTGATTTTGAGCTCTCAACAGGTAGTAATGAGTTGCCATTCCTTGTGTTCCCTGAGTGCCCGGCTGGTTTACCTTTTAGAGAGGCAGCATAGCGGAGTGAGGAGAAGATGTGGGGAACAGGGCTCTATATCTGCTGGCTGTGTGACCTTTAAGAACTATATCATCTCTCCAATGCCATCTCCTCGCCTGTAAAATGAGATTAGTAATAGCCACTCCAGGAGATTGTTGAGCTTTTAAGTGAAATAATGTATGTAAAGTGCAATGCATACATATATAGAGTAGACATTATTGTAAACATATTTTATTTTTTGTTTTAGAACTAGTTATTTTATTAAATGATATTAATACACATTTCAAAGAGATTTCATTGTTTTTGCTTCCAAAGCATATACTTGTTTTGTTTTCTACATTGAACCCATGAGACTATGAATTCAACATATCTAATTTTGATTTTAACAGTCATCCCTGCCCATTTTTCAAAAGAGGGAGGAAAGCAAGGTGGCGAGGGTGACAGGGGTGGGAAACAGTAATTTACAATGGCTTCAAAAAAATAACAGCTGAAGCTGAATTCTGCATGAACTAGTCACTTCAAGACTGACAGTGAATTTTAATTGTTGTTTTTCCTTTAATGTGTGACTTTTATTTTTGCTTGGCCTCCCCTTTGTGCCATGAAACTCCCTGATAGTTACAAAGTATTTCACTACTTTTATTAACTTATTCTTTTTTTTTGCAAGTGACTCTCAAGACACAGGTTGCCACACATAAAGTCAGTGCTCAAGAGATGTTTTATTCACCAGAGTTCCTCACAATGTGTACTTCAAACACATCCTCAGGGGCTTTGGCTGAGGCCATCTGCTAGTTCTGAAGACCAGATTTCAGTGTGTTGTGACTGGACTCATGCATATTCTGTCCTGTGTTTTGCAGCTCCTCCTGTAACAAAGAGTCTTCCTCTTAGAATTTAGAAGGAAGCCCAAGTCTTTTGTGTTTTATTGTCTTTACACCAGTTCTGGTTTGGCTATGCTCCTTTTGTTTCAGCTTCTGCTGTCTCCTGGGTGAGGCAGTGAAGTAGACCCATTCTTCCATCACTGTTTATTGAGAAATGCAGAAACATTTGTAGAGAAACCACTACGGGTTCAACAGATTTCCTGGTAGAGAAATAGGTAAACCAGCCAGACAAAGACATTTTGAAATGTGATGTTATTGTGTAGCCAACAACTGTACATTTCCAAGAGCTCTCGGTTGAAAATATAATTGTGGCTTTCAAAAATCTCATGAGAAACATCTGAGCAGCAATGATTTTCAGAGGGCTGTCTCAGAACGCTAAGAGTTTGCTCGGATGATCTCTGTCAACTCCTGAAAACGAACAAAAGTTTCTGAAATACCATAATCTTTTATAAAGATATCTTAATAACTTTCAATATAAATAACTTCTGTTAAATATAAAGCATACAATCATATATAAATGATACATATTTCTTTTTTTTGAGATGGGTTTTGCTTTTGAATGATATATATTTCTATAAAAATTGTATACAAACTCATATAGATGCAAAGAAGATAAATAAAGCACATATCACACCATAAATATTTCAGGGTGAGATTGGTCAAACTATGCCTCACAGAGCAAATCTGACCCACAGCCTGTTTGTGTATTGCCTGCAAACAAAGAATTGGGTTTTGCATTTTAAATGGACTACTTTAAAAAGAATACGCAGCTCCTAAAGCCAACATGTTTAATAGCTGTCCCTTTACGGAAAAAGTCTGCTGAGCGTTCATGTAAAAGGTAATGTTACTAAAGCAGCAATTATCTATTAAGACACATATTATATTTTTCAGAAACATGAAGTGGAAGTTTAAAAATAGCTTGTTCAAATGGGGAAAGGATTCCCTATTTAATAAATGGCGCTGGGAAAACTGGCTAGCCATGTACAGAAAACAGAAACTGGTTTCTGGACCCCTTCCTTATACAAAAATCCTCTCAAGAAAGATTAAAGACTTAAATGTAATACCCCAAACCATACAAACCTAGAAGAAAACCTAGGCAATACCATTCAGGACATAGGCAAGAGCAAAGACTTTATGAATAAAACACCAAAAGCAATTTCAACAGAAGCCAAAATAGACAAATGGGATCTAATCAAACTAAAGAGCTTCTGCACAGCAAAAGAAACTATCATCAGCATGAACAGGCAGCCTACAGAATGGGAGAAAATTTTTGCAATCTATCCATCTGACAAAGGGCTAGTATCCAGAATCTATAAGGAACTTAAACAAATTTACAAGAAAAAAACAACCCCATCAAAAATTGGGAAAAGGATATGAACAGACACTTCTCAAAGAAGACATTTATGTGGCCAAAAAACATAAAACAAAACTCATCATCACTGGTCATTAGAGAAATGCAAATCAAAACCACAATGAGACACCATCTCATGGCAGTTAGAATGGCAATTATTAAAAAGTCAGGAAACAACAGATGCTGGTGAGGCTGTGGAGAAATTACAAATGATTTTACACTGTTGATGGGAGTGTAAATTAGTTCAACCATTGTGGAAGACAGTGTGGTAATTCCTCAAGGATCTAGAATAAGAAATACCATTTGACCCAGCAATCCCATTACTGGGGATATATGCAAAGGATTATAAATCATTTTACTATAAAGACACATGCACACACATAACACTATTTACAATAGCAAAGACTTGGAAGCAACCCAAATGCCCATCAATGACAGATTGGATAAAGAAAATGTGGCACATATACACCATGGAATACTATGCAGCCACAAAAAAGGATGAGTTCATGTCTTTTGCAGGGACATGGATGAAGCTGGAAGCCATCATTCTCAGCAAACTAACACAGGAACAGAAAACCAAACACCACATGTTCTCACTCATAAGTAGGAGTTGAACAATGAGAACACATGGACACAGGGAGGGGAACATCACACACCAGAGTCTGTCAGGGGGTGGGTGGCAAGGAGAGGGAAAGCGTTCGGACAAATGCCTAATGAATGCGGGGCTTAAAACCTAGATGACAGGTTGATACTTGCAGCAAACCGCCATAACACATGTATATCTATGTAACAAATCTGCACAATCTGCACATGTATCCCAGAACTTAAAGTAAAAATTTAAAAAAGTTCGCTCAAAGTTGTCTCATTGATGATAATCTTGTATCAGCACCTTTAACATTTCACTTCATGTAACTTCTATGAGAGTCAAACAGTGAAATATTATTAGTTCTGAAGGAGTAAGTTGTGACTGATGAGAAAGAGACTTGTAATGTGATTAAAAGAAATGTCAGTTCAGGTCAAGAAAATAGCTAAAGTAACATTGAAGTAGAGTATTATGCTCTGGTGATTGTTGAACTTTGGGTGGGTTTATACTCAGATATTTTTAATTCAACGATCCACCAAAGTGTGTTGATGTATGATGACAACCTTACACAGCTCAGCTTGGATGCTGAAGTGAGCAGGTCTCTGCTGCCCGCCAGCTGCCCACACTTTACAACTGTCTCTTTCCCCACCTGATTTGACCTCTTTGCAGGGGTCCCTTCCTCCTTCCAAAAATTCGCTTTTGCTTTGTCATCACAGCAACTGATATGTAGGAGAACCACAACCCTGGTTCTCCTTCTACTTACCAGTGTCAGACCCTGTAACCAGCTTCCCTTCCTCAACTGGACCTCTAGGCACAGGAATCCATCAACCTCTGCTCTCTTCCTGCTCGTCCTTGCCTGGCTGACCTGAGTCAACAAATCTGGTGCCTCCCACTTCTGTCTGTACTTCCATACACTCTTCTCAGCTTCGAATCTACTAACTCTAATATCTAGACCATGTGTGAATCTGTTTGGTGTCTTTTTTTCTTGATTATCACTCACATAGTCTTGTCTTTTAATGTGTCTGTTAATTTTTTGTTGTATGCTTAACATTGTTTATAAAACAAGTTCAGAGGCCCCAGATGACATTCTATCCTACAGGAGAAGATTCTCCTTTCCTCTGTTAGGTAGAGTAGAAGCTTGATCACTTCATCCCGGTAAGAATTGAGGTGGTTGGCCAGGAGGCTGAGGCAGGAGGATTGCTTGAGACCAGGAGTTTGAGACTACCCTAGGCAACATAGTGAGACCGTCTCTACAAAAAATAAATAAAAAGCTGGGTGTGGTTGATGTACCTATAGCTTTAGACACCTGAAGGCTGAAGTGGGAGAATTGCTTGATCCCAGGAATTCAAGGCTGCAGTGAACTATTATTATTGCACCACTGTACTTGGCTGACAGACCAAGGCCCTATCTCTTAAAAAAAAAGAAAAGAAAAGAAAAAAAAAAACCCAGAATTGAGGTGGGGTGAAGCTGGATTGCAGTTTTGGCAAGACCCAGCCTACTTCTGGCTTCACTCCAATTTTAGGGGTTGGCCTCCCAGACTTTATTGGAGGTTTTCAGCTTAGTTCTGTAGCCTCTCACATAGTTCAAATGCTGGAAAATATATTGAGAGGGACTCCAGGTCTGTGTTGCCTTCCACACAGCCCACAGCTCAGCAAATGCCCTGTCGTCCGTGTGTTTGAGGCTCCCCATGTCCCTAATTAGTCAACCCAGACCTTGTTAACTGCCAAACTTTTGCTGAGTTTTTTCCACCATGAGATGTCTTCCTGGATTCCGGCCAATCCTCAGTTTATGCACAGAATTAACACAGATCTTTAGAGGGAAGAATTTCTGGAATATGTTAGCTCAACTGGAAATGGGTCTCCCTCTCTTATGCATATAACAATGTGATAATTGTAATTTATCAGGCTTTTTTCTCATTGGAGTGTTAAGTTTCCATGAACACTACATCCTGCATAGAAGCAGAAAGCTGGGAATGGCATTTACAATTGAAACTTTCCTTTCCCCCCACTCTCCACTTGTGAGAAGTTACCAAGTTCATCAACTTTACTTCTAATAACTCCCTGATCTGTTCACATCTTTCCAATTTCACTTTTGTCACATTGTCCAATACCATCATATCCTGTCTGGACTTTCTCGATACCTTTTAACACATTCTTTCTCCCTTCAGTGTATTCTTCATTCTTCATTGACAGTTACTCTTTATAATGCAAGCCTTTATGTCACTTCCTTGGTTAAATCCCTTCAGCAGCTTTCTATTCCCCGTAAGTTGAAAAATCCTTAAAAATTCTTACTGATGTGGCACCTTCAAATCTCTGGGACTGCAACTCACAACCTGTGTCCCTTCTCTTTTCTGTGTTTCTAACTATGGCAGCTAAACCCTGTTCTGACTTATATGCAGATTCTTTCAAATATGATTTTCTCTTTGTCTTGAACACTCTCCCCACGCTTGCCTTTTCTCCTAGCTAACTCTTATCTTTCAGTCCTACTTTAAACATAAATTTTATGAGGAATCCCTTGTTAATCCCATAAAATAAATCACATATTCATAATACATGCTCTCATAACACTGTATATGTTTTCATTTTAGGATTTATTATGAATGTAATAATTGTGGAAACACATGATTCATTACTTTTCACAAAGGGAGGTACCATGCCCATGTTGTCCTCCACTAATACCACCGTTACAGGGTATCTAGCACTGACTGATTAGGCATTCAATAACTCTTGATGGAATGAGGGAATAAAGAAATAAATCAATGAACAAATTCATAAATATTATAGAAACACATCCAACTATATATTAAATCAAATCAACTTGTGGTGATGAAATGTATTATTTGAGGGTTTTTAGGAGCTTACTATTACTCATACATGGACAGCCATCTTTGCCAGGAAGAAAGTCACTTAGTCTGTTCCCTTTTATAAAACCCGTGTTCCCACCTCGTCACCTATAATTTCAGCATCTGTCCCCAGCACCTATTCACACACTCAAATACATGTGCGTGTGTGTGCGCGCATGCACACAGACAACACACACACACACACCCCGTGTCATACAGACCGTAGAGGCTGCAGGCAACTCCCCATTCTGCCCTTCACATCCCGACTGGCTACCCCATCACGCCCTCTCACTGATGCCATGGATCTATTATGCTCTCCCTGCTACTTTCTATTTTTTGCAGCTGTTAAGGCTCTCCCTCCTCTCGCCTCCTCACAATAGCCAGTTTTGTATGCAGAATAAAATGAAAGAGAATCTCTCCATCTAACTGAATTGTAAAAATTCCTGGTCTCCTAGTTGAATTCCTACAACAACAACGTTAAAAATCTTGGTTAGGCCTAACACTCTTAGAGTTTAGAGACAGGAAGAAACGAAGGTTCTGTGACGGAAATTCTGAAACGCATTGCTGACAGAAATCCTATCCTCTCTTTGAATGTTTGCACCAGTATAGATTCACAGCGTGAAGCCTCATAGACTAGAGAGACCCAGTTAGTCAGTTTCCTGTGTAAAATATAGGATGGAGAATGTTCTATTTTATGGTATACTTGAAAATCACAAAGTAGATTTTATGTGTTCTCATCATAAAAAACAAGTATGTGAGGTAATGCATATGTTCATTTGCTCAATTTAGCCATTCCACAATGTGAATATATTTCAAAACTTCACATTGTATACCATAAATATATACAATTTTTATTTGTCAATTGAAAAATATTTTTAAAAGAATGTCCATTTCATGAGATACATTTGGAGGTCTTCTGAAGACCTCCAAATTCTCAGATTCTCCATTCTCTTGACCCATATAGTAAAATCCTCCCTATGTATTATAAAAATCCTGGCCATAAAAACTATATGTAGGCCTGCTATCTGATCCCTGCCCCTGTATGTTTTATCTTCTACTTATGGAACCATCTTTGGCATCCATGGCCAATGATCAGTTCAATCTTATTTTTGGTCCTGGCCAGGGTTGTAGACATCTACAACAGTGATACATATTGCCGCTTCCCTTCTCTTTTTAATAATCTGATAGGTAATCACAAGACTCAGTGGAACAAGAGAACTTGAAAAAAATAATGCTAAACACAGCTAAATCAAACTTTCGAGAACGAGAAATGTTTCAATTCTTGGCTGACAAATTTCGATTTTCTCTTTATATCTCTGGGTCTTTATACATTCCGACATCACCAAAATAAGTTTTTGAACATTTTTATTTCTAAAAATAGTGTCCTGTACCCATGAACAGTTACTGTCCTTCTTCCCCAGCCTCGCCAGACCTAATCAACCACGAATCCAATTTCTGTCCATATGGGTTTCCCTATTCTGAACATTTCATATCAATAGAGGCATACAATATGTTTTCTTTTGTGTTCGACTTCTTTCATTTAGCATGTTTTCAAGGTTCATCCATGTTGTAGGATGTATAAACACCTCATTCCTTTTTATTGCTGAATAATATTCCATTGAATGGATATATCACATTTTTTTCATTCATCAGCTAATACACATTTGAGTTGTTTCCATGTTTTTCCCCTTATGAATATGCTGCCATGAACATTTATGTACAATATTTTGTACATATCATATCTCTTGGATATATGTGTGTGTGTGTGTATATATATGTGTGTATATATCTATATATATATAGAGAGAGATAGATACAGATATCCACTCTTAGGTAGAGAGATATATATAGATATCTCCATGTCTCTCTCTCTCTCTATATATATATACATATAAAATACATATATACTATCTATCATCTATTTATCCATTATCTATCTATCTATCTATCTATCTATCTATCTATCTATCTATCTATCTATCTACCTATTTTATCTAAGAGTAAAATTGCTGGGTCACATGACAACTCTATATCTAACCATCTAAGGAATTGCCAGACTGTTTTCTTTTTGCTTTCCTTTTCTTTTTTTTTTTTTTTTTTTGAGATGGAGTCTCGCTCTTGTTGCCCAGGCTGGAGTGCAATGGCGTGATCTCAGCTTACTGCAACCTCCGCCTCCCAGGTTCAAGTGATTCTCCTGCCTCAGCCTCTCAAGTAGCTGGGATTGCAGGTGCCTGCCACCATGCTTGGCTAATTTTTATATTTTTAGTAGAGATAGGGTTTCATCATTTTGGCCAGGCTGGTCTTGAACTCCTGACCTCAGGTGATCCATCTGCTTCGGCCTCCCAAAGTGCTGGGATTACAGGCATGAGCTACTGTGCACAGACCAGACCGTTTTCTAAAATGGCTGCACCATTTTACATTTTCACCAGAAATGTATGAGGCTTTCAATTTCTCCACATTCTCACCAACACTTATTCCTGAATTACTCTTGTTAACAGCCATCCCAGTGGGTGTGAAGTGGTATCTCATTATGGTTTTCCTGTGTATTTCCTTAATGACTAAGGATCTTGCTCATCCTTTCATGTACCTCTTGGTTAGTTGTATATCTTCTTTGGAGCTATGTCTATTCAAGTCCTTTGCTCATTTTATAAATGGGTTGTTTGCCTTTTCGTTGTTGAATTGTAATAGCTTTTTATATTTCCGTATTCTGGGTACTAGACCCTTAGTAGAGTATTTGCAAATATTTTATCCCATTCCATGGGTTGTATTTTCACTTTCTTGAGGGTATCCTTTAAGGCCAAAAGTTTAAAAATTTTTTTCTGTTTTTTTTTTCTTTCATTTTCTTTGGTGTCATATCTAAGAAGGTTTGTCTATCTAATCTGTTAAAAGCAGCCAGAAGCAACAACACGCTATCTCCTAGAAATGTTTTCCATTTTTGGATACATGTTTCCTTCTTTCTGGCTTTTTGCAAAATTCCTAATGAGGATTCTAATGTTATAGCCCCTATTTTGAAACCTCGTACAGTATCTATGGCATCATCATCACCCTTCCCCACTTCCTGAGTGTCATTAGAACCTCTTCAGTTCTTCTCTTTGCAGGTCCAACCCCTAACAAGTCTTCTTTCAGTCTTTGACTGGCTTCTGACAAATAGTAGATAAATCAGTTGACCCACATAAATCCTTTCTCCAAAATGCCATCCTGACCACCAGCAAGGCAACCTTTCCTAATACCTTGCAAAGTGATTTGACTCTTCTTTATTCTAAACCCTCTTTCTATACCAGACTCCGGATACTATTTTGTATAATAAAAATGCCCATGAAGGTATTTCCCATATACCCCACACTTCAAAAATGTTTCCACCAAACATTCACTCTTAGAATGGGAAGAGGATGGCAATTAAAAAAATTAAGTAGTTTTTTTTTTTTTAATATACTATGTGTCTTTTGGTAGGAAGGAGGGGGGCATACGGCAAAAAAAGGAGTAATTTTTTTTCCCATCACAATAGAGGTGTCATCAGTGCAATGTGGCTTTGGTACAGTGTCTCATCTCGGGAAAGAGTCACTTGAAAGTAACAGCAACAGTAGAAGAGAGCACCCGGCACAGTGGCAGCATACCTAGTTAGTGTTTTGCAGGCATCATGAAAACAGCTGTAAGACATTTTTATCTTCTATCTGAATATAAGAAAAAAAGGAAGTATGTTGAACAAGTTAAAGGAGAGTTCTTGTTCAGAAATGCATGTGAGACACCTCATTGTAATTTGTAGAAATAGTTGGGGAGACTATGGAAGCAGAACTACTGATTCTGAAATGACAAGTGGGGTCAAATAAAAATAAAAAAAGGATGATTTCTACAATACTTCAGAGCCTGCAGAAGGATGGCTTCATGCAGAAGGGAGCCCTTGGATGAAGCTCAGAGGTGGATTACGGTCATTTCTAATTTAGGAAAATAATAAAATGGAAAACTTTTAAATGTTTTTACACTGACTTGCTATAAAACCTGGATATAAACTTTATAAGTTCCAGGACAGTAATTCATTAATTGAATCTGACAGTAGGAACTTGCAGAACATATTTATTGATTTCTCAATTTTTTGAAGTACAGTTGCATTTACTATGATGCTTTCAAGGCTAGACAGAATATTAAAGACTGACAATTGAGAGAACTTATGTAAAATTAAATAAATCAATATGTTCTATCATACACTTGAATACTTACTAAAAAGAAAAATTAGTTAGCGTTAGAAGAATTCTATCATTTTATATTAAGAAAACTGTATTTTCTGTATATTTTTGTGGAAAAATATTAAAATCATAGCACTATAGGTATTCCTATGCACTGATTCAAACATGGGCCAGTTTGGAAGCATTGTTTACCCTGTTATGGTAAAAGGCAAATGTTTTGAGTAATACAATCTGTCTTCATTTCTGTCTTACTATCATTTCATGAGGTATTATAAATAAATAACAATTCAAAGGCAGGTGAATCAGAACCCCTGATTGTACCATCTAATTCAGTAGTCATCAGCCCCAGGTGTCCCTTAAGTCCTTGAAGTGTGGCTGACTGAGCGATGTATTGTGAGTGTGACATGCCCTCCAGGCTTCCAAGAAGTAGTATTTAAAAAGATACAAAATATAGCATTAATCATGTTTTTATATCAATTACATGTTGAAAATATATTGGCTATATGGGGTTAAATAAAACAGATTATTAAAATTACTTTGACCTGTTTCTTTTATTTTTGTTAATGTGGCTACAAGATAATTTCAGATAACTTAGTGGCTTGGATTATGCCAGTTGGACAGTCTGCCTGCAAGAATACCAAATGTTTTAAGTATTGTTAGGAATTGGAGGGTGCAGCAGGCCAGCGTGGCTCAGGCATTGCAGCATCTGTGAGTCTTTCTGCCTTGTATATTTGGTGGAGAGGAGCTGCCTGCCAATTATATCCACCTGAGCTGTAGATCTGGTTTGATCCAAGACCTTCCAGAACGGACCAAGAATGCATTGGTTCCACTCCCGTCCAACAGATCAGAACAGGCAACCGTTTGAGGACCTTGCCCAGCACCTGCTCAGGCTGCTTTTGCATCCTTGACAACAGCTTCAAGATGCTCATATCTTGAGTAAAGCCCAAAGACGGCAGTGTTTGCAAGTGGACAAAAAAAAAAAAGTCTACAAATGGATACGCTGGTATCAATCTAATAAGAAATTTGAGAAGATTAAAGTACATTATATGTAGAAAGTCTAGATCAGTTAATTCACTGTTGATGCCTTAGGAGGAAGTATTAGAAACTTTGGGAAAGAATAACAGAGGACCCTGGGTGGTGAAAATATTGTGAGCCATTCAGTTAATGAAGCAATGTTTAACTGTATTGTGCAGAGTCACAGAGTCGCCTTGAAATGGAGAATGGAGGCCACACCTGCATCAGTCCCGGAGCAACCAGGAAATCTGCTGTTACCTGTTTACCTATTAGTGCACGTGGTTTATAGATTTCATCAAATATCAACTAAAAAGTCCTCTGCCCTTTACAAAGTTGGATAGCTATTGATTTAAAGAGGTTAAAATATGTATTTGATGTAAACTGAACTGAGTTTTTCAGTCTGACAATGTCATTTTACCTCTTTCTTAATCTCTAGGTGGAAATATTTATTTGAGGACCCTGAAATCTGGCAATTAAAAAGTAAAAAAATCAAATGTTTTTACCATAACACTAAGAAAGCATTTTTATTTTATTTTATTTTTGGTTTAAGAAGAAAAGGAGCTTATCTAAGGATAGTTCACAGTTCTTGGGGTTTCTGAGAATTTCACAAGAGCATAATGGAGGTGGGGTGTATCTGTCCCATAAAGCCCCCAGCTTCGGCCGCTTAGTGTGAGTGCTTAGGATCACTAGCCCGATGATGGCTGCTGCGTGTGGCGTCCTCTGCCACCCTTTCCTGGAGTGCACCTTGTCAGACCCTCCAAATTCTCCAAACCAACCTCTTGAGCAGGTGCGTCTGATTGGAGGAGCCCTTGCCCTGTGCCTGTTGTAGCTGCGATGGGGGTGTGAAATGTGAGAGATTCCAGCGTCTGCTCTGGGGACCCGTAGCTCACAAAACAGAGTTGCCCAAACGTGGGAGAGGCTTCAAAGCCTTCTTCCATACTCATGTAAGCACCTTCCCCACCACGTTTCTGTATTTCCTGTGCAGAGCCTTGCTTGCCCTCTGGGGTCCCACAGTATTCTGCATGGACCTCTGCCACATTATTCATCAAGTTCATGGTCAAGTGGTCTGCAGCAGTCTGCGAACTCCAACTATTCATGTTTGGAATATGCCTTCGTGCCTGGCACGAAGAAGAGATTTAGGAAGTGTTCGTCAGTGAATAAAAAAGTGAATTAACGGCAGTAGATTAATTTTCCTAAAGTAACTTCTTGCCTCACTGCCAGCTTACCATCAGAAATGCTAGAGGACACCAAACAGGTGCTTGGAGAGAGGGGCACATATGTTCATCTAGAACTACAAAAAGGTTACTTTGAGGACAGAAGAAGAAAGTTCTGAGAAAGGCAGATCATGTTTTATTATTACTACTATTTTAAATAAATACATGTATTTAGCTATTACCAACATAACAGCTTACTTGCCACGGAAGGAGATGAGTCTTAGCCCTCTCAGATTTGGCATCATTCAGAGTCCTCAGTAAATAAAATTCGAGGGAAGAAATAGAACTTCGCAAGTTTCAGACCCAGGGTGGCATCCCCTAGTACATGGCCAAGGACAACTAGAATGTGGCCCAGAGGTTGAAAGACTATGTCCTCCCTCACCTTCCCTCCTTCTTTCACAGACCCAGCCTCTTTCTCTGTACATTTATCTAAAGCGTGGAGACATAAGAAAGAGAAAATGAAACCGTAATCTCACAGGACAGTAGCTGCAATTACACAGAAAAGCCATAAAGCAGTGCCTCTGTTTCATTTTTAAAAAGCTTTACTTTATGACTATAAAATCAGAAGATATTTCTCCTCCCAAATTAGAATCCCATGAACTAGAGAGATGAGTTACTAAGAGTTTTTGTTTTTTTTTTTATTTTTCTGAGATGTGGTCTTGTTCTGTCGCCCAGGCTGGAGTGCAGTGGCATAATCTCGTTTCACTGCAACCTCCGCCTCCCGGGTCCAAGTGATTCTGCAACCTCAGCCTCCTGAGTAGCTGGAACTACAGGGGCATGCCACTGTGCCTGGCTAATTTTTGTATTTTTATTAGAGACGGGGTTTTACCATGTTGGCCAAGCTGGTCTCGAACTCCTGACCTCAGGTGATCTGCCTGCCTTGGCCTCCCAAAGTGCTGGGATTACAGGCGTGAGCCACTGCACCCAGTGGCGTTATTAAGATTTTTCTATCTCCTTTAAGCACCTATTTCAATGCCCTTTGAATTCCATATATAAGGTAAATATTTGGATATGAATACTATATGAATATATGTAAATATGATCCTGGTTAAATTACACATGATGTAAGGCTTGATGTGCTGCCTTTTTCACTTAATATTCTCTCAGTTCTTTGTAATGTCATTGGAATGTGCTGAATGCTTTATTTTTAATGCCTGCATAGTATTTCTGAATCTGAATTCATCATATTGATTTATTTCCCTTTCATGTAATTTATTCTGAATTTGTCATTGTTATAAACATTCAGGGATGAAGCCAGTTGTAACCTTGGCTGTAAACTTTTATGCTGACAGCCAAATCAACAATTCAACATATCCTGAGAAGAGGAGAAAGGAAGTGAAATTTCTCACCATGGTAACACTTGATGACTGTAATTATGACATTGATCCTATATCTCATCTCCATTGGTAGATATAGAAACCGAGGCTCATGTTGTTAAGAGAACATGCCCTAAGTCACACAATTAATCAATAGAAGAAGTGAGATTTAAACCCAAGTCTACCTCATGTCAAAATCCACACCTTTTCCTCTGTGGTGTATGTCCTCGTTCTGACTTAGGAAATTTCCCTCCGTAACTCCAGTGGGGCTACTGAGTGTAAATGGGTATTGTGAAGGAAACTCCGTCTTAGAGCTGCAGCCAGTATGACCTGTTCCACCAGGGGTACAAAACAGTTAAATCTTTATTATTCTCTAAATCAAAGGTATGGGACCTCCTCTTACAATCTTCCAAGATCTTTTTGTTTTCTTACCCCTGGCATTTTACTTCTATCAATTTTCGTAGCCGAAGCACTTATACATGCGTGCACACCACACACACACACACACACACACACACACACACACACACACACACACACACTGCATGACAGGTCAAGAATCTCAGGCTATCCCAGTTGAAGTGTCAATCACCTTGCACAGAGGAAACCAGAAGTTTAAAGGTTGTCTGCCATCCCTGTAGCCATTGCTGCCACATGGTGTCACTGTTGAAGCACAGGCAGACCAGCTGCCCCAGTACTGTCTCCTTTGTCCCCAGAGCTGGGCATGGGCCTCCCTACCTCCATGTCCCCTCTCTAAATGACCTGGTCGCCTGGAAATCTGATACAATCCCTGGCTGTCTCTGGCTCAGACACTTCTTTCCATGGGGCAGAGTCGCCATCATTCATTACACACATATACAAGACACACAGGTATGTGAGCTGCCTGTCTCAGGTGTACAAACTTAGCCCATAGCCTCTTGGACTTTACATGCCAGTGATCTAGGTTCAACTTCACCCATTGGTAATGTGGCTACTTGAATTAAGACAAGTAGTGGGGGTGACCTGCTGAAGATAGTGCTATCAGTTTCTTTCCTTCTTCGGCTAAAAAGCGTTCTTTTTGGCTGTTGGGTATGTGGAGAGCTGGTTTACTCATCCATGGGGAATGATGGAGATTTTTTCACTTCAACCCCTTCTCAGAGAGGGGATAAAAGCTCTTACGTTTTTAGGGTCTAAATCTTATTTTCTCTTAGAGAAGAGAAAAAAATTTCTCTGTGTCTCAAAAGTCCAGGGTCCTGTCTTGGGCAAACATGTTTACTTTTAGAGAGAAAAAGTTGGTGTTTCAGGGATTGAAATGAAAAGCAGTGAACTCTGTGGTTATCCCTAAATTCCAGGAGAAAGGGTGAGGTGGGTGTGGATTTTGTTATGGGCAGGTGAAATGCATGTTCTAGCACAGTCATGCCGAGCACTGTGCCTAGCTCTGTGGCTAGGGTGCCTGATGCAGGTACCACGTAGACGAGGAGGTGAAGACAGGAGCCATCAAGGAACCTGACTGGTCTGAACCGGCAGGTGGTGACAGCCTATTTTGTTGTGATTGGGAGGGCAGGTTGCAAAATCAGAGAAAGAAGGAGCACTAGTACCTGTGGGAGCTCAGCGACATCAAGATTTTTCCCTTCTTAGGAGTGTACATTTGGAGGAAGTCACCTCTGGGACGTGGAAGATATTCCTTTTCTTTGAATATCTAATGGGAAGTGGGAGAATCCCCAAGAGTTTAAAAATGGACTTTGTATCAATCTGCCATTTGGATGCCAAGCCAGATTAAATTTAATGTGGAGACATTAAAGCGATGTGAAATGGCACCCCAGTGTTGCGTAATAGTCTATAGAATTACCCCACATGCATACAACCACCTGTCCAGATTCAAACCTCTACTATACTGATCAATTTTACCTACCTCTTGTCAGAATGGAAGAGACCCGTCTCATCACTGATGTTCAGGATTCCATCCTGTCCAGCTGGCTCGGGGACTTCTCAGTCATTACCTTCTCTTTCTTCTGTGTCCTCAACCCCCTGCTTTGCCTTGATCTCTTTCCCAACAGCTTTTTAAATATACCCTAGTCTCTTCCATCTTAATAAGCTTTCATCATTTGCCAAATTATCTTTGCATTAGCCCCTTGTTTGTAACTAGAACACTGACCAAAGCCTTCAGGAGTGGTCCTGCTCTGTTGTCTGCCAGAATAACTGCTTATGACCTGAGCAACCAGTAGCAATATCAACCATAGAAATGTCTGGGAGCATAATGGAATGCTAGAGCCCAAAGCCAATCTGCCTTGAAGACATAATCATGACTACCTATAGTATGCCTCAATTCACAGTCTGCTTTGGTTATCCCCAGAGGTCCAAACCTCTGAGAATGTTTGCCACCACTTGAACTTCCATTTATGTTCCTCTCTGTTTACCCCTAATGGGTCCCAATCCCACAGCCTTCCCCGTCACCTCAAACCCCGTCACCTCAAACCCCATCACCGTGCCTTCTGGAATTCCTGCTCTGTGACTGGCCAACTCCTCTTTGTCTCAGCCAGCTCAGGTTGCTATAACAAACCATTGACTGGGTCTCTGAAGTAGCAGACACTTATTTCTCGCAAGTTCTGGAGTTTGAGAGGTCTGAGATGAAGGTGCTGGCAGATTTGGTCCCTGGCGAGGGCTCCCTTCCTGGCTTGCTCACGGTTGCTTTCTTGCTGTATCCTCACATGGTGGAGCGAGAGCGAGCTCCAGCCTCTTCCTCTTACATGGACACTAACACCATCATGAGGCTTCACCCTCATGACCCTATCTAAGCCCAATTAACTCCCAAAGGCCTTACCTTCATATACCATCACATTGGGGATTAAGACTTCAACATATACATTTTAAAAACATTATTTTGAACACATACATTTTGAAAAACATTTAGTGCATACATTAGGCCCCCGGCTCCCCTCTCTAATTCATGTCGTTTTTGCATGCAGAGTACATTCATTCCATCCCAACAACCCCAAAGTCTGAACTTGTTCCAGCATTAACTCTAAAGTTTGAAATCCAAAGTCTCACCTAAATATCATTGAAATCAGAGATAGGTGAGACTTGAGGTACAGTTCATCCTGAAGCAAAATTCATCTCCAGCTATGAAACCGTGAACCTGGATATGTTTTGTGTTTCCAAAATATGATTGTGGAGAAGGCATAGGGTTAGATATTTCCATTCAAAAAGAGATAGTGAAGTAGGTGGTGATGAGCCTCAAGGAAGTCAAAAACCTAGCAAGGCAAAATCCACTACATCTTTTTTTTTTTTTTTTTTTTTTTTTTTTTTTTTTTTTTTTTTTTTGAGATGGAGTCTCACACTGTCAGCCGGACTGGAGTGTAGTGGTGTGATCTTGGCTCACTGCAACCTCCTCCTGGGTTCAAGTGATTCTCCTGCCTCAGCCTCATAAGTAGCTGGGATTACAGGCGCCTGCCACCACGCCCAGCTAATTTTTTGTATTTTTAGTAGAGATGGGGTTTCACCATGTTGGTCAGGCTGGTCTCAAACTCCTGACATCAGGTGATCCACCCACCTCAGCCTCCCAAAGTGCTGAGATTACAGGTGTGAGCCACTCTGCCCAGCCCCCACTGCATCTTTAGATGGAGAATAATCTTGCGGTTTGATGCTCTGCCTTCTCAACCCACAGGACCCACTGGGGCTGCTATCCTGCCTCGTCAGCTCTGCCAGGAGGCAGGGTGGGGGTTGTGCTCCAAGACTTCCGGCAGCCCCTCCCTCAAGGTTCCAGGTGACCACAGTCTGACTTATTGAAATAGAAACTCTTTCCCACCCTTCAAAATAGGAGGAGGCAGCCCTGATGGTCTCTGCAGAGACTTCATGGTCATTCTTCCCTTGTATGAAGAAGGGTGCGTCCAGTGGAATAGCTCTGTGGTCTGTTTCTGCAGGGTCAAATAATCTAAAAACCTTCCTTCATTTCCGCCCATTTCCCCCTCCATCCTCAAATCTTTTTAAACTATTTCTTCCAATCAAGGCCTCTAACAGAAACCTGGCTGGTATCTCAGCATACAACTTTCCCTGAAGCCTTTCAATTGGAACATTTTTTCCTCTTCTTAGTTCTCATCACCATTTCTGAATGATTAGGCTCTCTCTCTCTTTTTCTTTTGCAAAATTTCATGCTTATACCATCTGATTGATTCTATCATGGTATCAGTCAGAGTCCCAGCTAGGAAACAGATGGCACACTCAAAGTAGGAATATTCAAAGTGGGGTTTAAAAAAGGAGCATTTACACCATACAAGTAGACTATAGAGAAACTACGAGGAATAGTGCAGGAACCTGGAACTAGTAAGAGTGGTCACCTCAAGGGAGGCATTAGGGAGTTGTCATCAAAACCTAGAGTAAGAGATCCATGTAGAATTGGCTGCTGTATTAGTCCGTTTTCATGCTGCTGATAAAGACATACCCAAGACTGGGTCATTTATAAAGAGAAAGAGATTTAATGGAATCACAGTTTCACATGATTGGGGAGGCCCTCCTAATCATGGCAGAAGGTAAAGGTGCCTTTTACATAGTGGCAGACAAGAAAGAAATGACAGCCAAGCAAAAGAGGAAACCCCTTACAAAACCATCAGATTTTGTGAGACTTATTCACTACCATGAGAACAGTATGGGGGAAACTGCCCCCACGTTTCAATTCTCTCCCACCAGGTCCCTCCCACAATATGCGGGAATTATGGGAACTATAATTCAAGATGAGATTTGGTGGGGGCACAGAGCCAAATCACATCAGCTGCCTTGAGCATTTAATGACCTGTAGCCAGGGAACAATTTGAGGCAACCTGGGGAATAAGATATCAGGCCTTCCTCCCTTTAATCTCCCAAAAGTTTCCCCATTGGCTGAACCCCACCAGAAACCAGGGCGCAATGGAGTTTTTTGTGGTGTTCCATGGGGGACTCAGTGGGGCACAGAGCAAGTGCAGAGCTGATCTGATGAGCATACAGACATGGCTCACAGCAATCATTCTCTTCTTTTCCTCACCGCTGTGGTCTACTGACCTCCTGTTCTATTAGACATTTAATAACTTATTATTAAAATTTAAAACCTTATTTTCTCTCCTTCTGTCATGTTTTTTGGCCTGGTAAAACCCCAGTCTGTGATGACTCAACCATCCACGCACGTTTCAGTGCTTACAGACAGACAGCTGAACATTGCGGGAGGAGAGTGATGCAGCCAGGCAGACTCGTGGCTTCCCTTTAAAGAAATCGTATAAAACTCCAAGGGGCCACTCAACCCTGACTGACAACTCACCTTGCCTGCATTTGTTTTGTAAGTTGTTTTTCTCACTCTTTTTTTTTTTTTTTTTGAGACGGAGTCTCGCTCTGTCACCCAGGCTGGAGTGCAGTGGCGCGATCTCGGCTCACTGCAAGCTCCGCCTCCCGGGTTCCCGCCATTCTCCCGCCTCAGCCTCCCAGTAGCTGGGACTACAGGCGCCCGCCACCTCGCCCGGCTAGTTTTTTGTATTTTTAGTAGAGACGGGGTTTCACCGTGTTAGCCAGGAGGGTCTCGATCTCCTGACCTCGTGATCCACCCGCCTCGGCCTCCCAAAGTGCTGGGATTACAGGCTTGAGCCACCGCGCCCGGCTTCTCACTCTTTAAGTGAACTATTTTCTGCCTTTTCCTTTCTCCTTAAACTTCTCATTTCTCCTTCCTATACTTTCATCCCTACTCTTAACTTTGCCTCCTATTTCATTTAAATGTAGCAATCATCAGCGAGGAGTCTCTTCATCTTTACACTTCCAAGTCCAGAAATCTACCTGCATTTAAATCTATGTCCTTCTCTCTAGAGGGAGAAAGATCATTTTTATAAAAGTGCAATGCCCATGTTTACCTATGTGACAAACCTGCACATCTTGCACATGTATCCTGAACTCAAAATTAAAATTAAAATTAAAAAAGTGCAATGCCTCTACTCTTTCATTTGGGCTCTGAATCCCATATCTTTTTGGCCTTCTCACAAACACTGATTAGATCTCCACCTTCAGCTTACTTCTCTCTCTTTCAACTGGAACCATTTCTGCACAAATATTAACGATCTTTTGTACCTTGTATCTGAAGGAACTAGAGTCGGTCTTCTGACTTTGCCCTTCCTTCCACTCTAACTTTATTTCTCTACATCACTTCTTCTGAGTTGGTTTTTTATACTCCTCTCCTTGATTTCCTTCTATGTAATTGGCAACTTTTCCTCAGGCTCCCTTTTTGGAATCTCCTGCTCTATCCACCCTCTAACTGGAGGCGCATCCCAGAGACAGTCCTGTAATTTCCCTTCTTCAGAGCCCCCATTCATTCTTTTAAATACAGATAGCCCCAGACTTACACTGGTTTGACTTAATGACTTTCCCACTTTATGATGGTGTGAAACAGATATGCATTTAGCAGGAATGGTACTTCAAGCAAACACACAACCATTCTGTTTTTCACTTTCAGTACAGTATTCAGTAAATTACATGAGATATTCAATACTTCATTATAAAATAGAATTTGTGTGAGATGATTTTGCCCAAGTGTAGGCTAATGTAAGTGTTCTGGGCACGTTTAAGGAAGGCTGGGCTAAGCTGTGATGTTTGGTAGGTTAAATGTACTGAATGCACTTTTGATGTACAGTATTTTCAACTTAATGATGAGTTTATCGGGGCATAAGCCCATGGTAAATCAATGGGCATCTGCTTCAACTACATATCAATGATATTTTTTTCTCTAAGATTATGCACTGGCACAGGGACAAGAAGGAGAGGAGGAATACATGAACTTGAAAACTTGTTTTCTTGAAAACTTCTGCATACTTCCTGATATTATGCCTTTCTGCGTCCCAGTAGAACCCTCATGGATCAGGAGTCTTACAAAACTCCAGCCATTTTCCTGGAGAGAACAGTTTGCATTCTTGTTGGTTAATCTTCATGGCCAAAGGCACAGAAGGAGGGCGGACCTTGGTCTCACCAGTTCCCACTCTTTCCTCCCATCATGGCAGGCCCATGCCAATACTCTTTCCCAGCTAATTGGAACATAGCCCCATAAGCTTTCCCCAAAGAGCTGTCACGTCATCCACTTCCAATTTATTTGGTCTGTCATAGCAGATGAACCTAATTTTCCATCCTTGGCCCCATTTCCTAAATTTAATGATCTTTTCATTAAAGAATCTTTCTACTTCTCCAATTTAGGGAGTCCAATGAAATGGTAAAAAATGTTTTAATATTATGAATCATTCCACAGAACATCTCTAATATCTACATCAACTAACAACTCTTCTTATTTAGGTTGATAATGTGAGTTTTTCTCTAGACTTTTTCCTTTCTGAAGGCTTAAGTTCACAATTTATAAAAATCTATAGCCCTTTCCATCATAAAAGGGGTCAGCCATTGTACTAGTCCATTCTCATGCTGCTATGAAGAAATACTCGAGAGTGGGTAATTTATAAAGGAAAGAGGTTTAATTGACTCACAGTTCACCACAGCTGGGGAGGCCTCAGGAAACTTACGATCATGGCAGAAGGCGAAGGAGAAGCAAAGCACCTCCTTCACAATGTGGCAGGAAGAAGTACAAGCAGGGGAAATGCCAGATGTTTATCAGATCTCGTGAGAACTCACTCACTATCACAAGAACAGCATGGGTGAAACCGCTCCTATGATCGAGTCACTTCCCACCGGGTCCCTCCCACAAAATGTTGGGGATTATGGGAACTACAATTCAAGATGAGATTTGGGCAGGACACAGCCAAACAATATCAGCAATACAATATCTTAGTTGAGATGTACCAAGCTTGCCTACTGTAGGTCTTAGCACAGCACCAAAAACAATAGGCCGGACACAGTGGCTCACGCCTATAATCCCAGCACTTCAGGAGGCTGAGGCAGGTGGATCACCAGGTCAAGAGATCAAGACCATCCTGGCCAGCATGGTGAAACCCCGTCTCTACTAAAAATACAAAAATTAGCTGGGCGTGGTGATGCGCACCTACAGTCCCAGCTACTCGGAAGGCTGAGGCAGGAGAACTGCTTGAACCCGGGAGACAGGGGTTGCAGTGAGCTGTGATAGCGCCACTGGAACTCCAGCCTGGGTGACAGAGCGAGACTCTATCTCAAAAAAACAAACAAACAAACAAACAAACAAACAAACAAACAAACAAACAAAAAACATCCAGGGGTCCTCCTTGCCAGGGTCCAGCAGGTAAGACTGGAATATAGGAAGCTTGTCATATTAATAACAATGTGAAATCCTAGTGCTGATATCAGTCCTGTGCTCCAGCTTGGCGACAGAGTGAGACTCCATTAAAAAAAAAAAAAATTCCATGTAACCTAAACTACACAGAGGTGTGGAATCTTGTTTGCTCTGTTGGATTCCTTGGAGTAAATGTAATTCTCTTAAAGAAGAAATAAGAAGTCTAAAGCAAAAAGTCCAATCTGCTACTTTTCCTTTGGGTTATCAAAAATGTTTCTAGAAATAGATTCTAGAAAATAACTTTTTTTTTCATTTCTCAGCCTCAGATCTTCTTTCCAATTACATAAGAAAATATTCTTGGCAGTGATAATATTTGGTGAGCTCATCAATTTCAGTTAAGAAAAAAAGTTCAGAGAATAATTATGGAGCTCTGTCCTCATGCAATAAGAGCTTGTTTCTCTCTACTTTGATTCAATTCCCATTTACTCCTTAAAATGGATGTGTTTTAAAACTCTCATTCACTCAATAAGATACACTTGGATTCTTTGGATGCTTGATTTAGTAATCATTATCCCTTATATTCTAAACACTTTAGGTCTGAGAATAAAGATGTTTGCCAATCTATATACCAGGACAGTAGTGGTAATAGGCTTCCCAGAAATGAATAGAGGTTTTTACTTTACAACTTCTATTTCTGAAGTCATGGCATGAACATTTATATCCCCAAATCTATTTGCATTATTGTTTTCTTATCCAGCTTAATAAACACTTCCACTAGTACTTCTTTGTTTAAAAATTTTTTCTTTCTCTATACTTTATTGGGGTACACGTGGTATTTGGTTACATGAGTCAGTTCTTTAGTGGTTATTTGTGAGATTTTTGTGCACCCATCACTGAAGCAGTATGCACTGCACCATATTTGTAGTCTTTTATCCCTTGTCCCCCTCCCACTCTTTCCCCCAAGTCCCCAAAGTCCATTGTATCATTCTTATGCCTTTGCATCCTCATGGCTTAGTTCTCACATATCTGTAAAAACATACCATGTTTGGTTTTCCATTCCTGAGTTACTTCACTTAGGGTAATAGTATCCAGTCTCATCCAGGTCACTGCAAATGCTGTTAATTAATTTCTTTTTATGGCTGCATAGTATTATATCATATATATAATATATATATATATATTATATATTATATATATACCGCCGTTTCTTTATCCACTCATTGATTGATGGGCATTTGGGTTGGTTCCGCGATTTTGCAATTGTAAATTGGGCTGCTATAAACGTGTGTGCAAGTATCTTTTTCGAATGATGACTTCTTTTCCTCTGAGTAGATACCCAGTAGTGGGATTGCTGGATCCAATGGTAGTTCTACTTTTAGATCTTTAGGAAATCTCCACACCGCTTTCCATAGTGGCTATACTAGTTTACATTCCCACCAGCGGTGGAGAAGTGTTCCCTGTTTACTGCATCCATGCCAACATGTAGTTTATTGATTTTTTGATTATGGCCATTCTTTCAGGAGTGATGTGGTATTGCGATGTGGTTTTGATTTGCGTTTCCCTGATCATTAGTGCTGTTGAGTATTTATTCAAATGTTTGTCAGCCATTTGCACATCTTCTTTTGAGAATTCTCTATTCATGCCCTTAGTCCACTTTTTGGTGGAATTGTTTTTTTTCTTACTGATTTGTTTGAGCTTGTTGTAGATTCTGGATATTAGTCCTTTGTCAGATGTATGCATTGTGAAGATTTTCTCCCACTCTGTGGGTTGTCTGTTTACTCTGCTGACTGTTCTTTTTGCTGTGCAAAAGCTCTTTAGTTTAATCAGGTCCCAGCTATTTGTTTGCTTTTATTGCATTTGCTTTTGGGTTCTTGGTCATGAAATCATTGCCTAAGCCAATGTCTAGAAGGGTTTTTCTAAAGTTATTTTCTAGAATTTTTATGGTTTCAGGTTTTAGATTTAAGTCCTTAATCCATCTTGAGTTGATTTTTGTATAAGGTGAGAGATGAGGATCCAGTTTCATTCTCCTACATGTGGTTAGCCAATTATCCCAGCACCATTTGTTAAAAAGGGTGCCCTTTCCCCACTTTATGATTTTGTTTGCTTTGTCAAAGATCAGTTGGCTGTAAGTACTTGGGTTTATTCCTGGGTTCTCTATTCTGCTCCATTGGTCTATGTGCCTATTTTTATACCAGTACCATGCTGTTTTGGTGACTATGACCTATAGTATAGTTTGAAATCAGGTAGTGTGATGCCTTCAGATTTGTTCTTTTTGCTTAGTCTTGCTTTAGCTATGCAGGCTCTTTTTTGGTTCCATATGAATTTTAGGATTTTTTTCTCTAATTTTGTGAAGAGTGATGGTTGTATTTTGATGGGGATTGTACTGAAGTTGTAGATTGCTTTTGGCAGTATAATCATTTTCACAATATTAATTCTAACCATCCTTGAGCATGGGATGTGTTTCCATTTGTTCATGTCATCTATTATTTCTTTCAGCAGTGTTTTGTAGTTTTCCTTGTAGAGGTATTTAGCCTCCTTGTTTAGTATATTCCTAAGGTTTTTTTTTTTTTTTTTTCAGCTATTGTAAAAGGGTTTGAGTTCTTGATTTGATGATTCTCCACTTGATCTCTGTTGGAGTACAAAAGAGCTACTGATTTGTGTGCATTAATCTTGTATCTGGAAACATTGCTGAATTCTTTTATCAGTTCTAGGAGCTTTCTGGAGGAGTCTTTCAGGTTTTCAAGGTAAATGATCATATTTTCAGCAAACGATGACATTTTGGCTTCCTCTTTACTGATTTGGATGCCCTTAATTTCTTTCCCTTGTCTGATTGCTCTGGCTGGGACTTCCATACTATGTTGAAGAGGAGTGGTGAGAGTGGGTCTCCTTGTGTTGTTCCCATTCTCAGAGACAATGCTTTCAACTTTTCCCTGTTCAGTATTATATTGGCTGTGGTTTGCCATAGATGGCTTTTATTATATTAAAGTATGTCCTTTCTAGGCCAATTTTGCTGAGAGTTTTAATCATAAAGGGATCCTGGATTTTGTTGAATGCTTTTTCTGCATCTTATTGAGTTAATCATGTGGTTTTTGTTTTTAATTCTGCTTATATGGTGTATATTGACTTGTGTATTTTTGAACCATCCCTGCATCCCTGGTATGAAGCCCACTTGATCATGGTGGATTACCTTTTTGATATGTTGTTGGATTCACTTAGCTAGTATTTTATTAAGGATTTTAGCGTAAATGTTCATCAAGGATATTGGTCTCTGGTTTTCTTTTTTGGTTATGTTCTTTCCTTGTTTTGGTACTAGGGTGACGCTGACATCATAGAATGAATTAGAGAAGGTTTTTTTTTCTCTTTCTTGTGGAATAGTGTCAAAAGGATTGGTACCAATTCTTCTTTGAATGTCTGATAGAATTCTGCTGTGAATCTGTCTGGTCCTGGACTTTTTTTTGTTGTTGGTAATTTTTAAATTAGCATTTCAATCTCACTGCTTGTTATTGTCTGTTCAGGATATCTAATTCTTCCTGATTTAAGCTAGGAAGGTTGTGTTTTTACAGGAAGTTATCCATCTTTTCCAGGTTTTCTAGTTTGTGCGTATACAGGTGTTCATAGTATCCTTGAATGATCTTTTGTATTTCTGTGGTGTCAGTTGTAGTATCTCCTGTTTTGTTTCTTAGTGAGGTTATTTGGATTTTCTCTCTTCTTGTGTTGGTCAATCTTGCTAATGATCTATCAATTTTATTTATCTTTTCAAAGAACCAGGCTTTAAATTTATCTTTCATATTTTTTTGTTTCAATTTCACTTAGTTCTGCTCTGATCTTGGTTATTTTTTTCTTCTATTGGGTTTGGGTTTGGTTTGTTCTTGTTTCTCTAGTTCCTTGAGGTGCGACCTTAGATTGTCTGTTTGTGTTCTTTCAGACTTTTTGATGTAGGCCTTTAGGGCTATGAACTTTCCTCTTATCTGTATCCCAGAGGTTTTGATAGGCTGTGTCATTATTGTCATTCAGTTAAAGAATTTTTTATTTCTTTCTTGATTTTGTTTTTGACCCAATGCTCATTCAGGACCAGGTTATTTAATTTCCATGTATTTGCATGGTTTTGAAGGTCCCTTTTGCAGTTGTTTCTGTTTTTTTTTTTTTTTCCACTGTGGTCTGAGAGAGTGCTTGATATAATTTCAATTTTCTTAAATTTATTGAGGCTTGTTTTGTGGCCTATCACATGGTCTATCTTGGAGAGAGTTCTATGCCCTGCTGAATAGAATGTGTATTCTGCAGTTGTTGGATGAAATGCTCTATATATATCTGTTAAGTCCATTTGTTCAAAGGTATAGTTAAATCCATTGTTTCTTTGTTGACTTTCTGGCTTGATGAGCCATCTATTGCTGTCAGTGGAGAACTGAAGTACTCCACTATTACTGTGTTGCTGTCTATCTCATTTCTTAAGTATATTAGTAATTGTTTCATAAATTTAGGAGCTCCAGTGTTAGATGTATATATGTTTAGGATTGTGATATTTTCCTGTTGGATAAGGCCTTTACCATTATATAATGTCCCTCTTTGTCTCTTTTAATGGCTGCTGTTTTAAAGTTTGTTTTGTCTGATATAAGAATATCTACCCCTGAACACTTTGGGTGTCCATTTGCATGAAATGCCTTTTTCCACCCCTTTACTTTAAGTTTGTGTGAATCCTTATGTGTTAGGTGAGTCTCCTGAAGGCTGCAGATAGTTCGTTGGTGAGTTCTTATCCACTGTGGTTCTGTATCTTTTTTTTTTTTTTTTTTTTTGAGATAGAGTTTCGCTCTTGTTGCCCAGACTGGAGTGCAATGGTGTGGTCTTGGCTCACTGCAACCTCTGCCTCCCGGGTTCAAGCAATTCTCCTGCTTCAGCCTCCTGAGTAACTGGGATTACAGGCACCTGCCACCATGCCTGGCTAACTTCTATATTTTTAGTAGAGAAGGGCTTTCACCATGTTGACCAGGCTGATCTTGAACTCCTGACCTGAGGCGATCCACCCACCTTGACCTCCCAAAGTGCTGGGATTACAGGCATGAGCCACCACACCAGCTGGTTCTACATGTTTTAAGTGGAGCATTTAGGCCATTTATAATCAATGTTACTATTGAATTGTGAGGTACGGTTGCATTCAACATGCTCTTTGTTGTTTGCGAATTTTGAATTTTTTTGTTTTTGCTTTTTAACTTACATTTTTGTCTTATAAGTTCTGTGTGATTTATGCTTTATTGAGGTTCCATTTTGATGTGTTTCCAGGATTTGTTTCAAGATTTAGAGCTCCTTTTAGCAGTTCTTGTAGTGGTGGCTTGATAGTGGTGAATTCTGTTAGTATTTGTTTGAAAACAACTGTATCTTTCCTTCATACATGATACTTAATTTTGCTGATACAGAATTCTTGGCTGATAATTGTTTTGTTTAAGGAGGCTGAAGGTAGGGCCCAATCCCTTCTAGCCTGTAGGGTTTCTGCTGAGAAATCTGCTATTAATCTGATAGGTTTTCTTCATAGGTTACCTGGTGCTTCTGTCTCATAGCTCTTAAGATTCTTTCCTTCGTTTTAACTTTGTGTAACCTGATGACAATGTGCCTAGCGGTGAAGATCTTTTTGCGATGTATTTCCCAGGTGTTCTTCGTGCTTCTTGTATTTGCATGTCTAGGTTTCTAACCAGGCTGGGGAAGTTTTCCTCGTTTATTCACCAAATATGTTTTCCAAGCTTTTAGAATTGCCTTCTTCCTCAGGAGCACCGATTGTTCTTAGGTTTGGTCATTTACCATAATCCCAATCTTCTTGGAGGCTTTGTTCATATTTTCTCGTTCTTTTTTCTTTGTCTTTGTTGGATTGGGTTAATTCGAAGTCCTTGTCTTTGAGCTCTGAATTTCTTTCTTCTACTTGTTCAATTCTATTGCTGACACTTTCTAGAGCATTTTGCATTTCTAGAAGTGTGTCCAATGTTTCTTGAAGTTTTGATTGTTTTTTTCTTTAAACTAGCTATTTTCTCAAGTATTTCTCCCTTAATTTATTGTATCATTTTTTGGATTTCCTTGCATTGGGCTTTTCCTTTCTCTGGTGCCTCCATGATTAGCTTAATAACTAACCTCCTGAATTCTTTTTCAGATGAATCAGGAAATTCATCTTGGTTTGGATTCATTGCTGGTGAACTAGTGTGATTTTTTGGGGATATTGAAGAGCTTTATTTTGTCATATTACAAGGGTTGGTTTTCTGGTTCCTTCTCATTTGGGTAGACTCTGTCAGCGGGAAAGTCTAGGGCTGAAGGCTGTTGTTCAGGTTTTTTTCCCCCCCAACAGAGTGTTCCCTTGATGTAGTACTCTCCCCCTTTTCCTATGGATGTGGCTTCCTGTCAGTCAAACTGCAATAATTGTTGTCTCTTTTCTGAGTCTAGCCACCCAGCGAGTCTAACCGGCTCCGGGCTGGTACTGGGTGTTGTCTGCACAGAGTCCTGTGATTTGAATCGTCTATGGGTCTCTCAACCATGGATATGAGCACCCATTCTGGTGGAGGTGGCAGAGGATACAATGGACTCCGTGAGAGTCCTTAGCTTTGGTGGTTTAATGCTCTATTTTTGTGCTGGTTGGCCTCCTGCCAGGAGGTGGTGCTTTCCAGAGAGCATCAGCTGTAGTAGTGTGGAGAGGCACCAATGGTGGGCAGGGCCCTAGAACTCCCAAGATTAAATGCCCTTTGTCTTCTGCTACCAGGGTGGATAGGGAAGGACCATCAGGTGGGGGTGGGGCTAGGTGTGTCTGAGCTCAGACTCTCCTTGGGTAGGTCTTGCTGCAGCTGCTGTGGGAGATGTGGGTGAGATTCCCAGGTCACTGGAGTTGTGTACCTAGGAGGATTATGGCTGCCTCTGCTAAGTCATACAGATTATCAGGGAAGTGGGGGAAAGCTGGCAGTCACAGGCCTCACCCAGCTCCCATGCAAAGACATAAGGGCTGGTCTCACTCCCACCATGCCTCCCCCAACAGCCTGCTTCCAGGTGGAGGGCAAGGAAGAGCTTGAAAACTTTCCTGAGGCTTTCCGCCTCCCAGCTGCGAAAGAAAGGGGCTTTAGTTCTTCCCCTTCCTGTGAAGTCTGCATGCCAGATTCACACCCTCCCTCAAGTTCTGGCCAGGAGGCTTCTTACCCAGTTCAAATTGTTACAAAGGCCAGCTAGAGAATTCCTTCTCCCTGTGGAGTTTTACCCCCTGCTCCTCTGGCCACCCTCCCGATGGATCCCTGTGGTACCAGCCAGGAATGGGCTGCTCGGGGACCCAGCAAGCTCCCAGGGCCTTTCTGCTGCTTCCTCTACTCCTATATTTCCCTGGGCTTGGCTTTTTAACTTGACTCAGTACCAGGTAAAGTCAGAAACTTCTCCCACAAACAGAGCTCAGCTTCTCCAGCGGGGGTGTGTTTTCAGGAGAGGAGGGTCTCCCTTTCCCACTTCCGTAGTTGGGGTACTCAAAGTATTGGGGTGTCTTCCAGGTCCTGCACAAGCAGTCATCTTCCTTCAGAGGGTCTGTGGGTCCTCTCAGGATTGCTGGTTTGTTCTTGCAGTTGATCTGGAGCTAAAATTCACATTACAAACCTCCACATGCTGCTCTGTCCAGAGCTGCAATCTAGTCCTGCCTCCCGTTCGCCACGATCCCTGCAACTTCTTAGTTTAAAATTTGTCTTGACTATATGAGATTTAAAAAATAATGTGACCAAATGATTTGTGAATATTCTATTTTATATGCTGTCTTGTTTAGTATGTCAGAATTTATTATTTTTTACTCTTTCCCCAAAGCCTGAAAGAAGGGAAGAACAGTTTCTACATTTTCCCTATGAGACCTACTCATGATATATTCAGTTGTCAGTAATGTCTGACACCAGAAATGTCAGGGGGCTTCTAAAGAGAGCTCATTAAAGTAAAGCTATTGAAGATATGTGGAAAGAAAAAAATGTTAATCAGATTAAGTCAACTTAATTATTTAATTTCACTTGTTGAACTGTCAGTATAAAGAAATCTGGGTCTGATATGTTAAAGGTTAAGATAAATAGCAACCAGTCTATTTCAAGGAGATCTAATATTTCCATGCCAATAGTAGGAGGTAAGGAAGAACTAGGTACTAGGTAACCTGCAACATTAATCCTGTATTAGAAAATATTTTTCCCAAACTACCATTCAGTAATACTAATTTATGTTTATATAGCAACGTGGGTGGTTTCCTTGTTTGATCCAATGAGCCACGTCCTTAAGATTTGACACAGGGATAAATAATTCCAAATTTTTCCCAGGTAAGGCTTTAATACCAGCAATAATTTGTCTAATTATTTCTCTGGTGTTGAACACAAATTAACAATTTTCCCCTTTTTAGATATAATAACAAAATCATTTTAACTTTTTCTAGTTAAATAACACAGTAATGAGCATCTTTGCTTATAAAATCATACTTCGTGTAAGTTATTTTCTTGACAGTGCAATTTCAAGTCAAAAGTTAGTATCTAGAAAAAAATCCCACAGGAAAAAATAGGTCAAGATTATAGTGAGGCAGGAAAACAAGAAAAAACTCCCAAAACAAGGTGCTATTTTTAAAATCTCATAAAAACAAGAGAAGAGAAAATTCTGTGAGCTTGAAAAAAAGTTAGTAAAGCTAACGAACCAATCTTTCTTGTAAAATTTGGGAAAATAAAAAGAAGCAGTAAAAACGTATTGTGATGAATCCCATGATCTAACAAAGAGAAAAGAAGGTGCATGCTGCAAAGACATGTTTAGGAAAAGAAAAAGGAGTGTGTGTGTGTGTTTGTGTGTGCAATTTCTAGCTCTATCCATAAAGAGGTCAAGAAACAATGACCAGTCCACTATGAACACACATTCACAGCATCCAGACTATGGTCTCAAAGATCATTTCCATTTTTTAAAAAGAGGGGTTCTTGGAAAATTGACTGTGGACAGGAAGCATACAAAATGAAACTGGAACATTTTGACATACCAGATAGCAAAGAAGCTATAAAAAGCTACTAGGTTTGTGTCAAAAGGACACAAGAGTCAATTCAAAGAGGCTTGTATTCACCAAGGGTAGGAGAATTTGAGCCTTAATAAAGACACAGCTTTCAATGGGTTAAAAACTATCAAATATGTTTAAACCTGAGAGTCCATAATGGCTATCAACAAGAGAATATCAATCATTTATCCTGCCTTTTCTATATAGCCCCTATCCCTGGGTAATGAAGTAGCAGATGAGCGGAAGTGTTGTTTTACAAAATTATTACAGCCAATAAGTGAAGACAAAATGACAGAATTAAAATATTACCATTTGTAAACTCCAGTAAATTAAAGCATCCTAGGCATTGAGCATCAAAGGCTGCTAACATCAAGAAAGAGAAAGACATAATGTGCTTCATGATGAATGAACACACCACCACTCTAACCTTGCCAAAGGGATCAAACTGATTCTGATCAAGACTCTGGATCCAGCTGCCAATATGCAGACAAAGGCAACATGTTGCCCTGAAGCATGAGAACTCACTTAGCAAAAGCCAAGCAATGGGAAACTACAGCTCACATGAGTAGGCTCTTCCAACAAATGAGTTAGAAGAGAAGAAAAAAGATAGATAGAAGAAAGAAAAAAGGTATCAATATTAAGAAATGAGAAGGCTAAACTAAAGTATCTAGGGATGTAAATTAGGATAACAAAACAATACAGAAATAATGTAAGGAAGTGAGTCCTCTAAAAGCTGTAAGAGTAATTCCTCATGGAGGGAGAGAGCTGTGGTTGGTCCTGGACACTCTGGGGGCTTCTGGAGTGGCTGGAGAGTTCTTTTTCTTCTTTGTCTTTCTTTCTTTTCTTTTCTTTTCTTTCTTTCTTTTTTTTTTTTTTTTTTTGAGTCAGGGTCTCACTCTATCGCCCAGACTGGAGTGCACAGATGCGATCTCAGCTTACTGCAGCCTCTGCCTCTGGGTTTCAAGTGATTCTCCTGCCTCAGCCTCCTGAGTAGCTGGGATTACAGGCATGTGCCAACACACCTGGCTAATTTTTGTATTTTTAGTAGAGATGGGGTTTTACCATGTTGGCCAGGCTGGTCTCGAACTCCTGGCCTCACGTGATCTACCTGCCTTGGCCTCCCAAAGTGCTGAGATTACAGGGGTGAGCCACCGGGCCTGGTCTCTTTTTTTTTTTTTTGAGATGGAGTCTCACCGTGTCGCCCAGGCTGGAATGGAGCGGGGCAATCTCGGCTCACTGCAACCTCCGCCTTCCAGGTTCAAGTGATTCTCATGCCTCAGCCTTCTGAGTAGCTGGGATTACAGGTGCCCATCACCTCACCCAGCTAATTTATTTTTATTTTTAGTAGAGACAGGGGTCTTCCCATGTTGGTTAGGCTGGTCTCCAACTCATGACCTCAAGTGATCTGCCCGCCTTGACGTCCCAAAGTGCTGGGACTACAGGCATGAGCCACTGCGCCCGGCCTGGATAGTTATTTTTCTTCATCTGTGAAGTGGATACATAGATCTTAAAAGAGACAAAATCAGAAAAAACTGGCTGATTTGCAAGCAAGAATGGAAAAGAATAGTGTAATGTAAGTTCAAGTACTTGTAGGATTGAAAAGAGAACTGTTTCTCAAACCTAATCATTAAAAGACAAAATTGAGGAATTTTTCTTTTTTGCTTCATCATCCACTGACTCAGAAGCCTAGAGGAATTTTTGGAATACAACCTAACTTTACATCTCAAGGAACTAGGAAAAGAAGAACAGACTAAATCCAAAGTTAGCAGAAGGAAGGAAATAATAAAGATCAGGCAGAAATAAAGACTAGAAAAACTACAGAAAAAAATCAACAAAAATAAGAGTTCATTTTTTGAAAAAATAGAGAAACCCTCAGTAGACTAAGAAAAAAGGGAGGAGTTTAAATAAATAAAATACAAATAAATGTGGAGGCTCATTAAATCTTAGCATTAAGATGAGGTTCAAATAAGAGCATGGTTGTCATATTCATTGTTAAAATTTCTGAAGCGATTAAGGTTTTCCCAGTAAATTCTTTTAGTTGATAAAATGGCTGAAGAAAAAGAGACTAAATATGTAACTCTCCTATCTCTGTCTCATAAACACGATACACATGCACGTATATTAGGTGTGGGACATGGAACAAGGAAATTGACTGGAATAAAATAGGCAATAAACTATCTAGATTTTTGAGATAATTTGGTGTGCAAAGGGCCATCACTTGGACTAAAAGAGGCTGTAGGTGACACTTAAAAAGCCATATAGGCACCCATACTTCTGCTAGAAGGAAGCTGGCTAAGAAAGCTGCTCAGCTCCCAAGGAAGACATTTTCTTCTATGCTCTCTCAAGCTGTGGTCAAGGACGATAATGGACAACAGGAGGACCCCTCAGAGAGCTGAGCAAAGGGGCACAGAGAACAATGGGCTGGGAAGGTCATGCCAGAGAGGACAGCACATCTCACCCTGAATACGAGCCCCTTAGCACATATGCTCTGCACAACTTTGGAATTGTTATTTACTAATGCCTTCCCCTATTGCTGCTCTTTCCGGAGAAGATAGTGTACAGGTGTTATCCCTTCCCATTGCCTTTTCGGAATGTAAAGAGCAGATACTTTGTCTCTAGTTATCAAATCTCCAGATCAAAAGTCAGGTCTAGACCCAATGTAGAGGCTGCTCTGTGTCACTTGGAGATGCTGAACTTTGAGAACAGTGATTGGATGGAAATTTTAGATATGTCCTTTGGGGAGAGGTTGAGTGTGATTTGCACTGAGAAGGAAGAGGAAAATAAATATTTGGCAGGCCCTGAAAAATTGCATGACCGCTTATCAGTTTCTGGGTTTCTATTTTATTGGAGAAATTGTGTTTCCTAAATCTATCAAGCTCAAGTGCGGTTATGAGATTTACCTTAGGCGATGTAGTGTGAGTGGAAGTGATGTGTTTCACGTCTAAGAGGAAGACTTTAAATCTGATGTGTGCTTCTCCATACTCCTCCCCCACCCATTCTGCTATAATTACTGAAAATATTCCAGTAGTATATCATACTATGTTACTGACTGAAGACACAAGTGATGAAGTTATCTGAAAAATATTTTAAGGGAAAAGATAGCATTATCTTCCTCTGGAAAGGTTTTTTCGTTTCCTTTCCAGGGGCACTAGAAACAAGGATTCCTTTAATCAGTTCCCCTATAGCTCTGGCATGTTGTCACAATTGTGACTCAATCCATGAATAGCTACTTTTTGATAACAAATGCTTCTAGAGAAAGAGGTGCCATACAGAGAGCTAAAATCTCTTGATTCTTTTCAATACTCTTAACCTAGCAATTCTTTACATTTTGTTATTTATTAAAAGGAAGTTGATTCTATAAAGTATACATATTTCAAAACAACATGTTGTGCATGATAAACATATACCATTTTTCTTTGTCAATTAAAAAGTTTGTTTAATGTCTAAAAAAAGGAAGATACCTTTCGCTGGAGTGGTGGAATGACTTATCTCGTCTTCTGTTACTGTTAGCTGAAGTAAACTTTTATTATCTGTATTTCCAAGTTCTCTAGGGGGCATTCTCTATGTTGTCCAGGTAATGACTATATTTGGTTTCCTTAATGATCACCTGTGCATTATTATTTACTATAACAACATTTTTCTAATTTGTCATGTTTTTGTTTTTCCCTTGCTTTCTAAAAACTCAAATTTGAAGCTTAATCACATTGGTCCAGCTGAATCTTTGTTGATTTTACACATAATTTTATTGTTCTATGTTCTTGCAAGTGTCCTGTAATAAATCAATTTTAAATACAAAGATAAAGAGGCAAGACACAAGTAATTCACCAAAAACACAAGATGCAAATTAAAAAATGGAAATGGTTGATCTTATTTTGAGGGAACAGGATTAAACATCACACAAATCAAATGAACATGCAAAACATAACTTTGAATATTCAAGAAGTCATTGATAATATTCCAGATATTACTCAATATAATTTTTATCTGAATAACTCCCTCGCTGCTTTTGTTTCTTTTTAATTTTTTGAAAGAAAATAGAGAGTTTCTGATAATACTTTATTAAGTTGTGCATTAACCAGATAAATGACACTAGCTGTTATCATGCAATCATAGTCTAAATTTTTAGTCTAGATTGCCTAGCACTTATATAATTCATTGCCGTATTTGTCCCTGAAGTCAATAGTTCTATGCCAGCTCAGTTACGCCGTCTGTTTCATGACTTTGTAAGCTTCTAATTGCCTATATTAAATTCTCTCTCTTTTTTTTTTTTTGAGATGGAGTCTCACTCTGTTGCCCAGGCGGGAGTGCATTGGCGTGATCTCAGCTCACTGTAAGCTCTGCCTCCCGGGTTCACGCCATTCCCCTGCCTCAGCCTCCCAAGGGGACTACAGGCACCCACTACCATACCCAGCTAATTTTTTGTATTTTCAGTAGAGACGGGGTTTCACCATGTTAGCCAGGATGGTCTCAATCTCCTGACCTCTTGAACTGCCCACCTCGGCCTCCCAAAGTGTATTAAATTCTTAATTCACTCAGAGTGATTTCTCTTTCCTGAATCAAACATTGACTGATATAATCTTTGTTTCCACTGAATTTACTTTAATGTTTATTTGAAAGCCATGATGGAAATGCATTCTTTTGCCTGCCAAAGTTAGTACTCTCTTCTTTTTTTAACCCCCTCCTATTTTATCTATGTGGTTTGAATGAGTGTTGCCATGTTATTAGATACCCAACACCCAAGACTACTTTTGGTTGGCCCAGGGATGGCCAATTCAACTGACCAAAGATGAATCAAGCAAAGCTGGAATCCCTAAATTTGAGTCTGGAGAACAAGTTTTGAGTTTTCTCTATTGGTAAAGCTGTGAGATGTAAGACATAGCAGTTTCCAGCAGCCATTTTTCCCACCCTTGTGAAGGAAGCTGCTCTGATAGAATAAAGCTGACACATTGAGAGGAATGGAGATAAAAGGCAGAAAACTTTTCCTTTCAACTTTGAGAATCAGTGAAATTTTGCTCTTCTCAGACTTAATGGAGTCAATAGAGATGTGTTTCTATCATGTACAACCAAAAACCTAATTTCTTGAATTAGGAAAAAATCAGGTCATGTGAAACCACTCAGCGGAAATGACTATTCTTCAGTTGGCCAATATATGGATGCTAGACTTTCAGGAAAAGGAGTTGATTAAGTGGTAGCAATTACTAAGTGGTCAGTAGAGATGTTAGAGCTTATATTTTTCTTTTTTGTTGTTGTTGTTGATATGATAAAGTTTAACTGGCAGTATTTTTTCTTAATAATACAAAAAATAATGCATCATATAGTAATCAAAGGAATCACAGATTTGATGAAATACAGTAGATACTACCAGAATACTTTGGGAAAGCTGGTAACTAAACATCTCAGGGAATGAATATGAGATTGATCCTTATCCATCTTAACACTTAATTCAATACCAACCCATATACCAGGTAAAAAAAATCCACTGGTCCTATAATTTCACAGTTGCATTCTAATTCCCAAATAGAGCTTATATTTTTCATATTAGTCAGAAAAGATAGATGCACATCCCTTGGTGCTTCTTCCATTTAATCTTTATTGACAAACACTTACGATTAAAGGTAGGTGAAATTAAGATGGTAGAGTTTAGATGGTTAATAAATATGGCACAGTAAATAACATCTTAAATTATTCTTTTTGTCCCAATAACATGATTGTGATGGATGCAGTATAAAAACCAGAAACCAAAAATTACATAGTCAAGGTAAATATTAAATACTGAAATTTTCACAGACCAAGGCAGGGAGTGGTGGCTCACACCTAAAATCCCAGAACTTTGGGAGGCCAATGTGCGTGAATCACTTCAGCTCAGAAATTTGAGACCAGCCTGGTCAACATGGTGAAACTCTGTCTCTAGTAAAAATACAAAAATTAGCCCGACATGGTGGCTTATGCCTGTAGTCCCAGCTACTTGGGAGGTTGAGGCAAGAGGAACACTTAAACACGGGAGGCAGAGGTTGCAGTAAGCCAAGATCACGCTGCTGAACTCCAGTCTGAGTGACAGAGCAAGACTCTCTCAATTAAAAAAAAAAATTTCACAGACCAGAAGTAGAATAGAAACTCCCTAAAGAGATGGAGGCTGAAGCCACAGTGAGATTCAGATTGGGCAAAGGCATCTGGGAGTTTGGTTCTTGAAGGGTAGCAGGGCCTGGAGGCCAGGAGGTGGAATGAAACTTCCTGTTTTGTCAAAGGACTCTGACACACAATTGTGCTTGCTACTGAGACTTGGGCATTTATGAGCCTAGGAAGAAGAGGAAGATAAAGGCAAGTCCTCATGGCTAGGTATTGCCTTGGGGACTTAATTTAATCCTGAATGTCACTGCATATTGTGAGCACCAGCAATTCCATGCCTTCTATTTTAGACTATGGTGCTAGAGGATGCTAGAGGGAGGCAACCATGTGACAGGGTGGGAGAAAACAAAGAACAGAGAGAACAAAGAAAAGTAAACAAAAATCTTTCTTCTCACTTTCTTAAAGCTGAAATTCAAACACCCATTTAAATTGAATGCTAAGAAAGACTACTAATGAACTCAACAATCAGAATATGAATTCACTCCATATTAAATTTACTTGATGGGACAATGTGATCAAGAGTTTAGGGAAGGCCGGGCGCGGTGGCTCAAGCCTGTAATCCCAGCACTTTGGGAGGCCAAGACGGGCGGATCACGAGGTCAGGAGATCCAGACCATCCTGGCTAACACTGTGAAACCCCGTCTCTACTAAAAAATACAAAAAACTAGCCGAGCGAGGTGGCGGGCGCCTGTAGTTCCAGCTACTCAGGAGGCTGAGGCAGGAGAATGGCGTAACCCCGGGAGGCGGAGCTTGCAGTGAGCTGAGATCCGGCTACTGCACTCCAGCCTGGGCGACAGAGCGAGACTCTGTCTCAAAAAAAAAAAAAAAAAAAGAGTTTAGGGAAGCAAAAGAACAGCTTACATAAAACACAAACAAACAAACAAAAAATTAGAAAACAAAGACAAAGTAAAAGAGAATCAATATTTCTGATTTAGAATTTCCAATAAAAGAGAATGGGGAGAATGGCTAAGAATAAATATCTGAAGAGATAATATCTGAGAATCTTGGAATTGAGGAAGAGTACCCACTGAATAGAACATAGGCTCAATAAAGATAAATCCACTCATAAGCACACCATAGTGAAACTGCAGATCATCAAAGAGAAGGGGGAAAGCTTAAGAGTTACCAGAGAGTAAAATCAGATTACCTGCAAGGGAAAGACAGACTGTGAGTGAGCAGACATCTCATCAGGGACAAGACTGGCTAGAAAACAATGGAATAATAGTCTTAAATTGCCTAGAGAAAAAAGTGTCAACCTAAAATTTTATAGCTAGCCAAACTATCATTCAAGAGTCAGACAAAGAAAATACTAAGAGCATTTTCCAATAATTGTCATTCACTAAAAGAATTGTTAGAGACTACATCAGCAAGATTAAAAGTGACCCTAGAGGAGAGAGTTGAGATACAGAAAACAAGTTTGACACAGAAACTGATAAAGTATATCAGCAAGTAATTATTGACCACTCAGTCACAAGATTTTGTTCAGCTACAACCAAAACTGTAATTAGTTTTTTTTTTGTTGTTGTTGTTGTTGTTGTTTTTTGAGACAGAGTCTCACTCTGTCGTCAGGCTGGAGTGCAGTGGCACGATCTTGGCTCACTGCAACCTCTGCCTCCTGGGTTCAAGTGATTCTCCTGCCTCAGCCTCCTGAGTAGCTGGAATTACAGGCGCACCACCACGCCTGGCTAATTTTTGTATTTTTATTAGAGACAGGGTTTCACCATGTTGGCCAGATGGTCTCGATCTGTTGACCTCATGATCCACCCACCTCGGCCTCCCAAAGTGCTGGGATTACAGGTGTGAGCCACCACGCCCGGCCACGTAACTCTCTCTTTATAATGGAATACTAAACAGCAATAAGAATGAATGAACTACTGATTCACAGAACCATGGGATGGAATCCCAGAAGCAATGTTGAGCGAAAGCAGCCAGTAAAAGAGTGTATACTGAGTTAGTCCACTTATATTCAGTTTAGGAAAAGGCAAAAATAAATAAATAAATAAATAAATAAATAAATAAATAAATAAATAAATAAATAAAATAAAATAAAATAATAAAATAAAATGGTGTAAGTTAGAATAGCAGTTATTTCTGAGGGAGGGTAATGATTAAAGGGGGATAAAGAGGTTACTATTTCGTATCTTGACGAGGGTGTTTGTTGTGAAAATTCATCGAAACTTGTATTATAATTTGTGCCTTTTATGCATGCTTGTTATACTTAGAAAAAAGTTTACTGAAAAAATTACTATGTACCAAGTCCTAATGGAAGTCTCAAGACATCATATTCTCTGAGCATAACACACTTAAATAATAATAATAATATAGTCATTAGAGATAATGAAAATAAAGAAATTACAAAATAATTGAAAGTTTGTAAATTATTGTGAAGAACAGCTTAAAAATAAATATTTACTTAATGATTTTCCCCCACAAATTAGTCTATTTTTTAATATACAAATATAATATCGGACAATGCAAAAGGTTAATGAGGCATTTTCCTTAGGACTTGCTAGTTAACTTTCTTCCTGTAGTTTCATTGTGGATGGAGGTGGTTGAGAGGAGGTAACAGAAATGATTTGTTGGCCTTGGGAAATGAGTAAAAGCCAAACCTCTGGGATTTTACTCAGCTCCATTTTGCAGAAGTGATCCTAACCTGTATCATGTCCTTACATCCCAGTGCCAAGGTTTCTAGAGAGACATCTGTGAAAACAGTTTCTGCAGACGTCATCACGCCTTTTTTTTTTTTTTTTTTGGATAAGAAAAACAAATGGTCACCATAGGAAAAATTAAGTTCAAATAGCTGTGTTTATGTGTGCACTCATGCGAGTTACACATTACAGGGACAGAGAGGGGGAAGAGACAGAATTAATAGAGATAGTCTGAGTTTCAAAACTTTCATTGGTTGGTGTTATAAACTGAATGTCAGTGTCTCCCCTAGATTCATAGTTGAAGCTCTAATTCCCAATAGATAATTATGTTAAACGAGGTTATGAGGAGGAGTACTCATGATGGGATTAGTACCCTTTATAAGAAGAGACACCAGAGAGTCCTATGCCCCTGCAACCTCCTGCACCGAGGAAAGGCTGTGTGAACTTACCTGGAGCATCTGCAAGTGGAGACTAGAACTGTCACCAAAAACAAAATTGGCGGGAACTTTGTCTTGGGTTTCCCAGCCTCCAGAACTGTGAGAAAATAAGTTTCTGTTGTTTAAGCCACCCAGTCAATGTATTTTGCTATTTCAGCTTGAGTAGACTAAAATAGTTGGTCTCATGTAGACAAAGCCAAAATCTTCTAGAGCCTCAGAAACAGATTTTCTAATACTCCCAGAGATTTGCCAGATTTAATTCTAATGAATTGGCTGGCTAAATGTTGGAGATAAAATCGGCAGACATGGGTGATACAGATTTGCAAAATTAAAAAAATATGAACTATCAGAACTATTAATTCTCCAGTACTTCAGTTACAGATAAGTGTTAAACTCTACTTTGGGTTAAATGCCTTTCAGTGCTGATTTTTTTTTTTTTTTTGGTTATACTTTAAGTTCTAGGGTACATGTGCATAACGTGCAGGTTTGTTACATATGTATACTTGTGCCTTGTTGGTGTGCTGCACCCACCAACTCGTCAGCACCCATCAATTCATCATTTATATCATGTATAACTCCCCAATGCAATCCCTCCCTCCTCCCCCCTCCCCATGATAGGCCCCAGTGTGTGATGATCCCCTTCCCGAGTCCAAGTGATCTCATTGTTCAGTTCCCACCTATGAGTGAGAACATGCGGTGTTTGGTTTTCTCTTCTTGTGATAGTTTGCTAAGAATGATGGTTTCCAGCTGCATCCATGTCCCTACAAAGGACGCAAACTCATCCTTTTTTATGGCTGCATAGTATTCCATGATGTATATGTGCCACATTTTCTTAATCCAGTCTGTCACAGATGGACATTTGGGTTGATTCCAAGTCTTTGCTATTGTGAATAGTGCCGCAATAAACATACGTGTGCATGTGTCTTTGTAGTAGAATAATTTATAATCCTTTGGGTATATACCCAGTAGTGGGATGGCTGGGTCATATGGTACATCTAGTTCTAGATCCTTGAGGAATTGCCATACTGTTTTCCATAATGGTTGAACTAGTTTACAATCCCACCAACAGTGTAAAAGCGTTCCTATTTCTCCACATCCTCTCCAACACCTGTTGTTTCCTGACTTCTTAATGATTGCCATTCTAACTGGTGTGAGATGGTATCTCATTGTGGTTTTGATTTGCATTTCTCTGATGGCGAGTGATGATGAGCATTTTTTCATGTGTCTGTTTGCTATATGAATGTCTTCTTTTGAGAAATGTCTGTTCATATCCTTTGCCCACTTTTTGATGGGGTTGTTTGCTTTTTTCTTGTATATTTGTTTGAGTTCTTTGTAGATTCTGGATATTAGCCCTTTGTCAGATGAGTAGGTTGCAAAAATTTTCTCCCATTCTGTAGGTTGCCTGTTCACTCTGATGGTAGTTTCTTTTGCTGTGCAAAAGCTCTTTAGTTTAATTAGATCCCATTTGTCAATTTTGGCTTTTGTTGCTGTTGCTTTTGGTGTTTTAGACATGAAGTCCTTGCCCATGCCTATGACCTGATCAGTGCTGATTTTTGTATGTTTAAGATAAATATTCTTCACGTGCAGTAGGTGACATACCACAGGTTGGAGAAATGTGGTGTTTGAGAATAGACTCGGATACAAAGAACTTAAATATTTTCAGTGATTAGCACCCACTTTTCAAAGAATGACAAAGAACTTATTAGAATATTATCAGGCACATTATCTGAAACTCTGTGATTTATCTTTGAGGCTCATCTTTGTAAATTGATTGAAAATAGTTGCTTCATTTAGGTAGCTGCTTCCTTGTGACACCTGAACACATTAATGTGCAAAGAAATACTCTGAAAGCCAAGTATTTCTCCATTTCCAAAGTGGTAATAAAGAACATCACTTTTAGAATTTAGTCCTGGGTAAAGTGTCTGCTCTACTGAGGATAAGTGACATCGGGCAACTCTAAACTTTAGTTTTCTTCTCAGTGAAAAAAGTAGTAGTAGCTTTAGTGTTGCTGAAATTTTAAGTGAGAGATGTACAGATCACTTACCATTGTGCCTGGTACTTAGTAAATGCTCAAAAAGATTTAGTGATTATAATTCCAACATTATTATCACCATCAAGTAGGAAAGGTCTGAATTATAATAGTTACATACTCTTCCTTCTGAATAAGTACATTTCTAAAATATTAGACACCAATATAGTTATATTTAAATATAAAAAAGCTCCCAAGGCTAACTTACCTCTTAAAAATGGTTCATCCTTTTGGAGACATCTTTTCCATTAGAGTAATATTACTGAATTGGTTTGATGAAATGTATCTCGCTATTTCACCTCCACTAATCCTCCATGAACTCTCTGAGAAGACATCAGTTAATTGTACTCACCAAAGGGTCTTTGGGAAAATAACCTATCCTGGATGATGGCTCTTCCTGGGAGCTTTGTTACTTTCCTATTTTGACTTTCAGAGCTCTGCCTCCAAAGCTGTTTTCCATGGCCAGCTGTCTTTCAGGAGCACAATATGCCAAGAATGGTTCCTTCTTTTTTATGGTTCAATTAATTCCAGTGGCTTCAGAATAAAGATTCCAGCATAGGTGCAGGATATGGGATACAGGAGCATTATGGGACATCAAGATATATACTAGGTTTCCAAAGGCTTTTTTTTGTTGTTTTTGCTTTTGATGGATTTAATTTTTTGTTTTAGTTTTTTATTGAACAATTAATTTAACAATTAATTGAACAAAATTAATTTTAACAAAATCTAGAGAAGTGCTCAAATCGCAAATGTTCAATGAATTTTGAAACATGTGTATGTACATGCCTGTGTAACCAGCACCCAGATACCTTTCTATATTTATTAGTTTTGGGAAGTAGAACATCTTATCTTCTAACAACATAGATTGGTTTTCCTTGCTTTTGATATTTATATAAATGAAATTATACAGTATATACCATTTGCATCAATTTTGTGTTCTTTTGAACATCATTATGTTTGTGAAATTTACTCAGATGTCCACATGAACATAGTTGTAGTTTTCCCTTGTTATTGCTATAACCTATTCCACTATGTGACTATAACAAAATGTATTTATCCATTCTTCTCTTAATGGCCATTTGGATAGCCTCTTGTTTTGTGCTATTACAGTTGGCATTATTAAGAATGTATTATTAGGTGGTTGGCGCAAACGTATTGCAGTTTTTGCCATTAAAAGTAATGACATTAAAAGTAATGGCAAAAACCACGATTACTTTTGCACTAACCTAATAGTTGCACATTTCTTTTGGGGGACATATTATTCATTGGAAGCATAATACTTCTGAGTATGCATGTAGGTATGGAATAACCAGATGATGGGCATACCTATGTTCTACTTTAGTTGATACTGACAAGCAGTTTTCCAAAGGAGGTTTTACAATTTCCACTCCCACTCACTGTATGAATGTTCTAATTGGTATTTTCTCAATATTCTCTGTCTTTTTATTTTCATACTTACATACAATCATTTAAACTATTTTGTGGGGGTGTATAATCTCAATGCCCTTTTGAATGCTAATTCTTTTGAGTATATTTTCAAATGTTCATTGACCATTTAGATATTCTCTTTTGTGGAGAGCCAGTTCAAACCTTTTACCCATTTTTCTATTGGGTTGTCTATATTTTCTGTATTGATTTGCAAGAGTTCTTTATGGATTCTGGATATGATTCTCTCAATAGGTACACGTTTTGCAAACAACTTCTCCAACTCTGCCGGTTGTCTTTTCACTCTCTTAATAGTGAGTTGTTGACAGGGGCTATTATCATTATCATTTATATTTTTCCCTCATGGTTATTTGTCTTGTTTTTAAAAATGTTGTGTACACCAAGGTCATACAAATGTTTTCCTATGTTTATTCAGAAAGCTTTATTATTTTACCAGTTACATTTAGATTTGCAGTAAATCTTGAATAATTTTTGTGTAACGTGTGATGTATGGGTCAATCTACAGTTTTTAAAACATTTATACAGTTGATCCAGCACAATTTTGTGAAAAGATCATCTTTTTACATTGTAGGACAGGGCCACTTTGTCATAAATCAGGTAATAGTCTAACTGTAGGTCTGTTTTTGGATTCTCTGGTTTGTTCTATTGGTCTATTTGTTTATCATTGCACTGACACCACCTTGTCTTAATTGTTATGGTTTAGAATAGGTCTTGATTACTCATAGTATAAATCCTTTAGTTTTATTATTCAGGATTCCTTGTCTATAGTTGCCCCTTCATATTTTCATTTAAGTTTCAGAATCAGCTTGATCATATTATTTTAAATGATGCCAAGTTTTATTTGTGATTGCCATTAAACTTTGTATAAAATTGACAAGTTTACAATTGAGTCTTCAATTACTTGAATACAATATATCTCTCTGTTTATTTAGGCCCTTAATTTTTTAAAAAATCTTTTAACAGGCTGTGTGTAGAGGTTTTGCACATCTTTTATTATATTTATTCCTACATAACTGAGGCTTCAGGTACTATTGTAAAGAGTACTATTTATTAAATTTTATTTTTCATTTTAAAATGTAGCCACCTTAAATGTAGGGACCTTGCTAAAATCACATATTAAGTTTAATCTTTTTATAGATTCTGCAGAATATTTCTTTTGCCTTCTTGTGTAATGACAGTTTTGTTTTGTCCCTGTGAAACTTTTTAGTTAAATCTCTCTCTACATTCTATAAGCCCATAACTAATGCAACTTCCTCCTCTCTACTATAACAAGTTGTAACTCATGAAATGCAGCAGGTGCACTGTCAGGAAATAGAAGACAAATGAAACTTACAGTGACATCTCTGACCTAAATTCAAAACATTTATTTTTTTTAATGCTATTTTTTTGACTTTTATTTTCAGTTCAGGGATACATGTGCAGGTTATGTAGGTAAACGTGTGTCATGGGGGTTTATAGTACAGATTATTTAATCACCCCAGTACTAATCCTAGTACCCAATAGTTACTTTTTTTATCTTCTCCTTCCTCCCAACTCCTCCCTCAAGTAGGCCCTACTGTCTGTTGCTCCCCTCTTTGTGTCCATGAGTTCTCATCATGTAGCTCCCACTTGTAAGTGAGAACATGTGGTATTTCGTTTTCTTCTCCTGTGTTGTTTTGCTGAGGGTAATGGCCTCCAGTTCCATATATGTTCCTGCAAAAGACAGGATTTCATTCTTTTTTATGGCTGTATAATATTCCATGGTGTATATGTACCACATTTTCTTTCACCAATCTTTGAAGGGTATTAAGGTTGATCCCATATTTATCCTTTTGTGAATAGTGCTGCAATAAACATTTGCATGCATGTGACTTTATGGTAGAATGATTTACAGTCCTTTGAGTTTATATCCAGTAATGGGATTGCTGGGTTCAATGGTAATTCTATTTTAGCTCTCTGAGGAATTGTCACACTGTTTTCCACAATAGTTCAACTAACTTACACTCTCACCAACAGTTTGTAAGCGTTACCTTTTCTCTGTAACCTTGCCAGCATCTGTGTTTTGTTTTTTTTCGCTTTTTAATAATAGCCATTCTGACAAGTGTGAGATGGTATCCAATTGCAGCTTTGATTTGCATTTTTTTAATGATCAGTGATATTGATTTTTTTTCATAAGCTTGCTGGCTACATTTAAGTCTTCTTTTGAAAAGTGTCTGTTCATGTCCTTTCCCCACTTTTTAATAAGTTTTTTTCTCTTGTAAATTTGTTTACATCCCTTATAGATATTGGATATGGGACCTTTGTCAGATGCATAGTTTGCAAATATTTTCTCTCATTTTGTAAGTTGCCTGTCTACTCTGTTGATAGTTTCTTTTGCTATGCAGAAGCTCTTTAGTTTAATTAGGTCCCACTTGTCAATTTTTGTTTTTGTTGCAATGGCTTTTGGTGGCTTCATCACAAAAATTTTGCCTGTTTTTATGATCAGAATGGTACTGCCTAGGTTGTCTTCCATGACTTTTACAGTTTTGGGTTTTACATTTAAGTCTTTAGTCCATCTTGAGTTGGTTTTTTTATGGTGTAATGAAGGAGTCCAGTTTCAATCTTCTGCATATGGCTAGCCAGTTAAACCCAGTACCATGTATAGAATAAGAAGTCCTTTCCCCATAGCTTGTTTTTGTCAGCTTCATTGGAGATCAAATGGTTGTATGTTGGAGATCAGATGGCCATATGTGTGCAGCCTTATTTCTGTGCTTGAAATAGATTCTGTTCCATTAGTCTATATGTCTGTTTTTGTATGAGTACCATGCTGTTTGGTTATGGTAGCTCTGCAGTATAGTTTGAAGTTGGGTAATGTGATGCCTCCAGCTTTGTTCTTTTTGCTTAGCATTTCTTTGGCTATTTGGGTGCTTTTTTGGTTCCATATGAATTTTAATAGTTTTCTCTAGTTCTATGAAGAATATTATTGGTCGTATGATAGGAATAGAATTGAATCTGTAAATTTCTTTAGGCAGTATGGTTGTTTTTAATGATTTTAATTCTTCCTACCATGAGCATGGAATGTTTTTCCATTTGTGTGTTTCACCTCTAAGTTCTTTGAGCAGTATTTTGTAATTCTTCTTGTAGAGATATTTCACCTCCCTGGTTAGCTGTATTTGTAGGTATTTTATTTTCTTTTTGGCAGTTGTGAATTGGATTGTGTTCCTGATTCAGTTCTCAGTTTGACTGTTGCTGATGTATGTAAATGCTAGTAATTTTTTTTTTTTTTTTTTGAGACAGAGTCTCGCTCTGTTGCCCAGGCTGGAGTGCAGTGGCCGGATCTCAGCTCACTGCAAGCTCTGCCTCCTGGGTTTACGCCATTCTCCTGCCTCAGCCTCCCGAGTAGCTGGGACTACAGGCGCCCGCCACCTCGCCTGGCTAGTTTTTTGTATTTTTTAGTAGAGACGGGGTTTCACCAGTGTTAGCCAGGATGGTCTGGATCTCCTGACCTCGTGATCCACCCATCTCGGCCTACCAAAGTGCTGGGATTACAGGCTTGAGCCACCGCGCCCGGCCAGCTGAAGGTGCTTTTGGGATGAGACTATTGGGTTTTCTAGAAATACAATCATGTTGCCTGCAAACAGGGATCGTTTGAATTTCTTTTTTCCTGTTTGGATGTCCCTTATTTCATTCTCTTGCCTGATTGCTTTGGCCAGGACTTACAATACTATGTTGAACAGCAGTGGCAAGAGAGGTAAATCCTAGATATTTTTAATTTATAACACATGTTCACAACTACCAAAACATTTCCAAACAGTGTCATATTGTCCAGACTTCGTATTACCAATGACATTGCTTAGGTCTTTCCCTGGGCTTATAATTGATAAATGAAACAAAAATGAAACTTAATAAATCTTGTACTGGAAACCTAGGAAAAAGATAAAAGCAAAATGTTCAAGGAAAAAAGGAAGTCCAAGGCATCACTGGGTAGCTCTTTTTATGGACAAGGAACTAGAGTCTGGTGCATATCATGACAGAGTAGCTGATATGGAATGAAGTCTTCTGCCAATAATAATTATAAGAGCTGGACAAATCCAACTTAAAAAATCTGAAGGCACTGGAAAACCATGAGAGATGGCAAAAACTGAAAGGCGTACATCCTTAAAAGAATGAGATTCACATTTTCACAGTTTTCTTTGAGGGCACGTTCTAGTTTTCCATGCTATGAGTGAGTTCTGTGCAATGGGAACAGTTTTTCTTGACTGAGACATAAGCAGGAGATCAAGACTTTCAGGGCAGCCAGAAATTGAAAGGCAAAACTTACAGAAAGGAGAAAGGCACAGAGGAAAAAACAACAAAATCTGCATGTAAATTTTCTTCTAGTCTTGACTTTTAAGCTACTCAAATACAGGATGTGACTATAAAAAACCCAGTAGAATGCATCAAGTTGAAGGATAAATAGCTGAGAAAATATTTTAGCATCTGCTTTGTGCTGTAGAAGCAGAGATTACAGTTTAAGTTTCATAAGTTATGAGATGCTTAAAAAAACCAAAAAAAAAAAAAAAAAAAAAAAAAAAACAGGGCTTATAGGTGTGACCTCAGAAGGGACATATCCTTGACAGGATTAAAATAATCTGCTAGTATTCTATCCATCTTCCAAAATAAAAATAGGGTTTTTTCAGGAATAAAACAATAGTTACAGTTTCCCCAAGTTTATATACACAATGTGACATTCAATTAGAAATACAAAGCAAGATATAAAACAGAAGCAATGCACTTGAAACTAAGAGAAATTACAAATGATAGAAGCAGACCCAGAGAAGATTTACTTACTGGAGTTTTCAGACAGGTATATTTGAATAATTATGATTCATATATTCAATATAACAGAAGAGAAAAAATTTCAGCAGAGAACTAGAATCCATAGAAAAGCAAAAGTGAAATTCTATAAATAAAACTTAAAATAACTAAAATCAAAATTTCGAGAGATGAGATTAACAGCAGTATGAAAACAATAGAAAAATATTTGTTATCTGAGAGATAGGTCAGTAGCAAGTTTTCATACTGACACACACAGAAAAAAACATGTAAAACATAGAAAAGATTTTGAAAGGCACATGGGAAGTTTTGAAAAGAAGTAGCAAATCTGTCACTGGAATCCTAGAAGAATAGAAGAAAATTAATGGGATAAAAGCGTTATCTAAACAAATTTCCCAAATAGCTTAAAAGACATCAACTTACAGGTTTAAGAAGGCCAAGTCAAACAAATTCAAAGAAAATCACATCTAGTCACATTAAGTTCAAATGGAAGAAAATAAAACAAGGAGAACAGTGTAAAAGCAGTCTCAGAAAATAAAACTCATCACCTTAAGGGGACAGCAGTAAGGATATTGCTCACTTGTCAAACAAACAAACAAACAAACAAAAAACAGCCCAGGGAATATAAAAAATAGTAGCAATATATTTAAAGTGTTTAATGAAAAACTTAACCTATAATTTTATACCTAGTCAAAATATCCTTAGAAAGGAAGGTGAGGTAAAGACATTTTCAGACAAGGAAAACTGGAGAATATAGTGCAGAAAAGAACAAAGAGTACCCTTGAAAGATAAATGTAAATAAATATTGATTATAATTACAATATATAATTAAAACCCTATGTCAATGTAAACCGTATGCAACATTAGTACAAAAGATGAGAAGGAGTTAAATGAATTTAAACTATTATAATTTTCTTGCATTCTTAGTGAAACCACTAATAATGCACTTTAAGTTCACTTAACTACTTGAAATTAGAAGTAAATGTCTTTAAATAAGACATTGTGTTACAAGTAAATCACTTGAAATTAGAAGCAAATGTCTAAAACATTTTTAAGAATTTTTTAAAAATTATACTTTAAGTTCTAGGGTACATGTGCACAACGTGCAGGTTTGTTACATATGTATACATGTGCCATGTTGGTGTGCTGCACCCATTAATTCATCATTGAGACAGAGTTTTGCTCTTACTGCCCAGGCTGGAGTACAATGGCGTGATCTCAGCTCACTGAAACCTCTGCCTCTTGGATTCTAGTGATTCTCCTGCCTCAGCCTACCAAATAGCTGGGATTACAAGTGTTTGCCACCATGCTTGGCTAATTTTGTAATTTTTCAGTAGAGATGGGGTTTCATCATGTTGGTCAGGCTGGTCTCGAATTCCTGACCTCAATCGATCCACTCATCTTGGCCTTCCAAAGTGTTGGGGTTACAGTTGTGAGCCACTGCACCCAACCTTTAAGAAATATTTTTAACAGAATCTGAGCTTATATTCTTGGCCCCGTATAAGGAAGCCTATACTTTTGAACACACATACCCGAAGAAAACAATTTTGTGATGAAGAGATGGCAAAAGAAATTACTATTTCACTTATGTAAATTTGGTTACAAAGTTAAGAGAAAAATACTCAAAGAATTATTTTACAAAAGTGGAATGATCTTCAATTAAGCTACCAAAAAATTACCTGGAGAATAGAAGATGTTTCTAACAATAGCAATGATCAATTGATTCAAAATTTTAAACATTTCAAGTTTATTGTTAAGCTTTAGATGAGTTGTATAATATAAAATATTGCCCATTTAACACTTTGGCTATGCTTTGTCTCAAAATATTTAATATTTTTAAAAAGAAATACCAATTTGCATTCTAAAAAATTAAACTCCTGTAATTAATATTTTTGGAACCTTTATATTTTTCAAAGAATGATTTCAGATAGATATAAAAAATTAGTTCTATCACAGTGGTCAATGTTTCAGCTCTGTTAGGTCAAAAATAAAGATTTACTAATATTTAATGTGGGCCTGACATTTCTTCAATTGCTTCAATTTGACTCATATTGAAAATATCTGTACTCCAGTTTTTGAAGCAAACTATCAAAAGTGTCATGGATATTACTATTAAAATCATTTAGTATATATGTACAAATGTTATGGATCACCAATTTGCAATTTGTAGAACTGTTGTAAGAAATAAGACAATCTAATAATCTTGGATTTTTTTCTAATGGTCACTTGTTAAATGGTGGAAAAGTTTTGCACGAATTTGCTATAGTTTTGAATCTAATTCTGTATTTTCTTAAAGCAAAAGGAAAACTTGCTAAATATTTAATAGTCAAAGACAAAAAATGACAGTAACTTATGTTTTCTCACTAATATTATACTGCACTTCAAGGAGCTAAATTTGAAGTTCCAAGGAAAGGAAAAGCTAATTTCTGACCTAACTAGACAAAAGCAAAAATATATGTTGAAATTAAAACTATTCTTCATACAAATGAGCAATAATCATTTCATATATTTTAGCATAAATCAACATAAAGAATATTTTAATTGTTATCAATGACATTATGTAAACTGGCTTCAAAATCTTTAAGCAAAATTCAAAGAATTATTTTTGAAATGTATAAATTTAGAATAATCACTCAATTTATGCAATACTCTTTGAATTAAATATTAATAATATTGTATTGACACAGATTTAGTAAACTTAACTTGGAAAACACAATTTTGAAACTAATATTCTTTTGCTTAAAAGTCAAATCAATTTTTATAGAAAAAACCTCAACAAATGCTGTAAACGTGAGTGAGATTATTAAAGAAAAATGATTCTTAGTAGTTAACTCAGTTACTGGAAAGTGTTTAAGTATATTTTGAACATCTTGGGTATATGAATCTACTTTTTCAACTGTAATTTTATGAATCAATATAAATCAAATAGTTCAGATAAAAAGTTAGCATTTTAAGTGAGACGTACTGTCAGTGTAAAACACATCCTGGATTTTAAAGACAGGACAGGAAAAGTAACATATTGCTTAATAACTTAAAATTGATTAAATATTGAAATAATATTTTGAATATATTGTTTCAAATATAATATATTATTAAAATCAATTTCTTTTTTAATTTTACCTTTTCAAATATTGCCACTAAGATTTTAAAATTACGTATGTGGCTCACATTATATTTCTATTAGACTGTTCTGATATAGATTATTTTTATGACAGTATTAAAGGACTGAATCTTATCAACATGTAGAGAACACTTCATCAAACTACTGAATAATATACTATTTTTTAATGGGTTCATGGAACATTTACCAAATAGAACATATTCTGAGCCAAAGTCACTCTTAAACATATTTCAAAGGATTCAATCATATAAATGTTTTTCACTGATCACAGTGGAATTAAACTAGAAATTAGCACCAGAATATAAATAATGCTTGAAAATTAAATAATATACATATTAATAACAAAAAAAATCAAAGAGGAAATCAGATAAATTAGAAGTTTTTTTTTTTTTTTTTTTTTTTTTTTTTTTACAGAGTCTCACTCTCACTCAGGCTGGAATGCAGTGGTGCGATATTGGCTCACTGCAAATGCCACCTCCCAGGTTCATGCCATTCTCCTGCCTCAGCATCTTGAGTAGCTGGGACTACCAGTGCCTGCCACCACACCCAGCTAATTTTTTTGTATTTTTAATAGAGATGGGATTTCACCGTGTTAGCCAGGATTAGAACATATTTTTAAATGAATAAAAATAATATGACTTCAAAAACTACATGATGTAGGAGAAGTCCTTAAAGTGGAATTTATAGCACTAAATGCATATATTAGAAAAATCAAAAGGTTGAAAATCAGTAATCTAAGCTTCTTTCAGTATATTAGAAAGAGAACATCAAACCAAACTAAAGAGGTAAATGGAGATAAGAGAAGAAATCAATGAAAATTAGAAGTTGACCAACAATAAAAACAGTAAAAAAAAACAAAAAAACAAAAATTGCTTAAAAGAGATACTAATAACATTAGTTAACCTGTGGCAATAGTGATTTTTTTAAAAGATAAAACTTGAGTGACATTACTAGAAATAAAATGCGGCATCATTATAGATCCTACAGACACTAAAATCATAAGAGGATGTTTTAAACAACTTTATGTCAATTCTTTTAGATAGTGTGAAAAATCCCTTGAAAACAGCAAAACAGAAATAGAAGAATGGAAATAAATGAAAAAATGTGAAGCATTCTATAGTGTTAAATATATTGAATCTGCAATGAAAACCTTTTGACAAAGAGAATTACAAGTTTAGATGAGTTTGCTGGTGATTATTTTCATGCATTATTAAAGAATAATATCAATCTTACATAAATTTTCCCAGAGAAGAAAAAACAGAGCTCACTTTCTAATTCATTTTATGAGTCCAGTATAACCTGATACAAAGATTGAAAGATGGTATTTCATTAAAAATTAAGAACTTCTAATAATTAAAATACAACCTTAGAAAACTGAAAAGGCAAATCACAAGCTGGGAGAAAGTATTTGCAGACCAGGCACAGTGGCTCATGCCTGTAATCCCAGCACTTTGGGAGGCCAAGATGGGCAGATCACCTGAGGTCAGGAGTTCGAGACCAGCCTGACCAACATGGAGAAACCCTGTTTCTACTAAAAATACAAAATTAGCTATGTGTGGTGGTGCGTACCTGTAATCCCAGCTACTCAGGAGGCTGAGGCAGGAGAATTGCTCGAACCCAGGGAGGCAGAGGTTACAGTGAGCCGAGATCGTGCCATTGCACTCCAGCCTTGGCAACAAGAGCAAGACTCCACCTCAAAAAAAAAAAAAGTATTTGCAATACGTATACATAACAAAAGATGTGGAGCCATTATGTAAAGAACTCCCATACATCAATAGTAAATACTAGACAACGTAATAAAAAAAATCACATGACTTGAAAAAACACCTCATAAAAGAAGATAAACGAATGGCTAATAAGGGTATGAGAAAGTGATAAACATGATTACTCATCAGGGAACTGTAAAATAAAACCACAATGGGGTACCACTACACTAGAATACCTAAAATATAAAAAGAGATTATTCTGATGTTAGTAAGAGTATAGAGAAATTGTAACTCTTGTATGCTGCTGGTGGGAATGTAAATCTTCAGTCATTTTGAAAAACTGGTAGTATTTATTAAAGTTGACAATATTGCTAATCTGTAATCTAGGTAACTACCCAAAGAAAATGAGTTATCCCATCCACCCAGACATAAACAAGGATGTTCATAATCCTGATATGGAAAGTATCCTAAAGTTAATCGATAACAGAGTGGGCAAACAAATTGTGGCATATTCACAAAGGGATAGATCACAGCAATCCAAAGAATGAACCACTGCTACATGTAACGATATGGATGGTTTTCAGAGATATAATGTTGAGCAAAATATGCCACCCATGAAGAGTACATTTATGATTCCATTTGCATGAATCTCAAGCAAATGTAAGTTTTGGTAAAAGAAATCAGAATAGTAATTTCCTGTGGGAGTAAATTTACTGGAAAGGCACACAAAAGAGCCTGTGGGGTACTACAAATGTCTGTTATTACGTGTATTGTGGATGCCCAAATATAAACACATGCAAAAAGATCAGTGTACATTTAAGATTGTATACTTCTCTGTTGTATGTTATACTAATTTTAAAAAGATAAGGATAGTAATCATGCCCAATTTTGAAATTAAAGCAGTAAAAAATGCTAAGCAAACATTTTTATTCTCAGACTTTGCCATTTAAAGAGATATTCCAGTGTGGCTTTTTGCCCTGCTCTATACAGCATCCCCTAAATTCATGTAGCTTTTACAATTAAATGGCCATTTTTGGTCTGGCTCTTTTTCTCCAGAATCTCTTCCAATTGTGGATTCCTTGGGCCACAGAAGAAAACTTCCACCACATCCTGCCTCCTCTCTTCATCTCCTTCATTCAGCAGCTTTTCTGCAAGGTTACCCCAAGTTCTAAGCCAGCTTGCAAACTCCATCTGCTTCCCAGACTCAGAGAACTCATGACTCAAATACTCAGAGCAGGGCAACATAAAGGAGTAAGAACTATGGAATGAGAGCATACATGTGAAATTCTGACTGTACCACTTACTGGCTGGGATTCTGTGGGTAAATCTTTCAACCTTGTCGAAACTCAGTATCCACAGTTATAAAATGGCCTCCTATTTCATGGTTATTGTGAAGTACCAATTTATACTCAGTGAAATGTCTGACATGTATTAATAGTAAATAAATGCTTAATAAATATTAGTTATTGCTTCCTAACATTGTGATGTAGACTTGATGACAAGGGAGATTAAAGCTGAAGATATGCACTAACTGGATCCGTGACTAACAGTTTATGAGACTCATATGTCAGGGTTCAGGGACTATTATGGATTCTCTGTGGCATAGACCACGACCCTCCAGGATAAAAATAAGGTCACCATCAAAGCCCGTCTTTAATAATGACTAGAATTTCCCAGAGGGTACCTTGGAAATGATCCTTAGTAAAGTCTTCTTGGGGCTACCTATGTTATTTCTTTTGCAGCCATCTTGAACCGATCAAAAGAGAGACACCAGGAACCAAGGCTATGCTGTGTTTCCTCATGAAAAGGGATGTCATGTTCCCTAACTTTGAGTTATTCTGTGTAACATGCATCCCAAAGTATATGGCTGTGTATCAACCACAGAAGAGTACTTACTGGGTGAATGTCACTTTGGACAAGTTACTTCACTTCTCTGTGCCACAGTTCCTTCATTTTTGTAGGATGAAGGGTACCTATCTCATGAAGTTGTGGTGAAAACAATGTCTAGCACAAATTAAGCTGTTGCTAAATCTATCATCACCCTCATCATTATTATTGTTATCATCATATATTGTGGTAGTAACATCCCACATTGTCATTTCTTGTCTGTTAGCTCTACAGATGTGTTATCCGTCTTTCTCTGCTCTGTGCCCCACGAGCCTGGACCACAAAGACTGCATCACCTGGGATCCCCTGTCTTCTATTTTCAAGTTGGGTTTGACAAGGGGAGGCAGTAGCTGGAGAACAGTGGCTGGAAGGAAAAAAAAAGTTAGAGTTTTTTTGTTTTCTCTGTGTCCTCTCCTATGTTCCTCCACTTTGGTCTTGGAAGTAGACTTTTCACTTGACTCATACAGCTCATAATATCATTCTCTTCTTCTACTATTCTGGCTCTCCTGCAATCCAGTAATACTATGTCCTCAATGTCCCCTTTGAACAGGGTAGCAGTAATGATTTTCCACTGTTGCTGGTGTCTGGTGGACCTCAACATCACTTGTTGGTTTCCTTAACCCTGCTTCTATTGCTGCAGATAGTCTCTTCAATAAATTCTTAGTGGGTAAGCCCTTCTGAATGGAACTGACTTCTTACTGAGATTTATTATGAATATAGTGAATGGGAGCCAGCCTCATTGGGATGAACCAGTTAGAAAATGGCAGCCCCTTTCGGATGAGCCTATTAGAAAAAGATGCCTTTCCTAGGCCTTTGCCACCCCACCAGAGCAGTTGCTGGGCAAATGGATGCAAGCTGCATTTTAGTTATAATTCGTGCCCTGTTGGTCAGCTGATGCCTTTGAAGTTTCAATATTCAAGAGTTAAACGGCAGTGTTTTGCTGTAAATAGTTGTTTTTCCCCCAATATTGTAGGAAATAAAATAGAAACATTATTGATAGATTTTTTAAAATTCAATTTTAAGTTTTCTCCTAAATTCTACTTGATATTTTGGCACCTGCTGCCGCTAATTTTCATACCATAATCTGATAGAGATGGTATAAGTTTTATCACAAAAGTATATCTGATAACTTTAATTTTACTGTAACACTATTCCACATGCCTCTGCGTTGAGTATCATTACTTCCAATCTCCCACTACTTGAACATACTTGAAAACCTTACTTTAAAATGTTACCTTAATGGAATAAAATCAGACCCAATTGACCAATGGCCTTTTAAAACAGATACATTCCTGAACATGGGAATGTCTATATAAAGTATATGCCTATTTTAAAAGGTAAAATGACAACAAACAAAAACATGTATCTTAGTGTGTATCAGAGTTTGAGAAATATATATTGATTAAGGGAAAGTAATTGATATTGAGGTTAAAATATGATTTTTGCATACTTTTATTCCAATGTTACCCAAACTATACATTCCTTAAAAGCAACCTAATATATGAGTCAAGATATCCTTGACTAATTACTTATATACTGTTTATTTTAATATTTATCAAAACAATTAAAACTAAATGCTAAGTAGTATTCTGAGCCATCATACATATGTGTGTGTATTCTATTATTTATGTCATTTGGACCAGTAATAAAGTAAAAGTGGATTGTTGTCAAGATGCCAATACTACATTAAACCCAATCAATGTTCAAATGCGACATTTTAAGCATTTTTCACACCTTCACAGACAATTCAATTATGTGCACTTAAATCTGCAATATTATAAATGCTCAAGAGGATCTCTGTTGACATGAAATAGGATTTATTTTCTCATAATGTAATCCTCTGGATCTATATTGTTGTGGAAATTAAATATTTTGGACCTGAGTAATTAAATGTGTATATATCTGAGATTATTAGGGTGCCGCATTAAGCAAGTTCAATAACCTTAACTTTTGATCTCTGGAAACTTATGGTCCAATAGACTCCTACCATTTATTTTTTTGAGCATAAACTCTCTCTGAGTTGGCGTTTTTCTTCATTAAGTTTGTAACCTAAATGTTACAATATATGACACACTTTTCTGAATTGCAATTTTTACATTTATTTTGAATAATAGCTTTATAAATGACTCATTTTAACTTTATGACGGGAAATGTGAGTTTACAAGTGCAATGATTTTCATTTTTTTAACCATTTCAAGTTCTAATAAAATGATTTTCATATATTTTCTTATGTGAGAGTTGAATTTGATTTTATAAATCTCTTATTTGAAGAAATATGATAAATAAATCCAACTAAGTCATTTTCATTCAATTCAAAGTGAAAAGTGCTACAGCTTCAACTTGATTCTCTCCGAAACTGGCCTGTTGGAAGCCTATGCTAGGGTGTTCAGTAAGCACTTATAGAAGGAAATAATCCCTGTTTACATATTTCATATTGTGTGGTAAAACATGTGCTTATTGGATTGAAGGTCTTATTGTCATACTAGATGTTTAGGTATCAAGTAAACCATTGCAAACTCAAAGCAAATTCCTTATCAGTAAGCTACCAGGTACCTTTAATGGCTTAGAACCTAGGCAGAGAAAACACTCTGTATCCATCTGGAATCAGCCAGAAATACGTTATTTGATATTTTCTGGTTTCAAAGTGTATACACAGAGGAATTGGAGACTTAGAAAACTGTGGGGAAAGCTGGGAAATCAAAGTCAGGGAAACTATTATCCATGCTCTCAGCCTGAAGCACTGAATGTGGATGCTCTTAAGAGTTAATTGGGAAGTGGCTGAGATTTTTGTCTGCAGCAGCAGAGCGATGGTTTTAAAGAAAGTGCCAAGAAGTGACTGTGAATCTCACACTGGCCCTGGCAACTGCTTTCAGAGAATAATGACTTCTTCTCTTCTGCCACCCAAATCTCTTGTTTGAGGGCCTCTCATTGGAGAAAATTATCCTGCAAACACACAGAAAGGGTATTCTGGGAAATTTATTCCTCGCTTCTTCAGGTGAGCTTGGAATGGGGTTGGTACGGAGTTGACCACAGAAAATTCATCATTCAGAGGGAGGCTCCTCTTCCATTTAGGTACATATCCAATAATGTTATTTTTATTCTCCAGTTATCCAAGTTTTATTACCTATTTTCCAGGGTAAATAATATTCTAAATTTTGGAATATATAAATCTCTCCTCAAATGGAAAAAGTTCAGCTGACAAATTTCTCCTGTAATTTAAAAATGATATATCCAAAATTGTCCTATTCAATGGATATAGAAATTAAGAAACTGGATTCCATGTATGTAAAATATTGTTTGCCCTTAGAATACTTCAAATCACAGACAGCAATTATTTTCAAATGGGAGCATACTTGCCTTGAATAAAGCATCAGAAAAATTTGGATGAGTGGGAAGAAAGTAGAGTGTAGTTTGAATTAGTTTATAAAAGTTACTGTTGCTTTTATTTGGTTTTAGTCAAGGCCTTAAATTCATATTGAAATTTAAATCACATAAATGAAGGTTTAGTAGGTTTATTAATAGGAGGCATGGGTTGTTGGGTCTAGAGGCATTGATGCAAAGAGCTATGCTGCATATGTCTGCAAATTTTTTAGGGCCAATTCACTTGTAAAAAGATCCCCTCACCTGCCTCAGAGGATGCAGAGGGGGTTCTCTGAACTTTTGCTGGGCTGTACAGGGAACTGGGGTTTTCCTGTCAGTCATATCTATACAGACTGTGATAAAGTTCATTTCAGTGGGAAGAGAAGCCTGTGGAACATTGCTAAGAGAAGCTCATATTTCTGAGGACTCAAGGGAATTCACCTGCTTTTATTGTATCTTTTGGCAGGTTCTTCACTGTTTTATTATACTTTCTGAACATTATTGGAACAAAGAAGAATTTTTTTCTTATATTATTTTCTAGTATTTGGGGGTCTTAAGAAGTGATCATTAATTTTGCCTTTTCATCCTACTTCTGAATTCAGATTTAATTAAGAAAAATGGCCACACAAGTTAGAAAGATGAGAAAAAAAATTATTTATATTACTGATAAGGTTGGTTGGGGGCTGGAAACTTGGCATGAGGGCAAGAATCTGAGTCTCTAGATACTTCCTTGACATCTGGAAATTGCAGTGGCCATCTAAGGAAGGGTTTGGATTTGGAGAGCAGATACATTGATCCAAAACCCCTGTTGTATCTGTTCAGCCCTGTCTTGGCTTGATTTTCCTTAGAGGACAGATTCTGGTGCAAATAATTTACTTGGGAGGGAATAGAACAGGTGAGTCGGGAGTGGATCTAGGGAAGGGGAGGAAGCCAGTAGTGTGGTGATAAAGCCAACTACTCCAGGGGAAGACCATGTCTTTATCCCACAGGAAAACTGTGGATGGATATGAAACACATGCTTCATCATTATCCCTCCCAAGAGGCAATGGAACTGGAATATTTAGTGGTGGAGAAATTCTCCTAGGGAGTGTTAATCCCCAGTCTTTTCTTTGAGTGCCTAGATAAAGGGCCTTCTGTGGTTTGAATAAAAACCCCTGGAGATCAAATGAGATTGGGTGCATTCAGGGTGGTATGGCAGTCAAAGCAATTGCAACAAAAACAAAAAACTGACAAATAGGACTTAATTACGCAAAAGAACTCCTGCACAACAAAAGAAACTACCAACAGAATAAACAGACAACCTACAAGATGGGAGAAAATATTTGCAAGGTGCATCCGACAAAGGACTAATATCCAGAATTATAAGGAACTTAAATCAACAAGAAAAAAGACAAATAACCCCATTAAAAAGTGAGCAAAGGACATAACAGATACTTCTCAAAAAAAGACATAGCAGCCAACAAATGTAAGAAAAAATGGTCAATATCACTAATCATCAGAGAAATGCAAATTAAAGCCATAATGAGATACCATCTCACACTAGTCAGAATGGCTATAATTAAAAAGTAAAAAAATGGCTGGACTCAGTGGCTCATGCCTGTAATCCCAGCACTTTGTGAGGCCAATGTAGGTGGATCACAAGGTCAGGAGATCGAGACTATCTTTACCGACAACGATGAAACCCTATCTATACTAAAAATACAAAAATTAGCTGGGTGTGGTGGCACGTGCCTGTAATGCCAGCTACTCGGGAGGCTGAGGCACGAGAATCACTTGTACCCAGGAGGCAGAGGTTGCGGTGAGCCAAGATCGTGCCACTGCATTCCAGCCTGGTGACAGAGTGAGACTCCATCTCAAAAAAAAAAAAAAAAAAAAAAAAAAAAAAGTAAAAAACAAAATAAAACAAATGTTGGAGAGGATGTGGAGAAAAGGGAGCACTTATACACTGTTGATGGGAATGTAAATTCATTCAACTCCTATGGAAAACATTTTGGAGATTCCTCAAATAACTAAAAATAGAACTACCATTCAACCCAGCAATTCCATTACTGGGCATATACCCAAAGGAAAATAAATTGTTTTATCAAGAATACACCTATACTCTTATGTTTATTATGGCACTCTTCACAATAGCAAAGTCATGGAATCAACATAAATGTCCATCAACGGTGGATTGGATAAAGAAAATGTGGGACATACACACCATGAAGTACTCTGAAGTTATAAAAAAGAATGAAGTTGCGTCCTTTGCAGCAATATGGATGCAACCGGAGGCCGTTATCCAAAGCGAATTAATGCAAGAACAGAAAACCAAACACTGCATATTCTCACTTATAAGTGGGAGCAAAAAAATGGGTGCACATGGACATAAAAATGGAAACAACAGACACTGGGGACTCCAAAAGAAGGGAGGGAAAGAGAAAGGGGTCCAAGGGCTGAAAAACTACCTATTGGGTATGATGGGCACTATTTGGGTGATGGGTTCACTAGAAGCCCAAACCCCAGCATCACACAATATACCCATGTAACAGACCTGCATATGTACTGAATCTGAAAAAAAAAAATGAAGAAATCTGAAGCTCAGAGATAGACGTACTGGCAGTTAGAGGTGACTCAATGCTTCTCACATGGAAGAGTTGAAGCTGAGGAGTCTAAAAGCTTTTGCAGGCAGGAAAGCTTCTTGCAGACAGAGAGAAAAGAAGGGGCTGGGCCCCTTAAGTTGTTTCTCCTTCACTGAGAAGTTGGGAGGGGAAGAGAGATGAACTCAAGTTACCTTCCCAGACTGTACCCTCCAGGAGAGAGGAGCAGAGGATTTTTACATCATGGGTAAATGTAGAAACATGGGGAGAGGAAGAACAGGTACTAATGAGTAGTATAGAGATGTGAAATTTAGAATTATTCCTTAAAAGGTGAAGATAATCGTTAGCAACAAAAATAGAGAAGGAATACGTGTGCAAACAACATAGCTTCATTTTTTTGAAAAAGGTTTACAAGGTAAATATAGTCACTGAAGTCCTTATATATACATTGGTCTTTTTTTTTTCTATCTCTAGTCCCTTGATGACCAACTCTTTCAATCACTTTGCCCTTCTACTTCTTTCAGTGATCAAAGTTTTTGGCATGGTCATAGGCTCTTGACTGCCATAGGTTATATTTGATGAGCAGGGAGCAGGGCAGAGAAGGTGGCAGGAAAAGTAAAACCTGACAGTGGGATGTTTGCACTGGCGCTGGAAATAAGCAAGGGTGGTTTGCAAGAGGCAACTAAGAGATAAGCAGCTGCTGTAGTGAATGGAAAAGAGAGTGGCAGACTGTGGATAAAGCCATAGGTATATGTTATGTACTTAAGTTCTTTATTCTTTTAAAATAAATAACTAACCCAAATATAAGTGTGTTGTTATTAACACAAGGCCAGCCCATAAGATAGTAGAGAGAATAAGCTGCTGTAACAAATTCACACAAAAACACGTGGTCTGCTATGGATGGTTATGTTCCTCCAAATCCAGATGTTAAAACTGAATGTCCAATGTGATAGTATTGAGAGGTGGGTCCTGTTGGAGGTGACTAAATCAGGAGGGTGGATTTCTCATGGATAGAGTTTGTGTCCTTATAAAAGAGACCCAGGGGAACTTGTCCCCTGCCACCATGTGAGGTGAGGGCACAGCTAGAAGTCACTGTATATAGGAAGCAAGCCCACACCAGACACTGCTGGTGCCTTGATGTTAGACCTCCTGCCTCCAGGACTGCGAGAAATAAATATCGATTGTTAATAAGTTACCCAGTTTATGGTGTTTTGTTATGGCAGTGAGAATGAACTAAGACAACCTCAAACAAGATAAAAGTTGCTTTCTTTGTCAACAGGGCAGAACTTGGTGGGCAGGGTAGGTTGGTGGCTCTGTCCAAGGTTCTAGCTTTCTTGAATCTTGATACTACTCCACTCTTGGTGTGTGTTCCTGTCCATGTGAGTAGTCAAAGCTACTCACACCATTTTCTTTCCAGCTCACAGGAGGGGTGAAAGAGAGATGTGGAAGGTGAGTGGCTTCCTTTGAAGAATATGACCAGGAAGTTGAACATGTCACTGCTGCTCACATCTCATTGATCAGAATCTAGTCACATGACCATAGTTAACTATGATGGGGCTTAAAATTATATTCTCCATCTGAGTACCCATGTGCCCTTCCAAAACTGTAGAGGGGATGGGGTTCAATACTAAAAGGAAGAGTGCAATAGAAGAGCAACAATTGGAAGCAAATAGTAAAAGCATGCTGTGATAGTTTTACAGATTTTTGCTGACCAATTTCATGGAAGTTCACATGTCCTACATTAAAATAAAATGCAAATGTGATTGTGTCATGAAATTCTGGTCATTATACTTACTTTTAGAATTGTTTACTATAATATGCTGAAGGTAAGTTTGATTTTTAAATGAACTTGTTTATGAGTACTGGGTTTATTTTACTTTAGCCTTATGAAAACAGTCTTACAGATTTTTTCTCCCATATACTATGAATTTTACTATCAATTCTTACAGTCTCAGATTTTTAAAACTTATTTCTACTTACATGCATTTCAGGACTTACATTTCCCCCCATAGTTTTCATTTTTGTCGTCTAATATTGATTTGAATGTAGCATGGCAAAGGGTAAGCAAACATTTTGATATCTTCCAAAACAAACCTTAACTAATTGTCTGGAATTCAGGTCAGCATCATATGTATCTTTGAATCATCCCTGATCTGGAGGCCCCAGAAACGTGGGTTAACTCTCGGACCACCCTTGGTTTTTATTGTATAACTGCAAATCTGGTTCAAGTTCATCACTTAGTATCCAACATGGAGTCTTATACAGTTATTTTCACAGAGTGGATGCTTAATAAATATTGGTTGAATGACTGAATTGGGCTACTCAGAAAACATCAAAAATTGAGGGTCTTTGGACCAAAAGTAACCTGAATTGGTGTTAGTCATCTTTTCCAGACAAAAACAATTGCTTTTTGTGGGAGGGAGGGGGTGGTTTATGATGTGAATAGTAGCCTATGTAACCTAAGTAAATAATATATCAATAAATATAGAAAAGAAGTGTAGAAAGAGCAAAATGTTATACATCATAAGAAAGTTTCTCATTCCTTTAAATAGTGTAAAATATGAGAGGCAGCTAACACATTGCTTGGCATAATAGATTCTCAATAAATAGTAGTCACAGTTAATTGTGTTTTATGTTGTTCCTTAGGTCACAAGTCAAAGAAGTTTTCCAGCCACATGTAGCAAAGGAAATGCTAGTTTTCTGGCAGTTATTCTTTATTGCAATAGGGAACAAATTCACTGTCACAATGCAGAGAAGAAAGTCAAATTTTGATATTCAAGAAGAGTTGGTTTGAGACATACTATCTTTATACGCACTACCATTTAAGAAGATCCAATAATTATAGAACATTTCCGCAAATTTTACTCTACTTGTGAAATACTCCTGGGAACTCAGGAAGTTTTAACATAACATCAGAGCCTGTGAGTTTGGAAGGCCATATTTATATTTCAACTGTTTCTCTGGCATTTACCCAGTGATAATATATTGGCATATTCTGGAATCCCCCAGGGGACACCAACATGTTATAGAAGCAGCATATGGTATCTGTCTCTGATTGATAACAAAAATTATTTTCTAATTATTTGGCAATGCTCTTCCATTTTTCCTCTTTCAAAAAAGAATTCCACTTCGTTTTTTTTTTTTTCAGTCTGTTTCTTCTTAGTAAGTTATTGGCATAAATTCAGGTACTTTTAGCCTTTATTTCTTTACCTCACAAACCTTTTTAGACCATATTTAAATCTTAGTAATTTTTAAAAGCTGTATGATACGGTCCTTTTGACACATAAGGCCATCACGATATAGCTTTCCAATGTCTTAACCTTAATAGGATTTACTGGTTTTAAATTCTTCTATCTTACCTAGAATTGACTGACATTTCCCAGAAGGTCAGGATATCAATGCTAATTTTAGCATCCTAACTAATAGAAAACTTTAGGAGTGGTAAAGATGATTATTCCATTTTTGTTTTATGACAACTGATAACCAAGGAGTTAGTTGATTTTCTTTAAAATCAACTTTTAAAATCAAATCAGTCTTATCCATCAAGCTTCAACTATATAAATCTACATCTAAGTTTATATACCATGCAGCAGAAGCAGTAGTTTTAATTTTTTGAAATTATGAAGAAACTTCTAAATATATATGTTTGAATTAGAGTTAAAATTTTTGTGTCAATTTACCTATAAAAATAGAAATAAGCTGGCATAAGTTTAATTCATGTACCCACAGAGAATGGGAGTGGTCAATTTTACTTCTCTAAAATCCTTATCTCAAAAATATGATGAAATACTAATTTTTAAGTTAATTTTGAGTAGCGGGTACACTGGAGTTTGTTATATTACTTTTGTAATTGTTCGTATTACTTTGCACATTGTATTTTCCTCCAAGTAGAATAAAATAAAATAACACTTTGGTCCAAAATCCTTTGATTTTTCTGGGCAAGTAGGAAGCTGGGTTATATCTTGATGAAAACAGAAAATTTGCCAGTTTTGTTAGGTTGGGTTAGTGTAGGTGAGATGTACAGATGAGAAATAAATGAGGGTGAATTTAATATTAGCTCAATTTATGAGTACAGAAACATGCAAAGAATTAGGGCGTGATTTAAGCAGGGACTTTCTGCACAATTATTTAAAGGTAATGTGTTGTCTTTCTATAAAAGGCATACATTTTCTCATGTATATATGACCCTCCCCACAAAAGTACAGTTTGCCACCTAGATTTTAGTGGTTGTCCTTTTAAGAGGCTGTTTCTGGTAATATCTGTTATATATCTAGTTCATATTTTTCAAACAACTCCTTAAGTAGGAGTCCAATAATAAGAATTAAAGGAACTTGAGTTTTCCTTAATGTTTTAGATGCATTCTATGCTGCTTTTGAAAATGTGAAGGTGGAACTAATTTTGGCTGGGTGGAGAAGTATTAAACCCCTGTTTCTCTTTATTTCCCTCCCTCCTCACCTCCAGCCTCCCAACATGTATTTTCTAAGGTTTACTCATTGCAATTTTTAATATTTCCTTTTAAAAATTCACTTTTAACAGAAGGCTGTTAGATTGGCTCCAAGAGCAAACAGCAGGCGACTGGTGCTTGGCGGAGGAGGGAGAGGGTCGCGTGTTGGGTCTGGGTTTGGGCTGGGGCTGGGCCTGGGGCTGGAGCTGGAGCTGGCGTGTGGGGAGACTTCAGGAGGGGCCCTAGCAGAGAGACTGCAGTGACACTGCCCTCCCTGGGCTGGTTGAAGCATCTCACTGGTGACGGGTCTGAAAGCACGTGGCTACGTCATGGAAAGCCAGTCTTTTCAATGCAAACTTCAACTCCTCCTCCTCCTCCCTCTAATGCCTGTAACTCACATCCGAGGCTGGGCGAGGAATCCGGAGGGGAGATTTTCCTCATGCTCACGGTTGTTGGAAACTGGAAGAGTGAGAGGAAGGAGGAAGGGGATTTGTGGCGCTCTCTACCTACTACAAGACTGACAAGGGGAGGGGGCACCTAAATTTGCATCTTTTCTTCGTGGTGATTGAGAACTGCAGGTTCAAACCGATCCCACTGAGCACTGGCGATTGATTATAAAAAAAAATCGACACTGGGAGAAGGGAGGCTCTGTCTTCGGCTGTCAGACTCAATCTTGGAGGTGGTATTGGTGTGTGAGTGTGTGTGGTGGTGTTTTTTTTTTTTTCTTTTTTTTTCTTTTTTCTTTCTTTCTTTCCTTTTTTTTTTTTTTTTTCTTCTCTCCTAGGGGCTACACAATGGCAGTCTTCTCTCAGTAAGATGAATCCTGCTTTGCCTTCTGCAGATCCACCCATCCTCATAGCGATCAAGTAAAAAGGCTATGATTTTCTCTTTGGGGATCTTTTGTGCATTACTGTTCTTCCTGATTAGTTTTGATCTCAGTTGGGATCTCTTTGCTTTTTTGTTTGGTTTCATGCTGAAAAAGGATTTTTTCTCCGACCCTTTGGTAATAATCCGGTGGTGATTGAGGGGGGATAAATCATTCACCCTGGCCGAAAAAAAACAATCACTGAGAAGTCTCAAAGAAATATACCACGTGAGGGGAAAAAACTGGGAGAAGATCCGGAATATTATCGTTTTTCCTATGGTAAAACCGGTGCCCCTCTTCAGGAGAACTGATTTCAAATTATTATTATGCAACCACAAGGATCTCTTCTTTCTCAGGGTGTCTAAGCTGCTGGATTGCTTTTCGCCCAAATCAATGTGGTTTCTTTGGAACATTTTCAGCAAAGGAACGCATATGCTGCAGTGTCTTTGTGGCAAGAGTCTTAAGAAAAACAAGAACCCAACTGGTAAGCAAAACATGCATCATGTTATGTTTTTCCTCATAATAACCTGTCTGTTGCTCATCGAGCTAGATCTGCAGTTCTGCTATGCAGGAAGGCAGGGGAAACAACCAGGAACCAGGACAGTGTTGCATATAGAGGTGTTGCATGAATAAACAAGTAACAGCTGGATCGGCGTCTACGAACCCCAAAACCATTATCGGCATCTCTTGGCTGTGACACAATCCATCACTAGGAGGGAGGAGGAAACTTTTTTTTTTTTTTTTAATGTATTTGGTTGCCTATGTTTGGTGGAATAGTGAAGGGCTATGGCTTAAGGCTGTACCCCAGGCAGCTGAAGCTCCGGTAGTTGCCAGGAAAAAGAACCCCAAGCTCCCCTTACTTCTGCAGCAGGTTCGGGGGACGTAGCTGGGTTCCGAGAACCTGCTCTAGACTTTCTGATTAGCTTGCACAGTATTCGCCACCACGATCACCTTTACCAAAGTACAAGAGGCCCCCTCCCTCGCGGCCCCGCTCCTCCGTCAGCCCCCGCGCCCTCCCCCGTCCAGCTCCCGGCGCCCGAGTATTAACTCATTCCCCCTGTCTGCCTCTGACACATCCTGCCACTGGGAATACTTGACCAAGGCTTGCGCCTGGAGGGAACTCCGGGCTGAGAAGACAAGCCCAGCCCCTCTAATATTTGTAATTTAATTCTCCCCCTTCTGAAAGCGGTGTCAAAGCCCTGCGTCGGGATCCCACGGGGCAGGGGGTGGGGATGAGCCAGGCCGTGGGTTCCTGCTTTTAAGCCTACTGGTGATCATGCGCCCCGATTCCAACGGGTTCCAACAGGGGAACTTGCAGTACATTACATAAGAAATGCAAATGCATCTGATTTGGGGAGTCGGATCCCAGGGGTTCCCGTCCCCGCGTCTCAGTCTGAGGCGATTGGGGGCGGCCGCGGAGCTGTGGGCGAACAACCCAAGAGAGGCCGGCCGGAGGGCTGCATGGTGGTGGCGGCGCTGGCGAGGAGGCTGGGCGCAGCCTTTCCGGGAACCGCTCACGCTCGCAGCCGGGAGTGTGTGGCGTCCCCTGGCTCCATTGAGGGTGGGGAGGAACCCGGGACCGGCTGTTTGTGTCTGGGGTTGTGTTTGAAGCGGGGAGCAGGGAGATCGCCCGTCCCGCAGTGGCGGCCCGGGCTCTGGAAGTTCCTGACACTGGCACTGCGGTGCAGTAGATCATGGCTCTCCACGGCCTCCCTGACACCCTGGGCTCTGCTGGGGCCGCACTGGCACCCAGCGCCCCGGCGACTGGGGCAGCAAGTGGCTGCTGCCCTCCAGTCTCCGAACCTTGCCAATGCAATGTAGCTGGGGTGGCGCGCTCCGAGGGGGCTGCCGCCTGCGGGTGCAGCGGGAGGCAGAGGAGGAGGAGGTGTGGGTGGGCGGGGACGGAGGCGGTGGGTGTGGAGGCTGAGACAGCTTGCGGCCACCATTCCTGCAGCAAAGGAGAAACTGCGAGTTGTTACACAGTTCAAAAGGGCAGAGGCTTCTGTGCTGGGGTCGAGAAGGTTGCCCCCACTTGGTACTTTGGGGTGGCAATTGAGGCTCCGGTAGTAGCCTCTGGATGCTCCTTGGACTCGGTGCTGCAGTGGGCTCTAGGCTCTGCCCTGAGTCCTCCTCCCTGTGTTCTAGTTCTTACACCCTTTCTATTCACCCCCTCTGTTTCCTCCTCCTCTGTCCTTTTACCCTTCTTTCTTCTTAACTCCTCAGCTTTTAGCAACTCTGAAATGACACACCAACCCGAGAACTGCCCAAGGGGAAAACAGTGTTGTCACCTTTCCACCCGTATGTCTCATTCAGCTATGAAGTGTACCCCAAGATGTACTCCAAACCCCCCACATCAAACCTAAAACTTGCCGATGCTTGGTTCATCCAAAACCAACTTACATCTGCAATACTGTCTCACAGTCTAATATGAAGACCCTTTTTGCAAGACTTCTCAAAGTGAGACAGGCCAAGGGCTGCAGTGGGAAGGGGAGGGGTGTGACTGCTTTACACTGTAAAAAACAGTGGTCTTTTGAATCCTTCTTGCGTCCTTCTGTGAAAAGATTTAACTCTCTTCTGAGAAAGGAATACTGTAAAAACATTTTTTATTTAGATGTGACCATTTGTCTTAGGGACCTTGAAGTCAGTCCTTCCATAGAACTGGAGAGTGGGAAATAATTTAGCACAGAACAGTAAGTTTCTTTGTAGGCCTTTATAATTTTTTTTGTATACAATTTTACCAGAAACACTAAATGTCTCCCTATACACAATTCACAATCTTTTTATTACACTTCCTCCATCCCACCCACTTTCATCTCTCTGGAATGGTTTTGTCCCCCCTTCCAAAGCATTTTTCGAGACTGTCGAACAAATGACTATTTTTAGAGCAATGCATTTTGCGCCTTATGAATGCTAAAGTATTTTGGTATGAATTGATGGGTTAACACAAAGTGTATCTAAGAACATTACCAACTATTCTAACAGGATAATTTAGTCTTAGATATACAGGGATATGAGTTCCAACCTGGGAGTTAGAGCATTTAGTGTATGTGTATGTGTATATATATATATATACACACACACACACACACATTTAAATGGGACATTAATGTGCCACATTATTTATCTTACCTTCTAAAAGTTTTAGCCTGTTAAGCTTGAATCAAACCCATGCCAAGCCATTCCCTTTCAGTATTGTGCTTGGTGAGTTCCATTCTCCTGCTATTAACATGAAGCCTAAAATCTTTTGCAGGTTTTTGATCCCAAAATAGCAGTAGAACTAAAAAGTTAATTGGGTAATTAAAATGAAACAAACACTAAAATTCTTTTAACTGTTACAGCCAAAAGGAACAGATTGACTACTACCTATTATGTTATGTTAAATTTAAAAAGAGTACAATTAACTGGTTTCAAACTAAGAAACTTGGGAGAATACTGCCAAATACCAGTGAATTTGGTATAAAGCACCTATTATTATTTCAGAGATAAATATTAGGTTAATTTTGCTTCCTACATCTTTGGAAGTTATGAAATAATTTACTGATTATTTCCAATTCTTTACACTGTCAACAAGTGTAGGTAGTTTGGTCAAGGGTTTGTGGAATTTCAGAGCACTGCTATATAATTGAGTTGGTGTGAAAATAAGCAGATAATAGAGTTACGAATTTAAGGACAAAGTTACTCATCTACCCAAAAGTTATTGATTAGCTCATTATTAATATTTAAACAAGAGGCATTCATTGAATAGTGTTTTGGGCTTATTTTATGTAAAATTTAACTGGAAGAGAACATGAAAAATGTGTTTGCACAATACATGCTTTTTAAAATAAATTCCAATAGCTTAAAAGTCCTGGATATAAAGTAAATTTGCTATCTTCATAAAAACACCCAGTCTAACAACTATTATCAGAGAACACACACACACACACACACGCACACACACTTAAATGTCCTACTTTCTTAGCAGAGCAACAGCTATGCATTTAGAATAAATGTTACCTGCTTCAGCTTTCACTGTATGAGTCATGCAAGGTGACTGTATTTTAGGCAAATCATTGAATAGGGAATACTAAGTCCAAGGCATTTATTTTGCCTGAAGGAGGCTTCATAGCTTTCTTTAAACCTGTATGATAGTTTGGATTGACCAATGTATATAATAGGCCCATTCTGGAAATAATCTAGGTCACTGCACTTTAAGCCAAGGGTACTAAGGAAAGAAGTGTGGTTGAAAAAAGAAAATCCACAATAAAGATAAATACTAAGGTCATGTCATTGCTGTCTCTTCAGACACATAATGTAAAACAAGCAAAGGAAGCCACAGACCCTCACATAGATACAGTCACTCAACCATACACAGGATACACCCAAACTTCCATGGCTTAGTAGGATTCTAGAAAACACAGATTTTAAGGTAAATCATAATCTAAGAGGATTTTGTTGAGTACAAATGTCAGTGCCAAGTGTTAGTATGAAGCAGATGCCCTAGACCTAGTTCTGCACAGCACACTGAGAACATTCCATCAATTCTCTTTTTCTGAACTCAGTCTCCCGCTCTGTCATATAACTTTGACATGGAACACGCAGGGCTTGGTGGGACCAATGATTATCTCCTATTTCCTACTTGTCTGGCTGCCTTTCAGCTCTGCTTTTGCCTTTCACTAAGCTGTTTTAGGTGCCAAAACACCTGGTATGCCACTGTTACTCATTTAAATATACGTTATTTTTAAAAGCTACTGGCTTTACATCTAGGGCTGTCATGGTGTTTGGAAGTGAGAAAATACGAAGAGAGGGAAGAAGAGTGAGCACTTTTTACTCCTCCTCCTTCTCAGCATACCGACTCATCCTAGGTTCCAGTAGAGCCGGGTGAGCCACAAATGGGCCACAACCTCTGCATGTCTAAACACTGAGTATATTTCAAATGAAAACATCAAATTCAGACTGCGTGGCTGGAACACCAAACAGATGTAAGTTTCTTCTAACACGCTTGGCTTTAGAGTGGGATTCAATGTAGTATGAGTTGGCCTTGGACTCCATCCAGGAAGCTTTAGTTACTGAGGTAACAAAATGGGTTTTGTAGAGCAGTGCCACTCCATGAACCAAAGGATGGCAATTTTAGGTAGGCTCCCGAGTACTGCCTTGTTGGGAGAGTAGATTTTTCTTTTTTGAAATGTATATCCCAGTTAATAAGTGTAAAATTCAATGCATGATAATCTAAACTTAGTTTTAACAATGAAGATGACTTTGGCTGTACAACTTGTTCTAATTGTAGACAGCATCCATAACTGAGAAAATTTGTTCAAATGATGCATTGCTTTCTGAAGGTGCTAAAGCTAATTCTATACTATACTTCACATTTCCTACAATGAACCATTCCTTTAAAATGTTCGAACCCAGTATTCCATGTTTTAGCAACACAAACATTGGAGACTTTTGTGAAGTGTTTTTATACATATGGTAACAAGGACAACAACCAATGTTTTCACTCCTTTGCACATTTTGGCATCATACCTCACTCAAATTGACTCATACGCTTTCTATAAATACCATGTAGATGTCTCAAAATGGAAGTATTTATTCAAAATAGTTTCTTTTGCCTTAAGGGGAAACAGTTGGGATGTTTGAACAGTCTAACAGGAGCTCTTCTATTCAGTGTTAAGTCATTGCACTGTGCCTGTATTTTTAATAAAATCTTTCAGGGCAACTCGGTATTACCTCCAGGAGGGACTGTGGGACAGGGAAACGCCTATTTACACGTCTGCCTGCTCAGTGCCACAGACGGTGTGGTCTTCCTTAGGACTTGTGTACCAGGTACAAAGTTTAGTTATGTGTTGAACCCGGATACAGAAGGGCATGGAGTTTTCTAAGGGAGACTTATTAGTTCCCCTGATACCTCTAGAGATGCAAGAGCTCTTTTGTATCAGGACCAGCTATGTCCTGATACTTTCCCTGTGTAGTTCTCTAGTTGCCACTATTTGTTTTTTTACTTCGGTCAGAATGTAAAAGGTAAGATGATGAAGGGAAGGGAACAAAAGGAGAGATTCTTAGGGACTTCCTAAACGTGAAGGCAAAAAGGAGGAATGTCACAGACATGTTTTATAGGGAAGAGTGAAGTTCTTGTTTGATTCATCTGGTAACATCATGTAAGAAAGTCACCCAACAACTGCTGGGCACCACTGCCTTTGTCATTGTTTCTTGACAAAAATTCTGTTCATAACACATGGTAGGTTTTCAATACACTTTAATAAAACTAATAGTGAAAAATAGGCATCTCTAGGATAGTGAACTATGGGACTACAACAGGCAGGACTATACATTTTACTTGGTTAAATTCGCTTAATGCTTACTCCTTCCCCAAAGGGCCAAAAATTTGGCGACTAAATAAAGAAAAAAGCTGTTAGTGCCTCTTTATCCGCCACGATAGGATGCTCTGAAATCCGGTCCTGCAGACGTTCCCTTGGCCCACATTTTATAGCTTCCTTCTCAGTCTCAAGGCCTGTAGTCTACTGTTCACACTGGAGCCTCTCCTAAAATACACAAGCTCAAAAGCTCATGGCGTTCTCCCCATCTGGCATTCTCGGCCTTAAAATCGCAAACGTTAGGGCACCGTTAGGTTCATAGTTGCCAGACCCTTCATTTTCTTTTTTAATCTTTAATTTTCTTCTTAACCAGGAAGACATTCCGCAAAGAATAAACTGTTCCTCTTTTGAGCTCCTTTCTCTGAAGATGGTAACTGGAACTCTCATTTGTAAAGAACCTCGAGTTACAGTTGCTTTGGAAGGAGTTTCTCGCTTAGTATTTTGTTCTTTCGCAGTTTGAAAAGCAGTCATCTTTCAACTTCGCAACTCCCTGCACTCGCACCCACCACCCTGATCTATTTGGCCTCCTCCTTTTTGGAGCCACTTTAAAAGGTGCAGGGTGCTAGGCCGCTGTGGCCTCGGGCTGAGAGGCGGGGAGTTGGTGTCAGGGACCAGAAAGTTTGGCAGAAGCCACGGCTCTGGGCCCAGGCCCCGGGGTTCTAGAGAAGCCTGTCATTATTTGTTTTCTGCAAAGCCACGAGCGGGCCCACGCTGCAGCTCTGTCTCCAGGCGTGGAGCCCCTCGGTAATCTGAAGCTGAAGCTGGGTTCCGAGTCTAGACTGCTTCGGTTCTGAAGAGGGGGGAGCCCAACGGGCCAGGCACGGGCTTCCTCCTGGCTTTACCCGTTGGCTCAGAGTCCGCGCTCCTGCCGCCGCTGCCCTCTGCTCACGGGGACCACCCCTCACTGCGCTCCCAGCCTCGGCTCGCTGGGGGCTACGCTACGCAATGCGGCGGAAGCGTCCCGTTGGAGCCGCCGTAGCGCGGGAAGTTTCCGTTGCCACGGAGATGACCTCTGACCCTAGGGCGTCTCTGGGACCCGGCATCCGGTGATGTTGTTGCTATGGAAACCATGGCTGCCGGAAGCCGCCCCACGGGTGCGACTTGGCGCGCGGGTAGAGGCTAGGGCTCATGCTCGGGTCGAGATGGTCGCTCTTCCATGGTGGCCGGGGACCGGGCAGTGAGTGGCTGGCTCTGCCGCCCGCGGGGCGCGCGTTTGCCTGTCACTCCCCAGGCGTTGACGCGGGGGCACTCCGTGTGCACTGCTGGACCTGAGGGACGGGAAAGCCACAGGTGGCTGCCTCGGCCCGCCGGGTCTCGCGTTGCGCTAGCGACCGCTAGCTCTGGACCCGAGACCGATCTGAAGGAAAGGGGATAGGAGCTGGCGTTGCTGGTTATGCTGCCCAAGCTAAGGACTGGGAGAGAACGAGCCGAATTCTGGTCTCAGCTTCCCCGCTAGATACTGGGAGACCCTGGGTGGGTCCTGAAATTTCCTGGGTTTCAGTCCCCTCGGCTTCTATAAGAAGGATATTGATTAGAATAATCCCAGATCAGCCCCAGCTGTAATATTCTAGGTTCCTATGACGTTCACACCCAGTCCTGATTGTAAGTGAACTTCCCTCACCCCTTCCCTGTATCTCTCCCGGACTATGTTGGCTATATATTTAGATTGTACTCTAAATTCAGAGACTATCAGAGATAGAGGGTGTCCTTAGCGATCACGAACTACCTGTTCCTTTTACAGGTGTGGCAACTCCTTCCCAGTGGAGGAAGCGACTGTTCCAAGAGCCAGTTTTGGAATTGTAGGCACAAACACAGGTAGAAGCTTCACCTTGGGTGAAGAAACACATATTTTACTGGTGACACTAGGAAGAACTCCTCATGCGCTTCATAGAATTGTGTGGTTGGTGCTGAAATAGATGGCATTCCATTTATCCATTATATTCCCCAGATACCTTTTCCTTAGAGAGTTTTAAGATTTTCGGGGTAGGGGAGGGTGCCTTCACTAGTTTGTTTTTCTTTCTCTCATCTCCATGCTATTGGGAAAAATCTCTTAAATCTTTTCTATAAACCTCATTTGTAAATTAAGAAGTTGAAAAGGATTATTTTCAGAGTTTATTACAACTCTGAAAATTTATGAAGTATTTGTTTTAGGTCCATATGCTTTTTATCACTTTGTCAGTAATTACAATCTCAAAAAAAAAAAAAAAAAAGAAAAAGAAAAAACAAACCAAAAAAAACCCCAAAAAACAAAAAACAAAACAAACTGACACTTAAAAAGTGCTGCTGTGTTTGAACTGTTGATGCTAGAGAGACGGGTGAGGAAGAGTTCTTCTTTCAAGGAATTGGCAGGAAAGACAAAAGACAGGATCAATTATGATGTGAACAATTCTGTGTAGGTGGACGAAGGTGCTATAGGGTCAAGGAAGAGGGCCATGGAAAGGTTTCTGGAGGGAATAAAACTCAGACTGAGTCATGAAGAGTGACTAAGAGTTAGCCACGTGGGAAAGGCACTGGTTAGACTGTCAAGGAAGAGAAAAAAGCATACTTTAAGCTTTGGGGGCGTCAAAGATTGTGGTGCAGACCGAGAATATCAAGTACAACTGAGAAACAGAGGGTGTTTGCAGGGAGTGGCGGGTAGTGAGTGGGGTTGCAAGGTAGTGAGGCACAGATCGTGAGCTCTCTTCTGTGACATGATCGGATCTACCCTTTAGACAACCGTTATGACCACAGCGTGGAAAACAGCTCTGGGTTGGGCAAATTTGAAGGTGGAAAGACCAGTGAGCAGTGGTGAGAGGTCCAGAATAAGGCAGTGACAGGCACTAGAGAGGAAGTGAAGTCCATCCATCTTAGTGGCCAGTTTGAATTTTGAAAGGAAGTTGAAGGAGGAGTCTGGAATTTTCTAATTACAGGTTTTTGATTTGGACAGTTCTGTTGAGCTAGTCTTCTGGCCAGTTGCCAACAGAACACTTCCATCTCCTTGAGACATGGTTGGCTGTCTTCTGACTGTTTATACTGAGGGGCTGAGGTATCTTTTAACAGCAAGTAGGAGACTTAGATAAACTTCTCTTTCTAGATTAAAATTTAAATGGACAGTTCTGGGAGAGTTGCTGTGGGATAAAAAGTTCATCTTGATTTCAAACCTGAAAATCCTTAGGACTGGGAAAAAATGTTTCACAATAAAGATAAGCCAAAATGATTTTTAAAAAATGATTATATACAATTCTTTGTCAATAACAGATGTTTTTATGGACACAATACTTTGTTTAGTTTGAGGAGTCAAGTAGTGCAATTAAAAGCCAAGTTTTCTGATTAACTATTCAGGTCTGGCAAGAAAAGAGAAGAAAGTGTGCACTTTATTGAATTTACATATGTAAATGTGCGCACCTGCTTTTTTAGATAGGAATGAATGTAGTTGTACTTAAAATGCCTTTTTTTTTTCCTCCTGTAACATTTTGTTGTCTGCACAATTATAGTGGATCACAAAAGTGTGTGGTAACCTTATCTGTAATGCTGCATCTTAAAGGTGTAGCTTGGGAGGGATTGTAATATCTTTTCTTTCCACTTCCTGTGTGGAGCACATGGTATAACATTGTACTTTAAAAAATAAGAAATGTGAACATAAGAAGGCTTAACGACTAAAAGAAAAATAATATCTCATAATTGTAGTCCTTTTTGTTTCAACAGCCACTTATTTGTAGTCTGAAACTCATCTTCTTTAGTCGTATTACTGCTATATACCAGGTGTTGTAACTTTTAAGCAGAGAAAGGACCCTGTCTGCTAGGAGACCTAAGTCAGTTTTCTATGTAAACACTTCATTGTAACCATCATTTGGCCTTAGCATTTTATCGTTGGGACACATTGAAAGAAATAACACAATATGCTCTTTCCTCCTTCATTGCTAAATGACTTGGTTTACTGAGAATTGATGTTTTCCATTAAATTGAGTATTTGTTCTTGTACCTTTAAAAATTTTTTCAACTCACATAACAATTAACATACCTCACATCTCAGACAAATAATAATGGCTGTTAAATATTGGAAATACTTTTAATGAGATCAATACTAAATGTTAGAGATATTTTAATGATGCAGTTAAGAAATTTGATACAGGATAAAAATTTTACATCATTATTGCTTATTATTATCTCTTTTTTAGTTTCCTTTTAAAATGTTGGGAATAATTTTAAAGAGCACAGTGCTGAGGACATTCTGACACATGTGTGGCAGATGTGCCTCTGTATGGGGGATACTAACTGTGACATGAATGCTCTAGATAGTATGTGCTCTGATATGCAGCCATAAAGTCTGCCCACTTTTCCAGACCTCTTGCCGTTTGTTGTAGCAAAGTGCTTTTCCAGCACTGATATTTCTTCCCTTTGTCTCCTTCTCCCTGTATTTGTACTATCCGATTCTAGATTTTGTCCTTTTACATATTTTTTAGTCATGTTTTTCAAAAATTTGGTCATCAACTTACTCTTCAGGCAAGATCAGGATTAGTATTCAGTTGGATTTACATTCATTACATTAGGAAAATAGACCCAAAATAATAAAATAGTTGTCAGAGAGTAAATGAGAAACATCTGTCTGAACATGAAACATTTACCCAAAGTGATGTTTATTTGACTTAAGTTTTTTCTTTCTGTACTTCAAATTAACATATACAAGAACTGTGATGGGGTGTATTGCTTTATTTGATTATATAATTAAATGACTTTTAGGGCATTATAAATATCCCACCTAGTTTTCCCATTAACGAATGTATATTATACTTACTAGATTTTAAAAATTATGTTACTCTTTTGCTTTAACAGAAATGTCCTGGATATTTTGAATCCTGTATTATTATTAGTTGATAACAACTAATATTTAGAGAATGCTTTTATATACTAGGCACTCTACCTATACTATCTAATTTCATCTTTAAAATCACAGATAGGAAATTCTTTTATACTTCTGTTAAAAATCATGAAGCCTAAGCGTGAAAAGATTAAGGAAGTTGCTGGAGAGTACCTAGCTAGTAACTGAAAGATCTGAATATAAAACCAAGTAATCTGACTCCAGAATACATACTCTTAAATCCCTGAATTGCAGCTACCACTCTAGAAAGGATGTTAAACAGAATGCTTGTGAAAGTGATCAGTATTTCTCCTAATGTTTTTGTGAATTATTCTGTCCTGAAACTAAAAGGGACTGTGATCTATTCACTGTTTAGCTACGTAGAATTTTTAATGCTTTCTTATTGAGGTATAATTTATATACATTAAAATGCACAGTCTTAACTTTATGACTTGATGTATTCTAACAGTTGTGTGCATCATTGTAACCACTACCCTAGTCAAGATATGGAATATTCCTATCACCTCCCCCAAATTTTTTCTTGTTTCCATTCAGTTCCTACCCATCTCCCCTCTGAGAAGCAACCACCATTCTGATTTGTCTCCACTTAGTTTGGGTTATATTTGTTATGCAAATATACCTATAGTAGAATTTTATGTCATTAAAATCATGAAGTCTTCACACTTTTCAGTTTGCCTTTTTCACTCAACATACTGTTTTGGGGATATGACATTGCTTGTTAGACATGGAGAATTCAACGTGGTAGCTTCTGTTTTATTTTGTAAACTGGAAACTCCTAACATCTGAAAATTTCAGGAACTACCAAGGGTCTCACAGTTTACCCAGCTTGCTAGTCTGCCGCAGTTACATGATGCTGGCAGAAGACAGCGGACTCCTGGGTCAGAGACAGGGGATTTTTTACTCACAGCATAGCAGACAGCATGAGCTTCATGTGTTTATGAGTTCCCCATACGTCCCCACATCCTTTCAGGGGCAATGCTGAGTGTCCCCGGTGGATGCTTGCTCACAGCGGATTTGTGTCATCGCTCAGTGGTCTGATATGCGGCCATATCAGGAAATTCCCAATCTTTTAAGGGGCTTCTAGCAAAGCTGCCTAATCTTTCTCTGCAGGGAGGTGTTATCTTATTATCCTGGTCAGGAAACAAATCTGTCCTCTAACCTGGAGGGAGGCACCATCTCTAGATGACAAGGTGGTTTGTTATGCAAATATTTTTGCAAAGACAGTCTGGTACAAAAGCTCTTAGAAGACATGCAGAAATGCCATTAGAAAATTCTCATTTAAATCTGTTTCTGCAAGGCAACTCTTTCTTCCTTTTCTATTTCTCTTTGTACTGCCATGATTACTGCTCTATTGATGTATTACTCTTTAGAAAAATAACTGTTATTTGGAAATTATCTTAAAATAGATCATGAAGTTTTGAGAAGATAGTATACAATCCTATATGATAAACTTATCTGCATTTATTAAGTAATTAATATGTGATATGTGTTAACATTATATGTTAGTTAGTGGGGGAGATTTAAAACATTCTATAATGGTTTGGTCTTTGACCCATAAGTAATAAAACTAAATGTATGGAGAATACTAGATATGAGAAAGAATTCTGCTAGAAGACTCATCTAGGATGAAAGGGGAAGAAGGAGAAGAAGAGGAAGAGGGGGAAATCTTTTAGAGAAGCGTGACCTAAGTTGACTCTTGAATGTGTGTTTCCATTGGTAGGAGAGATAAGCATATTCTTCGCAAGAGGAGTAATGTGAATGAAAGTCAAAGGCTCGGCTTATTTATGGATAGAGTGAAAGGTACATGATTGGGGATTTGTGGAAACTTAATGGAATCGTATTTTAGAGGATTAGTAAAATTATATTTTGGAGTCCAAAAGCCTTGTAGAGGGGTTAGCTGGGATGTGGTGAAAATTAGTGAAGTAGGGAACTTTTCCAAAAAGAGAAATGACGTGATTGAGAATTGCTCAATTATTGGGGTGTGTAACTGATTGTGGGGAGGGGCAGTATTAGGAGGAAGGAGGGATTTTTATATTAAGAAAGCAATAAAATGAAAGTGTTTTTCTGGTAGTTCGAAATGGGAAACAGGAGCTTGGATGAAAGGATGGTTCTGGGTATGTAATATGAGCAGGAGAGAAATTGCTCAGTAATTAGGAAGGGAAGAATCGAAGGCATATGTTGAGAAATTGTGGGCCAGGAAGGGCACTGCTTTCTTGGAACCTGGAAGGATGGGTGAAACAGAAGGTGTAAATGAGAGACATGGGAGTCACTGTGGTCACTGTGGCGCCTCGTGGGAAGGTGGCCTCCATTGAATCTTGGAAGTCATAGACGGTTTGTTGAGAATGTGAGATAGGAAATGTAGTTAGCAGCTACATTTATGTTGTTGTTACATGTAGTTGATAGTTGTCTGAGCATACATTATACATCTTTCTGTACAATTTGAGCCCACTTTGCACTTTTAATTTTCTTGTGTAATTTGAAGTCACTTTGCTAGCCCTGATGACGTTACTGGCTTTCTAAATAAGGGGAGAATGGCTTTAACTACTTTCTTCAAGATGTACTGAACGACTTTGTAGTACTGACATACTCTTCTAAGCATTTTATTTCCCTGTGAAATGATGTTTTCTACATTGAGTACACATGGACACAAAGAAAAGAACAACAGATCCCAGGGACTACTTGAGGGTGGAGAAAGGGAGGAGGATGAGGATCTGAGGATCAAAAAACTACCTATGGGTCAGGTGCGGTGGCTCACGCCTGTAATCCCAGCACTTTGAGAGGCTGAGGCATGTGGATCATGAGGTCAAGAGATCGAGACCATCCTGGCCAACATGGTGAAAACTCATCTCTACTAAAAACACAAAAATTAGCCAGGCATGGTGGCGTGCGACTAGTCCCAGCTACTCAGGAGGCTGAGGCAGGAGAATCGCTTGAACGCGGGAGGCAGAGGTTGCAGTGAGCCAAGATTGCACCACTGCACTCCAGCCTAGCAACAGAGCGAGATTCCATCTCAAAAAAACCCAATCCCCCCCCCCCAAAAAAAACAAACAAAAAAAACTACCTATGGGGTACTATGCTTATTACTTGGATGAGAAAATAATCTGTACACCCAACCCCTGTGATACACACTGTTTACCTACATAACAAACCTGCACATGTACCCCTGAACCTAAAATAAAAGTTTTAAAAAATAAAAATAAAACATGATGTTTTCTAGCATAGCACTGCAACTAAGAAGGACTAAAAATGTCATAGGCTATTTGGATATAAAGAATTTTTTTTTTTTTTTTTTTTTTTTTTTTTTTTTTACCAGTTTGGCCCATAATTTTTTCTGTAAGAATTCCAGTATGCTGCTGTGGCTGTAGTATTGATCATATGTTTTAGTAACCTTTATGATCATTGCCTGGAGGAGATATGCATTAAGGAACAGTTGTCTAAAAGCACAACTTTTAGAAATAATTTTTGCTTTCCTATTCTTTTCTGTTATAAAATTTGAATTGTGTTTCAAGGGGTCAGTATCTGTCTCCTGGATGTTTGAATGCTTAAGAATGACACAAAATTTATAAAGTGATATTTTAAGGAAGGTAACTTTTGTGAAAATAAGAGCAACTAAATTATTAATGGCTATCCAAACTTTATAAAAATGTAACTAATAATGCCTTATTCTCAGCAGTTGTAATTTCTTTGATTTAGAACTAGGATCCTTATTAGAAATCATGGTTTATAAGACTAGTATTTATAGGGCCACAAGCATGATTCATAGAAGAAGGGGAAGGGGTCCATTTTAGGTGGTGATAGCAGTAGTAGACATACTGTGGTGGGAGCAAATTGGCAGCACAAACCCGAATTCTGTCATTTTAGTGGGTGAGCGAGTAGTGATTTAATCAAACTTTTTGCATTGAGTGTGAATGCAATAGACAGCTGCACAGTACTAAATCCTGCAACATTAAATATAAGGTTTGAATTTTGTATGAACATAACTTTGAATGAAAAAGTAAAATGTACACCCTTTCCCTGTAAAGGTGCCACTTCAGAGTCACGAACCAATCTGTGTCATATGGAAATGTGCACAGTTTCCTACCCAGCCTCTCTGGTGCCAACTAACTTGTATTTCTGAGAGCCTGAGGAGAGGAAGTTAGGGTCATTCAGTTCACTGTGTGTCTCACTTTTTTATTATTGAAACCTGAAGGAGGCATTGTGTCTGCGTATCTTGATAACAGTTTTTGCCTAACTATGCTTTTTCCTTTTAGTGTTACAGTTTTAATGTAAGACAAATCTTTGACCATTTTTTATGTAGCCTTTCAAATTTATAATTGGTAGAAATACTTTTAAATATTATTGTAGGGGCCAGGCACAATGACTCATGCTTGTAATCCCAGCACTTTGGGAGGCTGAGGTGGGCAGATCACTTGAGGTCAGGAGTTCGAGACCAGCCTGGCCAGCAAGGCAAAACCCTGTCTCTACTAAAGATATAAAAATTAGCCTAGCTTTGTGGCGTACACCTATAATTCCAGCCACTTGGGGGGCTGAGGCAGGAGAATCGCTTGAACCTAGGAGGTGGAGGTTGCAGTGAGCTGAGACTGCTCCACTGCACAGAGCAAGCCTCTGTTTCAAAAAAAAAAAATTACTGTATATTTTGTTGGGAGGTATTCTTATCTCTCTCCCCTTTAAAATTACAAGAAAATTAAGGAAAATAATAGTTAATACTGTTAATAAATATGCCAGTGTAAGTTCAAGGAACTTCAAAAATTATATGAAAGTGACGTTCAGGTAATACACATTGTATTTATTTCCTAAATGATATATTACATTATGGCAAAATGCCTGTGTTTTAAGCTGCTAAATAGAGAAATACTGCTTTAACACAGTACGTTACAGGTTAAATTGTGGTTTGAGTTTTCCCAATTTTAAAGGCAAATACAAAGCAAGTTGAATGTATTTATGGGTGTGCATGTATGCCAGACATTTAGCTTGGGACAAAATTCTAAGTGTTTGTGCACTTACCCCCTCTGTTGGCCATTAGAATCTTTCACCCAAGAGAGCTACTCAGAAAGGATTGATATTAATAGTAATTTGAAAACAGTAATAAATAGCTCAGAAGTGGGTTCAGTACAAAAATAACTTTTCATATTTTAAATTTGTGATTTTGAAAATAAAAAATGATATTTCATATCCACATCAGTTCATTTCATGGCTTTCAAGTAGCTTTTGTTGAGATTATTTTAAATTAAAATTTAAATGCTGAGATCTACAGAATCTGATGTCATTGCAGAACAAGACATTTTTAAGCATGTCTGTTTCCTGTATCAGGTTTACTAGTCGGGCATCTTGGTTTTTGGTATTTATTTATTGGTACGGTATAACCAGCTATTACTTACTTCTTCTCACAAGTAAGTAAGCCACATAGACAACTTAGAAGTAAGAGTTGGAATCTTCAGACATGTGGTATATTTAAGTCACAGTATAGGTTCTTCTATAGGTTCAGCGTTGTCTGATACCATGATTTTTCTGTATACTAGCAGGTATTAGATGAAAGGCAGAAAATAAGATGCAAAAGAAAAAATATGTAGTCAATAGGTCTTTAGGCCATTCAGAACTTCACAGGGAGGAAACAAAAAACGTTCTGAATAATTCTGTTGGCTGTTGTCTCCACATGGTCATTGCAGGAGTTTTAACATATCCTATATAATTGATTTCTATTGTATGTGGTTAGACATACTTGACAATAGTTGCCAATACTTTTACCTTATAATCTCTTAAGGACTGCTATGACTCTTTCATATCTCCTTATTAATCTTTTATCTAAAAGAACAAAAGGTGAAAATCTCTGGTTTAGGTGCTGTCCTGCATTATTTTTTGTTTATTTTGTTTGTTTGTTTTTAGTTTTCCTTTAGATACTTTGTAATCAGGGGGGAGATTCAAAGGCTTTGATTCCAAGACTTCCTTAAAATTAATCAACTTGTGATCACTTTGAGAGCTGATCTCCAAGTTGATCAGAAGTGATGGTTTAATAAAGCAGTAAACAAAATATGTAGACTGTGGCGTGTATCTGTAAGGGTAACATTTAACATTTTTTTTCTGATTAATATTGTAGGGTACCATAATATAGAGTAATCTTTCATTTTTGTGGCTCTGATGCTATAGGGCTCAAGAGGAGGGCATGGCAGGCTTCCTGCGGGGCATAACATTTTGACTGAGTCACAAAGAATGATTGAGGATTAAGTCAGGTAGGAAAGGCACAAGGTAATTGTTCAAGAAAGAGAAAACAGTAAACCTTAAATATTTTTAGGGGCATAAGAGAGTATGGTGAGTACCAAGAATGACAAGTATAGATAAATGAGGGATAGGAATTTGAGTTGATTTGCCTTCCAGTAGACATAATGATATGTGAAATCTGAGAGTTTGGCCTTATCAAGAATATTTATCTTTTGTGTCTCCCAAATATACCTCTAGTAGTTCTTTATTGTGTAATACAAGAGACAGGTTTGCAGCCATTTTTTTATTTGCCACACATGATAGATAATAGTCTCATGTTTAATGAACTTTTATAAATATTTTTTCCTGCCCACAAGTTTTAACTTCCCTTTTTCGCTATATCTCAAAAAATAATATTATAAATCAGGTAACAAAAACGCTACTAGAAAAATCGTTTTGAATATATTTTGATTATAGAAAAAACAAACATTGAAAAACACTGAAACTTTTTTATTATTAATAAGTTACTTGAATAACATCTTGCATCTGATCATGGCATGTGAGTGATGAGGCACCATGACTGAACTGATATTAGATTTTAACATGTGACAGTTGGTCTCCTTTTAAAAAAATATACTAAAATTTTTTGTAATATTTTTAATGTGTGATATCTTATTTCAGATAGTTGATTCAACACCCAACCCTTCCTGAATTCCTTCTACATGAAGGACAGTGTGCTTGGTCCTGTGGGTGATACATGAATCAGACAGGATCTTAAGTTTTCCAAGGGAATTAGAGGGCACTGGAAAGTTGGATAAAGATGTAGAGTTGCTGGGGATGGTCAATCCTGGAGCTAAAGCAGTGATTGATAGAGGTGGAGGATTAAACGGATCCATCCTCATTCCCCCTTTTTCTCCCATTCTCTTTCTCTCCTTGTCACTGCCAGTCATGGCAGGAGATTCTACTCATTGGACCAGATTAGGAATAGATTTGGACTAGAATATTTCCAAACAGAATGAAGAGTACACGGCTGTCCTTAGATAGCATTTGATAAGTTGGGTACATTTGTAAGTTGAAAAGATAGTAATATGATGAAAATAGTAATAGCTATTACTTCTATAAAGTAAGTTATAACTAGAAATTGGTTTATTGTCCAACAAAGCTGATTGACAATGCCTTTAGGGCCTTTGTGCATTTTTGCTTTTAAATATGCTTACTTGACATATTTGTCTCATGAAAAATAAAGCAACCTTAAATAACTTTTTTGTTATATAAAAAATCTAAAATAATTTGTGACAACAATTCAATTATAGTTGTAATTGCATTTCTTAAACCCAGATTATGAGTTATAAATCTCACTTTTATAACAGCTTTATTGAAATATAATTCATATACCATATAATTTACCCTTTTTAAAGTATACAATTCAATAGTTTTTAGTATATTCACATAGTTGTGCAACCATTACCATTATTCAATTCTAGAATGTTTTCATCAACTTAAAAAAGAAATCCCATAACCTATTAGCAGTAACTCTCTATTTCCCCATCCCCTATCCCTTGGCAACCACTGATACGCTTTCTATGTCTTATGAATTTGCTTGTTCTAGATATTTCATATGAATGGAATCATTCAATATGTGGCTTCTTTTATTTAGAGTAATGTTTTCAAGGTTCAAGCACGTATCAGTATTTCATTTTGTTTCATTATTGTATAGTATTCTACCATGTGGATATGTCCATTTTTTAAATTCATTCTTCAGTTGATAGACATTTGGGTTGCTTTCATTATTTTGCTACTATAAATAATGCAGCTATGAACATTTATGTATACACTTTTACATGGATATATGTTTCAATTCTCTTGGGTATGTAACTAGCAATAGAATTACTAGGTCAGATGACAATCTATGTTTAACATTTTGAGTGACCACCAAATGTTTATCAAAACAGCTGTGCATTTTACATTCACTCTAGCAACGTATGAGGGTTCTAATTTCTCCATATCTTTGTCAACACTTATTATGATCTGTGTTTTTGATTGTAGTAATTTTGGTGGATGTGAAGTATGTCATTGTGGATTTGATTTGCATTTCCTTAGTGACTAATTATGTTGAGCACCTTTTTGGTGATTACGGACCAATTGTATATCTTCTTTGGAGAAATGTCTACTCAAATTATTTGCCCATTTTTAATATGGATGTCTTTTAAATTTTGAGTTGTAAGAGCTCTTTTTGTATTCTGGATACAAGTTTCTTATCAAGTATATGATTTAGAAGTATTTTATCCCATTCTGTGGATTTTCTTTTCACTTTCTTCATGGTGTCCTCCAAAGCACGAAATTTTTAATTTTGTTGAAGTCCAGTTTATGTGTTTATTCTTTTGTCACTTACATAGTTGGTATCATACCTAAGAAATCATTTCCTAACCCAATATCATAAAGATTTGGTCCTAAGTTTTTCTCTGAGAGTTTTAGCCCTTACGTAGGTCTGTGATCTATTTTGACTTAATTTAGTAGATGTTGTGAGGTAGGAGTCCAACTTCAGGCTTAAGCCTGTAGACATCCAATTTTTCAAGGAACATTTGTTGATAATCTCATGGGACATTAAATTTCATTTTGAGTTGACATATAACCAAAATAACTTTTTAACATTCTTAATTTGTTTTACCAAGGAACAATCTAAAAATGTCCTGGTGTTTCAAAGAAATAAATTATTGTATATTACATGAAATGATAACCGGGATACTGTAAACATTTTTGCTAACAATGCCTGCCTGCTTTTACTGTAGCTTAGCTTAGAACTTTTAAAAAATTAATACTCTTGTGAAACATATAAGTACTTTCAAGAAATTAATACCCTCCTGAAACTAGAACATGTTTTAGCTCATTCAGGCTGCTATAACAAAATTCCTTAGACTGGGTATTTATTAATTTCTTATGTTCCTAGAGGCTGAAAAGTCCAAGATCAGTGCACCAGCAAATTCAGTGTCTGGTGACGGCTTGCTCTCTGCTTCAAAGATGGTGCCTACTTCCTGCATCCTCACATGGCAGAAGGGAAGAACAATTTCCCTTGAGCCTCTCTTACAAAGGCACTAATCCCATTCCTGTGGGACAGCCCTCATGACCTAATCATTTCCTAAAGGCTCCACCTCTTAATATTAATTGCATTGAAGATTAGGTTTCAACATACTAATTTTGGGGGAATGCAGACATTTAGACCACAGCAAACACTTAGACTATATGTAGATAATGGAATGAACAATTTTTATGTACAGATGGTTCCTGACTTAGAATGGTTTGGCTTACTATTACTCAACTTTACAATGGTGTGAAAGCAGTACACATTCAGACTGCCCATACAACCATCCTGTTTTTTTACTTTAAGTACAATATTCAATAAATTGTATAAGATATTCAACACTTCATTATAAAATAGGCTTTGTGTTAGACAATTTTGCCCAACTGTAGGCTAATATGTGTTATGAACATGTTTAAGGTAGACTGGGCTAAGGTAAGATGATTAGTTGGTTAGGTGTATTAAATGGATTTTTGACTTACAATATTTTCAGTTTACAGTAGGTTATTGGGATGTAACCCCATTTTAAGTTGAGGAGCATCTTTATTTATCTTTGATTAAAAATTGTTTTGACTCTTTATCTGTGTTTATTTTTCAAAGCATAGGCATTTCATTAATACACTGACAATATGGTACTATATTTACTTTTAATTTGTCTGCTTAGTTTTAAAGTTAAATGTAATGAAAGTCAGGATTCACTGTGAGATGTAAATTACACTTCTTGTATTTAAATTTATTCTGGTTTCCTTATTAAATATCTCTCGCAAAACATAAACATTGCTTGATTTGAATGTCATCTAAAGTTTTAACAGACCAGCCTCTCCTGCTGCAGCTCACTGTGCTTTGTTAGGAAAATACCTGATTAAGTAGATTAAAGCCCTGTCATCATGAGTAGGTAGAGCCTTCCTGAAGTAGCTAGAAATTCTCAGGGTCAATCATCTGAGAAAAGTTGCAGCCATGAACTTGAACCCTGAAAGTGGGAGTTAACTAGATAGCAAAAGGACTTCATGCTCTGTCTCATACATTTCTTGGGTTTGGATATTTAAGTTGCTAGATATAATTGGGCATTTGGGGCAGGTTAGAGCTGAATAGGGAGGCAGTCATGTGCTGAACTTTAAACTGAAAACAGGTAAACTGTGTGCCAGATGATTCAGTTCCATGACATTCTGTGATTACTTCCTTTGTATTATATCCAAGTATTTGGTTATCTTGCATTTAAAGATTTCAGCCTTACCTTGGCTGTGCTCTGAGAATTTAAGAAAAGGGATATTTACCTTTGCTTAAACCAGAGTATTAAATTCAGAGAGTATTAAATTCAGAGCCTCACTCAGTATTCTCTTTTGAAACCATCGTCAGTGAGCTACCTAAAGGGGAAGATGAATCTGGAGGCTTGAATAAGGCTTTCAGAGACCTAGCTGACTTTCCAGTGAAAACTTTGGAGGCTCTTGGTTTATTTTCTTAAGGAAAATGGAAATTTTTCTCTAAAAGATAAACCTTTTGTTTTATGATAGCAAAAAACATTTTCTTTTCAATTACATGGCCAGAAAAAGTACAATTATGTGAGATGAGTTGCTTTACCTTTCTAACTTGTTTACTCATTAGATAAGTAAACAAAGTTGGCCTCAAACTTTAGAAGAGTGTGGACTTGTTAACATGAACATGTTAGCATATAGGTGTTCTTTTACCTTAATCTATATGCACATGAACTCCTGACCACAGGTGATCCGCCCACCTCGGCCTCCCAAAGTGTTGGGATTACAGGCGTGAGCCACCACGCCTGGCCCATTATCTGTGCTAGAATATTAAGATACCTGCTTTTCTTGTATGTACTCTAGCATTAGTCATGTGTATATGCCGAAATGGATATTTGAAAATATTTTCTGGCTTTTATAATGTATGTATGTCACTGTCATTTTTACTATTCTCTTCCCTAATTATTTACACCTAAAAATAATTATCTTAAAAACTTTGAGGTAAATTTTATGGTCATTCCCATTCTCTGATGCTTTTTACTCTATTTATAAACGAACAAAGCACATATTAAAGCAACCTAAGTATTGAAGCCTTGGCTATGCTCTTGGTGATTCTGCTCACACCTGAACACTATAAATAGCCTGTCCTGTCAATTTTTTATATTCATGCAGATTGTAGCCTTTCCTTTATTCCTACTTGACTACTTTGTGCTCTGTCATTCACTTCTTTTTCTTAGGAAAAAAAAAAGTGACCTAGATATTTGAAGTCTAGCTTGAATTTGCCTTTTTCAAGGACCTTGTAGGAAACTCTCTGCTCCATAAATAAGCATCCTGCCTTGGGTGGTAGAGAGGTTGGGCCCAATGAGTACATTTCTCACTGCAGGCTTCAGGTCACTGGGGCTTTTCCTCACACCTGGCACCAGCAGGCTTATGCCAGTGGCAGTAAACAACAAACTTCTCCCTTTCTTGGGAATGTTGGAAAACGTGGAATTCCAATGTGCTCAGAGAATATGGTTTAGAGAAACTCGCATGTGAAGATGACCTGATTCAAAATGTCAGTCAACTAATTAAATAATTGATTTCCTATTGAATATTTAATATCCCAGCAGCAATTAAATTTCATTTCAAGTTACTTCATACTTCCTTGGATATTTTATTTATTTAGAATGTTACAGAATTATGGCAAGGGCTTTCTTTTTCCAGGAGAGGCAATGGGTGAAAGGAAATGTCTTTAAGAGAGCTGTAGGCTAGACTGTTGTATATGGAGGCCTGGACTATGGAGGCCTGGACTATAAAAGCCATGACGACATCATCAGTATCTGACTGATCATTGAAAACCTAGGAATGAATGAGGGCATGCAGGAGAGGCAGACAGTGGAAAGAAAAGAGCACAGAACAGGGTTGTATTAGTCTGTTCTCATACTGCTAATAAAGATATATCTGATACTGGGTAATTTATAAAGGAAAGAGGTTTAATTGACTCATGACTGGAGAGGCCTCACAATCATGACAGTGGTGAATGTGGAGCAAAGTCACATCTTACATGGTGGCAGGCAAGAGAGCTTGTGCAGGGGCAACTGCCATTTATAAACCATCAGATCTCGTGAGACTTATTCACTACCATGAGAACAGTATGGGGGAAACTGCCCCCATGATTCAATTATCCTCACCTGGCTCCACCCTTGACACATGGGGATTATTACAATTCAAGGTGAAATATGGGTAGGGACACAGCCAAACCTGAATATCAAGGGTGCTTACAGATTCCATTAGTTAATGAAATAATGGACCCAGCTAGGCTTTTTATTGACAGTAGAACCAGCAGATTTATTCCTTAAAATTTGGATGTCAATGTGGAGATGTACTTTAGATACTACCGCTTCAAAATTAACAGTTTTTTTCATTTCAGTTAGGTTTGAACTCAAGAAGATACTTTCAAAGAAAATATATATTAGTACATCCTGTTCTTTTGGTTATGATTTTTCATTTTACATGTACAGTTTTAAATTTGTTGTTGATCTTTTTAAGGAACAAGATTGGAAAAGCAAGCAAGACAGATAGCTTTTATTGATACTTTAATTGCTGATTTGGGATTGGGTTCTCTTGAGACTAGAGTTTCTTCTTGCATGAAAAGAAACTCACATGAATATTTTTCCTTACTGGAATTTGGAAGATATAACCTAAAATAGAAACTAAAGTTTATATTTAAAATTGTAGCCTCCTATATAAGCAGTCTCATTTATTGAATTTCAAGTATTCATTTTATTTCACTCAGAAGGTGGGTTTTATATGTATAATTTTTATTTTTTTATTTATAAAGCCTTGCCAAGTCTTCTACATCATTGTTATTAAATAACGGTAAATTGAGTCAAAGAATTTTTTTCCAGTCATTAATTTACTACAAAGTCTTATACTTTCAGTTAAAACATTTTATTATTTGTATTACACTATATGCTGGCTGATTTGATCACCGCTGTGACTTGTACACTGTGCTAGAAATTAGGGTACAGGAGCACAAAGTACTTAATCCTGACTCCAGCTGAGCATCTGCCCCTAGATCGATGCTGCCTAGTAGTGAAGATTAAGACAGTGTGGATGTAGATTTCATTCGTGGGTGTAACTGTGGCAGCAGGCCTATTACTTTTTACCAGCATGAGTGACCTTTCCTATCACAGTGTGTTTCCAATTCCATTTGGGTACAGTGAGCTGAAATGACTGGCCAGATGTTATGGCTCATTTATCGGAAGTCTCCCTTTAACTCTAGTTGTGTTACATTGCTCTGCCTTTTTGAACTCTGTTTTGTTTAGTTCAGACAAACAAAAAGTTTAGTCACCTGAAGCAGAATTTAGCAAATGTGTATTTATTAATCGAAGTTCTCTCACATCTCAAATATTCTTTATCTTGCAGAATCAGCATAATTCACTAGCCAGCTGGTATTTTTATGAAATTCTTTCAAGTTATTGGAAATTTAGTTAAAATTGCAGAAGCTACCAATATCTCTTCAATCACTTAAAAATTTACTTTAGCCCTTAATTGAAAAACCGCTAGAAGAAATTGATTTGGTTTTGTATAATGTAATTCCTTTTGGTGAATGTTTAGTGAGGCTAAATAATCTGACACATCTGCTTACTGACATATATATTTTTTATATGTAAGATATATATTTAAAAGATATGTGAAATATCACCTGAAACTTTAAAATTTACTTTTACTTGTATTATTCTTCAATAAAATGAATAAGGTATGGACTTTTGCACTGATACAAAGCATACTTCTGCCTGCCTTTCTCCTTCACAGCTGAACATAATCACTTAAATGAACCATCATGCACTTAGACTTCAGACATACTCCCCTTACTTTTGTAGTACCACCATTTGTGCCCATTAAATTGTAAGTTCCAAAAAATCTGACTCTGGCTGACTCATTAATAAATGTTCAGTGCCCACAGGAGTGTTTTGCCAACAGGAGATGCTCAGTATATTTTTAATAATTGAATTGTTTATTTTAAGGTCTCTTCAATAGATAGTCAGAACCTGAAAGAGAAGTATAAATAATAGCAACATCTTCTTTGGACTTTGAAACTACATCTAGGAAGAGTGACTGTAACGATGTATTCCTAATTTGTATATCCGAAGACATTTCAGGTCTGTTCTAGTACGATGTCATAGTAGGGTCACATGTACAATTAAACATAGACTTTCAGAGTTGAAAGGATCCTGAAATGTCATTATTCCAGCTTTCCATCCAATGCTTGAGTTCCTTCGATAGCAGTTGTTCTCAACTTTTGCTGTATATTAGAACGAGTTGGGGAGGTTTAAAAATCCCAGTGCTCAGGCCCCATCTCAGCCCACTTGTATAAGAATTTCCAGGGGTGAGACCTAAGCATTGATATTTTCTTAGAACTCCATAGGTGATTCCAGTGCGCATTCAAGGTAGAGAGCCATTGTTCTACAAAATCTCTGCAAAATATTTTTCCAGTCTAATTGAACTCCTCTGAAGATGAGCACCTCACTACCAAAGTTTGACTTGTGTTTATTCCATTTATTCAAATAGTAACTTAATTATAAGTGTGTTTAAATTGTAAGCTGGTTAAATGAAATAACACAAATCAAGCTCACCAATTTTAATACTCAGCTGTTGATAAACAACCCTGCAGAGTGACATTTATATTTGAATTATCTTCTTTTGAAGTAGCATTGCAGCACTTCTGAATGACTTCCAAAAGGCTGATCATAAAATCACTTCAATCATTTTCAAATTTTACTTTAGCAGCAATGAAGTTATTTGGTATGACTCAGATGAACAGTCTGCTCTGTCCTGGAGTTATTATGGTCATTTCATTTTCTGCAACCTGGGGAAACAGACAAGGGATGAGCAGACTTGTTTTTACATGTACCTTACAGATTTACCTTACAGTGTTTATGGTTAAAAGTTAGGTAGGCACCTTTAGAAATGTGCTAGCTTCACAGGAAGGTAATTTACCCTGTAGACAATTTTAAATATACTGAAATAATTGAGTGAAATAGTGAAGGCTTGGTTTTATAAAGCTCTTTGATTTTAGAGAAGAATTTTCAGAGAAAGCGTCATGTGACCACATGCACAAACACACAAACCTGTATTCTTGCTTAGGAACTTATCTGTCCTGAGACCATCCACCTGTATGTCAGCTCTTTTGAGCACCTTTACATTTCTTTTGGTTCTTTAGTAGGACCTGGCTACTAAAAGTCAGCATATGACATAACTGGTAAATACTTAAGTAGTTCTAGGGTCCTAAGAGCTGTGTTTGAGTTTCACCTCCCTTCCTACTCATGGTGTAGCCTTGGGCAAATTATTAATTTCAGCCTTAGTTTCCCTATTTTTACAGTAGAAAGAATGCCATATATCTTGTAGGAATGTTATGAGGATTTATAATAATAATACATATAAAACTTCACAGTAACCCCTTCATTACAGAAAGGGCTCATGGACTTAAATTTTGTGATACATTAGAATACCAGCATTGCTGGGCATACTACGATGATAATACATTTTCCTTTTTTTTCCCTACAGTAGTAGGAAAAAATCCTGAGGCTAGTTCTGTAGAGAACATCATCTTTATGCTCCTTTATAAAAAACTATTCTGAGACATGATCTTAGATTGTTCCTTTACCAAAATGAGTTTCCTCTTGGAAGTCCTAATGCTTCAGCACATGGGTAAGCATGGGTCTCTTTAAGGATATAGAGGATAGGGGATGGTTGAAGCCCCTTGATTTTCTCTGGGGAACCAGGAACGCTAGCCTTTCTAGTAGCATACGTCAACCAAGACTTTCCTGGCATGTCTTCATTGCTAGTCTTCTTGTCTGTTACTTTGTAGAGTTGCCAGATAAAGGACAGCCATTTAAATTGGAATTTCAGATGAAGAACTAGATTTCTGTTAGTATAAATATGCCTCAAAGACTGCATGGGACTTTTATATTTATTCATTATTTACCTGAAATTAAAATTTAACTGAGCATCCTGTAGGTTTCTTAGTTTTTCTGAATCTGACAACCCCTACCTACATGCTATGTAGGAATTTTGGGGTTAGATGTTGGGCAGGTTTTATCCTAAAGTAATATATTACTATTTTTGAATGAAGTAGAGATGAATACTTCGTAGTAAGTGAAAAGGCTAAATTATAGCATTAAAATGTCTTCATTCGTTAAAATACTACAAATATAATTGTTACAAATTAATATCAATAAATAAAAGTAGACAATGATCCACATAGAAGAACATCTTCCTACTTATCTAATCCCAAGAACTTAAGGGAATCTTGAACCTAAGCATCTTCCAACTACATACTTAAGGCATATTAACGAGAATGTATGATAGTATAAGTATATCCTTTTTAAAGAAAGTCTGAAATTAAAAAGGGTTGAAGTGTGATTATTCTTTAAGACATGTACAATCATTTTATTTACATATATTTTACATCTATGTTAGTGTAGCAATTCCTAATTACTCCATAACACACTGAATTCTACCTTCTGTAAACTTGTAAAGCATTTACTTTGTTATTCATTTATTCATATTAAGTAAGAATCTTCTGTGTGCCAAGAATTGTGCTGAGTGCTAAGGATATAAAAATAAGAGCAAATCTCTGTCCATGTGGAGCTTCTCATACAGCTCTGGAAACAGATACAATATTGACATTATAATGCAACGTGACAAGAGCTATAACAATGAAATGAATTGCTTCTAAGATCCAGAAAAAGTAGTCTGATGGAGGCTTCACTGGAGAAGGGACATTTAGACTGGATTTTCTAGGACTAAGAAGCAAATGAGGCTATTTTAGGCAGAGAAGGAGAGAAAGAGAGATAATGAGTAAAAAAAAAAAAAAAAAAAAACAAAAAACAAAAAAACCCTCAAACCCAACACCCCAGCCTGTGAAATAACCTGCTGTAACTTGGAACTAGTGAGAAGACAGCATGGGGAGGGCCACCCTGGAAACAGGGTAAAAAGTTGGCGATTCGATTTAAAGACAGGCAAGAGGAACCCACGAAGAACATTTTGTATCAGGTTATAAATTCTGTTTTTATTGTATAGTCAACGGGGTTTTGAATAAGACTGAGACCTTAACTCATTAAGACCTAATTGTTTGTTTCAGGAATATATCTGGAATTTGAAATAACAGGCGGCCAGAAATTGTTGCAGTAGTTCATGGGATACATGAGGACAAAAGGAATAGTGTGGTTGCACTAAAAGTGGAGAGATCTTGAATGTGAGACATTTCTAAGTTAGAATTATTAGGATTTGAACAATTTTTCTGTTGTTGGTTTATTTTTATTTTTATTTTTTGGTATGAGGAAGAAGGTATGAGGATAAAAAATAGGGATAGTTCATGTATGTGTGTGTTATTTCCCTAAGGCCTTAAGGTCTTTAGAGGCAGGGTCTCTCTCCTAACAAACAATAGTCAATACAGTCTTGTTCAATGTAAACCAGAAACATAAAATGTTTAAGATGGGTGTATTTGTATGTCAGTACTTCATTATTATTTTGACAAATCTAGTCGGTATTACAAGAATAACAGGATGCACATTGGCAAACCCATTTTTTTCCCACTTAGTTAAATAAAATAATCCAGTTATGTGACATATAATGATTTTATCAAAATTAACCTTTGTCTTTGATAACTTCTGCGCTGTGATTGTTATCATTTACTTTAAAATATGATCATGGCCAGGTGTGGTGGTGTATGCCTATAATCCCAGCTACTCAGGAGGCTGAGGTGGGAGGATCAAGACCAACCTGGCAACATAGACTCCATTTCATAACAAACAAACAAAAATGTTTGTATCAAAACATCACATGTACCCCATAAATATATGTATCTGTTATGTACCCATAATCATTACAAATTTAAAAAATAAAAATATAATAATGTATAGTTCTTTTCATTTTTTTAATGTGTCAATGTAATTGTTCTTTGGTGCCAGGCATAGTGGCTCGCAATTGTAATCCCAGCACTTTGGGAGGCCAAGGCAGGAGATCACTTGAGGCCAGGAGTTCAAGACCAGCCTTAGCAATATAGTGAGACCCTGTCTCTACAAAAAATTTAAAAAATTAACTGGGCATGGTGGCATATGTCTCATTCTAGCTCCTGCGGAGGCTGAGGTGGGAGCATTACTTGAGCCTGGGCGGTTGAGGATGCAGTGAGTTGTGATTGCAGCACTGCACTCCAGCTTAGGCAACAAAGCAAGACCTTGTCTCAAAAAAAAAAAAAAAAAAAAAAAAAAAAAAAAAAATTCTGTTTGATAGTTAAAGAATTCAATGCTGGATAAGTCTGAGATAGACCAAATTGTGGACTTTGAATTCATAGTTTTAGCTTTGTCGCTCAGCGTTAAAATCATAAAACCTGCAACAAAGAAGCAACAAGCAGTGATGCTTTATATGTAAGGACTTTCTTGTTCCAAGAAATGTGTCCCTTGATATACAACACAATGTACTATTTAAATGTAACATAAATTATATATTCCTATGCATTATTTTTCTGTTTATATATATTTTTATACTAAAAAAATGCTATTTGTGAGTTGAGTTTTACATGGATGTATTAAGGGAAGCACACCAGTTGATGAGGTCTTGTGTGAGGTCTTTAAACACACCCAGACTCTAAGGCGGCAATGAATAACCTTGAACAGGTAAGGAGCCAGGTGGCCCTAGCGTAGGGAGAAAGTGCGACATGGTAACATCCCTTTGGATAATGTCTGCAGCCAGATCTGTGTCACCATGACTCAGCATCACACAGATACTGATTGCACAGCACAAGGAACACACAGGAAGCAAAGCTGGTCTGTCACATGGCAATTAGTTTGAGACACCACACCTGTATTCCTACCACGCATGTCATTACCCCATATCTTTGGCTACCACAGAGGAAAGCAGAATGGATCTGGGCAATTTATTGTCTTACTTTTACTGAGGAGAGGGAGAGCAGGAGAATGCATGCTATTCCACTTTTTCTGTGCTGCAGTGGGCATGTTGGTCATTGCTGGGAGCCCTTCAGTGAAGGAAAGTTACAGAACACCAGAAAGTGTCAGGAGCTTCTATGTGGCTGAAAAACCACATTCCATGGACATCAGCAAGTGTTCTAGTGTTAGGCTGTGACTTAGGCGTGTAACTGGGCCAACGATTCCAGTTTTGCATGGAAAAAGCACACATGATTAGTTTTTCGATGAGGAAGTAGACAAGTTGTACTAATCTGTTGACTGAGAGCTTATAATATACTCATGATGAAATCTCTCTGGAGCAAGTCCTGTGAAACAGTGTAATGACTTGGCACAGGATGGCTGGATTTGCTTTAAAAAAATTCTTATTCATGTTTATTTAGGTCCAAAGGATCCATTATACTTCAACTTCGTATGCTATTAAATTTAGAGATGACACAAGTCAGGACACATTTTACATAGTTCTTTTGGTGGGACTGATAGAAAAGCCCTGATAGAATAAGGTGGCATTTATGGGCCTTTAATATCAACATTACAGAAGAAGGGGAATTGCATTTTCTTTATATGTAAGAAAATAATGACTAGAGTAATTCTGAAATGAAATCATGGCATTATTGTCAGGATTGGTAAATCTTTTTACTTAAGCTATTATCATTTCTGTCATGCAGCTGCATTTAATGTCTTAAGTAGGCAACATGATATTTTCACAGGAATTATCAAATAAACTCAGTATGTTAGCTTCCCAGGGACTTGGAAGCTTTGAATATAGAGGAGGAGAAGGTCCGATGAGGGGAAAAAGACCTTCTGAACCCCCTGTGGTCATAATTCCAGGGAAAGAAGGAGAAGAAACTTAAATATTTGTTAACTCCTTACTGTCTGTTAAGATTTTTAATGTATTTTATTCCCTTTAATTTTGAAAGCAATTCTGTGAGTTGAATATTATTTCCATTTTTTTGCTAATGAGAAAACAAGCTCCTCAGAGAAGGTGAACAGAAACTGACATATTAAAACCCCTATCATGTAGGTACTATGTAGGAAGTTAAGATGTATTTTCTCATTTAATTATCAAAATAAGTATCATTTTATGAACATGAATTAAAATAGGCTAGATTATACTTTGGTAACAATTAGACCCCAAATTTCAGTGGCCTAATAATATAAAGGTTTATTTTTCGCTCACACAAAGTTGACTTGGATGTCAGGGGACTTCCCAAGCCAGTTCCTCCTGTGGTTCCTTGGCATTTGAGGCCAAGGGAAGGGAAGTAGCACCATGATGCGGTCACACTCCCTGGAATGAGGACTGCTTGCTTGTTGCCGCAGGGAAAAGTGACAGGAGAAGACTGCATGGGTTCTTAAGGCCTCAGCCTGGAACTTACGCACGTCCTCTTCCCTCTTAGCCCATTGTCCGGGGTCTAGTCACATAGACTCACCACACAGTGGGCAGGTTGGGAATCGCGAGGGAGAAGATGGATAGCATGACCCCAACTGGGTCTGCCACGGCACTGTCACCCCCATTTTAAAAATGAGAAGACTGAAGTTCAGAGAGGTTAGATTATGTTCTTTGATCACTTCCTTGGTGATCTGTAGACTTAGTTCCTGAAACTAGATCTCTCTCAGTCCAAAGAATCTGTTTTTTTGCCCTCTACTCCATCTCACCCCACACACACTCTGAGTAATTTGGTGGTTTGGAGTTAGGTATGGATCTGTGGTCACCAGCCTTCAAGATGGCTCCTGTCATCCTCACCTCCTGGGATTCATGCCCTTGTCGTTCCCTCTGTCAGTGAATAGGGCTGACCTGTGTAACCAGTGTGGTATTGCAGAAGAGACAGTGTGACTTCTGGGACTAGGTCATAAAAGACGGTGGTGTTTTCATGTGTCGGTGCTCTCTGTTGGATCACTTGCTCTGGGGAAAGCCAGCTGCCATCAGGTGGGGACACTAGAGCAGCCCCAGGGAGCCCCCATGTGGCAAGGAACTGAGACCTGCTGCCAACACCCAGGACCAATTTGCCATCCATGAGAGTGGGCCATCTCGGAAGTGGGTGAGTCAACCCAGGTCAGCCTTCAGATGGCTGAACCTAGGCTAACATCTTGACAGCAAACTCATGAGAGACCCTGGGCTAGAACCACTCAACTAAGCTGCTCCCAAATAATTCTTGACCCACAGACATTGTGTGAGGTGATAAATGCTTACTGCCATTTTAAGAAGCTAAGTTTTGGGGTAATTTATTATGTGGCAATAGATAACAATATAAACCTTTTTGGATTATTTCTTTGTGTTTTTCCCGCAACTCTGAGACAATTCCTACTTTTAATGGTGAGTTTTAAAGTCAGCTAAATGAGAAAGTAATTGCCACACAATGTTATTAAATTTTAGCTGAATACATCTTATTATTTACTTTAATCTTGTAGTTCTAGGCAAGCTCTGTGTGAAGGTCTAAAAAATGATATACTCTGATCTAGTTCAGCAGGGAGAATTTTTAAAGTTTACTTTCCATCAAATGTGTATTTTTCCGTTTTAAGATATTACCTGCTTGAGATTATTTTATAGTTTAAATTACATCGTGAAGTTTTGAGAAAGAACAAGCCAAGTACATTTTTATTAAGATTTTGCTGTCAGGAGGAAGACAGAATCTAGAAGTAACTGCTTGCTTTTTTTGCAAGGAGGTTGTCAGTGTTTCAGTCAGTGCTTGCTGCTGAGGCAGGAGAGAATAATTGTGTAATGAGGGGCTTCCGCAGTGCCGGACAGGAAGCCACCATGTGAGCACCACGTCCATGTGCAGGTCGCAGGCTTCATTATGTCCTGAATACCATGTCTCAGCATTTCATGTGAGTAGTCTTAGATTATTCATCAAAGAACAGGTTATGTTTACAAATATAATGATTTTAAGGAATATTATAATTCAGCATCTTGACCACTGGTACTGGTACAACATGTTATAATATACTGTGCATTTAAGTTTTTAAATCACACATGATTTACTCTTTAATGTTGTACAATCTTTCTGAGATTATCTTTAAGCTGGGGAATCTTGTGTTTCCCAGGGTACCAGGAGGGGAATGCTGGGTACGAGTCAGTAGTCTATGAACTCCAGTGAAAGGCAGCAGGATACAGTTTCTATTTGATTTAACATTCTCTTAATATCACTGTTTTAATAACCTTGTGTTGGGTGAGATAAAATTTTCTTAATGAAAACCTTTCCACTAACCGTTGATGCCCATTTGCCCCCTACCCCCATTAACAAACACTTCCCATATATACACTCTGAACTTTCTATCTTAGCTTACTTTTTGACAGTTGGGCAAATGACAGTGGAGAGAACATTGTTTAGATCAAACAACGTATTATTGTTGGAAATATGGCTGTCTCATAGAAATATAGCCAATTCAGGGTAATAGTGACTATATATTATATTCACACATACACATTTTGTAGGTCTACATATACAAAAATATAGACACATATAACTATATATAAAAAAACTGTAACTGTAATTATAACTACACACACACACACACACACACACACACACACACACACACACAAACAGGTTGGAAGTAGGAGATCCCCAAGGAAGTGGAGACTGAAATTCAGACGTGGGGACCTTAGCAAGGTGAGTCAGACAGTGAGAACTGATGAGAGATTCCCTGAAGGAACATCTAACAGATTTTAGTGGACGAAGCAAAACAAAGAATCAAAGATAATGCAAAAGTTTCTAATGAAAAGTCATACTTTAACAAGCATGGGGAAATATAATTACAAACTTTTGATATACATAATAATTTTTATGAGTAGAATCCAGAGAGGTGGCTGCAGCAGGAATTACTGTCACCATTTTGTAAATGAAGAAACTGGCTCAAAGAATTTTAATTGATTTTTTTTTAAGGTTTCATAGTTAGTCGAGGATAAAGCCAAAATTGGAATCTGGGGGTTTTGACTTCAGATCTTTCTATTTCCATGGATTCCTCAACTGGAGGTCTGGGCGTGGCCCTCTAGGATCCATGCTGTGCTATCCTGTCATGCATAGGCTGTGTGTGTCTGTGGATTTTTCCGGTTAGAGGACCCAGACTTTGAGATTCTCAAAGGGGCTGTGACTCGATAGAGCTTAAGAACTTTGTTTCTCCCTAGTGACTGCCTGGCTCAAGGGACCAAAAGGATGATGAAATGAGAGGGATGGTCCTGCTGAATCATTAGATCATGGAAAAGTACATTCCCACAATGGAGAGACCTAGTTGTGTCAAGAGTCCTGATTGCGGGACAGAAAAGAGCAAGAGTGTTGGAAGTTAGGTAAATTTTTAAGGGAAAAATCTTACTTGGGGCTAGGCTAACTCTGCATCCCACTCAGGGAAACAGGTCGGACTGAACAGTTTAGGCCACATGGATGTTATGACTAAGCAATAGTTTCGCAGCTCGCCCATGTGCATGTGCTTTCCAGTTTTTTGGACATTTCTCCCATAGACAGTTGTTCTTGTGCTCTGTTGCATGCTGATGCTCAACTGCAGAGGAACCGAATGGAGAAGTTCAGAGAGACAGTGGTTTCTGACCACTGGCTGCGGTGCTGTGGATGGTGCCAGTGAAGGGTGGATGCCTTTTGTTGAAAACTCGCTTAGACTTTGTCATCAGGGTGTCTCTGCCATTTTGTAATCTAAAGTCAGATCTGTTTACACTTCATAAGTATTGTTGGGTTTACTTGGCAATATATAGAAATGTCTATTGAGAAGTTCTTCAATTGCCATAATTTGTTTTTTCTCAAGTGTAGTAAATAGGAAATATTCTTAAGCATGAAATAGTGAAGAGCTAAAGTGGGAGGGCTGGAATTTGAAACTGCCTGAACAAACTCAGTCTCTAGAAGAACTCCACTACTGTTGGAATTACTGTGAATATGTGAGCAACCTTCTAAGGCTGAATTGAGTCCACCATGAGGTTGTGGCTTGTTATACTAATTTCAAAACCATGACAACAAATTGGCATGAAAGTAGTGTCATGCTAAAGCATCCTGGTTGCCTTAAACCTCAAACATGGTGCCCAGAAACATATTTTACAGCACAACTGCTTTTGATCATTTGAGTGTTCACTAAGGAAATCATTGCATTGCATTAATACAGATGTGCACGTTTCTCCTGTTGAAATTGACTTAAAAAGTTTAGTGCAAAATCCAGTGGCACTTACAGCATCTTCCTTATAATAAAAAAGTAGCAATAACACAATTTCCTTCAGATCCACAACCACGTACCTGGGTATCCAAATGATCTAAAATTGTTAGCTTAGCTCTGTCTCCATCTCAGGTGCAAACAAGGAAGCTGAAAGTGTGTTTTGGGGTTAAGATATTCAAATGCAACAAAATAATAGTCAAGACCTTTCTTCAGGAAAAGATCCGTTGAAAGACACTTGACAGGATCCTGCAGGACATTGAGTTCCATTCCCCTGAAAAATGGAGATATCTCTCTGTTTAATGTTAGACATGAAGGTAAAGAATCTTGCCTATACATTTGTGGAAGCAGATAGAGAAGAAATCAATCAAACTATTCAGAGTGGCAACAGGACAAATAAAGAGCTCCCGACAGCGGTCACAGGCAGATGATGGAGACATCACATTAGAGAATTAAAGAATAATATATTTTCTCCTGTTCAAGAAATGCCTTTTTTTCCCCTTGTGGCATAATAATAATAAACATTAATCTTAATGGCAGAATCCTGCTATGGGAAAAGAGCCTTTTCTAACAGAATGCAGTGGCGGTGTACTGGAACACATAGTGTTCTAATTGAGCATGTACCACGCCTACATTTTTAGAGCACTTTACAGTTTACAAAGCTCTTTTAACACTTCTTATCTCATCCAAATAGGCTGGAGTCCTATTTCTGATTTCCCAGTTGACCATGTGAAATACAAAAACTTGCTCAACCTCTCCCAGAATCACTTTCTTTTCCTTGCAAAATGAGGAAATTAATGCCATCCCAAATGAATATTTTCTTTCTAAATCAGTGAATGAGAGTATGTTTTCTCTATAAATAAATTAGCAACTCTAATAACTGGAGGTCACAATGAACTGATCTAAATGTTAAGTCGATTAACCATTCAATTTGAATTTTGGAGTGTGTTAATTTTAACTGTGATTGGTGCAAAATTACTGTACATTTCGATTTCTTTGTTACTTATTTTTCTTTCAGATGTATATCTCTCTTAAAACAATAAATTTTATTATACTTCCTGTTACTGCAATGAAATATTATTAAAGTCAAGTCAGTTTTTATGCCTTAATGGTTTAATATTTTTAACATGCTCACTATTTTTAATGAGTTTTTACCTATAGAAAGTAAATCATTCTCTTTTTCAACACTTCAATAAAGTAATCTTTTCCATGTGAATTTAATTAACATGTAAGTTTTTCCCTTCATAATATGATTAGAAAAAGATAATTCAGTATTTTTTTAATCTGATTTTGAAAATTTTACCCTGCAAAATTGTTATTTAAAATTTGAGTTTTTTTCTATACTTGTATGGACTTTAGAAATGAATATCAAAATAAAATCCTTTTTCTTTCTTCTTTAGGCATTGGATAAAATAGTAGTGTGGGGACCATGGGTTCTGTTCTCACTAAACTCATAATTTTTATGAGAAAGAGAGACACAGATTTATTGAATAAAATCTGTGCTGTGTCAACGAAGTGCTATTATACATAGAGGTAAACAGCTGATTTTGCCTGCAGGCAAGATTAACTTCCCCCATATCATTCTGTTCATATTGCACTTATCCTGTTGATAAGGTATTATAATGAGTAAAGTTTCCATCTCCTCTGCTAAATATTTAACCTCTTAGAGCAGAAGCACTTTTATTTATCTCAATATCTCTATTCCTTATCTTGAATTATGCTCATTAAACATTTACTGAATTCAGTTTGGTGGAGAGAAGTTAGAAGAGCCCATAGAGGAGATAACATTTAGTAAATGAGATAATACTCGACATAGGCTTGAATAATAATGAGCCAGAAAAAGGATCAAATAGGGGTGAGGAGGAAAGTACAGTCCTAGCAAAATCATGAGGGAATGAAAGCTTGTAAAGTATTTGGAAAAGGGTGACCTAGTGGTAGGGAGTGGCTAGAAATGGAGATGAAACGGTTTGACCCAGGCCATATTTATAAGGGCCTGGACTATCATGGCAATGAATTTAGAGTCTTCTGGAACAAACAGATCACATCAGTGTCTGGCAGTAGTGAGGACACTGCCAGCAGCAGTGGCCCCAGAAAGAAGGGCACGACAATACTTCAAATAAGAAGATGAAGTCCTGAACCAAGGCAGTGGCCGTGGAAATGGAGAAGAGGACATGATACCAAGAGACAATGAAGACTGAAGGAGACTGGGCCACTGACACCATGAAACCACCATGTCAGCCCTAGACTGCTTTTCACGTCCACACTGTTATTTGAGAGATAAAAAAAAAAAAAAGTCCTATCTTGTTCAAGCAAAGGCTATTAGGTTCTCTGTTATGTCAGTTAAAATCGTAACCTAATGAATACAAGGAAGACATCCAATGGGTTCAGTTTGGAAGATGTGAAATCTGAAGTTGTTTTAAGGGTCTAGAATTCAAAATAGTGTTCAAAGGTAAAGATAAAATTTTGGAAACGAATCCCACATGAATTCATAGCTGAAACCATGGAACTGAAGAACAACAGCATTTACAGGGAAGGCAAATGAGGGAGTGGCAAACGGTGCAGGAAACACTCAGGGAAAACAGAAGAGCATTTCTGGAAGTGGATTCTGTTACAAATTCCTGTAGTACTGTCCTGGAGGTGTGCTACGAAAGAAAATTCACAGCCAATACACAGCGTGGCTGGAGTCTGAGGCCTAAAATCCCCATGGCCAGTCTACATCTCAGGCACCAGTTCCTAAGACATTTTGGCACCTGAATGCTTTCAACATTTTGGGCATCAGGCTTTGATGCCAGGTTAACTTCCGTTCTTCTCCATGCTGTCTTTTCCAACGTGATGCCCTTCAGGTGAACAATATTCTGCCTGTTCTTGGCTCACCTCCTCTCCTGGACCACAGACAAATCCAGGTGAAGAGTGCTGAGCCTCTGACGTGCTGTTGATGGTGACATTTGCTTTTCTTTGAAACCGCTCTGATTTGATGGTCTGTCTTGAAATGAGATGCTCAAAAAAGAGCATATCAATTAATATTGCTGTGTTATATAACTTTTAAATTTACGATCAAGACACTGAGATACTATTTGCTTAGTAATTTCTGTTTGGAGATCTTAAGACACACTCTTGTTTTTTTAAAGTTCTCCAATTTAGACAAGGATATAATTTCACTGGGAGATATTTTAGAATTACCTTCAAATGAAACAGCAATCTAATCCCTTCTTTGCTTTGTAATTTATGGCCTTCTTTGCATTGCAATTTGTGGCTCATATGTTTGTGTGTGTGTGTGTGTGCGCGCGCGCACACATGTATGTGTACTGTCCAGCGTTTAGAATGGAGTATACAGTGGGAACTGTATACTTGGTTAAGACATGAGAATATAAGAATTGTATTCTGACTGAGGGTAAAAGTCCATCTAAGAAGAAGTGTTCTCAGACAGGTGTGAATGGTTAGTTGGACCGTCTGGTAATTTTCCTCCTTGAAATTGACTTCAAAAGGTTTGTACTCTTCTCGCTAATTTTTCCCAACTTACTATGGAGGTATTACCTGTGATTTATGTAAACTCTAATTGAGAGTTTCTGTTTTCATCTTGTACTGCCTCTTAAGGGTAATCATTTTACCAAGTAACTAGTACTGCATGGGATACTATTTTATTTGTCTCAAAATTATTTCCTTAATTTTTAATGGACACAGGCAAGCTCTCTCATTTCTTTTTAACCTGCTCTTCCTCATCCATGACAGGGAAAATTTTCAATCATGATGCTGCCATCTAGATCAACATGCTTGGGTTTATTTACCTTTGAGCAGATATAAGTAGCACACATTTTGGGGCAAGTAATTTAATTATTTTGTAGGCTAGTTTTCAAATATGTAGACTGTTCCCAACAAGATCATTTGGAAATTGTATGTTGTGCCATGGTTTTAAAATCACCACAAGTTGACAAAAGGCATGCTCTTGATCCTTCTTCACATGAGGATTTTGCACATAGCATATGTGCAAAATATAGTGACTTTAAGTAGTATTAATTATTGCTTAATAAAAGTGAAGTTAGAATGGCTGAAGGGGCAAATGAGTAATGAATCCATATTTTTATGTGTTATAGCTACTTCTGATATTTATAGCTCTCTAGCTTTGTTTAAAATACATCATCATATTTTTTTGGTTGAAATTATATTTTTATTCAAAATCCAGTATACTCATTCTATGTTGTTCTATATACTATAACTATATCTATAACTTCTGCTATTTTTAGAGCTTGGAAAAAAATTGTAAACACAGCAAATTATTTTCCCCTTGGACTTTTTTTTTTTTTAACATAAACTTGATTTTGGTTGATTTCTCTTCTAAACCACTATAGTAGTTTTCCAATGGGATCATGTTGAGATTTTCAGAAAGTTAACATATAACGGAAGTGAATTCTCTTTTTCCTACTCTGCTTAATGCAGATTTTCACTTAATAAGAGAATTTCACTGAGCTATGAAGGGCTAAAAATGAAGTTTTAATTTGGAACAGCAGCTTGTAACTTTAACTAAACCACTGTACATTTTCAGATGTACTGTTACCAGTTTTCAAATTCATCATATTATTTTTCCTCAGGGAAACCGAATGGTGGAAGAGCTGCCTTTTAGCTGGTGTCACACAGAAAGAAATGCAAAAGTGAAAACTAGCAAGATGTATAGGAATTCAGATTTCCATGGCATTTTGATTAAATCATCAAAATGCAGCCAGAAATTTATATACTAAAAATTATAATATGGAAAGAAATATTAAGGTGCAACAATAGTGTATATGCTTGTTGTATGTGAAGCACATATTTTTAATTTAATGTAATTTTAAGTTCTGGGATACATGTGCAGGATATGCAGGTTTATTACATAGGTAAATGTGTGCCATGGTGGTTTGCTGCATCTATCAACCCATCACCTAAGTATTAAGCCTAGGATGCATTAGCTATTTATCTCGATGATCTCCTTCCCGCCACCCCCACTGACAGGTCCCAGTGTGTGTTGTTCCCTTCCCTGTGCCAATGTGTTCTCATTGTTCAGCTCCCACTTATAAGTGAGAACATGCAGTGTTTGGTTTTCTGTTTCTGCTTTAGTTTGCTGAGGATAGTGGCTTCCAGCTCCATCCATGTTCCTGCAAAGGACATGATCTCATTCCTTTCTATGGCTGCATACTATTCCATGGTATATATGTACCACATTGTCTTTATCTGGTTTATCATTGATGGACATTTGGGTAGATTCCATGTCTTCGCTATTGTGAATAGTGGTGATGCACATTTTCCTTGCGGCTGGCATGTATCAGATGATTATATATCTTATCAGAATCTGACTAATGAAGATTTTTCTAGGGTTTAACTCCATTCATTATAGAGTTACTCAGATGATCATTTAAAACATTTGAAAAAGAAAATTTTATTGTCTGCATCCTTTTCAATATCTTCATTATTTTTAATTTTTGTTAAGAAACGTATTTTGTGGTCCATGCAGAGAATGGTTTTGTGTCAGGGAAGTAAAAACAAATACACAGTATATTGTGTTTTCAGGTGGAGAACAGGTCAGAATACACACACACAGATACACACACACACACGTACATGATACTACTTGTAGATTAACTGATGACCTCAAATCATAAAGTGAACTGGGACTTAACAGCTTGTGCAGTCTTCACTGCACTCTCGACCTTTGCTAGTTTATTGGAACCAAACTGTTTTCAATCCCCCTAGCAAGACAGTATGTAGTTACAAGCCTGTAAGTTAGGGAACCTCATATAAATTCACTGGAATGTATTGGAATATAAAATCTTTATAACTGTGATGGTGTCAATGTCTACTAAGTACAAACACTAATTAAAAATGGCCCTCAGTGAAGGTCACAGACAGTGATGGTAAATTACTTGTTTCATATAATTAATGTATTCCTGAAAATATATACATGAAACACATTTTTGTTAATGATTCACATTTCAACTGTTTATATGCAATCATTATTTACAGGACACCAAAGGTTTAAAAAATTGTGTTCTCTGATAATTTTCAAAGGTAAATACCTTTAATATAAAGTTAAAGATTTTTAAATATAAAGTTCAAGATTTTGCCCATCAAAAATAAGATTTTCCTGATATGAGGTCAAATTGGAAATGACTCTGGTCGAAATAGAAATAATTGGATTGCTTTTGGTGAAAAATCTTCCCCTTCTGATATCTGTGTCCATACGATTGTTAGGTGTGTAACTGCTGGTATAATTCCTGTATATCTACAGATATGTACATTTTGCTATAGAGGACAGTAAGCTAGACCTTGAGGGCTATTGTGTGAATGTGGCTATTCTGAGACATTTGTAAAGCGAGTATAATCAGTGAACCCATTTTCAGTGATAACACCTTGCCCACCAGACAAGAACACTAGCAAAAAGTGACATTTATTGAACACATGATCATCCAGGCACCATTCTAAACACTTCATCTATACTAACTCATTGAAACCCCACACTGTCCCTATTATTACTGTCCACATTTTACAGGCTGTGGAATGAAACACAGAGAAATTACTTCATTTGCTCAAAGTCCCCTAGCTAATAGCTGGTGGGTTTAGGCAGTCTGACTGCAGAACATACTGTTTTAACAGCTACATTGAGTTGCCTTTTAACAGAGAATAAGAACTCCAGAATTAAATTAAAATATTTAATATTATTTCTGGACTTTGGCTACTGCTATTGGTAGAACTTCTATGTATCCTGACGGATATATTGTCAGTGCCCTCATACAATCTCCCGGAGGAGACCTCTGGGCCCCACTTCAGAAACTCTAGAGTGTGCATGCAGGTGTGTGGTTCCTTCCTCCTGGAGGAGATCTTGCATGGTACACTGTACCGTGAAGGACCATGAGGGACGTAAGATATATGATGTACATCCTACAGCCTCGAGATGTGCAACCTGGTGTCCCTGATGGAATGTGAGGAGTTTACCATGATTAAGAGCTCAGATGCTTTCATTAAAAAAAAAAAAAAAACATTATAATGGAAGTAGCCTGTGTTAGAATCAAACAGCTCAGGTTTTATGATTTAGAATGTACACTGGGCCCTGCTTCTCCACCACTTCCTTGCGATAGTCTCTTTTAACAGTGTGAAATGGAACTTTCCAGATATTTAAGAAGTATCAGATGTGAATATCTCTGTGTGTGTGTGTGTGTATATATATATATATATATATATTATATATGCATTTTATAGATTAAAATCATACTTTACATGTTGTTCTGACATTTTGTTTTTACTTAATAAATTAAAATTATCTTCCAGTCTCAGAAGTCCATGTCAGTATATTGGGAATTAGCTCATTTTAAAAACAGCTGCTGGGTATTCCAGAATATAATTCTATGTAGTATAAATAATAATGCCATTAAAAGTAATCAAATAATTTATGTAACCAATGCCCTACTATTGGAAATTAGGTTGTGTCCCAGTGGTGTGATTCAATGGGACAGTAAACAATGGGACTTGGACATTGAGGGTAGAGAGGCACAATCTTGCCCTCAGGCATTGGTGCATTCCTGCCTCTTAGACCATCAGATCCTTATCTAGCACATTTTCAAGGTTTTTCATTAATAATAATGACAGATTTTAGGTAACATACAACTTTTTGGTGGGGAACCTTAATGTACTCTATGTGGTTGATTGACTTATGAACCTTCACTATATTTTGTCAGGCAAGAGGTAGGCATTAACTTTCTGAATCCTATATTTTTAAAGCAATTACAAATGTTTCACACCTGAAGTTCTAGATTTATGTGTAATTGCTTCAGAGTTATCCTTATCTTGCAAAGAACTCTTCAGTGTTGTGTAAAGTTGCATGGTTGGGTTTTAAAAAGTTTTGCTCTTAGTAAGGACCAAAGAATTGTACTAAGGAAGAAGTGATGTTTTCTGGGTCTGGCTTTACATTCAACTGAGATGTTTTACGTGCTTATCAGCAAGTAATCATTTAAGTCTCCTTCTTTGACCTTTGTTAAAATGTTCATCTCTTTCTCTTTCTCCAATTCTCCACTTAAAAATCTGTTATGACCTAACATTAGTAGTGAAACTATTTTGTGAAAAGTTCTGAAAATAATAATTGTGAGCAAGTGACTTCTAAATGGCAATTAAATTGATGTCTGGGAGAGACGAGGACATTGTGCTAACTCAACTGCTACTCTCTCTGTGCAAAGTCACATGAGGTTTTAATAGCATAGGTTGTTACCTGAGATGGAAAAAAACTTAGGCTTGAATTAGTCCTAAGATAATCTATAATTGCATTATTTTGTTGAATTGTTACGAGTAGTTTCCATAATTTTTAGAAAAATTAATCCAAGGAAGAATTATTTTAAATATATTCACATACATTATGTTCAAAATATTCTGCACAAGGTTTTCAGAGTATGAAGATACAAACTACGGTGGAGACTCAAGTTGTAATTTTTTAACAATTTGAGTAGAGTTACTCAAAATTCTGTTCCTTCTACAGAATATTTCATGCTTGTATGAATTCATGGGAGGGGCAGATTGTGTTATTTGGAGTAACAATTTCACACACCTTGTGTCATACGAGATGGGGAGTTTAGACTGTCCTAAGGCAAACATTCCCATGTGTCAAAGCTGCAAACTTCCAGCCAGCACCATATACTTAACTTTCCAGGAATCACCTTCTGGAGGAGGCCTCAGTAATACAGCAATACCTTGTTAGTCTGGACGTATCTCACTGACTCATTCTTTGGAATGTGTCACCAGCATCTGGGCAACTTTAGATGGAGGCCTTCAGTATTGTGAGTGCAGGGATACTTGTGAAATATAATGGTTGTGCAAATTTCATTGAACAGTAGTTAATGTGACCTACAAAGCCTAATACATTTGTTTTTTGTCATGATCTGTGTAAGCCCATGCTTTATTGGAATCTGTGTTAGAAAACATGTCAGTCTATTATTCCATTATTGTTACAGCATTTTGCTACTTCCATCATTCATCCCTCACTCAACGAACATTCATTGGGTACCTTTTAAGTAATAGGTATTAGATACAAAAATACAGAGGTGAAAAAGATGCCTTTTTCCCTCAAGGCTGTCACAAAGGCAAATAGTTCAATGACAGTGTGAAACGGGCTACGAAATATGTAAGAATATGGGTCTTGATTGCACAAAGAAGGGTATGACGAGCTGCAGCTGAGATGTTAGGGGAGGTCAAGGAGGTTTTTACAAATAACGTAACTCAAGCTAGGTCTTGAGGGCTGAACAGATTTTACCAAATAAATAGGAAGGAAAATATTTTCTCTCTAAAGAGAGAATAAGCACAGAGGTGTGTATTTAACACATTCTATAAAGGGAAGTGCAAATGATTCTTTCAACAATATTGATGAAGTTGTGAATCAAAAGTATCTGAGATAGGACTCAATCAATTTATTTTGCCAAGGTTAAAGACACACCCATGACACAGCCTCAGGAGATAAAAAAGCCAGATACTTCCCTCACAATTTGCCTACAAGGAAATCCTTTGTGGGCCTCAAGATGATGACATGTGCCCAATGTGGCTGGGGTACAGCTTGGTTTTTTATCTTTTAGGGAGACATGAGACATCAGTCAATATGTGTAAGATGTAGATTGGTTTGGTCTGGAAAGGCGAGACAACTTGCAGTGGGTAGGAGGCTTTCAGGTCATAGATTGGTAAGAGACAAACAGTGGCATTCTTTTGAGTCTTTGATCAGCCTTTCACTGAATACAGAATTTACATGTGAGAAAGGGGGTAGAGGAAGAGTCACTTTTGTCTTAGTCTGACACAGTGAATCTACATTTTTATATAAACAGTAGGTGAGAAGAAGCAATCAGATATGCATTTGCTTTAGATGAGCAGAGGGATGACTTTGAGTTCTGTCCTTTGTCCCGCACCTGTGAAGGTAAGCTATCAATTTACATTGCCAGGGTGAAATCAACAGAACTCTTTTAAGGTAAAGACCTTGAGTACCAAAAGGAATTTCCTTGTGGGAAAATTGTGAGGGAGGTATGTAGCTTTTTTAATCTTTGTAGTTATTTAGGAATAAAATGGGAGGCAGCTTTGCCTGAGCAAGTTCCCAGCTTGACATTTCCCTTTGGCTTAGTGATTTTGGGGTCCTGAGATTTATTTTCCTTTCAAAAAGTGTATACACCAGACATGGTGAATGTAGGGTCAGGGTGGGAAGCTACCAGAAGGGAACCTAGAGAAGAAATGAGAATGAAGTCAAAGTAGGCTTCCCCTAACTATCAAAATGAACTTAGAAGAGCCTGATGGTGGAAGTGGAAGCCACAGAAGGATTTTAAATAGGAGACTAATACAGTTAGGAAAAACACTCTGCAGGGTGCAGGATAGATTTGAGGGGTCGAGAGTGTAGGATGGGAAGAGTGAATGAAGAGACTGTTGCAATCAGTAGTCTTAAGTGGGAGGTAGCGAGGTCCAGGAAGTGAGGATGGGTTGAAGCGATCCTTCTACTTTGCAAGAAGGCAGAGTGTGGGAGTACTGGGGACTGATTCAATTTGAGAGGACTGTAGGTGTGAAAAGGAAGCTTGAATTACAGCATGATTGTTCCAGGAGGCACCTGAGGAGGGACTTCCATGGAGAAGATAATGCTTTTAGCTTAGGACACTGTGGTAAAGCTTTTCAGAAGGCAGTTGGGTGTATCTATGTCAGAAGCTTAGAAGAGGTGCCTAGGTTGGGGACACAGCTTTGGGATGATTACATTGAGCTGGTATTGAAGCTACAGGGGTTGATGAGATCACCAAGTATTTTAGATGAGAAGACAAGAAATGATACACAGAACTTTGAATGACACCAATAGTGAAGACTTGGATGGTGAAGGGGAGCTGGCAAAGAGATTGAGAGAGAATGCACAGCAAGACAGAAAAACAAGAAGTCTATTAGCAAACTGAATGTATTTTCTGTATGCCTCACTGCTTTCATGACTGTGTCTAATATTTTTCCATGAGTCCAATATACATTTTTACTAGGTATATTGCTTTTATTTTTAGATATAATGGTTTTCAATTCCTTGTGACTTGACACTGGACTCCAATTATTATAGACAAGACACTTTGGAATTTAAACTATATGCATTCACATAGTGTTTATAAAGGGTGAAAGTAAATCTAAACTCTTGATTCAAGACTCTTTCAGGATAGCAGAGATGCACCATGGGAAGGGGAAGAGGAGTAAGAATTAGAGCAATCTATTATAAGGGAGGATATTTTGAGAGGAGAACTTTTCTCTCCTAAAGACAAATTGTTTTCTTGCTAACTGTATCTCAACATCTTAAAAGAATCCCTAGTTTATGTAATTGCTGATGGCTAATGATAGACTTGTCCTGGTGTATGAGTAAATGTAGATAAGGTTTATGAGCCAGTTATTAAAACAACTTGTCTCCTTAGTGGCTAAAATTCCCCACCACCATGTTTTCCTCAAGGAGTCATCCAATCCTGTTGTTTTCTGTGGAACCCTATAGCTATTCTGTAGGTATTTCAATTTTCAAACGAATGTTGAAGGTGTGTGTGTGTGTGTGTAAAGATATATTGTGGTTGTTTGGATATTTTATAATGGTGAAATCTATAAACTTACAGCTTTCAGTACATTTCAAAGGCTCAATAATAAACCATAATGTTTGACAGCTTCCCAGCCATATTCATATAATATGAGGTGTATCTCCTTTAACCAAAAAAGCTGCATTTTAAACATTTGCTTGTAGTTAGGTTGCAGAACACTTTTCCCCTCATGGAAATATGTCGTAAGTGGGGCTTGCATTCAAGCCCTGCTTACTGTGGTTGTTTGAAATATGTTCAGAAATTCTTTGACAAAACCTTCAAATGGTAGAGCTAATTCCTCTCCTTTCAGCATGGGCTGGATTTAGTGACTTACTTCTAACGAATAGAATAAAAAAGCAGAGGCAACTGAATGTGGCTTCAGAGACTAGATGACAAAAGGCACCTTGGCTCTCTTTTCTCCCTTTCTCCTGGATCCCTCGCCCTGGGGCCAGGCAGCTGTCACATCCTGAGGATGCTCAGGCAGCCTGTGGAAAGGCCCCCATGGTGAGGAACGGAGGTCTCTGACCAAACGCCATGTGAAGACTCCAGCTTGGAAGTGGACCTGCCAGTTCCTGTCAAGCCTTGAGAAGACTGCAGGCCTGGTGATAACCTCACTGCCTAGAACCACCCAGCTAAGACGCTCTGCATTTCTGACCCACGGCAACTGTCAGATAATACATCTTTGTTGTCTTAAGCCACTGAATTTTGCGGTAACTAGTTACCCATAACTAATATACCCACGAAACCCTGTTTAATTCAATTTGAATACTCTCTGAAGATTTCCAACAAAAAACTATTAAAATATAATTTCAGACAAAGGAGACACTGTGAACCTGAATAAATAATGTAATTTGAAGATATGTTTGAGGGGAAAGAAAGCACATTTAATTAGAGAAAGATGAGGAAGAATTTTTTTTTGTTTTTTGTTTTTTGTTTTTTGTTTACTGTTTTGATTTAGGTTCCAAAGGGAAATCCTGGGTTTTTAACTGGGTATAATTTTATCATACTTGTAACTGTACTTTTTACAAAATTTTTAGTCTTTTTTGATTCACATAGGAAAGAAACATAATGAGAGATTTAGAAGGGAGGAAGAATAATTTTCCTGAGGCAAGAGTTAGAAGAGAGGTAGAAAGGGAGATGGGGAGAGAGTTCCGTGAGGCCTGAGAAAGGAGAGGAAGCCCTTAGCAGTTAGTGGTGAGAAGCAGAAGAGAGTACCCAGTGCTGGCCTGCAGGTCTGAGGAGGAGCAACGTGGGTGTTGTGGTGGATACCTCCACCCCCAGGAGAGGAGAATCTGTTGCTTCCCAAAGCAAGTTAGGTTGAAATGACCTGGAGTTTCCAGTGGTGAGAGGGAGGCCGAGTCCAGTGACCATGCTTATGTAGAAAGCTTGCAGAAGTTGAATGGACATTCAAGGGAAACTTGGATGAATATGGCTGCATCTTACGCCACTCCTTACTTCAGTGGCAACTCTGTTATTCCCACGTAGCTTCCTTTGAATTTCCATATCATCATTTTACACCTGACTACCTTGGCAATTGTCAAGAAGTACAGTACTTGGCTGACTGGTCAGCCCCTTCCTGTGTTCTGTACAAAGGCCATGGCAGGAAGCTTGACTTTTGCCAAGTACAAAAAGGACTTTTATTTGTCCTAAAAAGTTCTCAATTTGCTAAGGAGGGTGTGCAAGTTAACCACACAAGATAGGAAGAGAGTTGGGAAAACAAGACCCATCACAATTTCCACATGGGCAGGAAGTGTAGCAAGGCATCTGCCTTTGCTCCATGCATCTGCCTTTGCTGCATGCATCTGCCTTTGCTCCATGTGAGCTTAAAGGACATTTTTGTGAAGCCGATAGATTATTTCTTTAGACCTGTTGGGGAGGCGATTTTTTCTTTTTTTTTTCTTTCTTTTTTTTTTTTTTTTTTTTGAGACGGAGTCTCGCTCTGTCGCCCAGGCTGGAGTGCAGTGGCCGGATCTCAGCTCACTGCAAGCTCCGCCTCCTGGGTTTACGCCATTCTCGTGCTCAGCCTCCCGAGTAGCTGGGACTATAGGTGCCCGCCACCCCGCCCAGCTAGTTTTTTGTATTTTTTTTAGTAGAGACGGGGTTTCACCGTGTTAGCCAGGATGGTCTCGATCTCTTGACCTCGTGATCCGCCCGTCTCGGCCTCCCAAAGTGCTGGGATTACAGGCTTGAGCCACCGCGCCCGGCCGATTTTTTTCTTTTTTAAAGAGGGTTTCACTCTGTTTCCTAGGCTGGAGTGCATTGCGATGGCACAATTATAGCTTACAGCAACCTCAAACTTTTGGGCTCAAGGGATCCTCCTGCCTCAGCCTCCTGAGTAGCTGGGACTACAGGCATGCGCCACCACACTGGCTGATTTTTAAATTTGTTTGGTAGAGACAGGGGTCTTACTATGTTGCCCAGATTGATGTCAAACTCCTGGCTGAATTTTTGAGGTTAAATTACCTGCTGTATGCTATCATATAAGGATCTGGTAAATGTGTGTTAATTTATTATTAATGAATGTTTTCACGAGTGTGTGTTTTTAACAGGTCACCATAGTCCATGTTCACTCTTGTCTCTCTTCTCCATTTTCTTCTCAGGTTTGTATTTGAAAACAGTGCAGCATAATTCATTGTGAATGCACATGTGTAATTATAATTTTCCCCCCTCAGTATCAGCTTTATTCTGAGGAGAAAAATGGGGTTCATCATTTCCATGGGACTACTGATCAGTGAAAGTAATATTTTAAAAATATTTATAGATTTGTTGCACCACAATTTCCCATATAGTGAAAGTACAAATTCCCAGAATTTGTCCTACTTTAACCTAAACCCATGGGTTCATAATATGTTATATTTAGGTAAAACCAAGGAATCAAACATGCTCAGGGTTTTTAACTTTCTTTCTAGAAAAAATCACTTCTCAGCCTTCTGGCTTTGAAGTTTCTATTGATAAAAAGAAAGAGATGCATTTTTATCATCTTTCTGGAGCTAAAGTTTGCAGATTTTTATGACTCCCGATCAAGTGGCATTATTATGGAAACTCTCTTAATAGGCTTGTTCAACACGTTCAAATCAGAAAACATGACCTGCTAATAACATGACATCAATTCTCTTTTGGGGTTTGTAAGCAATAGAATGAATATTCATCATTGACATGGAGAATACAGCTGAGAGGGTAGTGTCACCTGAGAAGAGCCACATGTAATTAAATTGAGTGTATGGAGAACAGACATGGAGAAGTTTGGGTATAAAGGGAAGTTGACTATGTCAGCACAACCAGGATTTCACAGTGCTAGTGGAACCAGTTTGGGCTGGAGGAGTGGAGGAGCAAAGAGATGATGGTTGGTGTGAATTTAGTTTCCGGGGCAACTGATCTGGATCATGGTTTCTGAACAGCAGCACTAGTGACATTTTGGGCTGGAGAATTCTCTGTTGTGGGGAGCTTTCCTGTGAATTGCCGAATGTTTAGCAGTGTCTCTGCCCTCTACCCAATAGGTGCCAGTATCATTACCCCAGTCTCCCAGTTTTGACAACCAAAAAGGTCTCCCACTTTGTGATATGTTCCCAAGGGCAAAATGGCCAGAGTGGAGAACCAGTGGTCTAGATAAAACCAGAGGGCAGCACTGGGATAGAAACTCGGGCTTCAGTTTTCAGGAAGAGAAGATTGTTGAGTACGAAGTACCTTTTTGCTAAAGGAATGCAAACGAAGTTGGTAAAGAAAAGTGGCCTTGTGTCTGATGTGGCCTCCTACAAACCCAACACCTGGCTAAATTGCTCGGCCTGGGCTGGGGGAGGATTCTTCTTCAGTTTCCTGGTTTCTTGATCTCTCTGATTCATTTGATCCCAGGTGGGGCTGAGAGGGATTTTATATTTCAGACTGTGGGCTGATCCATTGCAAAGATGTCACATTTTGAGAACCACTGCTCTGGAATAACCACCTTTGGTGCTATCTGGTGTTAGACTTTTCTGGATTATCTTTGTGATTTTCTCTATGCCCAGGCTTGCTACCCTTAGTTTTTCTTGTGTTGGCTCCTTCTGTTTCATCTTGGCATTGCTCACTTCCTGTAGTCCTTAATTGTCTTCCTTAATTCACATTCTGCACTCATGGATGAAGGGAGAAATGCCTCTTCTTTCTTTTTCATCTCTCACTGGTTGTCTGTTTTTTTCTTTGCTTCAAACTACAGGAGACTCAGTTTCCCTCATGCTGTATCCCATAACATCTCCCAAGGCTGCTCATCTTTTAGGAAACTGGTTACTTAAGGTTAGGCTACATATATCACAGTTGTCAATAATGTAGAGTTCTTAACATTTTATATGCTGTTTGGACTATAGTAACACATTTTTAGGGAATATCTGACTTTTAGATCCTTTTCTGAGCTGTAACTGATTTCTTGGAACTCATCTTTCTACAGGGGACATTTGAATTATTTTGCATAAATGAATAATTTCACACTTGCCCACATCAAAGCTTATCTGCGAATTTCTTGCCCACTCACACATCCTCATGAGATGTGCTTATCAGATTGCAATTTTTTTTTACCCAGAAAATCTTACTTAGGGTCATATGCATTCTTAGAGATATTGCTGTATCTATTGTTTCTTAGTTATTAAATTTTTGTTTTAAATAGAGATTGGCTCCTGGGAGATCATCACTGTTTGTATTTTTATAAACATTCCCTTTGCTGCATGTTGCTAAATGACTCCCTATCCATGACAAAACAGAATCATATGATTCCATTCGAGTTTCGGGTTAGAAGCAGACTGTTTCCTCTCTAGCATCACCTAGTGTTCTGAGGCCTGATTCCACTTCAGTAGCTGACCCCAGTGACCCACTGTAAAGCTGACAGTTCTGTCACTCTGGATCTTGCAACATGCTCCTGTTAGGTGTGTTTCATGGCCATGCTGTTGGCAACATGCTGGCAATGCCAGCAGTTGGCATTGCCAGCGCTATTAGGAGTCATTGCTTCTTATGCAAAAGTGCCAGAGGACTTCATTAATTTCCGCAGCAGGCCTTACTTCCTCTTACTCTGCACACTTCCTAAAGCCTCCTTCCACCTTTACAAACTCAGCCCCCTCCTGGCCATGTCAGCTCCTGATCATGTGTCAGGTGTCAGCTTGCACACCTCCACCTCACCACCTCAGGGGGGTCTTCTGTGACACTGAGGACAAGCTGCCACACTGGGTGCTCCTGGAGCGCCTGCATGTCTCCTTTAGGACACTTTGTACAGTAGAATTATTTAATTATTAGCAATAATGTGATGAGTTCCTCACCCATGAGTTCTCTGAAGGAGGTGATTGTTTCTTCAGTCATTTTAAATCCCTGATGTCAGGCATAGGGCCTAGTACCTAGAAGGACCTCAATATTGACTGACTGGCAGGTCTGCTTCTCCTGTCCACTTCTGGAATAACACTAAAGAACCCAGCTTCTGAATTTTGCCATTTTAACTGGCCATGGTCATACATCTCTCCATGTATTTCCCCTTTGTTTTCAGACTCTGCTCGGTTCCTTAGCTTTTTTTCATAGGACGTAGTCTCCAGACCTCCTACCACCCTGGCTATCCACTTTTGGATGTTCTGTTGAACGCGGTGTTCTGGGCATCAGCACAAGATACATGACAGTGGTTTTCTACTCCATTAGAATATGGCTGTTCTTAAATACACAACAGAACTGCTTTAATGATTGTAGCGCCTGAGTCACATTGTTGACTAATGCTAAAATTCTGATCACTGCAATGCCTCAGTTATTCACAGGATGCATTTTAACTATACAAGCAATACATAATCACTATAAAAACTAGAAAATTCAGATGAAAAATAATAATTTAAAATCAGCAATTAATGACACTACCAAGAAACATCCAGTGTTGAAATTTTATAACCTTTAAGACTTTTCTCATGAGCCATCTTTATTGATATATATGCATACATGTTACATGTAATGTATATATGTATATGTATGTGTGTATATTCTGAGCTTATATGTTCTCTGTCTATATATATAAATATATTTGGCTCTGTAGGCTGCCGTGTATGACAAAGTCTCTTTATGTCAGTAAACAGAGTTCCACTCTGCCTTGAGAAGCAAGGTGGCATAGTGGATAAGAATCTAGGGTTTGAATTCAGATGGCCCTGGGCTGTACATCCCATTGCTTACTAATTATATGACCTGGGATGGGTTACTAATGTTTTCTAAACTTCAATTATATAGTTATTTATAGTTAGTTATACACTTATATAGTATATAGAATTATGTAGTTATAGAACATATTTATAATAGCCATCTGGTTTATTTAGCTATATAGTATTTCATTTTATGAATATACCTATTTACAACGTCTTTAAATTAGGTCTACTTTATCCTACCATTCAATTTTTTAATTCTGAAGCTGAATTTTTTATTTTTGTGCTTGTTAAATTTTATTTTATTGATTTCAACCAAAATGCTTCAGGATTTGGGATAATTTAAAGATAGTTTTCAGTCTTTATCTTTTGAATCTATGTGTTACTACACATTTGATAATCAGACATTTAATCCAAATGATAGACAAAAATGTTAAGTGTAGTAGAGAACTATATATCCCATCATTGTTACCATTATAGTAACTCTCCCCATTGTTGTCCTAGGGATATGAATACACTAGTAACTACTACACTTTGATTAATGTTATTAATTGGCTATTGAATCTATCCAACTGATTGGTCTGCTCCTGATTAACACCCTTTTCTGGTCCTAAAGGAGAGCAAGAGAAATCCTGCCTGCAACCCTGAAGGAATAGAATATATAATCTTTGTTGCATTCTCACATTTTGCCTCTCCAAGAAGAGTTTCATAAAAGTAAATAAAGTGAAATTTGTCTAATACATTTTTAGTAAACTCATACTGCCTCCCTGAAATGTTCACAACTTTCTTAATAATGTAGAAGCCGTGGTCACATGGGTGAAGATGCTAACTCTTCTAGAAAAGAACAACCCATGGCAACAAATCTATGCCAACATATACATATGAGGTAAGCATGCTCCAGCGTTTTACTTTAGAAAAGGATGGGGGAAAAGGCATGCTTTGCAGGGAAAAAGGAAAGAATGGAAAAAAAAGGTTGAGAGAGCATGGAGAGAATTTTTATTTGCTTTATTTGTTTTCCCTTGGGGCAGCACTGGTTGTTAAAAAAAGAATGGGAGGACATACCAAAGTAGTGCCATGTTTAATAAACTCATCATCGCATTTGCTCTATAGAAATATGTGCTATCCACTTATGCTATAAGATGTATGTGCTTGCTATTTCTTGTTCATCTTGGGTAGTTCATGTGATGCGTAATACTTATTATTAAAATGACAATACTCTTAAATAATATTGTGGTTATGTTCTGCAAATCCTTTTCACTTCTTCAATATACCTGAGTAGGTAGGTAGAGGGAAGGGAAAGAGGGAAAAGGGAAGAGGGATGTAGAAAGACTAAGTGATTTTCTTCAGATGTTTACAGCAAGTTAGTGCTGGAATTAAGACCATAAACCAGAGGTTATATTATACGGCCCCTCACTTGAAATTCAGTAAAATATTTCCTCATCCTGTCTTAGGAGAGTGAGTCAGCCTCTTGTACTGGTTCTAGAAGAACATCCAGGTTCCAGGCCTTCCCTGCATCAACAGCCTGGTTTCCCACAGTTTTTCATTCCAGGCACATCAAGCTACCAGTAGTTGTTCCCTGCACCAGTCCTGCTCCATACCTTTGTATGATATTTTAGGCCACGTAGATTCGTCTAAATAAAATTCCCTTTGCACCTTCCTTTACCGGGACACATTGCTGTGTGTCAAACTCTAACTCTTCTTCTCTAGGAAACTTTCTTTGAACCTCATATGTGTGACTATGCTAGCCCTGGACCTTGTCCTTGAGAAGGAAGTGATCTCTTATGTGCCTTTCTCCTTCCTTACTGCAAATCCTTTGTACATCCAGAGACTGACAGGCAGTGAGAGCTCAAATACTGTGAAAGTGGCCTAAACTGACAGGTTGTCTAGTAACAAGCAGCATATGAGAGCAAATCTCAATCAACCAACAGATAAACACTCTTGTACTACCTTCTACTTAGAAGGAAATTTAGTTTGATTTTTAAAAATACATTTTTCAAATGTTCTGGTAATAGATGTTGTGTTGTTACACATCTAATTAGTGTTTTGCCCAAGTGGGCAAACACAGGTGTTCTTTACCCAGAAGCAACATGTGTTACAATCTCAATAGCTAATAGGTTTAGTAGGGTTCTTTAGGGAAGCGGTTCTATTTTAATTCAGATTCCTTAAGAAGTTGGAGGATCTTTACAAGAAATCGTAGCATTTTACAGTATCTATCTTTTTAAAAATATTCTGACATCTAAGTGATTTGATTAATTTAGTTTTTAATAGGTGTGAGGTAATTTTAAAAATATCATAGCCGCAGGATAATTTATTCATGGAGGATCATTTCGTAAGTGACTGAGTTTCATTCCTTCTTTTCTGGTAGAAGTAGAAAAAAGTACGTAGATTGCTGCTAACTTAATAACTTTACTGATAACTAAGAATGGAACAGATCTTGCTGTGAATTATATAAGCAGCTTTAAAAGTACTCCATATTCTTTCTGTGACAGAGTATGAAAAACACAAGGCAGAGAATATGGTTATGAGAATGTTTTCCTGCAAAAGCTTAACCACGTTGTATTTAGTAGTATAGTCAGAGAAAGATTGGGTTAGAATGATCATAACAGTCGCTTGAAAAATGTATCTTAATGTCAGCCTTGAATGGCTTTTCTTTTTCCTGCTAAGGGAATCTAACAGGATATTAAAAAACATATTAGCCTTCAAAATATGTTTAGATTCTGCGATGCTTCTAAAGAGGCAATATGAATGTGAGAGCTATGTTTAGTACAAGTTTTGACCCATAGAATTCGTAGAAAGGGGTCACTTAAATTTAGTTTGGAAGTCAACAGTCTCGCATATGACTGTAATATCACACCCTTCTAATCCATTCTCTATGCAGCTGGTACAGTTATCGTTCTAAAGGCAAATCTGATTATGTGATTCATCTGTTTAAAGCCCTTTAGTGGTGAAATCTAGATACCTTAGCTTGGCAGACTAGGTCCTGCTTGAGCAGGCCTTGCAACAACTGTCCTGAAATTCATGCTTGAGCTATAAGTAGCAACTCACAGTGCCCAGAATTCCTCAGCCAGTGGCTACTTATTGCAGCCATCCCCATCTACCTGAAATGCATGCTCTCTGTTCATCCTCCCCAGGGATTGACCAATCCCTCCTTTGCACCAATAATCTGCCCCTACATCACGGTTCTTTCAAGCCACTCTTAACAATTTGTGTATTCAATTACCCTTCTCTCTTAGACCCTAATCTCTTATTATCTCTGTGTGGTCATTACCCTTCCCTCTTTGACTCTAAGCTCTTATTATCTCTGCGTGGATAGGCCCTGCATGGCACTTAGTTGAGCTGATTTATAAATAGATTCACTGATACCCAAGAGTCGTATTGACTATGCCTGCTCTCAAAAACAGTATCCTTCATGGAGTTTTGTCCGCAATTCCAAAATAGTCTTGATCTTACACTTAACTGATTTTATATTAATGTTGTAGTTGAAAACATTGGCAGTTAGTTGCTTGGGTTTCTAATTTCAATTCTTACTCAAATACTTATATTCCTACAGAAGAAAATACTTTAGGCTAAGAAAAACAGCATTGTTGCTAAAATTCTCAATTTTGAGCCCCACCTACCCCACATTTTATCCATGGAAATGTGCCTATTGACCCATTTTGCCCTCCACTGGTGTTCCAAGATGGGTTTAGAATTTTGTGGGAAGCATGTAGAGGAAAATGACATCAATATATTTTTAGCTAGATTCCTGTTTGGCTTCCTGTGACTATTAACATTGGTTCTATGTTATTTTGTTCCTTGAGTTATCACTAATCTTGATTACTGGATCATTGTCATTTCTGAGTTACTTAAATAATATAAAGTCATATATTAGTATGTTTGGTATTCTATGTAGTAATAGAATTAGTCATTGCCTTTGCTGCAGGCTTAAAAGGAATTACCAAAGTAGACACCATCACTGGAATGTAGGTCAAATCAAGAGGGTGTTAATTTTGTCCATTTTTCTTTTGTATTTTTTTTTTTAAAGTTTAGAAAGCTGAGGCCTAGAATCTTAAGTAACTTATGTAGGATTTCATGGCAAATTAAAAATGAAGTCCTGTGTCCCATGCAAAACATTTCCAAAATGCCTTCCTCCCTTTTTGTATTTGAAAATCATTCCAGTAGCAGTTAATGTAGGGAGTATTCAGAGACACCAGGCTGAGAGCTGGGAGTTATGCCACTACTTACTTTCCATTGCTTTTCGTTGTCCCCCTGCAGAAAAGTGCCCCAGGAATGATAAGTCCTCAATGAATGGAGAGATTGAGCCACATAACTCCCTTGTAACGAATGGCTTTATCTAAATGGCTTTGCACTTGTAGGTGTTGCCTTAAAAGTATCAGAAAACACTGATTTTCCACTTCAATCGACAGAAACTTTGTGTGAGTGAAGATTCCCAGTCTGTTACTACTTGTGTTGACGAGTGGGCTTGTTGTTTCCCTGTAGCTTAGGAGGCTCCATATCAAGTAGGTTCAGTTTGGATGACAACGCGGAGCTATGGAGAAGCTAACCACAGAAGCAAAGGAGAGAAAGCATTCTCAGAGACAAATGCAAATAGTCTCGGGAATCCTTCTAAATATATTCACTCATCAATCTCTTCAGGGCACCTATCTGGTATTCAAGAGGTCAACTATTGTTGCTTGATGGCTTTAATCGTTTTGCAATTTCAAGTAAAACGAAGAGTAATACCATAGCTGTGTGTCAGCTATCTATGTCTTATTCACAGGAGGAAGGACATAAAAAGTTCTTGAAAAACGCCCTGTCTTGGAAACCTTGAAAGATGGTCACCTTCTCAGTCATACAAATATTTCAAATAACAACTTTGTCAGCCTCCCTGCTTTGAGCTCACAATAGGGATGGGAGGTAGGTTGGGGAAGGGGAAAAGAACAGCCCTTAATTATACATCAGCAGCACTTTCAGGGAAGGAACTATATGTTTTTTGTATTCTTCAAAGCCTGCTATTGTCTTCAACACAAAATCTGCACTTTGAAGGGTCTGCTGAATGAATGAATGGGTAGATGAATGGATGATGGATGGATATTGTATATCTACTTTCTGTTATTTGGGATGAAGCAGGAACCCAAAACAAATTTGTCTCCTCATAATGGAATGATTTTTCTTTCTTTTTTGTTTGCATAAATAATTGTCCTCTTACTCTTTTCAAGTCTCATATAAAAGCATTTTCTCTACTCTGAAAGCTATTTACCTTTATTCTGGATTACATCCCATCCTACTTCTTTTTTTGTTAGAAAATTGTCGGAAACAAAAGTTTGATATCTTCCCAGGCTAGGGGAGTCTTTTCTTCCCCCTTTTACTTTTGTTAATTTTGCCTTGAAGGCACAGTGAAAGTGGCACCTCCTCCTTGAAGCTTCTCATTGGTTATTCTACCTTACTCCATTTCTATTTAACACATATTTAGTTTTCTTACCATAATTACACAGGCAACAAGTATAGTAGCCCATATTTTACTTCATAAAAATCTCAGCATCAAATTCAGTGATGAGCACATAGTAGTTGATTAGCAAATCCTTCTTGATTGAGTAAACTATTAAGCATGCATGGGATATTCTTGCTCTCTTGAGTAAATCTGATTGCCATTTTATTACAAACTCTGAATGCCCATGAAAGTACATTCATCATGGTAATTTAACTGATTTCCTTGCCTTTAGCTACTGTAATAAGAAGCCCTTTGCTTTTTATGACTGCCTTCTTGATCCACATATAGATTTTAAGTTTTGTTTGTTGGACACTTTATCTATTTCTTTTCATATTTAAAGGTCATTCTAGTTGTGAGTTATTGTTTCAGAATCAGGAAATATGATTGTTAGACAAAAGGACTGATGAGCTAATATGGAATCTCTGATGGTAAATTAAAAGATATTTTGGGATGGCATCACAAGGTTTTAGGGTAAAAGGCTTGTATATTTTGTGAACCTTCTGGAGCTGATGAACATTCTTTTTTTGGCTTGTGTGTGTGTGTATGTGTTTGTACTGTGGCAAGGATGTGCGGGCAAAGAATTGCTAGCAATCCTAGATGTAACTCAAAAGAGAAGCAAGATTATTATGGCTATGCTTTTCTGTCTTAGTTTCTCTCAAAGAAAAATATTTTTTTGATGTGAAACGCAATTGCTTCTGATTCTAAACTTCATGGCTCCCCTCTAAGGGATTCGCCAAAATGGCAAAAGATGTGGGGACAGGCAATTTGAATCTGAAAACATTGCAACGGAAAGAAATTCAGGGCTGTGCACTACTAGACAGAATTGTAAAATGAGCTGAATTTGGTTGAGTTTCCATTAGTCTAGTAGGAATCTGAAGATACTAATTATTGTGTTTTTTATTCTCTCTTTTTAAAAATGAACTAAACAAGTCCAATTGCCTTTGAAATTGTTAATCTCTTATCCAAACCGTAGTAGACTCCTTCCTTATTTCATGTGTCATTACTCTCAATTTTGCCTCCACTTGCTTCCTAGCAAGCTAGTAAAAATGGAAAATGGAAAATGAATTGTGATGACTGCTTAACTCACTTTATACGGTGTGGTCCTTTTTTATTTTTGTTTACTGTGAGTTATGTAGCCCATGCGATCATTTTGCAAATTTCTTTAACTCTTTTTATGTGGGACCTTCTATCTGTAGGATCTCCTATTGTCTCTTACCATGATGATTTCTTGATAAAGGAAAATAATATGTGATATTATATGTCTAAAAATGTCTTTTTCTATCCTCCTTTTGAAAGGATTGATCATTTTGCCAGGTGCAGACTTATAGAATGAAAATTGTTCTTCCTTTGAATTTTGAGGATATCACTGCATTATATTCTAACTTTCAATAATATTGAGAACTATGATGCCACTTAAAAAAAAATCCTTTGTATGGGACCTTTGCTCTCACCTCACCCCTTGGAATTTTTAAGTATATGATGTAGATATTTATGGATTTTGTTAGACATTTTCAAGGACTTTTAATTTTAGAGATTTACATCTTACAGTTATAAAATTTTGTTTTTAAAATTGTGTCTTTGATCATTTCCATACAAATTATTTTGTTTGGTCTTTCCTACTCAAACTCCTGTAAGATGTTGGACCTCATAGCTTTTCTAAATAATTTCGTTATGTTTGTTTGTTTGTTTATACGCCCTTTGTTTGTCTTTTTGTTCTTTTTTGGAACAAATTTCCTTGCAACTAATTAACTTTTACATTTTTTTATTTTCAATTTTTGTTGTTATATAGTAGGTGTATATATTTATGGGGTACATGAGATGTTCTGATACAGGAATGCAGTGTGAAATATACACATCATGGAAAATGGGGTGTCCACACCCTCAAGCATTCCTTGCTTTTAATCTTCTAATCTTATTGGATTAAAAAATTACATATTTATATTTCTATTTTCAGGGAACTTTTCCTTTTTTTTTTTTTTTGAGATGGAGTCTCACTCTGTTGCCCAGGCTGGAGAGCAGCAGTGCAATTTGGCTCACTGCAACCTCTGCCTCCCAGGTTCAAGGGATTCTCCTGCGTCAGCCTCCCAAATATCTGGGGTTACAGGCACACACCACCATGCCTGGCTGATTTGTTGTATTTTAAAGATGGAGTTTTGCCATGTTGGCTAGGCCGGTCTTGAACTCCTAGTCTCAAGTAATCCACCCGCCTCAGCCTCTCAAAGTGTTGGGATTACCGGTGTAAGCCATGGCACCTGGCCCTTTTCTTATTTTTTTGTTATTCCTTTTTATGATGTCTTGTTCTTAATTCATGGGTACAATATCACATCTTTGATGATATCAGTGATAGATTATTTGAATTTTTCATTTTTGTTTCTCGCTTTTATTTCCTATTTTATTCTCTACTTTAAATTGAAGACTTTTCTTAAACACATGGTAATCCTTGCTTTTCTACTTATGTTCATTGAACACGGATGGGAAGCTTTGTGAGAAAGTTACATTAGTTCATTGATCAGCTTTTCTGTAACCAGCCAGATCGTTTTTGATTGGGGCTCCCCAAATGTCAGTCAGTATGTGCACATTTTCCTCCACTCTCCAGAGTGGGATTCTCCAGTTTCCTTTTAAGGAAGCAGAAACTTAACTGTTCACATCCCAAGCTGGGCAGAAGAAGGGGCATGGATGTCAGTGTTTCTCACCGTCACCCTCCAATGTTCCTAAGAATCTCAGACTCAATTTCTCCACCTAATATTTCTCAGCATTCCCGAGGGAAGGAGCAATGGGTAATCATGTAATAGATTGTGTCGGAAGTAGGGATGCAAGAAATTAAATGTTCCTTATGGAGACTTTCAAAATATTCCCTTGTATGCATATTTCATCTGATTTTGAAAAAACAACAACAACAACAAAAAGAAAACAGACAAAATATTACCATATTTTTCAATCCTATCCCTTGAATGTACAGGCATACCTTGGAGATATTGCAGACCACCAGCACAACAAATTAAATGTAGAAATAAAGTGAGTCACATGAATTTTTTTGGTTTTCTAGCGCACATAAGAGTTATGTATACACTATACTGTATTCAATTAAATGTGCAAAAGCATTTTGTCTAAAAAAGCAATGTATACATAGTAATTTAAAAATACTTTATTAGTTAAAAAAAATTGCTAACATCATCTGAGCCTTCCGTGAGCCATCTTTTTGCTGATGGAGGGTCTTGCCTTTATGTTGATGGCTGCTGACTGGTCAGGGTGGTCGTTGTCCAAGGGGTGGCTGTGGCAATTTCTTAAAATAAGACAACAATAAAGTTTGCTGCATCAATTAACTCTTCCCTTCACTAGAAATTTCTCTGTAGCACATGATGCTGTTTGATAGTATTTTACCCCCCATAGAACTTTCAGAATTTGACTCAATTCTCTCAAACCCTTCTTCTGCTTTCTCAACTAAGTTTATGGGATATTCTACATCCTGTATTGTTGTTTCAACAATGCTAACGGCATCTTCCATCAGGAGTAGATTCCATGTCAAGAAAACACTGTATTTGCTCATCCATAAGAAATGCCTCCTCATTTGTTCAAGTTTTATCATGAGATTGTAACAATTCAGTCACATTTTCAGGCTCCACTTCTAATTCTAAGTCTCTTGCTATTTCCACCCCATCAGTAGTTACTTCCTCCACTGAAGTTCTGAACCCCTCAAAGTCATCCATGAGGATTGGAATCAACTTCTTCCAAACTGCAGTTAATGTGGACATCTTGACTTCTTCCCATGAATCAGGCATATTCTTAATGATATCTGGAATGGTGGATCCTTTCCAGAGGTTTTTAATGTATTTTGAATAGGCCCATCAGAGGAATTACTATCTATGGTGGCAATAACCTTACAAAATGTAGGTCTTAAAGGATAAGACTTCAAATTTGAAATGATTCCCTGACCTATGGGCTGCGGAATACATATTGTGTTAACAGGCATGAAAACAGCATTAATCTCCTGTACAATTTCCATCAGGCTTTTGCGTGACTAGGTGCGTTGTCAATGAGCAGTAATATTTTGAAAGGAAGTTTTTGTTCTTAACAGTAGGTCTTAACAGGGAGTTTAAAATATTCAGTAAACCATGCTATAAACAGCTTTGCTGTCATTTAGGCTTTATTGTTCTCTTTATAGAGCACAGGTACATAATTCTTGAGGGCTTTAGGATTTTCAGAATGATAAATTAGTATTGGCTTCAACTTCATATCACCAGCTGCATTAGTGCCTAACCACAGAGTCAGCCTCTCTTGGCTGAGTTTGAAGCTTTGAAGCCAGGCATTGACTTATCTTCTCTCACTATGAAAGTCCTAGATGGCATCTCCTTCCAATAGATGGCAGTTTCACATACATTAAAAATCTGTTGTTTAGTGTAGCCACCTTCATCAATGATCTTAGCTAGATCTCCTGGATAACTTGTTGCAGCTTCTACATCAGCACTTGCTGTTTCACCTTGCACTTGGATGCTAGAGAGATGGCTTTTTTTCCCTAAACTTTATGAACCAACCTCTTTTAGTTTCCATTTTTAATTCTGTGGCTTCTTCACCTCTCTCAGACTTAATAGAACTGAAGAGAGTTAGGACCTTGCCCTGGATTAGGCTTTGGCTTAAGGGAATGTTGTGGCTTGTTTGATCTTCTATCCAGACCACTAAAACTTCTCCATACCAGCAATAAGGCAGTTTCACTTTCTTATCATTCATGTGTTCGCTGGAGTAGCACTTTTAATTTCCTTTAAGAACTTTTCCTTCGCATTTACACTTGGCAAACTGGTGCAAGAGGCCTAGCTTCAGCCATCTTGGCTTTCAACCTACCATCCTCACTAAGCTTAATCATTTCTAGCTTTTTATTTAAAGTGAGAGACATGCAACTCTTCTTTTTACTTGAGCATTTAGAGGCCTTGTAGGGTTCTTAATTGGCCTCATCTCAATATTCTTGTGTTTCAGGGAACAGAGAGGGCTAAGGAGAGGGAAAGAGATGGGGGAACAGCCAATTGCTGGAGCAGTCAGAACCTATCACATTTATCAATCAAGTTCACGGTCTTAAATGGGCACAGTTTGGGGCACCCCAAAACAATTACAATAGTAACATTAAAGATCACTGACTACAAATTACTATAACAGACATTAACAATAATGAAAAGTTTGAAATATTGTAAGAATTACCAGAATGTGATACAGAGACACAGAGTGTCTTGGAAAAATGGTACTGATAGACTGACGTAACACAGAGTCCACAAACCTTCAATTTGTAACAGAGCACAGCATCTGTGAAGCGCATTAAAGAGAGGCACAGTAAAATGAGTCATGCCTGTACTCCTCCCTTGCATTGTATCTGGTACTTCCAACTCCTAGGCTTTTGTTTGGTTCTTCAGGGTAAAATGGAGTGCATCTTCTTGGTCTCCTTCTTTCATAGGTACTTGGGTTTTTCCTTCTTCTTTTCTATGAAGTGTTTTCACTATATTTTATTTCTTGGTGGAACGAGGTTTGGGTTGTGTCTGCTAAAATTACTTAATCTTAACAGAAGACTGCTCTTATTGAGAACACTTATGTTTATTTATGAAATAGGCCAGTGCGTAGATATAGATGCATGGATAGCAATTAGAAATAATTTAGAAAATCCATGAGGTCCAAAATCTAACAGGGGTTTCATCAGGAAGGACCAAACAAAATAATAGTGTTGAAATGATCAAAGAATTATGAAATGAAGGCTAGTGTGGCATGTTTGTGTATCGGTGAAAATGTTGTTGTTTCTCTTTTCAGTAGCTTCAGAGGTTGGGCCAAGCAAAACAGGGAGTCTAACTTGGAATGAAGAAAAATAAACTGAGATGTGATGTATTAACAAGTGACCATGAGCTGCCTTCGTTGTACAGAGACATGGGGAGGGCCCTGAAGGAATATGGATATGCAACGATAGGAAAGTAGGTTTTGATGGGAGAGGGTATAGACAGGAAAAATGCAGAAGATGTGACGATAACTCTAAGATGTGGCTTCTAGTCAGTGAGGGTCTGCTTGGTCACTTGGGGTCTTATTGTGGATTGAAAACAGGTCCTTTCTTGAGGATGGAGGGGTGCCTCTACCAACATAACTGCTGAAATGGTCCTAGATCCCAGAAGTTCTCTTGTTATCGTAATGGGTTATTTTGAAAAATCTAGGACATCCTTCACATGATCATCTCAAGGATAACTAAAAATGCAAGACACGTTTTAGGGTACAAAAAGCAAAAATTCAAAACATCTTAGAAAGCCAAATTATTTCTATTTGAGTTCATAAATACTGTGCATATAACATGAAGTTAGAATTCTGATCACAGAAGTCTTATCCCAACACATTTTTTTATCCCAACTAATCTGTAGTGATTGGCATTTCTTTGTAATAGATCATAAATCTTGGTGCAATGGGAGGATCATCTTGAGGCAAAAGAGCACATCTTGTTTGTTTTATTTCACTAAGTAGGATGACATGACACTGCTGTTTCTGAAGAGTGGTCATCATCTGCATGCCTTGCTGCAGAGAGTTTTTCTGGCTGCAGTAATTTAGGGGCATTTGAAAGCTGAGTTTGAAGGTGCACTACCATACCATCAGGCTAATGCTAAACATCATGTCTTCTGAGGTGGATTTCATTTAGTAGGTTGTAAGCAACGTGTATTTTTCTTGACTCATGGGATCTACCCACCTCTATGTCTATCAGATAGGACTAAACCACAGATGTTCAAATCAACTTAACATTTGCCTAGGGAAATAAACTTAAAAATAATTGTGCCTGCCCCCAATCCATGACTTGATTGGACTTGGCTGCTAACAGAGAAGATGAATGGGTGGGCTGCTCAGGCTGAGTCTTCCGGTTTACTTCGGGTGGCTCATTAGTGGGGCTGAAGCACACCCCTTTTGACGTCATCTTTCTGTGCATGTTTGGAGAGACTGGGACCTGAACAGATGGCCTCTATATGGGCTCCTATGCCTACGAGGCATGCCAAGCAGGCAGATGAGTGATCTGGCTTGTTCCTTCTCTTTTAGATTGCTGTCAGCCAGGGAAAAGTGGTGAAAATATATCAATGGCTCCCTCCTCCAGACCTAGCATATACCCTTCAGTCATCAAAATAAGAAACATCCTGTGGTGGCTGTTGGGTGATTTCTCTAATGGGAAGAGCCCTTTACATGCTGGAGATTACCGTAACAAATGACCAAATACCTTTTTTTTTTTTTTTTTTGTCCTGGACCAAATGTTGGCCCTGAATGGCAGTAGCAGGTTTGGAGTGAGCATTGTTTATTCACTCCTAGACACATTATGTCCTTTCTGAATGAGTTCAGTATTTTTGGTAACTGGTTGACAACTGTTTACATGTACCATCATCAGAACACAAGAAATCATAAACAAGAATTATGCTGAATATCTCTGACATTGCGTATCTGTTCTTACTGTGCCGAAAGCTCAGGGGCCTCTTCTTATGTAGCATCTATAGTTTTGACTCCTCAGTGAGACCATAGGAAATGGTATAGCGGGGGACTCAGTTTAGGACCAATGACATAAGCTTTAAATCTTGTTTGATCTTCAAATAACAAGTTGACCCTGAGCTAGACTGTTTTATGGGCCAGCTTTCTTTTATTTGGAATAAAGACCTTCCTACCTTGCTTGCAAATCTATGACTCATATTCTCACAGACACACACTGATTTTCTAGTTATAAATCATGGACATTTGATGTGTTTTCAAACAATGAACATTTCGCATATGTGAGAGCCACGTTGGGTTAAGGTAGAAGGGGAGTTTTACTTTTTGGCATGAATTACATATATATAATCAAGAGGCTTTTCAGTTTTGGAAGTTTCATATGGCCCGTGGGTGGCATGTTGGATATCCCAAGATTTACTTAGTGCAGTATGATAATCTAGTTTCCAAATTTTACATATAGCTTAACACACAGAATCTGTAATGTTTCTAGAAATACCACATATAGAAATATCTTCGTAAGACTTCTACGTTGTGATCTCTTTTAAGTTATTTCTCATTAGTTAGCTAGAAGCATTATGGGACAGTCAGGTCAAGGAATAAAAATTGGGACTTCTGGTCTTAGTTCGGATTTGTTTATAACAGAGCTATTTCTTGAGAAATATCACTTATGTCTTTTCACTGATGCTTAAAATACATATGCAAAATAGAGCTGTCTAACTTGCAAAGCTTTTGGGGGGTCTTCTTTTGTAAGTGTTGAGAAACTTATAAGTAAAAATTATTATTAATAACTGACATACTTAGACCTGTCAAGAAGGATGGTAACATTTCAACCAGCACTCGAGAGGAGACAGGTCTGCTGTGAGTTAGTCATCATCTGTGGATGATGTATTTGAGGACATGATGCACAGAAGTTGAATTTATAAAAAAAAAGTTGGTAAAGCTCTTTCTGGAGAAATCATGGATTGCAGCCTTAAATTCTGGGAAGATGGAATTTTCCCTTAGTTTTACAAACATGGCAGAAGGGATTCTCACTCCTGCATTTTTGGATTCTCATTAATGTTTCATACACACACAGAGTTAATAAAATCTCTGGTAATTAAAAATGCAATTTTAGATTTAAGATATATTTGTAAAATATTAACATACAATGGCATCTCAGAATGATGAGTGTTTTACTTCTGCATCATTTATGCATTTTCTTTGGGGAAATGGACTGTCAACTTTTTATTCCTACTTACTCTTTTTTCAAATGTTTTAATTTTTCTATTTATTGAAATAGAATGTGATCTTTAGGATCCACTGTCCTAGCACAGCTCTGGGAGTCTTAAAAAATTTTTTAAAAAGTTTCTCTTCTTTTCCTATCTCTACAAATTACAATCAGCCACCTAACATGCCCTTAAGTCGCTGGAACCCTACTGACTCTGCCATTTAGTGCAAAAAGGAGAAAAAGGAGACCAAGAAGTAAAGTTACTTATTCAAGGAGAATTTGGGCAGAGCTGCAACCAGAATTCAGGTCATCGTACCCTTAATTCAGTTCTTGCACAAATATTTATTGTGTTGGGTGCTGTGCTGATTGCTATTTCTGTGCCCTTTCTATTCCATTAAGCTGCCTGTCTGTCTCTGCTATGGGGAATTTACTCTATGGAAGTTTTTCCTTTCCATGGAGAAGCATTTTCTTAATGCACATTCTCTTCACATAAACTCAGTGGATCTCCTCACTTTCCTCATTTATAACATGAGGATGCTGTACTACCAATTCTAAAATTCTATAATTATCTTGTCTGTTCACCAGTTATGTATGAAAAATGCCTTTGAACCCTGAAAATCCTTCATTGTGCGTTCCACATAGCTTATGTTCATTATGCTGTGTTTTAGTTATTTTACTTCACCTTGTTCTTAAAGATGACACAAGAAATAATGCTGTAAATCAAGCCCCTTGGAGATGCAGTGCTCAAAGGAAGAGTGAAGTAATTTTAATCAGATGTTGACATTTTGCTTTAGGTCTCTTCACATGATTATAGTGGTTTTCTGTGCCTTGCTGGGTGGTATGTGCACCCGCACGTTAGGAGCATTGTGAACTGCTGTTCTCAGGGCCTAGCACAGTGTGAATGTACAATAATGAAGGCAAACATTTAACCAATACATGCAAGCTGATGATGCACACATGTGATGGAGTAGAACAGCATTTCCAATATGGGCCCAAGCTATTGGGATTATACCAATATCCATATTAAATTGCATAAGCTGAAACTATGTCTTTAGGGGCCTTGGGATATTAAAATATGAGAAAATGGAGCAGTTCAGAATTTAGTCATTAAAACGGCTTTGTACCTTTTGATCTGGGACAATGTAAAAGTGGCCATTCATTTGTTGGTTGTTTTCTGTGCCCCAAGGAATTTGCTGACTGCTTTATATATAACATTTTATTTACTTTAATAATTCTATGACATATTTTATTATCCACATTTTACAGTGGAGGAAACTGAATTGCAGCGAGGTTCAATGACATGTCCAAGCACCAAAGCTGCTGTTCAAATGGAGGATGATCTGATTCCAAAGCCCTGGTGTTAATTAAGCACTATGCTATAATTCTCTCACATCCATTCATTAATTTATTTACCACATACTTATTGGCATATTGCTATTTTAGATGCCAGAAAAATAGCAGAAAATAAAGTAGACAAAGAATCCTGATTTCATGGTGCTCTCCTACTTGTAGGGGGGAGACAGAGAGTGAGGAAATAAATACATGCATGGAATGTCACATGGTAATGGAAGCTTTAGAGGGCAGTGAAGCCATGAAGGGAGGAGGGAGTGAGGATCAAGTGTGTGGAGCTTGCAGTTTTGAGTAGTGTGGTCAGGGAGGCCTTGCCAAGAAAGTCACCTTGTAGCAAAGGCATGAACAGAGGTATAATTGAAATGGGAGTGAGGCCTGATTGAAACTTTATTGTATATAGCTAAAGAGAAACTGGAGGAAGAACTGGAAGGAGCAAGAATACAGGCAGCGTTTTGGAGTTAGGTGTCCCAAAATTAATCCTGTGTCAAGAGAGTGTGGGATTTTTAAAATGTTGTAAGACTTGAGATATTATAATATGATTAATTGGTAAAAGAAAATCGATGATGCAGGAGAGAGGGTTGAGAATTGCTATAGCAATGTTCTTGAGTAGGTGAGATGGGATGGGACCTGGTACAAAAGTGTCGGACTTGATCTTAGATGAGAACCGAGAAAACTGGTTCACAATAATGGGAAGGAAGGCAGAGGATAGGAGCACAGATGCTGGTAGGTGAAGAGAGGAACTTGTGGGAGTTGAGGGGATTCTCTTCTGCTTACTTCTATTTTCTCATTGTAAAGGCAAAATCAGATCTTGAGCTGAGAGTGCAGACGGGGAGGATCTGCTGAAATTCAGAGTGGAGAACAATACTGAATTGTCCTCTAGAAGAGGGTTGGAGCGGCAGAAACACATCTCTGCTGCCTCCCTGCCTGTTAACGTTAAGGGTCCAATTGGGGTTAGTGGTTGTGTGATCAGAGTGAGAATAACCGGTGTGATTGCGGGTTTAACTCGGGAAGTGAGCATGATGCTCAAGTCAGTTTCAGGATTCACAGATTAGTTGGTGAAAAGTTGGGTTTAAATGTGGTCAGGGTTTTGCCAGAACAGCATAATAAAGAGCTAATAATTATGAAATATAAGCTGGGAAATGAGGACATAAGATGGGGGCGAGTAAGGGCCATGGGAAGGGTGAGGAGATGAATGGATTGTACAGCATGGTAGGGTTAAGAGTAAAGGAGTAAGGTGGAAAACAGGAGGTGCTGGTCGGAGCAGGGGTGCTTGATAATGAGGTTATTCGGGAGATTCAGTCTTCTTCGATACAACCACAGTTCTGAGCAGCTGAAGTTCAGCATAGCACAAGGTTGGAGGAAAGATCCAAGGAACTGAAAGGCCACTATGAACTGAAAAGGGCAATCACTAAGGATTATTTTGAATATTCTCGGGTAGATTGATGATGAACTAAAAGTTGAAGAACTCCAACAGGGAAGGGAATGGTCAGCAGGTGGTTGTAATTCAGAGCAAGTGGTTGATGGGTTTTAAGGAAGTGACAAAGGTCTGCTCACATTGAGTCCTGCTCACAGGCAGTGCAGAAGTGCTGTAGGTCTTTCAGGAGGGGGAATGGAGAGAGATCTGGCAAAGAAGAACAAGGAGGCTTTTGACACTACTGTTGGGGTCATGTGGAAAAAAAGCAGCCTTCACTCACAGGGCTAAGAAGAAGCCAAATCTTCAGACGAGAGCCAGGTCTCAGCCTTGGAGCAAGAAGCTGAAGGGTAGAGTCAGATAAGTTGATCAAATAGGGGGTTGTAGCAATAGCCATGAGCTTTTGTACTAATAGCCATGAACTTTGATGTAAGCTCATGGGTATTAATGCAACCCTCTATTTGCTCAACTGAAGGTTGAAAGTGAAAGAACTTCAGCAGTTGGATCATAGCTGATAGGGCCAGAGAGGTGGATGTATAGAACCATATGGGGTGACAGTGTGAGAGGTCAGGAATGAACTGGAACTCCTGGGCTTCTTAAAAATGGAAAATAAACTTAGGCTGTAGGAGGCCTAGGGACATTATGGTGGTGAGGCTTGGTGTGATAAGGGGAGAGGAGAATGGGGGATTTGCCAAGAGCATGTAGGGCTTCAGGATTTTCCTATTCCTGCAAATAATGACATCAGTTTCACTGGAACACCAGACTATCTGGAATTCTCTTATAACTCCTGGAATATGAGCAGTGTTAGGGCTCCATCTTAATTTATACAAGATATTTAAGGAACTCATTTTCTTTATTTGTGAGGATGCTCAGCTATGAAAGTAGGGATTTTTTCCCCTTTACCAGTCTACATTATTGCTCCTCCTTCGTGTATCACACGATACAGCTATTCTAAGCATCCACAATGTACCAGGCAGTGCTCTAGAGCTTTACGTGTGGGAGTAGGTGGGAGCTCCATGAATGGATAGAATTCTTGCTTTGAGGAGTTCACAGTCTAGAGGGGCAGACTAATATTCTAGCAAATAACTACAAGGAGGATGGAAATCTGTGATTTATGTGGGAAAATAGAGGAGGTAGAGACATGTTTAGATGTCAGTTTTTCTAGAAATATGGGAGATAAAATAGTCTATCTAGAAGACAGATTTCACCCATTTTAGCCAGACCACAGAATTTTATAGCTACTTGCAAAAAATTTGATTTCTGCCCAGTTAGTGCTTTGCACAAGGTTTATACGTAGTTCATGTTCAGAATTTTTGATAAATAAGTAGATAAATAATAAATGTACTTATGAAGAACTTCAACCTTGAAGATGGTTAACTTGAATAAGTTGCAGATGTTTGTTTATGTTAAAATTCAAGTACAAAATGAAACAGTGAGACTTCACTGCCTTTCATTCCAGAAGGGAGAATGGAGAAGACCATTTGTGCTCTGGTTTGAGATAATAGGGAGACTCATGAGTTTTAGGCCACTTTCATTTTTTTTCATAGCAGTGAAGAGGAGACTCCTGTGATCCCGGATTCACATTCCAGCATTTATTCTAATTTTTTTTTTGTTGACCCTTCCACGTTCCTTTATCCTGCCTTTTGCTTATAAACCATATATATATATTTTTTTAAAATGAGTCCATTCTTGATATCCTTTTTGTTTGTTTGTTTTGGTTTTGGAGACATGGTCTCACTCTGTCAGATTGGGGTGCAGTGGTACCACCATGGCTCATTGCAGTCTCGACCTCCCAGGCTCAAGTGATCCTCTTGCCTCAGCCTCCCAAGTAGCTAGGGCCACGGGCGTGCACTGTCATGCCTAACTAATTTTTTAAATTTGTTTTTGTAGAGGCAGGGTCTCACTATGTTACCCAGTCTGGGCTCGAATTCCTGGCTTTGAGTGATCTTCTTGCCTTAGTGTCCCAAAGTGCTGGAATTATAGGCATGCCCAACTGATCTCCTGTGTTTTCACGATGGTAGTACAGTTGCCCTCTGTTAGATAAAAGAGATTTATATAAGTGATTTGGCCAAATCTATTTATTTGAATTAAGATAATTGTTTGGAGTTGGAGGCATCTCTTAGTAATTCAATGGATACTTGCCCTTGCATTGTATATTAGTGTAAGAGCTTATGTGAGATAACCATAATAATTTGTGCTGACTTTTAAGTGGTTTTATGTTGTTGTGTGCTGACTTGACCCCCTGCTCCCTGCCAAGTCACCTTGGATCATAACAGATATGTTGCAAACCAGCCAAATGTGAGAAGCTGTGTTTATAATTTTATATTAACATTAATGTTACTGAAAGTAAAGAAATAGGGACTTAAATAGTTTATGCAATTTGGAGGACCAGAAATCCCCCCCAGGTAGGCTGGCAGGCCATTACTTGGCATTTTTGAACTTTATTTTGATGACGATATCTTGAAATGTGATCATAGTTGCTGGGAATTTCTGTTTAACTTGTTTCAATTTGGGCTTTTGGGTTTTTTCTGTGTTTATCTTATGCTAGGTTGAACTATTATTACGGTTTAGCACATGAGCTGAATAGAACCCTCCCTTCAGGTTCAGTTTCTGTGGGGGAATAATTGGGGTTATCTTGATAGTTTCAAAATCATATTCTACTAGTTTATGTATGTTAGTTTTCATAATCTCTCTTTTTTAGTCACAATTTCCCGTATCTGAAACATTGATTTGCTTATATACGTTGATTTGCTCATATACATGTCCTTCCTTCCTTCCTTCCTATTTTCCTTCCATCCTTTTTTCCTTTTTTCCTTCCTTCCTTCCTTCTTTCCTTCCTTCCTTCCTCCCTCCCTTCCTTTTTTCCTTCCTTCCTTCCTATTTTCCTTACATCCTTTTTTCCTTCCTTCCTTCCTCCCTCCCTCCCTTCCTTTTTTCCTTCCTTCCTTCCTATTTTCCTTCCTTTTTTTTCTTCCTTCCTTCCTTCCTTCCTCCCTCCCTCCCTTCCTTCCTTCTTTTTCTCCTTCCATCCTTTTTTTTCCTTCCTTTCTCCCTCCCTCCCTCCCTCCCTCCCTTCCTTCCTTCCTTCTTTTTCTCCTTCCATCCTTTTTTTCTTCCTTCCTTCTTCCCTCCCTCTCTCCCTTCCTTCCTTCCTTCCTTCGTTCCCTCCTTCCTTCCATTTTGACCTATTTTCTTGTGTGCATGTTTCTTCTATCCCCCAAACCCCATTTCATAGCCAACTTATAAATAGATAAGTACTTTTTTCTTCCTTCAGCGATGAGGAAGTAGTGCTAAATATTTATACCATTCATTATTTATTTACCAATCATTAATATGTCCCAAGAAAAGAGTTTACAAGACCGAGGGAATCATAAGCAGGAGGTTGGTATTCTTCTTTTGGTTTTGATTTATTTAAATTGAACTTAGGCTATATAATAATTCTGTATAAGTTCAGACTAATTATACTGATAGTTTTATTTGCATTGTGCAGTTTGTCACTTTAGCATATTTAATGGTATTTTTCAATAAAATGTTTTGGCTGACATGTTTTCAGTCAAGAAATGTATTGTATTTGCATTTGATGCTTCGATTATTATTTCTGGATTTCTGGGCTTATTCTTTACAAATTTCATTTAGTTATTGAGGTTATGCTTTAAAATTTGAACTGAACAAGACTCATAGTGATCTGAATTCATCTCACATTTCAATTCTACAGGTAACAGAGATGATTAGTTTTCCTTTACTCTTAAAGATGCCCAATCAGAAGTGCTAGGCTATTTTGTTTGGTTTTGATTTTAAGCATCACCTATGTCCATTGGAGCAAGTATGAAAAAAATTATAGGCATTTAGGATTTATTGAACAAACACTTTTTGTTTGTTCACACTAGTCACAGTTTATATTCACCAGAGTACACCAGTGAACAGAAGAATGAAAACAAACACAAATGAAGGCACAAAAATCTGTGCCTTCATTGAGCTTACATTCATTTTGGACTAGACAGGAGGAAACAGACAAAATAAGAGAAAAACATGGCAGATAAGTAGAGCACATAGTGTGACAGAGGATGGTAGTGTTAGAAGCAAAATAAACCTTAGGTAACTGGGATCAGGATTACTGAAGTGTGATGAGGTTGCAAATTTAAATTTTAAATTGTAAGGACCGTGCAGGCCTCTTGAAGGAAGGAAGGGCCTTACCCATGATACATGTCAGATGACAGAATTCCAGGCAGAGGAAACAGCCTGTTAGTATGCCTCTTTGCACATTCAAATAATACCATCGCAGCCATGATGGCTGAGTGGTGTGCACAAGAGCGTGTGATAAGACGCAAGATCAGACAGAAAATGATAATCAAAAGGAATTACAGTCTTTGAATGGCCCAATGCAATATTGTAAGGACTGTTGGTATTGTTTCTTCTTAATAAAAAGAGAGAAAATTAATTTCATAATAATGCTTTTCTAAATTTTTTTTCTTCTGTTGATGACCTTGATCTAATTGGATGATCTCTATTTCTTTTCAAAATTCTTTGAAAAAAATAATTCCAGATTTGATTAAAAACCCAAGATAATTTTTTCATCTTTTCTTTGGGATCCTCTATTCTTTGTTTCTGTAGGCTAATATTTGACACCTGTTTGTAGAAGTCTGGTCCCATCTCTTATTTTCAGGCTCCTTCCATTTCTGTTGAGCATTTTCTCTTTGATGTGCTATGATTGCAAGGATCTGTTCCTCTTTTTTTAAAAAAATCTTTTGATGGTGCTGTGTGTGCATGTGTATGTGTATGCTTATAATATTGAATTGAGAATCACAGTAAAGTTTTTAAAAATTCACTTTCAACATTTCCAAAATTATCAAAGAAAAAAACCAACAAATATCAATTAATGGTTAGCAGGTAATATGGCACAGTGAAAAGAGGGTGAGTTTTAAGGAGTTATTATTTAAATGTATTCACATTTGTAACGTGTTTTGAGCACACAGATCTTCTCATATAAAAATGCAAAATCTGTCTTTAATGGAGAAAAACAAACTGCAAATGGGCCAGACACCTCACCTTATTAGCCTTAGTTTCCTAATATGTAAAACAAAGTTAATAACAGTTACCCTATTGTTGTGGGGATTGGAGATCATGTCGCCTGACACCAGTGATAATTATCCTCCCAGGAACTGACATTTTTTGAGGGCCTGCTCTGTTCTAGCCATTGTGTCAAAGCTTTGCATGCATGATCTAATCTAACCACTAGCATGAAAACTCCACAAGGGGTGGGAAGAAATCTATGGGATTGTTCACTATTGCATCTCAGGATGCGTAGGGCCCAGCATGTATTAGACATTGAAGACCTATGTGTTGAATGAGTGAAAAGAAATGCCTCATTTTACAGATGAAGAAACTGAGGCATGGTGAGATTAGATAAATGACTCAATGGACACACTGAATAAATGGTAGAAACAGAATTTGAACCCAGTCAGTCTAACCCTAGTGACCAAGCTCTTCATCACAACACGTATGAGGCTCTTATTAGTGTTGTGTGGAGGGCACTAGAGAGAGGCTTCTCTCCCTCCATTCCTGAAGCCCACAGCTGCTTCTCTCCACTTTTATCTTAGAGTTAGGATATGGGATTAGTCACACTGAATTCTATAGCTATGATTATTGTCCTTGAGTGTAAAACTATTATCATAGCTTTCTTTTCCCCATAAAATCAGACAAGGATATATTTGGTAATGCCTCCAGATGTGTACCTGTGCTCACATACAACAGTACATGTACAGCAATACACATACACATACCCCTGCACGTTGGGATCCTTTACAGAGTCCTCTGATGTATAACATTCTGTTAAGCAGCAGTTTGAAGGCTTAATGAAATAATCACTGACCTGAACTAAATTTGTTTCCTTTAGTTGTACATTACAAGTGGGAGAGCAGCAAATTAATCTCAGAACCTGAATTCAAATCTCCCATGAGCATGACATTTTATTGCTACTAGGAGGTTAACTTAATTCCAATTTGTTCTTAATGATTCATAGCATATTGATTATTGTAGGTTATTTATCTTTTCAAGGCTCAAAGGTTAAAAAATGTAGAGGGAAGTCTGGTAAAACCTTACTGCTATGTTCACAGAGGAGCCAATCAAGTTTTTAAAAAGACAGGACTCGGCCGGGCGCGGTGGCTCAAGCCTGTAATCCCAGCACTTTGGGAGGCCGAGGCGGGTGGATCACGAGGTCAGGAGATCGAGACCCTCCTGGCTAACACGGTGAAACCCCGTCTCTACTAAAAATACAAAAAACTAGCCGGGCGCGGTGGCGGGCGCCTGTAGTCCCAGCTACTCGGAGGCTGAGGCGGGAGAATGGCGGGAACCCGGGAAGCTGAGCTTGCAGTGAGCCGAGATGGCGCCACTGCACTCCAGCCTGGGCGACACAGCGAGACTCTGTCTCAAAAAAAAAAAAAAAAAAAAAAAAAAGACAGGACTCTTGGTAAATTTAATCTTGATTACTACACACATGATATGATTTCAGTTTGGCTCTGAGATAAGCTTTTGATCTTTACCAATGTCATAACAATGCCTTTCAAATGGTGAAACCAGTCTTTTATGTATTTATTGGTTAGGCAACTTATATGAAAATTATAAAACAGACGTTAATGAAATTCAATTAGCATACTTCATCAATAACAAAGACAGGAAACAAAATAAAAAGAAGTTAATGAACTATAGAAAATATGATCTTATAAATCCTTTATAACTACATATAATCCTGATTTAATCTGAGGCCTCAGAATTCCAGGTATTCTTAGAGAAATCTGTGACTAATGCAGCTGAGTAGGTCTCAAACTGACATGGAACAATTTTTCTCAGTGTTTCTCATATACTGCGATGTGTCAAATGCTGACACTGTATTAACAATAATTTATAAATTGACATTGCAGCAACTTTTTGAACCTTACACTTGGGCAAAAATGGAAACAAAAACCACTGGAGTCAATACTAACTAAATTTATGTTATGAGCAGAAACCACAGGGCTTCTGTTTCTCCTTTACGCTGTTTGCCAGGTTAAGAAATGTTAGAGTAAGGATCAATTTGTGAGAAAAGCAAGGATCAAAAAGGTTAAAGTAGGAGACTTCTTTAGCTTATAATTTGTTTTGTTTTCAATATCACATGGCAACATTTTTTTTTAAATGTTAAGTTTGGTGATAGACTGGAAGAGGTAGAGATGGGACAGGACACGAATGGGTGCGTATTTGTTTCTATAATAGGGATGTGGAATTAGAACACATATTATAATGCGTGTTTTAGAAATAATTTAGACACACTTGAGTATGAAGCTACAAATGTATTCATCCTCTGAAATCCTAAAAGTTCTATGCGACCCTGTGTTTTACGTTGTTTTTGCCAAGTCAACGAGGATAATTGTACCAAAAGGAAATCACTCAGAAGACAGAGAAAGAGCTACTGAACCACAACTTTATTGATAAGTATGAGAAGACTTCAAATTTAAGACGAAGTTTTGGATAACTTTTTAAGGATTATGTGCCTCTTAGGAGTCCAATCAATAGTCACTGAAGTGCTCTATCTTCCTAAATGCCCATGACTCACCACCAGCCATTAAAATCATGGCAGTTATGGAATCACCAAAAGCTTCAGGGATAAATTATACATTGGTGTTGTGACAGACAGGCCTAATAGGTCTTTCCCAGCAGTAGTAAATATGTTCCTGCACTCTATGCCAAGGTACATTTTATTGACTTCCTCTGATAGATACCATGGTGAAGCCTTAGTCTTGGTAGTAAAAGATGTCTCCGTTTAAAGATGCTTCATGGCAAGCATTAAGCCACTGAGTTAACTGCTCAAGAAGTTCATGGCAATACTCTGCACATCTTAGCATGACATTTAGAAAGCAATGTGTAGGTGTGTTTAGTCAAGCAATGCTGAAGCTCTTCCTAGAAGGCCAATCTCCAGCCCATTAGTTTTTCATTACAGTGACTGCTGGAAGGAAAAGGGCTCGTGAACCACCCTCCTTGTGTTCCATCGTTTGGGTGCCTCTCTCCAATCTCACCCTTCCTAGGCTCAATCTAATCCTGTCTGGGTCAAACCACTCTGGCTTGAATTTGACTTAGGAAATTTGGTCTGCTCTCGGTACAGAGCTGAAAAACATTTAAATGTCACTTTCTACCTTTGGGTTTGAAGACAGTTAAAATGGGACATTGGCAGGGGGTGCTAAGTTAATCTGAACCAATCAGTCAGGATAAACCATGATTCTTTATTAGTTATGGAATCACAAACTACTGAGAATTGATAGAGTCATCATGTACTTAATGCTCCTGATTATGAGCCAGATGTGGAATCTAGTTTTGTTGTATTTGGTATGCCCTACCCAAATTTAGAAAACACATTAAGACCCAATCAAAATTAGTGAAATGTAAGCAGATTTTAGCAGTATGTCCCTATTCAGTTACCGTTGCTTGTAATAATCTCACATGCATGCAAACATGCTTTAAAAAATAGAGTGTGGAAAAGTCTACTAACAAGAATTTATCAAAAATTTCCAATAATTAGCACTTTAAAATATATGAATAAATGAAAATTTGTGTTTATAATGACCCTGGGAAGCATTATGTTTCAAATGCATATATTCTATATGTTGCATTGTTAAATACTTATTTTTTGCATTACGATTCTTTGAGAATTGCAAATTATATAGTAACTCCATATATGGAGTTACATGGTAATTTCAAGTTAATCAAAATGCCATACCATATTATTTATTGACTACCATGGAAATTAAAACAGTCCATTTCACTTGAATTTCCAGCACTTAACTGAAAGCTTTTTAGAGCTATAGCTTTCAATTCAGTCATTTTATTGATAAAAAATGTGCTCTATAGCAAAGAAGGGGTCTGTCCAAGGATATATAGAAGTCTGGCAGTCAAGGAGACACTGTAGTCTAGCCTCCTGACTTGCAAATTGGTGCCCTTACTTCTACAGCATGTCAGGCAGGAATCAGACATTTCAATATTTTTGAATGGCCAAAACTTCTCTACCTATTAACTGTACCAGCTACCCAGGTTATAAATTGAGCCCACATTAGAGAGAAGCTATTTTGAATGTAGCCATACTGTTCCTGTTGGGAGTCTGTTTTATGTAGAGTTGGCTAAGAATTTAGTGTGAAAGGTGAATGGGAGGGACAAAGGAAACAGGAAATGAGGTATTTCTCCTTAAAGAGTTCACAATGATCATTCACTATCTATTCTCCTATCTTATGTTACTATTTTTCAGCTTTTGACATAACATGCACCATCTTTAGCCCCATTCAAGGGAATATGTAGGTGAGTAGATAGATGCTGCTCAGCTGTATCTCCATGTGCCTCTAGGGAGGTCCTCCCAGATTGGCTTTCAAAGAGCACAAACTCCTAGGGGAGGAACTACCTTGCCTCCAACCTCTAATTGTGAACCAGCAAACCAGATCCCTTTCCTTTAAGACTGTATGACAAAATAAGTCTCCAAAACAGGAGGAAATGGGAATGAAAAAGAACACTGAAGAGGAACTTGGTCTAGTCATCATTTTCCCTAGGATAACTCCAGTCCCACAGCAGAGACTCAGGATGCAATCATATGGCAACTCCAGGGCAGCACCAGCTGAATGCATGCCTGGGAGGTGCAGGGTCAGGAGGCATCAAGCTTGTCTCCACCTGGGTGAACACAAGGTTGCCTGAAACTTTGACCATTGATTTTTACCTTTGCTGACTTGTGAAGTCTCATGAGGGTCATTTTGTTTGTTTGTTTGTTTGTTTTGAGTTTACAAGGTTCTTTCACATAAACTCTTTAATTTTACGCTCATGCTTTGGGTAATAGAACTCATTCTTTCCAGTTTTGATCAGTGGCAGGACTGGGACTCAAATCTAGGACTCCTGATTATCTCCCGAACTCTTATCGTGTGCAGTCCCCTACAGCTGCGGCTTTGGGAACACACACACGCACACAGAGGCACATGCATGCATTTTGAAAATGGAAACTATATAGGTGTGTATCTTTCCACAGAAATACTATGGTAGGTATTTTCAGAAACAACACCAACAATATGCTCCATAAATTTGGAATCTGTAGTTCCATGATTATTTGGGGATATCAACAAAGTGGCTTTCGTCAGTATGCATGTGCATATATATGAATATACACATATATACATACATGTATATATAGCATTTGGCACATCTATGTCTATATCATCTCTATTATATATTTCATCATCTACATATCAGTCACTATCTTAGCTAGTGCCAGGTGCTCCAAAAATGCACAGTGGTTATCAGCATAAGCCGATAGAGTTAATTGTTTTAGCGTTAATGGAAGAACACAAGCGACCTGTCATTTGGCTGAAGTACTGAGCAACTTCTTTACATTCAGACTTTCCTGACACTGCTTACATTTAAGTAGCAACTGTAAGGTGTCACAGCTGGTCTGGCCCCTAGCAGTGACAGCAAAGTTGTTATTGTATCCCCTGGCTGCATGATGCATGCAATTGGTGGCCTCCCTCCCACTGGCCATGCCTCACCATAGGGCAGCCATGCTGTGTGGTGTCTGCACCGCTGTGTGCTGGTGAGGGCAAGCCCCAGAGAGGGATGGGGGAAGGCAGGAGGCTTGGGACTTACAGGACCGAATTTCCAAGTTTTCTGGGAAATTTTCAGAGGTTGTTGATGGCATGTACCTAAGCAGAGCAGGGAGTGTGTTCCCCAGTCCAAGTGTGCAATTGCCAACCTTTGCCAACTATGATTAGACATGGATTCATGCATCTAAATTCAGTCCATCATTTGCATATGTAATTAATTATAATATGGTTAGTTCTTTCTGGTCTCCCTTTCCTATAAATTGAATTACTCAGGGACTCTCATATGACACTAAAATCTTTTTAAAAAGTACACATGACATTTTGAAGGATAAGACTAACTGCTATTTATAGCACCCCGGCTTCAAATTCAGAGCCTTCTGCTGTGATCAGACAGCGAGGAGTGTCTTCGTCTTTCAGCAAGCAGCCTCAGAAAGCTCCCAGCAACGGCTTCTCTCCTCACTAGTCTTCAGTGCTCAACGGTGGTCATGAAAATCATACCACCCCAAGTCAGAGACTTCTTCACTGGCACTCAGAAAGGATGATTCACTCATGCATTCATTTATTTAACTCATATGTGTATTGAGTACCAACCTACTGTGTGCCAAACCCAGTCTCAGATGATCTACAGGTAGCCATCAATGTTATTCCTGAAGTTATGGGTTGAAATGTGCCCCCTCAAATTTATGTGCTGAAGTCCTAATCCCCAGAACCTCAGAATATGACCTTACTTGGAAATTCTGTTGTTGCAGATGTAATTAGTCATGATGAAGTCATACTAGAGTAGGGCAGACCCTTCACTGAATATGACTGTGTCCTTACACACAGGGGAAATTTATACACAGATAGGGACTCAGAGAGAATGCCAGTCGAAGAAGGTACAGATCAGGGTGATAATTCTACAAGCCAAGGAAAGCTGAAGACAGGCAGAAAAATCACTAGCAGCTAGGAAAAGATGTGGACCAGAGTCTCCCCCCAAGTTCTCAGTAGTCCACCCTGCCAACACTTTGATCTCAGACTTCCAGCCTCCAGAGCTGTAAGACAATACATATCTATTGTTTAAGCCATTCAGATGATGGTGCCTTGTTACAGCAACCGAGGACACAAATACATCTGAGTGCCCAGTTTGGGTTGGGTGGGTGCTCTAAGGCTGAGGATACGCGGTTGGGACCCCCTGCAGCCAGCAACTCCCATGGCACCCAGGGTGTTCCCTATGTGGGTAGAGTTCAAACTGAATTCTGGCTCCTTCCAGAGGTTTAGATCTTCCCACTGCTTCGCCCTAAATGTCTGCAGGAGTGCTAAGGTATTGATCCTCTCAGCCTTCAAGATACTTGGGAAAGACCCAGGTGACTGGGGCCTTCAACTCCCTCCATTTACTGAAAATGCCAGATACTATTATCAGTTTTTTCAGATATGATGGTAACATAATGAATAAACCCTAGTACAAGCAACCAAAAATTAAAAAGCAAGCATGACTGGGGCCAATGTTGAGTTTCACGGACCTTGGGTGAGGGCCCAGGCACAAGGTAGCGTCAGACTTTGATGTGGCTGATGTCTGTGGTCTTGAAATTGTTGTAGTAGGCCAGATTGTGGAAAGGGTGGATTTATCTGAGTTGGACTCTAAATAGGGCAACTTACTGAAAGGCGCTGGCAGGAACCAAGCAAAGGTTTCCACGTGGTCAAACTGGACTTTTGCAGTCTGGCTGCTGCCCAGTGTGTGGGAGGGGGACAGGAAATCCGTCTCTTAACAGAAGGCCAAACAGGCAAGTTGTCACATTTGGTAGAAGCCAGAAGGGGTGGGATGTTCCCTCCCCAGCAGTGCAGGGAGGGGCAGATCCTGTCCAGGACTGAGGGATCTGCTGCTCTCCTTGGTTCTCAGCTTACTCAAGCCTCTCAAGTATGTTAAAAATTTGGTCCTATATTTTGGGACGTGTTTAGAAAAAAAAAAACAAAGGTTTAAAAACCAGAATGGCCGGGTGCGGTGGCTCAAGCCTGTAATCCCAGCACTTTGGGAGGCTGAGACGGGTGGATCACGAGGTCAGGAGATCGAGACCATCCTGGCTAACACGGTGAAACCCCGTCTCTACTAAAAAATACAAAAAACTAGCCGGGCGAGGTGGCGGGCGCCTGTAGTCCCAGCTACTCGGGAGGCTGAGGCGGGAGAATGGCGTGAACCCGGGAGGCGGAGCTTGCAGTGAGCTGAGATCTGGCCACTGCACTCCAGCCTGGGCGACAGAGCGAGACTCCGTCTCAAAAAACAAACAAACAAACAAAACAAAACAAAAAACCAGAATGTCTCAAAGCTATAGAGAAATAATGCATTCATTTGTATTTAAGTGATATAATTTATAACAGAGACAGGAGCAGAAAACCAGGAGAAAGGATGAAACATTCTTAACTCCTTCTTCAATGTGTGTAAATGAGGAAGGAAAATATCAATTGGTTCATAATATCCATATATATATTTAATTCCTCTTGTTTTTGGGGATCTGTTTTTCCTAATAATTATTACCACTATACAGAACGCAGGTGGGAATAAAGGAGTAACGAAAGAATATAAATTACTGAATTTATCTTGCAAATGTTTTTGTATTGTTCAGATTCTTTACTTCTAGAAAAGATCTTAAGAATCTTACTCAGAACCTTTTTATTCTTATTTTATCACAAAGCTAGTGACTATGTTGCATAAATTAGTGGCCTCTTGCAGATTAAATGTAGCAAGCAGTTAGGGTAGGATAAGTGGGTCCGTGCTAGAGGCAGGCATACTGACATCAGTAAGGTGCGTGTCTGTATCACATGTCTGAGAAGGTAAATGATGAAGTGAAATGAATTAATTAATGGAAAATAGCCTAAAAATGGAAAATGGCCTAAAAAAACTGTACAAGCAAAAGAAGTATCATGAGTATCATGAGACTAATTTGCTACATGTCAGAGCTACCATTCCGCATCTCAATCATCCTGAAAGATGCCAGTGTTTAATATCAATAAGCATGATGATTACTCTGAGAATGGATCACATTATTTTTACTGTAATTTCTCAGATGTTCCAGAGGTTGTCTGATTAACCGTGCAAAAAAGTAGTTACTATTTTCAAAAATTCTGATTTTTACGGAGGTCTGTTTCAGGACATCTGAACAAAAAGGTTAAAGTCTACAATAATACCATGGCTGAAAAACTACATACCAGTATTTGTAGTATTTTATATGCATATATATATATACACATACACATACAGAGATAGTTCAAGAGAGTGATTCTAGGCAATTTGTAAATGTGTTTTAAGTTGTCCTAAGTGGTTCTAAAGATTTTAACATGTTAGTTTCATAGTCAACTTGCACGATATGTGGGATTTCTATGTGCAAGATATTCTCCCGTTTAAAAACTTATTCATTTATTTTTAATCGATAATAATTGCATGTATGTATGGGGCACAGTGTGATATTTTGCTCTATGTATACATTGTAGAAAGATTCAGTTGAGCTAATTAATGTATCTGTCACTCCATCAACTTACCACATTTTTGTTGAATGTTCAACCCTTGATATGCATGTTGAGAGACTATTGTTGGTAACATTGCTTTTGACATGTCCCACAACTGATCGTATGTAACATGATAGTGTGCCTTGAAAACTTGGTTGAGTACTGTGGCAGAAAGGTCAGGATTTTAGGATTTGAGAAAGTTAAATTTTTCTCCAGGCACAAAGCTTATCCTTCTGTTAAATTCTGTTATTTTGCGGTCTTCTGGGTTTAATATGGGACTCCAAGGGGGCTCCTAGTTTAGACCCTTGCCTCCTGGCAGGACATATTTTCCCCTAATGAGACAGCACTGGCCGAATGCTTTCTTATTCTCTGTCCAGTGTAGCTGTGGGATTACACAGGGTTCATTATGCACCCAACTAGTCATGTCCTAGTTTCTGCTCTTTTGCAGTGCTGGTATATTCATGAAAGAGTGTAATGTAATATACGACAAGTTTTTTTTTTAATATCTTGGGACATTGTAAAAAGGAGTAATTTGCTAGAAAGGTAAGAAGAGGGAATTAAAGCTTCAATAAATCTGTGTTAGGCTCACTGCCTTGCTGTATTTGAGGTCTTACCTAGTTTATTTCAAGCTTGGGGTTCTCCCTAAGGTACACAGGACCCAAGCTGATATATTTCAGATGCAATAATATTTGGGACAGAAAATTCCAACTCTTGTTTTGTGAAATGCTAGGGGATCCTCAACTATTTCAAGAAGGATTACAAGACAGCTAAAAGGCAAATGCATTTTAAAATTACTTTAATGAACTAACCCATGCTGTTGAGTTCCCTTTTTTGCAGTATTGGGTTATGACCCAAACTGTGCCAAATACAAGGCATTTAAACACAAATGGTTCATAGTACTGGCTCTCAGGGAACTTAGTCAAGTAAAAGAGGCCTGCAAAAAATGAAGTGAAATGTTACAGGCATTGCCTATAGGGGAGGGTTGAGAGAGGTGCTAGTTTTTGAACTTGAGGTAGGGCTTCAGGGCACTGCTCTCCTGTCCCCTAAAGGGGTGGGGGCTGGGAGGCACCTTGGAAGCAATATCTTCTGTCTGTGAAAGTGTGACCGACTCTTAGAGCAATATGTGTTTCTTTTCAAAAAGATCCCTTTTACAGAAAGGAGGAATGCCAGGTTTTATAATATTTTTTCCTTGCTACTCATTTCTTTGACCTATTTATTAGGGAAGGTGTGTGTGTGTGTGTGAGATATAATATTCACACAATATACGTATATATTACCACATTACCACATACAAACATATATACATGTTTGTACATACATGTTTGTATATCCTATGTATATATGCATATATGTATACATATGTTTGTGTGTGTGTGTAACATTTATTATGTGAATCTTTTATTATACATTAATATGTTATTTATAATATATGTTACATAATATATTAATATAATTATATGTATAATTTTGTACATTTATTATGTATTTTTATATATAAGTTTTTAGCTAAAGCTAATAGAAGTGAGATCAACAAAACATTATATTTACTCCCATGTCGAGAAATACCAAACCCTTCTGGCAGATTTGATGAAGTACTTGCTTTCAGAGCTTGATAGGAAATTCCTGAGTTAATACACAAGACAACTTTTTTGTTCTGAGAGCAGAAATTAACTTTCAGAATAAAAACAATAACTCTTGTTGTAAACAACTTTGAAAGAGTGATTGGCATTTGTTTATTTGCATATACATCTACTTGTTTATTCACCAAATATTTTCTGAGTGCTTATTGTGAATAATTGTTTCATGAGTTTCTGTGATAATAAAGCTAGAGTTTCAGCTCTCTGAGGGCAGGAAAGCTTTTTTATTAATCTTTGGATCCTTGTATCTAGTACAGTATCTAGAAAATGCAGACATTCCATATAGTATTAATATGTTCGGTTAGTTGAAGTAACCTATACCGTAAAGCTGCTTGGAATGGTCCCTTCAGTTCAGGAAATATGTATAGCACAATTGAGGCCATAGTCAGAAGGAACTAGTAAGTAGTCAAAATAGAATGCGCACTGCTTAATTTGTGCATGTAATATATGTTTGGAGCCATCGGTGGAGAGAGACAATTCCAGCTGAATAAAACATGATGCTACACAAGTGAATACACTTTATTGATGACTTCAATTTGTAAGATTATCAGGTCAGGCCAATTACATTGTTACTAACTGACTTCAGTAAATTTTGATTGTACAAGCAGCAGAAAGAAATTTGTGTATCTTATGTTTCAACTGACCTCTCAGAAAATTAGCCATTTTTTTTTCAGTACGGAATGCCTCATGAAGATGGCTTGCGTGGTCCTTGGAGCAGTGAGGTGCATTTTCTTAAGTGGACTAAACACTTTGGTCGTCTGTGTGCTGGCTGTGTCTTCCGGCCTCAGCCTGGCAGAGTTGTTTCATAATGACTGCATTTTCTGCCTGAGGGATGGAAAACACATTTGGTAGTTTTAGAGAAAAGAATTGGTATTTTAATTTCTCTGTCCTGAACGTCTTGGTACTACTTTGTGGAGGAATTTGTGACGTGATATTGTTACTTTCCGTCTGGATTGTTGAAGAAATCATGAAGATTGATGACTATGAATGATTTTCCGCAGAAATGAACCTGAACAGTTTTGGTGAAAACCTTCTTTAATGAAAAGAAAAATATATTTCTTTTGGGGTTGGGGCTGAAAATAGACATTTTAATGTCATTATGTTACTAGTTTACAAATCTATTAAAAGCAACAATGTGAACTGTTTTGAGCTCTTACCCCCCTCCCCCGCCCAACACCTTAAAAGGTAAACGTAGTATTTCTGAGAGAACTCCCAAAGGATATCTTGTTTGGAGCACTGACTACAATTTTCACTCTCACTTTCTCACCATTTCCTGTAAAATCGGGATTGTTTCATCAGCGATGATCTGCATTCTCTTATGCCTTTACCTGAGACGAGAGTGCCCTTCCCCGGCTCCAATGAACAACTCCTGCTTATCTTTCAAGACTGACTTTAAATGTTACCTCATGAGACTCGGTTTCTGAGTTCTCACTTCTGTTGTAATTGATGAAGAGACCAAGCACATCATTGTAAATTTAGCTATTTCCACGGCTGCTTTCCCTGTGTGTGCCTCCAGGCTCAGGATTGGGTTTGACGTTGCGTGATGCCTTCCAGGAGCAGTGCCCTGCCCACAGCGAGGTTGAAGACACTGTTGAGTTGATGGTTGGATAGCCGAATGTGAACCTTGCCGGGGAGCTTTGCTTGGCCTTTTTCTCCGGAGAACTGTAAGGCTATCAGTGCTCGGGAGGTGCTCTATTGTCCTTGAACTAAATGTCTGCTCCTACGACCGCTCAGGAAGGAGCAGGTCGGTCTGCCACAGGAGGAGAACTCCCTTGCTTTTGTCAGGGTTGCATCTTCCTCTCTACCCCACTTGAATTTTCACACAGCCCCTGAGTGATGTCCCCGCGGAACTCTGGACTGAAAGGAGTATCTGGGGCTGTGGACGGAGACCAGAGGCAGTGCTTGAATGAAAGAGCTAAACGTTTCTTTATTCTTCATATGTTTCTGAGGACGTTGTTGATAGCAGAAAACAATCAGCAAGAAATTCCTGCTGTCAGAAGCTTCCAAATCCATGCCCTGAAAAAGAAAATAAATTTCCTTCTCCTATAAGTTCTCATTTTTATATTTTGCTAGGGTTAGCACTGATGTCTTTATCCCCCCCACCTTTTTTTTTTTTTTTTTTTTTTTTTTTGAGACAGAATCTCACTCTGTCGCCCAGGCTGGAGTGCAGTGGCGCCATCTCAGCTCACTGCAAGCTCCGCCTCCCGGGTTCCCGCCATTATCCTGCCTCAGCCTCCCGAGTAGCTGGGACTACAGGCGCTGCCACCTCGCCCGGCTAATTTTTTGTGTTTGTAGTAGAGACGGGGTTTCACCGTGTTAATCAGGATGGTCTCGATCTCCTGACTTTGTGATCCACTCGCCTTGGCCTCCCAAAGTGCTGGGATTACAGGCTGATGTCTGTATCCTTTTAAGCCATCCAGGGGGTAGTTGGAATTCCTAACAGTGCTGGGATTAATAGTGCAGTGGTATAATGCCATTCGTAAGTATTTGTGGGGAATACAATTTCTAGTGGATTTGATTTTTAATAAAACATACAGGTATTTTAAACCATTGGCCCATGTATCAGTCCTATTTATTCTTTTAATTGACATTATTTTGGTGATCTTGGATCTGAATTTCCACTTGGTAAACAGTAATAAATATTAACTTCCAAAGTTTGTTGTAAGAATGAAAGACAACTCCGTAAATGAAACTTCTTTGAAAATAGTATTTTTGAAAATTGGTATTGTCCAGAAGTAGGTTGCTAATATAGGCTCTCTCCCACTTCAGATTTTTTTCTGCTTTCATTTAAATGATCAGTCAGAGTTTGCCTTTGTTTTTGGTTTAGGTCTTGTACTTGTTCATTATGTAATATAATGGAAAGTCGGAGAGTACAAAAGAGAGGACAGTAATGGTTTCATAAATCGTAGACAACCTAAAAGAGAACAGAATACTTTAGCAGATAGGGAACTGAAACTTGGAGTAGGTAAGTCAAACAGTTCTTAGCAGCACAGCTAAACTAAAACCCAGGTCACTTGGTTCCTAAGTTCAAATTTTATTAACACATAAATATGAAGCATTAAAATGTGTGTGCCAAATTGAACAAATGTTGGAAAATATGAGACCCTAGTAACATTCAGATAGTCACTTCCCTTTGGCTTACCTCAATATTTGAAAGAGACTTTTTAGCACATCGGTAAGTTGTCTATTTATTCTTATGGCAAATGTTGTGTTATGACTTCTGTATTTCTGAGAACCATAAAGGGATGGGGGATAACTTGTTCAGCTCTCATCTGTGATCACAGATATTCGAGAAGTGTTTGTAGTTGTGCTTTAAAATAGCTCAGTTCTTTGTTCGTTTTAAATATCCTGTGTTACACGCTGTCTTTTTAAGCCCTTTGCTTTGCCTGACCCTTAATCTCTTCTGCTTACTTTCCCCTCCTCTCTCCTGTTCTACAGCTTTATTTTTGGTTCTGGTAGTATGACAGCACTTCTGAATTGTAATGGAGTGTTTTTCCGCACTTCCAACCTGTCCCAAATGCATGAGGTGACTTTTAAATCGGCCCGATTCAGTTGTGGGGAAGGATGGACTCTTGCCAGCAGGGGCATTGTAGCTGGAATTAAAGACACCGTTATTTCTTGGGGAGAATCGTTGACAAAACTTAGTTTTACTTTGAAGAGCTCACATAGAAAAGCAGTTTTCTTCAGCACTTATCAGATAACTGCCCCTAGTATGTCATAAAGCTTAACTCCCCAGGGCCCAGAAACCAGGGCAAGAGAAACTCCTAATGCAATGTGATCTGTTCATGACCTTCTTAGAAAAGAACATCTTTGTTCTCCCTAAGGAATGCATGTCCAAATGCATCTTTCTTCACACCCTTAAGAAATAACCTTTTCCCTTGGACCACGCTAACGGTAATGAATGGAAGAACACTGAATGAGGGTGCAACGGAGCAGTCTAGCCTAGTTAATGGCTGACTGAATCCTTTTTAAATTGTGTGTGTGTATGTGTGTGTAAATTTTGATGCAAGTGGGCCATATAGGACACAGTTGGTCATATTAACAGAGGCAATGCTGGTGTGGTAGAAAGACACAGGCTTGAATTAGGTCACGCCCTGGATGCAGTTCTTAGCTCCTGAAAATGAGACCCTGGCAGTGACTTCCCGCCACCAAGGGGCAACAATCTGGTCTGGAATCTGGCCCCAAATGATTAGTTAACTCCTGAGACCAGGGACTTCAGACCTGGTGGTGGTCAAACTTCCTTTACCTAGACCTTGGGGCTGGCTACCTTATAGACAAAGGAAAGGGGAGTTTTCTGGCAGGTAAACACAGATACACACGCACGCACACACACACACACACACACACACACACACACACACACACACAGAAGAGAGAGAGAGAGAGAGAGAGAGAGAGAGAGAGAGTGAGAGAGAAAGGAAAGAAGATTTTATTCCTTGCCTTCTTCTATCTCCTGGCCCAGAAAGACACTTTTCAGTCCCTTGTGGGCACAAACTCTGAAGACGGATATAACAAAGATGCATATGGAAGCTCAACTCATACATAAAGCAAAAAGACTTCATTCTAATTTCAGAAAGTAAGTTCTCTTCTCCTTTAATATTTATTAGTTCCATTCATTCCTTGTGCTCCTCAAGGTCACTTCTATTTTTAAAATTCGGGAATTCTGCCTCTTAGGATTTCTCACATTAGATAGTTGGTGATCCAAACAAACAAACAAACAGTAAAAGAAGACTAAGGAAAGGGGGAAGGGGGGTGTGTGTGTGTATGCGCACGCACATGTGTTTCATTTTAACCAAGACCAAAGAGGGCAAGAGTAAAACTATGCTCTTGTTTTTCCTTCTTCTCATCTTCTGGGCTTGTTAGAATTAAAGCCTTTCCAAAGTTTTCCCAATTCACAGCCAAGCCATTTAAAGATAAACTGATGCCAGAATGACAGAGCTATTACAGAAGGAAGCAAACCTTCTCATTTTATAGGGTAAGATAAGGAGTTCTAAACTGGTGAAGTGACAGCTTAGAGGCACACAGAGATGTTTGTGGAAATGAATGCCTTCTATATTTTTAAGAGACATCTATGCATGGGTAAAAATCAATGAGAGGTCATGGAGACCCTATCAGAGGTTTCTATCCAGATGAGTTTGCTAGATTCAAATGAAACTTGTCCAAGAGTAACTGAGATTCAAAGTCTAAAGCAAATGCAGGATGAAGGTTCAGAGAGGTCCCTGCCATCATATATGAAGATGGAGGGGAAAAGAGCCAGGATATGTGCTCTAAGATGATTTTAAATTCTGAGAATTTTCATTTATATAATCCCTTTGATGGATAAATATGTAGCTGCTTCATCCTTTGCGATTTTATAATAGACAGCACTAATTTTAGCATATTGTTTATTTAACATTTCAGTGCTCATCTGATTTTTGCATTTGATTATTGAATTTACTTTTTCATGATTCAGTTCTTTTTACCCAAATTGTATGATCCTTTCGTGCAAGAGAAATAACTTGTGGACAATAAAATGCAACTTTATCTCTTTGATTCTTTCCTAGCAGATCTAGGCAGAATTCCATTTGCTCTGTGGTACTCTGCAGTACCAGAAACTGTAAAACTGCACTTCCCAGGGCTGGCTAGTGCAGGCTGATAGCCCTGTCATTTCAGCCGGTGAAGTGAATGCCTTTACCTAACTGATGAAAGCATGGGCCTTTGGAGAAGTTCCAGAACCTCCTTTATGCTTGTAGGAGAACGTGGTAGCGTTTCCAGGCATGCTGTGCACTCAGCAAGTTTGGTGCAGTGCAGCAAGCTTGTGTAATAGCACCATGTTGATTGGCTCAGTGCTCCACTTGAAGGACTGGGAGGCACTCACGCATTGCTGTGTGAGGAGATATGTGTGTGTGTGTGTGTGTGTGTGTGTGTTATATGCATGTATGCATTTGTGTGGGTGCATGTTTACTTTTCATTTAATCCCATTAACCAAGTATAAAGTACCTCGGCCATTACTAACATAGCAAGGTTACTATTTCTGGTGTCCCATTTTTATTCAGGTCTTGGAAAACTCACTACATTTCTGCAGATACTTTGGAGTGCTCTTTTTCTAGGGTCTGTTTTTTTTTTTTTTTTTTTTTTTTTTTTTTTTTTTTTTTTTTTTTAAATAAGAAACCCTCCTAGTTCATATACAAAGTGGCTCTGGAGTCTGGAGATTTGCTGTCTTCTGTCCCCAGTAATACCCCAGGTACTAGGTCCCACCCCAGTCTTACTGTTTAGCACATTGCCTGACTGTAACCAGTATCTTGTGTGAGGGCAGACTGGCAGATTTCAAAGAGCAGTATCACAGAACTCAGAAGATATTTGAAATATTGTAGACTGATCCTTTTATTTTGCAGATGAGGAAATGGAGGCAGACATAAAATGACTTGTTCAGATCACTCAGGCAGAGCTGGGGCTAGAAACTAGGTCTGCTGCCTTTTAGTCCAATTCTTTTTTTCCTGACATAATTGCATTGAATTTCACTAGAACATTATAAGAAGTTGATGAGACTTCCCCCTTGTACATCCTGTAAGTTTCTTTAGGGCCATGGTGTTACCCAAATGTGTTACTGAAGCCCTTTTAACTTCTCTTGAAAGTTATGAAGTATAAGTCAGTACACCTGGAGAAATTATACCCGTTTGGATGTTTGTTGATGCTCATTATATTGATCTCCTCGTAGTGGACATCCAATACATGTTGAATCAGTTTTGTAATCAGGATTGAATTTAAAAAGTGGGAAAGTGATTGAAACTTTTTGTTGTTAAACAGAAATATCCTCAGTTGTCCACTTGGTGGATATGCAGCCCACCCTCTGCCAACGGAGAGGATCTTGAGTAATTTAGGGAGATATCTGGCCTGATTCAATGTCTGGAAATCTTTTAACTGAAATATTCTTCTTCAGGTTCTTACGGAAAGGACATCTTCAGGTAGCCACACATTGTTGATGCCTGCTCAGCCTCTGGTGTCTCAAGGACACGTTGGATGGCTGAGAGGGCCTGTTCTGAGGTCAGTTCTGGCTTTAGCAGCACAGTTTTTCATTGTGACACACCTTGAAAGTTATTAAACTTTTCTAGGCCCCATGTTTCTTATCTGAAAATGGGGTGCTATTGTGGCATTAGCATGCTAGTGAACGGGAAGTACTTGGCCTATTACCTAGAACACAGTATATTTCTAATAAATGCTTGCTCCTGTCAGAGAGCTGCAGTGGGGATTGAGTGACCGTGGCACCTTAGGGATATCCATTGTGTCTCAATTCCCTCATCTGTAAAATGGGAGTGATAACAGAAGTTACTTTATAAGAGTGTTGTGAAGATTAAATGAATTAATACATGAAAATGGTTGGTACAGTGCCTATCACATCCTAACACACACATACCTATCACATCCTAACACACACATACTTATCACATCCTAACATACACGTACCTATCACATCCTAACACACATGTACCTATCATATCCTTACACACACGTACCTATCACATCCTGACATACATGTACCTATCACATCCTATCATACATGTATGTATACTAAAAATATAAGTGATTATTATTGCTATGTGAAGCACTTAGTACAATAACCAGTACATGGTGTCTCCTCAATAAATGGTACCTCTTATTAGTCTTACTTTTGCTTCTTTTGTTTCAGAAGAAGTAGTTCATAAAAATAAATGGTACCAACATTTCTGGATATTATACAGAATTTAGTTTTATAAACCCAAGTTATAAGCCAGTCCTTGTGACTCCATTTTTAAGTGACAAACATAGTTGATTGGTGTATTAGTTTTTTTGATGCTGCTGTAGCAAACTCCTACAGATTTGGTGGCATAAAGCAGTACAAATTCATGATCAAACAGTTCTGCAGGTCAGAAGTCTCCTATGGGTCTCACCTGGCTAAAATGAAGGCATCAGGGGCCTGCGTTCTTTTCCGAAGGTTCTGAGACAGAGTTCATTTCTTGCTCACTTGGATGTTGGAAAAGTTAGGTTCCATGTGGTTGTGGGACCGAGGTCTCCACTAACTTGTTGGATGTCAGCTGGAGGCCTCTCTTATGTTCTAGAAGCCCTCTGCCATCCTTGCGTGTGCTCTGCTACATTGAATTCATGTCACACTGTCGTCTCTTTGACCACTGTTGGGAAATCTCCACTTTTAAGGCCTCCTGTGATTGAACTGGGCCCACTTTATAGGATTAGATTAGACCCAGAGAAATGCCCTGGGTCATTCAGGATACTCTTTCCATCTCAAGGTCCTTACCCTTAATCACATCTGCAGCACCCTCTTTGCCATGTGTGATAATATGGGCACAGATTCTGAAATTAGGACTTGGACATATTTGCAGGGGGTGGTCTTTATGGTGCATACAAGTTAGAATGTGAAAATATATGACTCTGGCCTTCTTCTGATAGATTATGGATAGTTCCAATTAAGTATACCGTACACTCCAAATTTCATTGTTCAAAAGGTTAAAAGGCCTGAACACCTTGAGAGCAGGTATGCTAATTTCTTTCTTCATTCTTTTGGCCTTATGAGCCCTTGAGAAATACTTATGTGATTACTATTTTTTAAGCAGTATTTTTGACACACAGTCTTATTTTGCAGAAGCTCCAGCTTGTGGCGTAGGGCCCCCTCTTACCTTGTCAAGAGTTGACTGTCCATTGACGAGCTTCTGCCTAAAGACCAAACTCCACGGTCAGGATTTTCATGACATCCTTTTCTGTAATGCCCTGTTCAGCTGTTTGATATCCTACTTTTTCCAGAAGGCCTGATTCTTCTTTGTCTTCCCCTCCATCATCTGCCTTCTCTCAAGCATGATATGTTTTCCCTGCCCTGCAACATCTATGTGTATGCCTGAGTCTCCCACTGACCATGAGCTCCTCCACAGCCAGGATTGGTTCTTCGTCTTCTTGTATCCTTAGCACTGAATACAGTGCCTGGTAGAAGATAAGGATGCAATGTGTGTTGGTTGTATTCTAGTGTACTTATTAGAAGAAGAGTATTTGTCTAATCTGTCACTCAGTAGTGATCTATTGGCCAAAATCAGGATGCAAAACTTGGGGCCAGAGGCAGAGCCATAAATAGACACAGTTCTGGTACCCTAGGGGTTTACAGCCTACTTTCTAGGGAGGCATCAAAGTGGTACCTCTCTGACAAAATGAGTTGTATATTCCTCATTAGGGGATGAATGCTAAATGCTTTATTTGAGGGCAGGGCAGGCCATTGAAATTATTCAGCTTTTATCTCCTAAATGTTTCCCCAGAGCTTCAAAAGAGAAGCCAAATATTATCCTCATGTCTGTTGTCTTCAATTTTAGATTTACAGTAGTTCTTCTCTGTAATGTGTGATATATCAAGACAGAGTAAATACTGGCAACATTAGGTGCATGTATAAGTTGGGTAGACCCTATTTCCTCTGTTTACTTGAATACCTGAAAATTGACTGCAGTTGACAATTTGGGTTCACTTGGCTGAGTTCACTCTCTGCAGTATCACTCCAAGGAGGATGTTGTAAATCAGGAAGAAGAAAAATTAGCTTAGAATGACTGAACTCATATGTGGAATGATTTATGTTCAAATTTCTAGTTGGTTTAGCAAACTTATATAAGAAAGTAAAATACTGATCTAATTACAATGCTATTCTGATATTAACACCAAACTCTCATCCTTAAGGCAAATATTTCTGTTTTAGTCCTGGTCTTGATATTTTCTTTCATAATCACACCCTGACATTGTTTTTAAGCTTCTGTATTGTACATCTGTTACTATCCTAGGTAATCCACATTTGATTGGTTATTATTATATTTTAAATCAGGGCTATTGCATTAACAGCAGAAAATTACGCTTCTTAATTTTTTTTAAAGTTCAGAGTTTAAAGTTTAAAGTCACTGGAGTTCTGGTGTTTTTTAATTTGTTAGGCTGTTTGTGCTGTTATACAAACTTATTGAAATACTGATATTTAAGGCTCTACTGAGAGAAGAAAAAGTCAGCTAAAAGCTTTTCATAAAGACTCATAATAAAAACTCTAAGGTTTGTAAAAAGACAAAATCATTATTTTATCTGTTTTATACACCCAACACATTTTCAGTGCTGAGTTGAATTTCTGCATAATTTTCTTTGTCATAGGACTCATGATTTCAGGTTTACTTTCCTTACAAATGGATTTTGTATGCACACTGTTTTAGTTATTTTTTGCTGCATAATAAATTTCCCCAAAACTCAGTAGTTTCAAACAGGAATAAACATTTATCATTTCACACAGTTTCTGTGGGTCAGGAATTCAGGAGTGTCTTAGCTGGATGGTTCAGGCTCAGAGTCTTTTGTGAGGTTGTGGTTAGAGTGACGACTGAAGGCACAGTCACCTGAAGGTTGACCGAAGCTGGAGCACCCTCTTCTAAGATGGTGCCAGCACTTGGATAGCAAGTTGGTGCTGGCTGTTGGCAGGAGGCCTCAGTTCTTTGCTAAGTAGACTTCGCAGGGCTGCTTTTGTATCCTCATGACATGATCACTGGCTTCCTTCAGAGAGAGTAATCTAAGTGCAAGGCAGGTAACCCAGTGTCTGTTATGGCCTAACCCCAGCTACACAGGTTATCCTGTTTGATGTGGGAGGGGCCCATAAAAGAATGTGAATATCCAGAAGTGAGAATCACTGGAGTCCCTCCTGAAGGCTGCTTATGACCAACGATACCTTTTTCTTACTTCTTAAGCCTGTCTGGCTGAGTAATGGTGATTCTGCAAAATTTGAAAGTACAATTTCAAAGTATTTAGGCTTGAATAGAGAACCCATGTTAGGGAATAATCAGGAGCTGGTAGAACGTAGGGTTAACAGTATTGGATATAGTAGGGCTGAATTCAGGATCAGTGTAGCAACAGGAATCTGAGGCAGGAAGACAATTCCAAAATAGAGTAGGTATTGAACCGAGTAGCATCTCAGGTAGCTGCTTCCTTTAAGCAAGAAGTTTGTGGGGTTCAGAAGGAAGACGGGACTCTAGGGACTGGGTTTCAGAGAAGAAAGCAAGGTGTATACCTTGCTGTTTATCCTTAGAGAAAATAATGCAATAGATTTTTCTTGTTTGTGCGTATGATGATGCTGATCCTGATGCTGATGATGAATTGGGTTCAGTAGTGACTTGGCAAACTGATTTTAATAAGTTGAACATTTGCATCAATAAACACCAACCAACTTTTGAGGGCTAAACTGAAGATACGCTAATTCCAAAGTCACAACATCCATTTAGCAATGAGTAAAGATAGACTAAATGTCTAAAATTGCTGTTGGTAAATTTGTTGCTTAGCAAGCTATACAGCTTTTTGAATCTGGTAAGTTATCTTTTGGTGTTTTACCTACTGTGTGCAGTTTGAATTTTAAAGACACTAATTGCAGATGCTAATTAATTGTTTAATGTACACTAAGGTCATTATCTAGGTTCGTGGCAGTGACACAACCATAAGATACATGGAATCAATTTAGAAAAACATGGGATGTGAAGTGAAGCAGGCTTGAGTGTCTGTCTCAAGTCCACTGCATACTAGCTATAACTGTGGGACATTTGGTGAGTTATTTGATTTCTGTTAGCCCTAACTTTCTTATTTGTAAAATTGGGGTTTAAAAGAACCTACCTCAAAGATTATTGTGAAGGTTCAATAGACAGTACCTGCAAAATACTGAATGAACCTGATAGATGGTAAACACCCAATAAATGTTAGATTTTATTATTCATATAAATACCTTTTTAAAATTTCAACTCAATTTTCATTTGACAATTCTTTGTTGATTTCCTTTTATTTATAGTTTTGAAATCTGTGAAACAGAACTGAAAAAAATGGTCAAATCCCCATCCTCATGGTGTGTTTATAACCACAAAGTAAGCACAACAATACAAAGTGCTTAAGAGGGTGATCAATTCTATAAAGAAAACAAAACAGAGAAGGAGGAGAGCAAGTGCCGTCACTGTGGAGCAGATGCTGTTTTGTGTAGGATGGTTAAGGAAATCCTCACTGACATTTGCCCAGAGGACTGAAAGAGTGGCAGAAAGAGCATACAGGTGTCTGGGGAAGACACTCCAGGCAAAAGGAGCAGCCAGTGCAGAGATGCTGAGGTGGGAGCATTCCCAGCTTGGGTAACATCAAGAAGTCCACTTTGCGTGGAGCACAGTGAGTTGGGGAGAAAGTAGTAGGAGATTATGTCAGAGAAGCGGGTGTTCTGTGGGGGGCAGCTCATTTAGGGCTTTGTAGGACATAGTGGGGGGTTTGCCTTTAACTCCTAGGGGACACGAAGACACTGAAGGGTTTTGAGTGAAGGAGTGGCATGATCTGACTTATGTTTTATAAGCACCACTCTGGCTACTCTGTAGGAATAGATGGCAGGGGCCAGATTTAGAATGAAATACTAGAGATTGTGCAGGCACAAGATAACGGTTGGGTGGATGAGGGTGGTTTTGGTGGAGGGAGTAGAGAGAGGTCAGATTCCAGACATATGCTGGAAGTAGACTTGACAGGAATCAAAGATCATTCCAGTTATTTTGGCTTGAGCAACTGGGCAGAGAGAGTTATCACTTACTGAGTTTGGGAGTTTGTGGGAAGATGGCAGTTGGGAGCAAATGTCTGGGTTCAGACATGCAAAATTTAAGAAGCTTTTCAGAGATGTCCAAGTGGAGGTGGTGAGCAGACAGTTGGATTTCTGAATCGGGAATTTGGGGCACAGGGTGAGGATTGGGGATGTAAATTTGGGAATTGTTAGCAAATGAGTCCATGGCTCCACCTGGAAATCAGTGTAGATAATGACGAGGCCTGGTTTGGAGCCAGACCACTGGGCAGGCTGATGTTTACAGCACAGGGATTTGAGGAGGAAGAACCTGGAAAAACATCTGATGGGAGGAATAAGCAAGCGTGATTCCTGAAGCCACATGAAAGAGTGTTTCAATAAAGAGGGGAGATTAATTATATTAAATGCTGCTGATGGATCAAGTGAGATGTAACTGAGGATTAACCACTAATGTATCTCCAACATGGTTAACTGGCACTCCATTCAACACTCTGCAGAAAACAATTCAATATGCTAGATACAGTATTTTAAAAACTTTTTGAATTCTCCTTAAGCTGGTAAGAAAGCAAAGAATACTCAAGGAGAAAAACTACTGTGGTAATGCTCTCAAACAGGTGGTATGAGGAAGGATCTGGGGTATAGGTGGAGGGGAGGCCCTATCTAAAAGTCTGGACATTTTGACAAAAGTAACAGAAAGGAAGACAGACTGTCTGGACGCAGAGGCAGGTGGCTGTCAGATATGGTGGTGGGAATGTGTTCTTCCAATGACACTTTCCTTCTTTCTCAGTGAAGGCAGAAGTAAACCGTTATCTGAGAGTAAAGGATGTGTGTGTGTGTGTGTGTGTGTGTGTGTGTGTGTGTGTGTGAAGTACTCGAAGATACGAGAAGAAAGGAGGTATAGAATGATCTCCAGGGAATACTGTAAGATTGCCTTCCAGTACTAAAGGCCCTCTTGAGGTTAGTCGTCATAGATTGAAGAAAAGTGTGCTTGTGGATCTGCCTGTTTCCCCCCAGGTGTGCTCATCTGCATGCATGCAGAGGTGGAGGATGGAGTGGGTCCTGACTGGTAAGCCCAAGTTCAAGAGGGAAGGGGTAAAGCAAGATGAGAGGGCAAGAGGGAGAAGACAGAAACTCAGAAGTCAAAGCCTTCTGTTTTTCCACTTTGTCATGGATTATAATCCACCTCCTTTATTAATTTATATTTTTCTCTACCTACCCCAATTGCTGAGGAGCCCGTGTTTTATCACTTGATGTTTCCAACATACTCTTAGCAGGTTTTATTGTCTGCAAAGTAGGAAATCCATAACTGTCAATTGAATTGTGTTTTCCTATTTCTCTTAGTCATTATACATCAGCTACATTATGTGAAATTTTGTTGAAAACTCTTTTTAAAAAGTCAGCTCCATATAAATATGTATAAGGAACTATTCTGTTCCAAAATGCGGCTTTTGATTATAGATATATCAGGAAGGCTGAGATGAAATAAACTTTTAACAATATGGCCAATTTTGTCAATTAAGTAGATGGATGAAACTAAATATTTCAATAAAGCATTTGGCCTGATCTGTTTCATTTGACTGTTTACATTTTATCAAATTGACACATTGCTTGCCAATTTTCTACTTTATTTTGAGGAAAGCCTGGAAGATGAAAAAAAGACCATAGCCTAATAGCCTTTTTCTTTTAAAAATAATTTCTATATAGTGATTATCAATTTGAAATGTTGTTAAGGTTAAACATGTGTGTGTGTGTGTGTCTGTTTGCATATTGGTAAGGACTTGGGGGAGTCAGAAAAACAGGGAATGTAAGCAAATTTAGATCAGTGTTCTGTGATGGGCAAAGGATCCTTGAAAATCCTCTCATGTGTAATTATGTGAAATATAAAAGGCTAACAAAATAATTGCCTTTAGATATAATAATATATAACTTTAGTCAACAAATATGCACTGTATATCTTCTTGTGCCAGATATGGTACTGAGTAATGGGTATAGTATTTCAAACAAATGTAATATTGTTATTATGATGGAGCATACAATCTGATGGGTTTGTAAATTATAGTCCTTACAGAGATAGATTGGACACACTTTGGTAACTGATTAGAGGTGAGGGGTCGGGGGAGAAAGGGTTATAGAAGATTATACAGAAGTGTTGCTCTTGAGCAGCTGAGAGGATGAGGTTGGCGTTAACTTCTTTAGGGAATACAAGAGGACTGTCAAATCTGAGGAAAGACACTTTTCAGATGTTGAATAATTTGCTGAGGGGTACATATGGACATTTGTTTAGAAATGTCCAGCAGGGATTAGGTGAGAGTCTGGAGGCATAGATTACATTTAACATGAGAAGAAGACAGATATGTATGATGATGCTGTAGTTTTCAGCTGGAGAGAAGGGAAGATTTGAGGAAGCAACAAGAAGGTTGGTGGGAGGGATGAGTTATGAGCCAGATTCTAAAGAGAAGAATGCTCACTGTTCATTTATAAAACAATCAGTGCTGGTATCTTTTAGGTATATAGTTGATTTTAGGCTTTGAATATGGGGTTTGTATTTTCTTCACACAGCTGATTTTAAATTATCTGAGAATGTAGCAGAAACTAGAAGTGTATTTTAAAACTAAGATTTTGGTGGTAGAACAGGTAGCTTAAAAATATCAGTTAAATAAAATTTAATTTCAAACACACGAATGATGACATACACATATCCCAGAAGTTTGTTTAGAGATAAGATCAGTGAACTTTTAATGTTTCAATTCAATTTTTGTGTTTAGTTTACATATATGTTTTTCTCTCATATTTGTTTTTACTCACATTTTGTGTTACACAAGTTGATGTGTTCTCAAAAATCTAACCTTCCTAGGGCCTAGAGAATTTCTTCTGTGCTGCCCCTCATCTTGTTTGCTTCTTTCCTCATATTGTGCTTTTAGTCTCAAGGTTAATGCTTGTAGGAAGCAAAGAAAGGAAAAGAAACAGGGAGTCTGTGCTATCCTGAGACCTTGCTTCCGGGGCCTCCTCCTTCCTTCTGCCACCATCCCTTTCCTTCTCCATCTCCTGCTGTTCAGCCAAGTCCCCTTCCCTAAATCGGGAAAGGTGCAGGTAGAAATTCAGGCAGCCCCAGTGGTTCTACTCCTGTTTGATTTTCCTCTTGATCTCTTGTCTGCTTGCTGGCTGGGATTTCTGACAATAGTATGCTCATAATGGAAACAGAAAAAGTACAACCAAGCCACACACTGAAATTCTCCTAACCTCTAAATGTGCACATGGCTTAATCCTAAGAAGCACTGCTTTTGGATTGTTTGCACTGCTTTATATTCTTAAGGTTGGTTGCATCCATTTTGACTGCCCTGTATTGGTTTCTCAAGTATATTTTTATAAATACCCTCCTTAAAAAATCACTTCTCTAAACCATACTTCAGACTAAGCCACCCTAATTTTTAAGAAGCTTTTTGTTTTTGGTGAACAGCTGAATTTGTAAATAACCATTGAATTTCATTCATTGTATCCTTGGAGCATCTTGCTGTTGTTTTGCTTAGAAAATTCTAACAGCTTGGAACTATTCAACTTCGATTAGAATGAGTTTTCTACCCATGTAGAAAAAACTGCTTTATCCCCATCATTGAGAAAGATAGATTCTGTTAAGGAAGGTGAAGTATGTCTTAGTGATCTTGCTCTCAGCATAAAATAAGAAACACATTCACATGTAGTGTAATCTGTCTAGTGCAGAATTTTTATTACCTAGAGGCCAAGAGAGAAGCACATCACATTTATTCAGTTCTCATCTTCATTCCTACTTAGAGTTCTTAGAAAATAGAGTCGCTTAATTTTGAAGAAATGATGTTTTCTCAGACACTAGATTTTTAAAAAATAAAACAACATTTTAAAGCTCTTTTTTCTTGGGGATATTTTTCCTGCAGCTTTCACATGGCACTTTGCAGTGTTCATCTAAGAAGCCACTTAACTAATTTGCTTCTTATAAGCAGCACAGTATAATTAGGCAATCACCCTTGTGTCTAGAGTCCACCAGGGAAAACAGGTGACAGAAGTGCACAACACATTTATTATAAAACAGTGCACAATAAAAACCAGAACTTACCAAATAAAGGAAATATGGTAAAAGACGTACTGTAAAATACTAACACATAAAAGATAAAATGAAAAATCACCTTCAATAGAATGTCTTTGTTAGTGAATTGGGATCAGGAGCAACTGGTTAATTGAAAAGATAAATTAACGAAAGTAGAGAGTAAAACAGGACAATTATTAAAAATGATACACACATGCCTTAAACATTTTATTTTATATTAAATATATAAATGCTCATTCATCAGTACTTTGAGATAGCTCCACCGTGTGTTCTTTGATTAGGGTTGAACTGATCTGAGTTCCTGCAGAAATCACACCCACAATCTCTGATTTCTAATTTTGGTGTTTTTAAGTGGAGCAGAACTTGAAGAACATAAGCAAGCTGAGTGCAGTATCGTTCTTGATGTTCATGACTTTTTTTTTCCCCAATCGTTTATGGCATGAGAACACATATACTTAAATAATTTAATACTCTTAGCCATTTGCCTCTACCAGGTTTTGCCAAATCATCCAATCTATTTTTCATAGAAATAACTCTGTCTTTTGCAATTATACTTGTGATTTCAAAAATTCTTAAGTTGCATAATGAAAATAACAGTACAATGTGTATAAACAAAATTAGGGCCATGTGTTGTTGAGACGAGAACTTCCCTGCATGGACCGTCTGTGAGGGCATCCCAGCCACTGTGGCCAGCTTTCCATGGGCACCATCACATTGATCTGTAAAACAGAAGAGATAAAAAATAGTTTTGGTTCATTTAATAATGCAATCATTAATGACTTTGTGAGATCAAGCCATCCTCCCACTCCCACAGCTTCCCAAGTAGCTGGGACTGCAGGTGCCCTGCTAATTTTTTGATTTTTTTTTATAGAGGAGGGGTCTTGCTATATTGCCCAGACTGGTCTCAAACTCCTGGACTAAAGCAATCCTCCCGCCTCAGCCTCCCAAAGTGCTGGGATTATAAGCATGAACCCCTATGCCCTTTTTTTTTATTTGTAATAAAACTTTTATTTCAGAATAGTTTTAGATTTACAGAAAAGTTGCAGAGAGTACAGAGAATTCTCATTATATCCCACACCCAGCTTCCTCTTACATAGCCTCTTATGTAAGTATGCTGCGGTTGTCATAACTACTAATGAATCAATATTGACACATTATTACTAATTAAAGTCCACAATTTACTACGATTTCATTGGTTTCTACCTAATGTCCTTTGCCTGTTCCAGGATCCCATATAAGATACCATGTTACATTGAGTTGTCTGTCCTTTTAAGGGTCTTCTAGACTGTGACAACTTTGCAAACTTTCCCTGTTTTTCATGGCCTTAACAGTTTTGAAGAGCTTTGGTTCAAGTATTTTGTAGAATGTTCCTCAATTTGAATTTGTCTGGTATTTTCTTCATGTTTAGAAAAATATTATAGGTTTTGAGGGGAGGAAAATCCGAAGTAAAATGCCAACCTTCTCCCATCATGTGAAGGTTATTTAGCAATACCATGAATATGGCTTATCACCACTGATGTTGACTTTGAGTACCTGTCTGAGCTAGCATAGTCATGTTATTCCACTGTAAAGTTACTTTTATTTTTTTGTTGGTATTGATTAAATGATTCTAGTAGGTAGATCATGGGTAAGATAACTTCTGCTATATTTGTGTGATTTTTATGCTGGGGTGATTTACTGCACTAAAATTGGAACATGTAAATTATTTCAACCATGTTCTCTCCGTGATAGAATGCAATAGTTTGGCCTCTTTATGAGGATTTCATGAATAGCTCAAAGGAGTGCACTTAATTTTGTCTTAGCACTGCTGCTGAATTCTAGTTTCCCTGGGTTGTTTCTTATTTCTTGAGCTTTAGCATCTAACTGAAGTAAAGACAGTCTCCAAAGCTGCTTTTTTTGGGGAAAGTGGTTTGGAAGGAAAAATGGAGCACTATGGATGCACAATTGTGCTTCTATAGTTGTGTGATTTAGGTCTCCAAGCTCAAGACTAAATATGCCATTCTTTGGCCCAGTTTTAGTTGAATCTATGGTTAGCATTTTGATGACAATTTAAAATTTTTCTTATTACTCTTGAGTGTACTTAGCAAAAATTTACTTGCTAATTGCTTTGCGGTACATCAGGGGATTATCAAGGCCAATCAAGTGTCCATAAGTTCATTGCCCTATTCTGCAGACCACCCCCAAAATACAAAGTGATTCCAATATGGTATGCAGAGGGGTTTTTGTGCACCAAGCTGCAAACCACGATAACTCATAATCTTATACTTCTCAGAAGAAGTTGCAGAAAACCTAAGAAACAATTTTTTAATGAAGAGCCAGACTCCTACACTATGTCAGTCTATTGGAAAACATTTTAATATAGAACACAAAGAGATCTCTAGAACTCAGAGACCATCTGTTGTCTTTCTGGGCCTGGGAGACATGATGAGAAATGTCACACCAACTTCATTTTACCTAAATATCTGAAGGGGATGCAAAAACTTTTCATCGTAGAGTTGAAATTTACTTACCTTACTTAAATAACAATGGTTTTCTAACCTTCCAAACGGAACAGAAACAGTGGTCCTGACAGTGCAAACTCAGTCCTACATAACCAACATTAAGGAGCAACATGACTGAGGCCAATTCTGTTTTTTCTTCTATAGTTAAAAGGGACTTTATTTTTCTACTCCATTTTGGATGGATAGGGAACTCAGGAATCTATTTTCTCAATCTCTGCATCATCTGGGTGGCCTCAGTGTGAACTTGACCTAGAGCTGCTGAATGGTGTAAATATTTTACTGCCCATTCAGATATTATTTTATCGTTTCTGTCATTTTCTTGGTTTCTGCCCATTGCTGAGGTATTTCTTTCTATTAGTATGGTTGTGTGAAGCAATGTGTTTTGGGGAGAAGCAATGTGGTGCTGTGAAAAAACCTTTAGAGAGAAAATCCTAATAAGACTTGGGCGTTATGTTTCTCTCTGGTACTTCTAATCCTGTAATCTCAGGCAAGATCCTAGTCTTTGATTCTCAGTTTCCTGGGGGAGAATGAGGGAAGAATTATACCTGCTTCATCGACCTTTAGAAAGTTGGTTTTAGGATCCATTGTGTAATAATTGTGCAAAGGTATCACAAACCACACAGTTCTGTACAAGTCAAAGGACAAGAAAAAAATTAAGGCTGCTAAGGGCTAAGGAAAAGTCTAGAGTAACTAGGAATCCTCTTTGCCTAAACCACGAACCATTAGATATCACAGTGCATGGTGGAGTAAAGATCAGCACTGTTCAAAAAATGTTGATGAGAGGGACAGAGAAGAAAGTGAATTTTTAGATACTGTTGAGAACATCTCCATGCCTTAAGTTTAGATAAAAATGCACTCCAGTGGCACCAGAATCCATGAGATGTACAAACAAATGCCTGGTGATAATCACAATGATGAAGAACCTCCTATAGAAGTTGGACAACATGATTTTTATGGTTCTTTCTGGTGTTAAACTCCTATGGGTGGCCAACTTAAAATAATCATACGAATTACTTAAACTAAAGTAATCCATAAACTGATGGAAGAAAAACAAAGTAGATATTTAAAAACATTTTGAATAATGCTTTCACAATGAAATCGCTTCAATTTTCAAGTTGAGAATATTAACACAGAGCTTACTCTGTGCCAGACATTGTTCTAAGTGCTATTATAACCCGTTTAGTCCTCACGGTAACCTCAGGAGGTAGATCAGGAAACTGAGGCACTGAGAGAGCCATCTTTTAATAGAGGTCACACAGATGGTTCTGAGGGGGGCGGAACTTGAACAATGGCAGTCTAACTACATAGACTAGGGAAAAGTGAAACTAGAAAAATTTCACTAGTATTATCAGGAGGAAACAGCTATTTTGACCACTGGAGACATAGTGGAAATAAGAAAGGAGGGGAGGGCAAACAGAAATTGACAGTCTAGTCCCAGCAGCCACAAATATTCAAATATTCAAACACAAGTGACAGAGTTCAAGCCAAGGGGATGCCAAGGGGTTAAAGAATAACCCTGGAATTAATATTTAGAATGTAATTATTTTTAGAGATAACATGAAATAAATTTCTTGCTAATATTAAAACTTTTTTTTTTTTTAAATAAAGCAGTCCTAATAGTTTTTCTAATCATTCAGGATGTGTGTGTGTGTGTGTGTGTGTGTGTTTGGACCAAACAGTCTTCTAGGAAAAAACGGCAGAAGATGAAGATTAAGCAATGGAGAAAAGATCTGTTATTTTAAGAAAATTAATTTTTAAAAAGTCATAGAAAAGACATTTTATTTGAATAAATATGTTTTCCCATTGACTTGAGTACTTTAGTTGTAGCAGATCATTCATAGATTTATGCCATAAGATTTTGACTAGAGAAGCCACTTGTATTATGATTGCATAACTTAACTGCTGTGTTTCTTTTGTTAATTTTTGCTTGGTATTTGTGGATGTTAAGTGTTAGTTCATTTTTTTCCTATTTCCAATTTCAAGTTTCTACTTCTCCATCTCTAGCCCTGAATACTCATGGAAACTCGCTGTACCTGTGACAGGTTGCATGAGTTTTCCCCCTCTGTGGACTCAATTTGTGTATTATTGTATCATATGACATTTTGAATCAAGTGCTGCTAGTACCAAGCTGCTATCATCAGCCGATGCCAAAAATATTCCTTATAACACTTCTCAGCATGCAAGTGAGAGCACTTCAAATCACATAGAATTTCCAGCCATTGTTCTTTTCTTTTTTGCTTATTATACAGCAATAAAAATCAAAATAAAAGGGGCTTTGGTAAAATGTTATAAAACATCAGGTTTATTGTTTGTGAAGGTTGAGTGAAATTGAGTTCCACGTTGTAGATACTGCCTCAGAGGCCTATTTTCCCCTTCTTTTCTCTATTCCCAAATGTTTTTCAAGTGGAATCTTTTTTTCAGTCTTTGATTACATTAAGGTGCAAACTATTTATCCATCTGGAAATAAGCAATACTGTCAACAGAGCACCAGGAAATGAAAAGTGCAGCTGGCCATATGCCTTCTCTATGGCCTCTTTATGTTACTGTGCTGATCAGGACAAATGCAGTACCCATGGTAGCAATAGGGAGAGTGAAAATATGTATTCTCCAAGGGAAGACAATTAAAAGACAAATTCTATCAGGAAGGTTTGTCATTTTCTAATATTGAGAGTGCTGAGCTTGCATCTATCAACAAATTTCACACAAATTAATTCATTTTATAAAGTGAATGCTGAAACTTGGAAGCCAACTGGCAAGATGCCAGGGATGGCATGGCAAGGAAGAGAGAGGCTTCATGGCAATTTTGAATACCTGATCTCTTGCTTTCATCATCTTCTCTAGGGGAAGAAACACGGAGCATGTTAGTTGGGAGGTAAAGAGCAGGAATGGATACCAGAGATGGACAGACAGTGGGGTGGTGAGAAGGGAGCTGCAATTTGCTAATCCTTTTAGTACTGCCTGTCAATCATCTTGCTTTCCTTATTCATTGATCCTGGAGAGATTTTGAGCAAAGGGCTGGTGGAGTTGCACAGATGTGATCTTCATTTCAGACTTATGAATACGTACCAAGTTCTCTTTAAATCTGTGGTTCCTGCATGAAGTGCTGTGACCTCAGGCTAATAGAGAGGTCCAGATGCCACATGTGCCAATTAGAAAGAAATGAGGACCATGGCTATGGCCCACTGCATTCAAAAGAGATGCCAAAACCACCCACTGGCGTTCATTGCTGTCTAATACTTGACCTATCCTGCTGTTTATTGTGTGTGGTGGCTCCATATTTTAAAACCTGTATTCATAAAAAGATATTTCTCATCCTGCTGAGTCTCAGGCCCATTGTTGTAGGTGAGGTGGTTTCTTCTGTTTGATACATAAAGTTTTGCTGAATTTCAACTTGGAAATTGCAAAGGCTTACCCCAAACCCTGAAGGACAAGCTAAGAATTCATACTTATTAAGCACTTGGTAGGTGTCTGACACTGTAGTAAATATATGCGAGAGCCCAGAACAAGCTGATGTCCATGTACATATCTTTTAAAAATATAATGATCTAGACTTATCTGTGGAAACTGCTTCAGATACTGATCTTACTCTTTCCCATTACATCTGAAATTCTGGAAGATAATATCTGGAAAGATTTATCCCCAAGAATAACAATACATTAAAAGCTCCTGCTTTGAAAATGCTTTGAAATTGTCTTTTTTTTTTTTTTTTTTTTTTGCTATAGAGTATAAGTTAGGAAATATTTGGCAGGTAAAATCAGACATCCTCTCAACTCTGTCAGTTTTTGTCAATTTCTGGGAAGATGAAAGATGTGAGAACAAGAAGACTGGTTTAGTACTGACTCCTGGTTTATGTTAAATAATGAAATGTAAGCCAGAAGAACAAATTGGCGGGAGCTCCAGCCAGCCAGTCATTCTGCAAGCGCTTGGGATTGGGCAAAGTGAGAGTCCAGGTCACAGAGAAGGCCGGCTCTAATCCAGATAACTGTGGAGTCAGCATTAATGTGCTGACTCACTGCAGCAACTCTCAGGCTTTTCTCTTATCCTTTAAATGCTTCCAAGTTTTGTACTTTAAGTCTAAGTAGGCACCACAGGCACCATGTGGGCAAGAAGGAGGGTCGGCCTGGGGTCCTACAATAGGTGATAGGACCCCAGGTAGTAGGATCCCACCTCCCCTTCAAGGTGCTAAAACCCAGAGCATTGGAGGAGTCAGGGCAGAGGTGCAGACACCTTCCTGGGACCTGTTGAATCCTTTCAGGTGTACGTAGCTGCTGACCTCTGAGCTCTGTCTTTTTTGCCAGTCTTATTCTTAGGATCTGATTTTATTCCAATCAAGTCTTTGCCATTCCTTCCTTGGTTTCCTCAGTATAGCACACCCCATAGTATCGTATTGTGTGGGGACTCTCAGCTTGATGGATGCTGATTTTTCTGGTTCTAAAAATGTTATTTATTGATCCATCTATTTTAATTTATACCTGTGTAGTTATTTATTTCCTTTGGTGAATAGAGAACACATTCTTGACACAGGGAAGGAATACACTCCTTTAAGCTTCTCCTAGCACCACTGTGACAACTTCCAGACTTTTCTTCCTCCCAGATCCTATGAGCATGCTAGCAAGTTCCTCTCTGCCTTCTACTCAGAACTCAAAATACAGTTTCTCTAAACTGAAGGTAGGACCAAATCCCATGTATAAAATTCCCAGGGTAATATTTGTAAAGACAGTTTAAAAAGAAGAAAAGGCTTAATTGTAACTTGTAAATGATGGTTCATGAAGGAATGTAGATAATTTATAAGACTGTTTTGAGTTCCTTGGTAGAAATATTTTCAACAGTGTGTGGCTGAAAAGTTAGAAAATTTATATCAATCATGCTTTTTAGCAAAGCATCTTTTTACTGCTTTTAGAGTCATGCACAAGAAAACACACAGCTTACCACCTATAAAATACTATTGCTCCATTTTAACGCTCTCTTTGTTTTGATATTTTCTTTTTATGTGAAAGTGATACAAAGTGAATAAAAATAGCATTGTTTTTCAAAATATTATTGGTTATAGAATTTGTACTTGGTTTCTGCAACATCTCATGCTCCCCTAAAGAACAATTTAAACTCTATAGGTTTGCATAGATCCATAGAGTAGGTCTCACAAAGACAGAGTTATCCTTTGCTGCTGATATGTCATTTTGTAGGTATGGTAGCTGTGGCAAGGGCTGGTGACCACTGCGTAGGGTGAAAATGACTATGTGATTTAAAGGATTAAATCTGCTCTGGTAGAAGTGACAGTAGACCTGGACCTAGCTCGGGGCTCTACCCTATCACTTATTCCAGAATAAAGCTGAAGACCACAACCAAGTCTTGCATATGCAGGACACAATGCTACATTGGTGCCGGGCTCAGGCACAGCACTAGAATTTAATGGAGAAGTTGGTAGTTGGCACCAGAACAAAGTAGATCAGGTCCAGAGAGTCAAAGATATATTTCTGTCAATCTTAGGAGACTGTTGACTATTGCACTCAGGCTGCTCCAGGAAGGTAGCAGTGACAATTTTGATAATGTGCTATGTGGCTTATTACCATTTCTCTTAGTCTGCTCAGGTTGCTATAAAACACCCTAAGACGGGTGGCTTATAAGCTAAACAGAAATTTGTTGTCCGATTCTGGAAGCTGGGATGTCCGATATCAATGCATTGGCAGAGTGGGTGTCTGGTGAGGGCTCATGCTCTGGCGCATAGACAGTGCCTTCTCCCTGCTTCCTCAGGTGGTGGAAGGGACAAGGGAGCTGTCTGTTTCCTTTATAAAGGTACTAATCCCATTTGGGAGGGCTTCATTCTCATGACCTAAGCACCTCCCAAAAATCTCACTTCGTAATCCCATCACCTTGGGGATTAGACTGTCAACATGTGAATTTTGGAGGGACATAATCATTCAGTTCATTGTACCATTTGAGTTATTTCACTGAACTCTTCTTTGAAAACTAAGCCTCTTTCTAAATATCCTGAACTTAATAGAAATAACTTACCCTTTAAGGTAAGAATAACCCTTTAAGAATAGAATAACCCTCTAAGGCTACCAGGTTCTGACTTCACTAGAATCTTGGAGAGAGAGAAAGAAAGAGAGAGAGAAGGCAGAGAGAGAGAGGAGAGAGGGAGGGGGAGGGAAAGAGAGAGAGAGAGACCAACAAAATCATTCACACACAAACAAGGTAACCATGGTATTAAGAAAACCATAAATTATTTAGCAGTGATTCACCCTCTAAGCATGTGTTGAGCATGTACAATGTATAGAGCATTGTCTAAGGCCTGTACCTATGTTGGCAAATTAAGATATAACACAGAATCTGTTCTTATGGGTCTGTAAGTCTAATGCAGGGGTCAGCAAACTACAATCTGCAAGCTGAACCTACCTCCTACTCGTTTCTGTACAACCCTTAAGCTAAGACTGAAAAACACCAAAAGAAGATTAATATTTTGTGTTATGTAAACAATTATGTGCATTTAATTTAGGTGTACAGACACTGAAATAAAATTTTACCAGAACATAGCCATCCTCATTCTTTTACATATTGCCTATGATGGTTTTCATGTTATAATGTCCAACTTGAGTAGCTGCATCAAATAATTTTTGGTGCACAAAGCCTAAAATATTTAATTTTAGCTCTTTACCAAAATAGTTTCAATGGGTTTTCTAATGGGGTAGAAAGCCATTAGTCAGATTATCGCACCATTAAAATTAAGCATCTGGGGAATGCTGGGAATGAATGGTGTATAAATATATGAATGTGTATAATGAAATCTAGAAATATAGTGATGGCAAGCAGACCCACGGTGGAATTAAAACCTTCATCACTTTTTGTTTAATTCTTTACAGGGCTCACAAGAGACCACACTCAAGGAGTGATGGACAAATTGTAATTGGTAACGTAATTCTAGTAATACTAAGTGTTGAGGAGTATCTGAATGAATCCCTATTTCTCTGATGTTGAAGGTGTTGTAAGGCAAAGGGTCAATAAATCAATTTAGTGACATCCTATAATGCCCAGGCTTTCATTGGCTAACCTTGGCATTTATTGGTGCTCCTATTGAAAAAAAAACACCTGACACATTCACAGAATATAGAGAAAAATATTGAAGGATACAAGCTTTTAAAAATGAAGTAAGAGGGTGAGGCCTGGTGGCTCACACCAGTAATCCCAGCATGTTGGGAGGCCAAGGCAGAGGATCACTTGAGGTTAGGAGTTTGAGACCAGCCTGGCCAACATGGTGAAACCCCATCTCTACTAAAAATATAAAAATTAACTGTACATTGTGGCGGGTGCCCGTAATCTCAGCTACTCGGGAGGCTGAGGCAGAAGAATTGCTTGAATCCAGGAGGCAGAGGTTGACTGCATTCCAGTCTGGGTGGCAGAGCAAGACTTTATCTCAAAAATAAAGAAAAAATTTAAAATAAATTTTAAAAAATGAGAGAAGACATCAGCAGTATAGATATATTAAAATATAGGAAATGTATTTTACTCCACAAATAAGCAAAAGGTGGATACTTTTGTGTCATGGAAGGACTATTTAAAATTTATGGGAATAATATTTTTCTTCTGAGAGATTCAAAGTACTTGTTTTGTTTTAATTCTATGAATATTATTATGGAATAGTAAAAAAGTAAATCTCTTAGGCTGCACTTAGAATTAATACAAAGTTAGATCTTTGAGCCAGTTTTTCTGTTAATTATTGTGAATAACAGGATATGTGAGAATAAGGCTCACATTATTTGTCAGTTGTGACAAATTGTGTTCACCAGTTTGCAATAGACTTTAGTTTGCAATATTACATAAACATGACCACTTTATTAGCCTTTTATGATTATGATGGAGGAAAATAAAAAAGTTGGAGAAAATGAAGTCATTGTTTCAAAGTAGTATTGATATAAAATAAACTGTCATGGTCATGTAGAAGAGCCTTTGAATTTTTAGACTCTTAGACAGATTCAACTTCAAAGACTACTTTATTCTCTGATGCAAATGCTTTTTATCATTCATCCTCAAATGATATTAGTTCATTTGTGTGGCTTCAAAGGTTCTCATTTTTTTATTGAACAAACAACTACTGAATGCCTACTGTGTGCCAGGCGCTGGATCTGATGTTTGGAATAACAAGACTATTAGAGAGTTTCTGCTGTGCTCAGGTAGTAGGAAGACAAAGGTAAAAAGTTGGACTCCGGTGGCCAAAGGATTATCCCCCCAAAGTTAAGTCTGTAATAAAGTAAGGGGGTTATCATGGAAGTCAATGGAATAATATTGTCTGCATACATTTTTATCTTTCACTTTTAAAATTTCGTTTGATATATTTTATTAGGTCTTCTTGGGCTTTTTAGATTAAAAACAAGAACATTTAAATATTAAGCATTCAGTATTAGAAATTTGATCAACTAAGGTCTTTTCTCGTTGTGGAGATATAAGTTACTATGTGATCTTCCCTACTATTCTGATCTGAAATTTAAATAAAACATGTCGAAAACATTTTGGAGAGGAGAAGAAAAAAAAGGCATGGCATTAATAGAGATGTTTGCCGAAAGAATTATCCCCTAAATTACATGTCTACCTTTTAGGCAGTTACTAGGAAACAGATATGTTCATAGTGATTATAGTGATTATATCCAAATAATGTCATAAACTAAGGGGACTCTGATATTTAATCTCCAGTCACGTTTAATTTCATACTCTTAGTATTACACCAGATGCAGTACACGTAAGCATGCTGTGTACATACACATTTACAGAACGGTCAAAGCAAAACCAAAGCCAGGGACTGGAGCCTTGAGTTACTAGCCTTCTTCCTAATTGCAATCACTAATTTCTTTTTCCTGAAATATGATTTTGTTTTCTGTTTGTTCTTTTTTTTTTTTATTATACTTTAAGTTCTAGGGTACATGTGCACAACGTGCAGGTTTGTATACATGTACCATGTTGATGTGCTGCACCCACTAACTCGTCATTTACATTAGGGATATCTCCTAATGCTATCCCTCCCCCCGCCCCCCACCCCACGACTATTAAAGCTCAAATATCACAACCATTGTCAAGTATGTGTCAAAGATAGGGAGGGAATGACCAGGGATGCCATGTATTCTCACTGGGCTTGACAGAATAAGGAAAATGTTTGCCTTCTTTAGAAATGAATCCCAGGGATTAGTCCATAGTGTGGCTCCTGTAGAATTACACAAAGTGCCTTTGACACATATTATTAAATATTATTTATTTTAAATAACTAGCACTGGATTAGGATCACAGTCTTTTGTTGTAATACTGCAAACAATTTCTGACTCAATAGTGAAATAATTCATTAATCAATAGGGATTTATTGAGCATTTTTTGCGTATTACATACAGTGGGTTGATCGAAGCTATGACATTCATGGATACATTTATTTAACAAGTACCCATTAGGCAATTTGTATAAGCAAACACCATGATGAGCACTGTGAGTTAAGTGATACTTAGAGAGAAGTAATACTACAGGGTCATTGGCCTCAGATAATTCCCAGGTTAGTTACGGACACAGAGAAGCAAAAACATTTCCATGAAATATGTGACTGAGTGTAAAATACAGATGACAAATGCTGCAGCTATTTAGGTCTTTAAGAGGAAAGGGGGCATTTTGTGGAAGAGGTGGAACTTGACCAGTTCCTATGTGATGGCTGAGCTTTGGGCAGCAGGGGATTTCTTTATGCGCAGCGGGAGGGGGCAGACTGGTGGGCTGGGGACAACGTGGTCGGGGAAGTTGGTGCTAAAGAGTTAGTGCTCATAATGCATGCAGGAAACACCAGCTTGTGGACAAACCTGGTGAGAATATGGCAATGATTGCTTAGGAACGCTGGCCCCTAAATAAAAACGTTCATGAATGGGTCTACTTAACTCCGTCTACAAAGTTGGAGCCTGTCGTGAACAATGAGACCTATTTTGCTCTTGGAGGATGTTTTAGGAGTCTCAGACCAATGGTTCTGGATATAGATTCCAGTGAGTTTTCCTTCCTTCTTGATGCTGCTCTGCTATTGAATCCTGTTCCATGAGGGGTACCCCCTTCTTAGTCTTCCTTACCAATCCTCTATCTTGTACTACGATCCCTGCAACTCTGCAAACCTTTGCCTTGAAGTATCAGCCTTGACTTCATGTGTTACAAGCTGTTGTAACCTAAGGCAAATTACTTTCTTTCCCTTTGCTTCCATTTTTTCGTTTAGAAAATGGGAATAAAAATAGTACCTACGCTATTGTAAGTTGTAAGTATCTAAAATATTTAGCACAGTATTGGGCACTGATTAAGTGCTGTCAATGTATTAAAAGGCATCAAAATATTATTTGGCTAGTTCACAAAGATTTATCTGATCCATTTGCTGAATAAACACAGATCTAAAAAAGTAGAGAGTTAGTGAAGAAAAATCATTAGAAATATAGAATGTAGTGCACTCCCAAACAGTTTAATATCAAAATACAGAAGAATTCAGGGCAGAGATTATGTGGTATTAACTCTTAGTGTAACCTTCCAGGTTATTGGAGAACCAACTTTATTATCGATATAAGTCTCAACTAGCATTTACCCCACCAACTGTTAGTTCAGTCTAATTGCTGAAATTCATGGATGTAAACCATTCCAAGAAAGTGAGTTTTCTATACTTATTATTATGTCCAGAAAAATAGCTACCAGAAATACATTCATATAACATCATACATTCCAGAAATTCTTCTTAATAAAATAATTCTTCACTTTGAAGCAGGATATATAACCAAAAAGTTGTATTAATATAGGTACCAAGAACTTTAATCAAATCACCGAAGAGATTTATTATGGAGTCATGAGTATTATCCTTTGCTCTGTAAAAAATTTCCTCTGACATTAGGAAAGTATAAGTAGATGTGTTCTTGTGGCTGCAATTTCTAAATGAATAAATATGTTCAATCATAGGGTCCTCCAAGATTCATTATTTTTTCTATACTTTTTATGTCTTTGGTGACTCTTCTTTTCCTTCTTTTTGAAAAATATAATGTGCATAGCTCAAAGTCGTGAGAAAGAGAAAGGGGGGGGGGAGAGAGAGAGAGAAATAGAAAAGGGAGAATGACAGGGTGAGAGAGAGCTAAGACTTAAACATTGACTATTTGCAATAAGAACCAATGATTATATTAATCATTTAGGGTCGTCTTTACTCCTCAGTAAGAAAAACCATTTAATTTTTTAAAAATAGGATTGTCTGCATCAAAACCATGAGTAAGCATTTATGTTTGATATTCCTGCTGGAAAGCTTTAGTTTTGTGTTTCTATTATTTTATAGCTGACTGTCAAACTCAGATGGCTTTCTGTACTTGTACTTAATACATAGAATTGTATTTAATCTAAAAAAATTCACACTGAAATTAATATTGAAAATTTCTTAAAGTACAAAAATATCTTGAGAGCGCCTAGATCAATTTCATTATTTTTTAAATAATATTTTTTTCATTTTTTAATGTGAGAGGTGATTGCACTGTTTATTCTTTTATTGTTCATATTGTACAAAGGTTAAACTTTAGGCAAAGTCAACTTTACTAATTAATTTTTTCATTGAGACTTTGCTACATTTATCATTAGGTTCTGCCTTATTTACCCAACAACCCTCAATCATTCCCATCATCACCAAATTTTATTGAGGACTTCATAGAGTTCTTCATGAGGGACAGTCCTTTATAAGATCAAGACAATCTTATGAAGTTTTGTAATTGATTTTGTCAGAGTTGCGATTTGGAGACATTCTGGCTATGCCATCTGAAATATGCTTTTGTGTATGCAAGACCTATTTCCTAGACTTTGAGATGACCTCAAGAAAACTGCTCTCTCTTGTGGGGGAAAAAGCACCAGTTTACTACAGTGTTGCCTGAAGTTCCAGTGCCAGCACTTCTGCATTACCCACCCTTCACTATTTTTTAAATCACAGAAATGGAGAATATTGAGGATCATCTAGTTATAATACCTATTTTTTGCCTGTGAAAGTAAGTGCCAATGATGATTGACTACCTACTACATGCTGACATATATATGCATTATTGCATTTAAACCCCACAACAATACTACAATATGCATTATTTTCATTTTACAGAGGAAATGAGACTCAGAAATTGAGACCTGGAAAAATCAACTGACTGGCTTATGTTTACACAACTAGTGAGTGGCAGACCTGAATTTAAGGATTAGGGAATGAAACAAATTATTTAATGTAATTTAATGTCTCCCTTTTGTACACACACATTAGAGAAAAGAAATTTTGATTGCATTTTTTCAATGAAGTATGGTGGCAGTAGACAGTAGGTTCAGAGAAATTGTTTACTGCAAATCTTTGAAAATATTTAAAAATATTTAATAAAGGAATTTTCTAAGAATGGTTGGAATTTATACTAAATTTTGAAAGATATGGTGAAATGAAATGATGGCAAAGGACTGTTTTTCAGTGTGAACGTTTGAAGATGTTAGATAATGCTGGTAAACACTTCCTTGTAGATCACTTAATGTGCATCCTCCGTAATCTTATTCACATTCATCAGGTCTTTAGCCCAGCATGTCCCAGAAGGGGTTTTGGAGCTATTATAGCAGAGACTACAAATTCTTCTCCATTCTCTATTCTCTTCTTCTTCTTTTTGAAATAGTAATAGAGGTTTCAGCTGAGCATATGATCATGTCCCTAAAGATTACATTTCCCAGCCTCCCTTGTAGCTAGTTGTGATCATGTCATCAAGCCATAGCCAGTGGAATTTTAGTGAAAATAGTGTGATCAATTCCCAGGTCATTTGCTCAAAATAGTGCAGTATGCCCCCCTTCTTTTCTTGTCTCCTTTGAGTGGAACATGAGTGTGATGGCAGGAGCTGGGGCAGTCATGGATGAAAAGCTGCCTTTGCAGGACCACAGAGCAACAAGATAGAAGGAGCCTTGAAACTACCATACAAGTTTGGGCTGCTTTTTCTCTCTCAGAGAAAGGAGTAAATGCCTGCCTTATCTAAAGCACTACCAGTTTTCAATATAGATAATCTTAATCCTAATCTTTTTCAGATATTAATAAATATAACTTAAGAAAAGGTTTGGAAAACATTTACATTAAGAAGCTAGAAAGGCTTTTTTTTTTTTTTTAATTGCATGAATTCTCAGAACTTTCATTGGATAGCTATGTGATCAAGTCTTGGCCAATGGAGTATGAGTGAAAATAGTGTGACCTAATAGTGGTTGGAATGAATCTCCAAGAGGAAGTGTGAAGTGTTTCTAATATTTATTCTATTACAAAAATTATATTTAAAATGGGGCTTCCTATGGACTTCACACGTATGTGGAGTGGATTTTGAGAACTGCAGCTTTAGGAAGCACAACTTTAGAAATCTCTTCGTGGCTGAGCTTAAGATAAATGTTGAAAGTAGGTGTGGGTATGAGGAAGTTGTGTTGTAGAGAGCCATTCAATTCCACATATCATTATGGAGCACTAAGTGTTAGGGAGATAAAGCTATATTTTGTTGGAAAGAAAATGAAATAAGTTATTGTTACAGATACTCAACTGACATTAAGACAGATGAAATAATTTCCAAATACGAAGTGGCTCAGGTTCCTTATATGATAACCTGTAGTAAGTGGGTATAGGAGACCGGGCGTGGTGGCTCATGCCTGTAATCCCAGCACTTTGGGAGGCCGAGGTGGGTGGATCACTTGAGGTCAGGAGTTCGAGACCAGCCTGACCAACATGGAGAAACCCTATCACTACTAAAAATACAAAATTAGCTTGACGTGGTGGCACATGCCTGTAATCCCAGCTACTCAGGAGACTAAGGCAGGAGAATTGCTTGAACCCAGGAGGCAGAGGTTGTGGTGAGCTGAGATCTCGCCATTGCACTCCAGCTTGGGCAACAAGAGCAAGACTCTGTCTCAAAGGAAAAAAAAAAAAAAAAGCAGGGATAGGAGAAGGGGCAATGTCAGCCTCTGTGGCATATTCTGAATTTATACGTGTGGGGCTTAAGATGGTAGAAGAAGTTGCTGCATTTACAATGCAGTCATATGATTTTCTTTCTTTGGTATAGTTGTGAGAGGTGCCTGGTAGAGAAATGATAAATCTTGACCAGGTCATCCCTTGTTGCCACCACTATTTGGGACACACAGATATTGAGTTATTTAGTAAAATATCTAGATGGACATGTACTGTATTCTTTTGGAAATAGAGGCCTGAAGCTGAGAGAGATGAGAAATCTGGAGAAGTGTTTTTGGAAGTCATTTCAGTACCCCTGAACTTGTACCTCTGAACTTAAAGTTAAAAAAAAAAAGAAGTTAGGATCAGAGCAATAGTGGAATACATAAGAAAAACAGAGTCAAAGATTTCAAGGTGAGGTGAGTAGCTTTTATGACAAGACTCCACTTCAGCGGCAAGTGTGGCGAGATGGAAATGAAGAGAAGATTGCTGGTTTTGATCATTAGGAGGTTGTTGGTGACCATGGTGGAGTAGAGTCAGGTCAAAACAATGATAGCAGTAGGGGCTTGTTTCCTCTGCTTTGAGGAGTGGATAACTGTGAGGAGGGAGATGAGTTGGGACCAAAACATGCTAGAACCTTGATGAGACACACCCTGTCTTTGCTGGGCTGATGAATAGAGTTTTCAGGGAGAGGGCCACTCTTGCTTCTTTACTGGATGTTTCTAAATCCAGAAAAGCATTCAAGGACCGGTGGCAGCACAGGCTCAGGGACAGCCTTTACTACCTCCTGAGCTTACTCAGAGCCTGCATTCAGGTAACTCTGTTTTGATGCTACTCCATTTTATAACCAGTAAAAAGAAAATCTTACTTTTCATCAGAACAATGGCTTGATTTGATTTAGAATTCCTTAAAATTATTTTATGTTTGCCTCTGTGAAAATATTACTACTGAAACTCAAGAACTTGGGGGGAAAAAAATAAAAGAAAGTAATAGCAGAAATAGATGAAATCTAAGTCCAGTCCTCCAAGCATGTTGGGAAGCACCTTTTTATCCTGTTTATTTTGTACTCCTCCTCTAGGGATTATGTCTATTCATTCATGGAACTATGATGTTGGGTTCCCTTGAAATGTACACAGAGTTGACTCAAACTCTGAACTTCATATTCTGTAGGAAGCTCAATGTCCTCCCCATGATTTCTCATGTTTCCCAGGGGTGCCTGTTCTCATGTTCACTCGATCTATTTTCATATTCCTACTAAACTCTAGATCTTGTTTGTTTGTTTTTTAAATCTTAGCTCTTGGAGCTGTTCTTATTCCTTTGTCTCATGCATACTCCGAAATAAAACAAAAACCACCATCCAAAGAAGACATTGGTGTGTATAATGCCTTCACTGAAGGTTTGCAGTGACTGAGGCAGTTTACCTTGCAGAATCAAACACTCATTCAGCTGCTGTCCTGCATTCCTGACACTGGAAATTTTTAAATTGACCTCCTTTTCCACATGATCAAACATCCTGTTCCATTGCTGACCACTGCCCCCTCCACTCTCACTCATGGCTTGCCCTCTCTCCTTTCTTGATATCTTCTCCACCCTCCAGATTCTATGAGCATCTCATGGAGCAGTCAACATCAGTTGGTTTTGCGGTTTTTCACATAAAACATTTCCTTGGGTTGTACTCCCTCACTTACAACAGTCTCTCCAGGTATTTTCCTAAACAAAGGCAGTTCTCTCTCTTTGGGAAACTCTGGTACCAGCTGTTAAAATGACATTTGTTTCCAACTTGCTACATAATTTTAAAAAGATAAATATACTATTTATTCTTTAGTAGCTGACATGTCTGGAAAATGCTGAAATAATTGCCTAACTTTCCTGCAGCATGTAGTCTGAGAAGGGACTGTTATTTGAACCGAGTGAAAAAAGGAAAAATAATCATTTAATATGTATAGAACTATATCCATGTTATACTTAAATGATGTTTGTAATTATTATTTACCATGTATACAACTTCCTTCCCTGATATATTAAATCATACACAGAATATAGCTTTAGGCCTGGTCTCTGGGCAGCATGTCTCCAAGTCAGTCTGTTTCCAATAGATGTAAATGCAGGAAATAATCTGTGTAACATTAGGGAGAAGACTTGGAAGGCATCTGTGCATTCAGCAGGGAGAATTGATGGCCAGAGATTTTCCAGGGGAGCCTAGGTGCATTTCAAATAGAGTCCCTAAAGAATTTTATTCTGAACAAGATGTTAATGGTTATATTATAAAGCTTAGACTTTTAGACTGTGTTGTTTCCAAGAAGGGTTCCATTTTTATTAACTTATGTTTTTTAAGGGGAGCAAAGCTGAGGAAAGAAAAACTATAATTTAGTATGCATTGGTCACTGTGCCCATTATTTTATGTGTGGCATTTGATTTTGTCCTCACAATAATGTAGAGACATAGCTTAATGCCCCTATTTTCAGATTAGAAATGTGGCACTATGGGAAGTAACTATCTGTGCTACAGTTATATCTAGTAAAAGGGTAAAGTTAGGATTCAACTCTAGTCTGATCACGCCTCGATTGTTCAGAACATGGAAATCAAATTCTCCATTATTCACTTCTTGAACTTAAGACTTTCTATTCCAGTCTTTCTTTTGAAATACGTGAGAACAACACTTTGTAATTCTGTAAGAGGAGGAGTAAGACAAACGTCATTTGTAAGGAGAATATAATAAAACTGTTTCAATGAAGAAGTTGAGTCACTATGATTTATTCCCTTTGTATGTTGTTTTTGCTGTTGGTTATACATCAACATTCCTGTTCTTACATTATCTTTTAAGAATGAGAATTATGTTAAAATAGCATGCAATAATAGTTGTGCAGTCTTGTTTTTTAGAGAAATGGTATATACTTAAGTGATTCAGAGCAGAGCCCCTGGAGTCAGACTGCTGGATTTGAAAGCGCAGTCCATTCTGTATTTACTGTGTGACCTTAGGAAAATTACAGCAGGTTTTCTGTATAGCTAAGTTTTCTTTTTTTCTTTAATGATGGTAAAAGATAACAGTAGTATTATCTCATGAAACTACTGTGAATATGAATATGTGCAAATACACGGAAAGTGCTTAGAATGGTGCCCGGCATACGTTTACTAGAATTAGTATTACAAATTAGTGATCAACAATATACATAATGAGGAACAAAGTAATAGACACAAGTAATATATTAAAAAGACACTCAAATAATATATAACTCAAAGTTGGAAGGTGAAGAAGCAAACCTTGGCAAATAAATTGATTAAATATAACGTGCATTTTGTTAAAGTTTTGCTAGTTGTAGTGTAGCCAAAAGGTAGAGATAACCTGAGCCTTCAACAGTAAGAAATGGTTAAACAGATAAGCTTACATATGATGGCAGCTACCAAAATACCATGTTTTCCATAAAACATGTTTCCATGTAAATATATTACTTGGGAGAAGAATGAAAACTTTGTATAAACATGTTTCCATGTAAATATATTACTTGGGAGAAGAATGAAAACTTTGTATAAACTTTATTAAATCTATCGTTTATTTATCTATCTATCTACACAAACATACATAAACATAGAGAGGTTTGGAAGAAAATACAGGTGTATGTTAAAAATAACCTCTTGATAGAGGGATTATGGGTAATTTAAATTTTTAATTTTTCCAGTTTTCTTCCACTAGTTCTCAGTACTTTCATAGTCATAAAATAACATTTCAATAGATTAAAACAAAACAATCCAGTTCATACACTTCAAAAATATATTTACCTTTGCTTTTTGTGACTTTTATATCCAGCTGGTATATTTAAGTCACAAAATATGTCACATCATCTTCATTTCCTGGGCACTGTTGTGCAAGGTCACTACGGGACGCTCAAAATGAGCTCTGTGTTTATACTTCATCATTGCACCCTCGGCAGATGGTACCAGACTTCTGTATTTGATGGAATTTGATTTCCCCTCTCACAATCGCTGTTTGCTTTCAGTCATTTGTCTTAAAATGTAACAAATGAACATTATGATAGCAGCAGAGAGGGATTTTTCAGAGTAATGCATACACTGGAACTTAATGAAGTGTGTGTGTATATATGTGTGTATATATTTTACACGATTATATATATTACACACTCTCTCTCTCTATATATATATATAAAACACAAAATGTATGTAGAGTGATACTTACTTTTGGGGTCAAACATCTAAAAGCCTGAGTTTTAGAGCAACTTGATTTTGTTTCCAGAAGGAATGATGCATTTTGAACCTATGTTCAGTCACCCTCTGTTTCATCATCAGCTGGTGAAATGCATGAGTTTATAAAAGACTAACTTCAGGAATGGCTATGGCTGGTGTCAGTAAATACCACTGTATTGTTTGTGCTTAGCTTGAAGCCACCTTTCCAGTTTTCGGCTTGTCCGCTGCTTACTCTGTGAAGAGCAACCCTGAGCCTCAGGAGATGGATGCCAGTCAGCTCTAATTCTGCTGTTTTACCTCCCTGGGCCGCCATTATTTTTTCATATGTGAAGAAAGGCACTCTTCAGAAACCTTAGCCTGTGACTCATTGCCTCTTTTAATGGGCTAGGGATGTGAGTGGGATCATCTAAAGGATTTTAGCTGCATTTTGTGTTATTTCATTAGAATTCAATTATGGAAGCTGGTAGCAGAGCCACTTCCATTGAATAATAGGTGGACTCCTACTTTGAATGCAGTTTTAATGAGGCTCTTCAGAGACCACAGTCAGCCCAAGAGAAAAGCATATACTCTAAGGCTTGTATTTGATTTTGGGCCAGTCATTTTGCAAAGTGAATTGAGCAGATATGATCCCATTTGTGCAAAATTTGCAATCCAATACAGGTAATAATGACTTGGACAGGTATATTAAGGATGTGAATTAAACAAATACACATTAAATTAGGTCAGTTACAAAAGTAGGCTAAGAACTCAGTGAATGCAGGAGCACTTTTGTGTGTTCACTATAGTGGATGTCAACATGTGGCAAAGAAGGGTTTGAATGGCTGTAAAATTAGTGTAAAAAGTGGAGTTCAGTAGTTGGCTTTCTTCTTTTTTCTCAATAAAATTCGGTAAATGGTTGACCTTATGAAAAGTCTTCCCTATCCTGGGATCCTCCCCTGCTTGGGATGCTGTCCAGTGGGGTAATGGGAGGCAGCAGAGCAGAGCCCAGGGCTGGCCTCCCGATCCACCTAGAGCTCCTCCAGTTCCCTCCCCTGGGAAAGGGAATAGTGTCTCCAGGCTGCAGGTTGGGTGGGTAAGTCAAGCTGATGAGGGATCATCTACATAACCCCAGTGGGCATGCGGTGGGGCCAGCATGCTGCTCTTGTCTGGGAGGAAGGGCATTGAGTGCCCTGCACACTACCCAGAGACAGCTGAGAGGGGGACATTCTCTCCTTTAGGACAGTGAGTCATGGTTTTCTAAGTTCTGAATAACTTTCAGCTTAAGCTCAACTTTAGAATTAACGAGGAATGTGCAAATTTAAAACAAAGAGACATTGCAGTTGTTTTAAATAGGAATATAAAGTGAATAGTGATTTCTAAAATAGATTTTCTTGATAGTCATTCTAAAATAGATTTTCATCAACCACAATCTCTGGCATCTGTTTAAAAATAAGGTGGGTAAAATTGGCCATATTCTAGTAATGTGGCAGTTGATAAAATTAATCTACAAAATATTTGAACAGATAAAGGAATTAAAATTTAAAATGTTAAAAGTTAGGCAACATATTAACCCTTCCATCATCTTTCTAGGTTGACATGCTTTTAGCAAGCACCCTTAGCTTCATAATCTTGGCCTACATTAATTTTAGATAGGTGACCATCAGCACAAATACCTGTGAACATACTACCAAGTCAAAGTCACTTTATCCTATTATTGTTTGCAACACTGAGGCCTCATAATCTCTAACTCTTTGCATAATTTACTGTCAACTTTAAAATGTCATGCTATTATAGTAACTAAACACATCATTCCTGTGTTTCTGGTCGCTTACATAAGATGTTGCTTAAATAAAAAGTTCTCCAAAAACATGAGGGCTCAAACACACATCTCTTTGTAGTTTGTTTATACTGTTTCAGAAAGAAGACTGTGCATACTGTGACACCTGTGTGTTTTGTAGGCAAGTTGACTAATGCACAAAAGGCTTTCAAACTTCTTAAAAGGAAAAATAATTCTTTGAACTGACAGTGAACAATCTTTTCAGAACAGGAGAATTTCTGTTTGATGGCCTGTGTCAGATGCAGTGAACATTAAGAAAGTTTCCATACACTAAATATGTCAGTAATTTGGAGATTTCAAGAGATCTTTGCTGAAGTGCTTTTGATTTCAGAAATGATGAACCAATAATGCATACACACACACACACACACACACACACACACACACGTGTATGTGTATATATATGTATATATTTCCAAGTTAGGAACACAGAAATTTCCAGAAGCCTCTAGTTAGTATTATTCAGTAGTTAAAGCAAAAGCACTGTTAACTGAGATTTCATCTGTGCAATGGTTTTCACTTATCTCAGAATTATGCAATTCTCAGGCCAACTTTGAGTCTCCACTTAATTAATGGAAAAACTAAGTCTCAGACTGAACAATTTGCTGAAAACCATTTCATAGGGAATGACTCTAACTTTTATAGTCATTTCATATCCCACAATGCTTCCTAAAAGTAAAATTCCACTTTAATCTTTACAGTAGTAAGATAGTAGCTCAAGAAGTAGGTATGAGGGAAGTTTGTTTTGTTTGTTTTTTTACTGTTCGTTGCTCTTAAACTCAATTTAAAATTACATTTATTTTATTATTATGTTGCTGAGATCAGTCAGTGGTCTCATTCTGTCTTGTATATATGTTTCATTTTAAATAACTTTTCCTTTTTGCTACTCTTGGGAAGATTGTAGAGGGAGTAAAATTGGAGCCTGAGTTGTCTAAGCTAAGCAGAGGTGACAGTTGGGAAGAAGTATTTTCTTGGAGAATCCAGAATCCTTTGGACTCACACTACTCACAGGACAGAACTTTAGAAGTCCTATTTGTGTTCTGAAATCTAGTTTATTACGCATAAAAGTCTGAGACCCAGATTCTGTATCTAATGTTCTTTGCAAGGATCCATGTCAGCCATTGAGATTATTGGCAAGTTATTTCCCAATGGAATGCCTTTATGGCTGAATACTTAGCTCTTTACTTTCAAATTCATTTTTATCTTCTTTACTTTTCAAACATTTCAAATGTTATGTTTGATGTAAAGATTAGGAGAAAAATCCATTCAATTTTAAATACAAATTTTCAGAGGTTATAGAAAAATGTAATAGCCCCTTGTCCAGACGTTATGATTTAAATTCTTTATTAGATAGTATTTTGGCCTATTTTTTAATTTATAAAAATACCAAAACAAAAATGACCCCTTTGGAATTTTAGAGTGACAGAGAGAGAGAGAAAGAGAGAGAGAGAGATTTGCCTAATCTCAGTTGGCAGATTAGTAGCTTCTGCAGGACATTACAGGAAGTATTACCCACAAGGTCAAAATGCAGAGAAAATAGTTAATCTCTGTCATTTGCTATGAAGATAGGATATAATTGAATGCATACAGGAGAAAACGCTTCAAATATATGCTAAGATTCTGTCCTAGGCAAAATATGATCCTGATGTGTTCACAGAACATCAAGATACATTTAGTTATTTTGGATTTTATAGATACTTATGAGTTGAATGCTATTACCATTGTGTAAGTAATTTATTAAATAATGATGAGTAAAAGCAGAACTAAAACTCTATATTGGTTACAAGACATATGGGCATGATCTCTACATTCCATATCTGAGGATCAAAGACAGAATACTCCAAGTCAGACATAACCAGAATATGGGTTAAATCATTGCTTTTCAATATTTCTTCCAGCAAGGGCCAAAGACTTCTTTTAATTTGTATGTATGTGTGTGTGTGTGTATGTGTGGGTTTAGACCCTTTGTTTGACAAGCTTTTAACTTTCTAAACAAGCTGCATTCTTTAAAATATATATATATATAAGTGTTAATCAGAAGTTCTGAGCAACGTTTTAGAAAATTTGGCTTTTCATTCTTCTTATTTATTGATCACCTGCAACCTGCATTTTGCTGGACACAGCATTCAAAATCCAAAGAGACAGCATCCTTGCTTTCATGAATATTAAAATATGGGTGTGTGTGGGTAGGGGTAGGGGACACATAAATAAGTAATAAAATTCCAGATCCATTAGAAAGCAACTTGAGGCCGGGCGCAGTGGCTCACACCTGTAATCCCAGCACTTTGGGAGGCTGAGGTGGGCGGATCACGAGATCAGGAGATCGACACCATCCTGGCTAACCCGGTGAAACCCCGTCCCTACCAAAAACACAAAAAATTAGCTGGGCGTTGTGGCAGGTGCCTGTAGTCCCAGCTACTCAGCAGGAGAATGGAGTGAACCCAGGAGGCGGAGGTTGCAGTGAGTCGAGATCGCACCACTGCACTCTAGCCTGGGCGACAGATAGAGGCTCTGTCTCAAAAAAAAAAAAAAAAAAAAAAAAAAAAGAAAAAGAAAAAGAGAAAGCAACTTGACATTTTAGTTAGTTTGTACAAGGTTGCCACAGATACATGCCGCATTCCTATAGAAATTAAAAAAATCAAAATCTTTCTGACACTCAGAGGTACAGGTGTCCCAAGGTGGGATTCACTGTGGGATTCAGCGATGTTATTGTATTAAGTATCTAAAAAGCATGTTTGAAGAGAATGAATGATACAGGGAATTGCAGAATGCGGTGGGAACCCCACGTGTAGCCAGGCACAGGCAAGGGATAGTGGCAATGGCAAACCCGTGATTGAGCATTTGGCGATTGAGCATTTGCTACATGCCAGCAGCTTTCCACATGGTATCTACAGCTCTCCATAAACCCCTCGAGGTGACTACTATTGCTGTCAGTTGCCTTTTTCTTTTTTTTTTTTGCTCCCCTCCCCTCCCTTCCCCTCCCATCCCCTTCCTCTCCCTCCCTCCCTCCCTCCCTTCCTTCCTTCCTTCCTCTCTTCTCTCTCTCTTTCTTTCTTCTTCTTTTTTTTTCTTGAGACTTCTTTCTTCCTTTTTTTTTGAGACAGGGTCTTGCTCTTGCTCTGTCTCCCAGGTTGGAGTGCAGCTGTGCAATCATGGTTCACTGCAGGGCTCCAGGGCTCCAGGGCTCAAGCAGTTCTCCCACCTCAGCCTTTTAAGTAGTTGGGACTACAGGCACTCACCACCACACCCTGCTAATTTTTGTATTATTAGCTGGGATCTCACTATGTTGCCCAGGCTGGTCCTAAATCCCAGACCTGTAGAAAGAGAAAAGAAATTAAAGATTTTTAAGAGGAGAAAAGCATTTACTATGAATTAGGAAACCAGCTTGATCATTTAAACAAACAATAAAAATCACTAATTTTTGCTTATGACATTTCAAATGTTCTACATTAGTACACACACAATCTGTTACTAAAACTAAGTTTAAGAATGTAACTATTTTTTACTTCATTCTTCTTCAGATCACAAAATTTACCTTTCAGCAAGCACAATGCTTATTTTTATCATGTGGCATAAATGAATGCCTTTAGTTGTTTTGAGGGTAGGCCATTCCAAATCTTCTGAAAAGCAAACCTCTGAACAGGTGGCGAGTCTTCAGATTTCCTCTTGGTGAAGGCTATGCACAGGAAGGAAATTACATGTTGTGGATTAATTCTGTCTCATGCTGCTATTTCTTTTTGTCGTGATTTCTATTTCCTATAAACACGATTAGTCGACGGATCAGTGGTTTGCTATTATTAACTAGGTTAGGTCTATTTTTTAGTGTCCCTGTCCAAAAGTTACTCAGCACGGGCTTGAACCACACCATATGTCCAACGTTGCTATGTTTTTGTCAAAATAATGCAATGTGGTGATATCCCTTATATTCCCTTCAACTAAAGGAAAAGTCATTGCCTTTTTCTAAGGACAGACATTGGAATTAGCTCTCACATAACTAGTTTTTATTTGTTTCATGACATGTCATAGGATATGATATCAACAATGACAACCTAACTTGCTTTATTTTTAAAAAATATTCTTTGAACTCATGAGATGTATTTGTTTATTAAATTAAAATACGTTTGGAGCTGTCTTTAAAAGTCTTATCAATGAATTTCTTTCCTTATTTTAAAATGAGATGTACTTAGTACAGTGGTTAAGAAAGTTGGGTCTCCTGGACTGGGCGCGGTGGCCAGCACTTTGGGAGGCCGAGACGGGCGGATCACAAGGTCAGGAGATCGAGACCATCCTGACTAACCCGGTGAAACCCCGTCTCTACTAAAAAAAAATACAAAAATCTAGCCGGGCGAGGTGGCGGGCGCCTGTAGTCCCAGCTACTCGGGAGGCTGAGGCAGGAGAATGGCGTAAACCCAGGAGGCGGAGCTTGCAGTGAGCTGAGATGGCGCCACTGCACTCCAGCCTGGGCGACAGAGTGAGACTCCATCTCAAAAAAAAAAAAAAAAAAAAAAAAGAAAGTTGGGTCTCCTGTCAGTGTGACATAATTCAAACTCTGGCCCTGTATCACTCAATATCTATATGATCTTGGGCTAGTTATTTCACATCTTTGCGCCTCAGTTTTCCTATCTGTAAAATTGGGATAATGACAATGACTGCCATTTCTACTGCAGAGTTTCATGTGTGTATGCATTTTTATTTAAAATAAATAAATTAACACATACGCAGTATTTAGGACAGGATCTTATGTGCCGTATTCATTCAGTAAGTGTTAGATATTATTACTACCGTTCATACCGTCACCATATCCTCATTTAGGAATATTTGCTTTGTACCTGCTTTGTGTCAAGCACTGGACTTACAAGGGTGAAAAAATTATGGACAAGGTCTCTTCTATCCTAGAGCTTACGTTCAGTGGTGAGATACAAGTAATCATAATATTTAAGCAAAAAAGTCAAATAAACAAACACTAAGAAATGCATGAATTAACATAGAGTGGTAAAATAAAAAAGGACTTTATTGGACTGAGTTGTCCAGGAAAGCTTCTCTGCGTTTGTGATATTTAAACTCAAATTTCATGATAATAAAAAACAAGCCAATAAGGTAAAAGAGGGAAAATGGGGAGAGAACTGTCGGTGAAAACCTATAGGACTGAAAACGTAAGGGGTGTTTGAGGAAAAGGAAAGAAGTCAGAGTGGCTGGAGAGTGTAGGCAAAGTGGAGGGAGTCAAAAAGTACAGCCAGGGTTGGCACACGGAGAGCGGCTGGACAGGCTAAGGAGTCTGAGTGTTACTTTTTGTGCAAATGGAAGCCATTGCAGAGGAGAGACAGATTACATGTATGTTTCAAAAAGATTGGGTTGGGTCAAAGGAAGAAGCAGAGACTTAGGAGGCTACCAACGTGGCCCAATGTGAGAAACAATGGTGACCTGGTCTACAGAGGTGGGAGCCAGGGTGGAAAGAAGAGGAAAGATTAAATTTTTGGAATTATTTTTTTGCCATGCTGTCTACTTGGCCACACATCAGACAGATACCCAAAAGTGTTCAATGATAGTGATCGTCATTCATAACATTTATTACGGACCCAGACACTGTACTAGTTATTTGGAATTTAAACTTATAGTCTTGTAGGGAAAATGGACATGTGAAAATTAATAAAACACAGTGTGATATTAACTCTAGTGAGCCTAAATAGATGGTATGAGTACTCAAAGGAGCTCACTCATCTGGGGCTTTCCAAAAGAATTCATGGAAGAAATAATATTGGATTTTAGCTTCCATTGATGATGGGTTGGAGTTTGGCATGTTGAGAAATGGGCAGATATGCATTCTGGACAGAAAATGGAGGTGCGTGGCTCAGAATTATAAACGTTCATGGAGTGTTTAGAGAAAATTACATGAATTGCTGTGACTGGAACACGGCAAATGGACAAGACAGAATGGTGAAGAGAAGGATGAGTGTGATGGAGTTTTATTTTGCAGGAAGGAGTGCTGGGGAACTGGCAAACCAATATGAGATATAAAAATTGTTAAAAATTTGGCAAAGATTCAGAATTTAATTTCAGGAAAAATTTCACTAAAAACCAAATTAACCAAAAACTCTCTATCGTAATATTAATTCTAATAAGTATTTACCACAAAACCAAGGGTAATTGACTAAATCACTCCTTCACATAGCAAGATGAAACTAATAATATCTCTGCAGAGCATGCAGAGTAACTAGCTAATGTGAACACAGGAACTGTGTCCTTTTAGAACCATGTTAACTGCTTATTGTATAAATGTTCATGCATTCATTTCTTTTAGCAAACAGCATAAGCAAGGAAGTAATACTTTAATGCATTTATTCAATGGTAACAATGATACTTGCATTAAATCAGATTTATCTGACAACAAATTTTGAAAGCACTTTACACAGAATATATACCCGAACATCAGTTGCTATAAACATGACAAAGGACTTAGATATTTACTCTATCATGAATTCATAATAATAAATAAGAAAAACGTTAAGACAAACAAATAAATGACAAAGAGCTTGAACAGACAATTCAGCGAGAAGGAAAAACAAATACCCAGACATAAAATGCAATGCAATGTACAATATATATGTATATGTGTCTATATATTTATGCTCACAGCTCAAATCATGTAAGTGAAATTCAACTTACATTGTTTATAAAAGTAAATTCTTGCCAAGCAGTTTGACAATATGTATAAAGATCCTTAAAAGTTTTTATATATTTGGTAAGTAATTCTGTTTCTGAGAATCTATCCTAAGAAAACAAACCTAAGTAGCTAAAGTGTTACAGTAATGAAAATAGCTGAAATTTCTATCTATAGAGAAATGTTTTGAGTTTCAGTGGTAAAGTCATTTCATGTAATATGATACAGATTTTGAAATATGACTTATTAAAATTGTGCAATAACATAGGAAATGCTACCAATAGAGAATAAAAATCAGAGTAAAAATTATGTTTATACTTAAAGTATATGAAATACCTTAGAGACACACACACACACAGAGAGAGAGAGAGAGAGAGAGAGAGAGAGAGAGAGAGAGAGAGAGAGATGAAAGACATTTACTATGTGGATGTTTCTAAGTGAAGGAATACAGTTCTTTTTTTTTTTTCTGAATGTTTCATATTTTCTTGAAGCAGCACATAATACTATTATAACATCATTTTACTTAAAATTTTACAACTTTATTGTCAGATGACAGATTAATTCTATTTTAAATTGTAAAAATTTAAGACCAGAGAATTTTTTAAAATTTGCTCAGGCACAATATTAGGTACTGGTGAAATAATGGAAAAAAACCTGTCCCTGCCTTTGAGCAGCAATTCGACTCGGGCATGGTGAGATGCACAGCTCCTGGTCAGGCCCCTAGCTTGTGGAAACCATCATAACCAGGCCTTCCAAACAGATGGTATCTATCCACTAGTTTCTGACTTTTTTTTTTTTTTTTAAAGGGTGAGTCTCACTATGTTGCCCAGGCTGGCCTTGAATTCCTAGGCTCAAGTGATCCCCCTGCCTCATTCTCCAGAGCAGCAGGGATTACAGGTGTGTGCCACCACATCTGACTTCCATCAACTTTTGTTAAAGATTGCCAGGGTAGAGCTGGGTGTGATGGCACATGCCTGGCAGTCCTAGCTACTCAGGAGGCTGAGACAGGAAGGTAACTGGAACCCAGGAGTTCAAGGCCAGCTTGAGCAACATATTGAGACTCCATCCCTAAAATAAAATATAATATAATAAAATACAAAATAAAATAAAATAAAATAAAGATTACCAGGGTGATAATTTAACTTGCCCAAGAAATTCACCACATCTCTACTTACATGTGAATAAAATTTTCTATCATGTAATTTTTCTTAATCCTGTTTTTATAAGAGATGACAAACAGTTACCACCATTCTTTATATAATAGCCCACCTAATATTAAAAGTAGAATTACGCTTTTTATGGTCTTCCCCAATCTGCCTGTACTATCCATGCTGAGAGACACTTTCAGAGTTAACACAAATAACTTTGTTTTACAACTATAGTCTATTGCTGATTGTGAAATTTGTGATATATTAGCAGAAAATTGCCTTGACTGTTGAATTCGCATATGTCCAGTTGGTCTCCACCTAGGACTTTGTGACTTTTGCTTTTCCTGATGAACTGTTTTTCACTTTTCCAATATTTGTGCCTAACAAGTCATTCACTGCCTGTTTCAGACCACATTTTTCTGTATCACCCAAACATTAAGCTTGAATTATGTTTTTCTCAGTTGAATGTTACTTCACCATTTAATGAGAAAGTTGTATCTCTCCAGATTGCTAATTGTTAGGTGATATGGTACACAATATAAATATTATTTTGCCAGCATAAATAACATTTCTATCTTCTTAGTAATCTGTTGAATGATCTTCTTATAGAGGCAGATAAAATTGGTTGCCATGGTGAGTTTATCATTAGACTTATCAAAAGATTAGTCAGTCTTTTGATGGAAATAAATTTTTGACTAGAAATTTCCAGGTAACATCTGTAGTCTTTATTAAGTTTTGATTTATATGATTTAAATTATAAAATCATGTTCATCATATAAAATTAAAATATAACAAGTCAGAAATAAGAAGTGAAATTCTCTTTCTCCCATTACTCCTGGTTTCCTTTATTAGAAACTCTATTGAGATTTTCATATGTATTTGCATATATTAATCTAGACATTTTCCTGTATCCACAACATTATATATGTATATAATGTATTATAACTTACATAACTTTTATATAATATCTATATATTTTGGTTTTACTCAAATGATATCATAGTATAACATTATTCTGCGGCATTTTCACCAAAATTATCATGCAAAAATGTTCACATCAGTCATTTTTAGATCTTCCTTATTGTTTTTTACAATAAGGAAAATGTTTTTTATAATTACACATTATTCCTTTGTGTGGATTATTATGAACTATTTCACTAACCTTAGTGAGTTAGTCAATGATACCGAGTGCCTGCAATGTGCTTGGACTTATTTTGGATGTCACGGAGACAGTGGTGAACAAAGACCAAGACTTTGTCCTCAAAGTGCTCACATTTTTGTGTTCTTAAGGGTAAGTTTTTCACTATTATGGCAGCTTTTCTATTCAGAGTAAATTTTATTCCATTTACATTTATTGATTTCACAAATGTGTGTGGTCCTATTCTGATGTCTTAGAAGATTGTATTTCATGATTTATTTTTTCCTTCTTATCTGTTTATAGCTAAATAGAATGTACTCTTTTTTTTTTTGTATTTTTTGAGGCGTGAAAAATGTCAGCTGAACTAATCAGCTTCTTTTAGTAGTTTTCTCAATATCTTTAGATAATACATTTGAATAACCATTTTTTGATTATAAACTTTGTACAATGTCTGTCTGCTTTGAAACTTAGAAATTACTATGTTTGTATTTTCTTTTACCCCCTAATTTTAGTACTTTACATGATTGTAAAATATCAAGGATTATAACATTTACATTCTGTTCTGTAACCATAATCATCTTGTTTATTTAAATCTAGTTTTTCATTTATATTGATCTAGCACTAGCACTCATCCTTTATAGAGAACACATTATTTAAGTTTATCTCTTGCTTGAAGATATCTTTCTCTCTCTCTCCATATATATATATATAGCCACATATATAACCATAGATGTGATACATATATCCTTTACATGTATGATACATAACTTTAAAAATGGCCAATATATTTCATATGTCCTTGAATATTCCAAAAAATTATTATTTTTGTCTATACACTTGACTGAAAAATCTTGGCTGAGTATTCAATGTATGAGTCATATATTTTTTCTGTTAGAATTTTGCCAGCATTTCTCCACTGCATTGGTCATTGGAAGTTGATGTCTGAAATGCTCCCAATTTGCTTTTTCTCCACCACACTGTGCCAAGCACACTGTTCAGTGCTGGAGGCACAAAGAGGGAGAAGTCTCAGATACCTTCATTGAGAAGCGCCACTACTAGGGTGTCGTTGAGCCCAAAATCAGTCATCTGGCTCATGGACATAATTCTAACCCAATAGTTTTGAATAGAAAGTTTATCTTTTGTCTTAAGGTCCAGTAACTTCACTAGAATCTTCAGTTAACGTTCCACATCATTTCTTTGTAAATACAGTGTGATTCTTTAACTTCATCATTTTTTTATTTCAAGAAAGACTTCTTTTGTTAAACCATTGAGCTTTTGCCTGTTTCTTTGTTTTTGTTTGTTTTCTTCAAGAATATCAATTTTGACCATTTGGTCACTTTTGTCTTCTGTTAACTATTGTTTTCTGTCTCCAGTGAGTTTATATGTTTATTCCTTTATTTTTGTGTAATTTGCTTCTTACTGGTTTCAGCAGTATATATTCCATTCTTTTCTTTTTTAAGTGTAGTTTTCATCTGAAAAATGACTATACTGATATTTTCAATTTATTTTCTGAAATTGGTGAGTTCATGTTTTATCTCTGTTATCTTTGATCCCTCTTTTATATATTTAATATCTTTTTAAAATTCTTTACCCAGAATCCATGGTCCATGTTACATGTTTTCTTTAGATTCTTTAAGAATATCATTTGATATAAATTTGCTTCTGCTTATCGGGAGCAATTCTTTTATAAAATGTGGTATTTATCTGATCTTTGATTCTTTCTCTCCCTGCTGCATTCTCTCTTTGAGATAAGCAGATCACCCACAAAGAGGATTAGGCTTGTTGTAATTGGATGTTTAAATTACACATTTTTATTTTGTAATTTAGAGTTTGCTTATCACTGATCTGGTGACCTTGGTATGCAATTCCAAAGAGGGAGGTTCCTCTTTCTTCAGCTCTTCTAACTCCATCTAACTCCATCTTTGGCAGTTTCTTGGTGTCAGGAGTTTTAATGGGAAAAACAAAAACAAAAACAAAAATGGCCAATATTTGTCATTTACCTTTAGTCAGCCTCTTCTACTGTTCTGGGAAGTAGAAGTTAAGCCTACGTTTTCTCACCCTAAGTAAAAGATCACTAATTACCAGTTACTTTTAAGAAATCTGCATCTTGGTCAAGATGTAGAGAGATGAGTTGTCCCTTATTTTTTCTCTCATTTTGTATCAATTCAATTGTATTTTGCAATAGTCTTCTTTGTCTTTTTTGTGGGGCTGTCATAGCTTCCCAATTTCATTGCAATCATAATTTTATCTAATTCTTAATTATTTTAATCAATGTTTTAAATTACAATGCAGGAAGCAAATAAATATTTTTTTCTTCTTATATTTTACAAGAAATCTCCATTAGTATGCTTCAAAATAAAGTAATCAAAGTAAGCATTTGCATCAATTAAAAAAATTTTTTTTGATTTTGAGAAAGAAAACACTTTTCAGTGTTTTCAGTTCTTAGGTAAAGTGTTTTCAGTTCTCAGGGACAAATGTATTCTGGAATTCTAATTTTGATTTCTTCACTTACCAGCTGTGATTCTTCTATTTAGTCATTAAATTTTTCTCAGTCTTAAGGGGATAAAAATTGCTACTTACCTCACAAGGCTATTTTGTGAGAAAAAAACAGAATAAGGCATGAAAATTTGGAAAGCTACCAATTGTAATGCAAGTATCAGGTACAGTCAATATTTACATTTTACATATGGAAAAACATGTCCATTTTTCCATGTGGAAAAAACCCCAAGTCATGGCTTATAGAAGACAATAATAGATTCTGCTTTTTGCTTGAGTTGTCTTCGGATGAGCTCTGATTTTTCACCAAGTCTGATGGAGATTGACAATAGTGCGTATCAGTGTGTGCATGCTTGAATCACTTCCATTTATCCTCACCTTCCATCATGTTTGCTAAAAGAGATAATGAACCTGGCAGTTCTATTTCTGAGCATTTACAAGGCAGAAATGGGTATGGAGAGTTAAGGAGTTTGTACCAGAAAGAGCCAAAATTTACTTACACAAAAACATAATGGGGAAATAAAGGGCAGTGGAGACCTCATTTTGGAGGAAAGTTTTGATGGAGGATGAGAATGAAAAAGGAAGAGAGAGGCCAAGTTAAAAAGAGAGAAAAGACATTTTAAAATTATGTATCTTGGTTATGAATTGAATTTCTTTTAATATTTTCAAAAGATACAAGTATGTGTTAGAACTATTTTTAATTACTTTGGGGTGAAGGACTGTGTTTCTTTATGATACAGAATGACATAGGACTTACATGGGATGCCTCCGATTTCCTCTTCCTATCTATTGTCAGCTCTTCTCCATCCCATGCTGTTCCCTGGGAGACTGACCTTGACCTTTGGTGAATGGGCTGCATGATCAAGCAACTAGCAGGAGAAGAGTGAGACTGGGGATTTTGTCCTAATACCCTCTTCCTGACAGTCACTGTGGACCAACTGTGTCCTTTGACAATAGGTCATGGTACCTCTGAGATCATTCCCTGACTCCAGGTTTAAATAACCACTCCCCTCTTGTCCTTGTTGACTCAGGTGTTTTCGCCTCCCACCATCTTTAGCTCCCAGATAGTGTTACTATCCTTTGTGGTTTCTGTACAACCTGTATAGACTCGTAAATAATTCCTTTATAAACTCCCTACTCAACAAGAAATGTGTTATTTTCTGCTAGAACCCGAAATCATACAGGACCAAATGAAGCCGTTAGACTTATGTGGTTTGTCGAAATATGCTTTAAGTGTCTGATATTGTCCTAGAAAAAACACAGACGATCTAATGGCCATATAACTCAATCAGCTGAAGTGGTCAGAACTTTTTTTTTTTTGACCAGTTTTCATGCTTTATATATTTCATGCTTTCCACGTCAATAGTAGATGCTAATTTTATGGAGAATGAGCAAAGAATGCAAATTTTTTTTTGAGCCTCAACTTCGCATTGGTGTCAGTGTTCAGCATTTCATTGTCCTTTGTAATCCTGGTATAAATCGCATAAGAAAAGTCTATTTTGCTTCATTTTTACAGATGAGTATCATGAGTCTTAAATTGTTTCTCCAACTCTCAAAACTGGCAAATGACAGAGCTGTGATTCAAACAGCTTTGATCTCAATCCATCTAAAATTGATTCCCCAAATTTATTATACCTCAGAAGTACACAGGAATTCTTTTAAAAATACAAATTATTAGGATTATCTCAGATACGCCAAAAAAAAAAAAAGGAAAGAGAAAACCTCTAGGGGTTCTCGATTTGGAAAGATGATCTAAGCCCTCACCCCTCACTTGATGATTGTGATATGCAGCCAGTTTGGAAAGACTAAAGTTTCAAATTGATTCTGCCCCTAAATGTCAATCAACTTTTTCCCCCTGGTTCTTATATTTGGCCTTTCAAATACCTTAAACAGAGCCATATTAACAGCGAGTGAATTATTTCACTGTCTAAGGGTGTTTATTCTGATTTTCCCTCTAGGTCACTTCTTAAACAAATTCTGAATTGTAGGAATTCTGCATGAACTAAAAGCAATATGAATTATATCCAGAAATATGGTACTAGAAATATTTTTATCTGTACTAACATTATTTAAAACAAAATTATATTAGAGTCCATGAAAATACATAGAGCCTAAATTAGTAATTCTGATATGTACAAAGTGAGCAAAGTATATGTTTTTGTAAAAGTTGGCATAAAATGAGAATATTGAATTACTTCATAATCTCTCTCTAATCTTCACGCACAATAGGTACTGTCTCTATTGGAGGTGCCTTTCATGTGTTTAAGGAATGAAGAAGAAAATGTGGTATTATATAAACCCTTAGGACTTGAGACTAAATCTTTGTCCTATTCATCAAATTATAATACTACATAATTTTTCACTGCCTAGTACTCCATTTCTCCATCTTTAAAATGACAGCAAGTCTACCTTACTAAAGTTCAAAGAAATATCCTATAAAATCTGCTCTTTAAAAAAATAAATCATCCTTTCTGTGCCATCTGTGTGGTGTGTGCTTGACTCTGCTTCTCGCCATGTCTTCTCATAAGACTTTTAGGATTAAGTGATTCCTGGCCAAGAAACAAAAGCAAAATCATCCCATTCCCCAGTGGATTCAGAAGAAAACTGGTAATAAAATCAGGTACAACTCCAAAAGGAGACATTGGCGAAGAACCAAACTGGGTCTATACGGAATTGCACGTGAGATGGCACACATATTTATGCTGTCTGAAGGTCGCAATCGTATTACCATATCAAAATGAAAATTTCATCACTATCTGGAGAGTTGAACGTATTTTGTTGGGAATATATTTTTTTCTATCTGAATCTGTTATGAATGCGTTGGTTTGCTGGGTTCAGTAATAAATACGTGAGAACTTTTGTTCAAATAAAAATCAATCAATCAAGCACTGACTTCTGAGATGACATAAAATAAAAGCATCGAAATAAAAGCAATAAAATAAAGGTAAACATGAACTACTGTGGGCTTCATAAAAAGTCCAAATATCAATGAAAGTGTGTTATTCAACCATTGAGAATCCACTGCCTAACATAATGCTTACCTGTTAGTAGGTGCTAAATTTTGGCTTTACTTGGCTATATTGGATAGTTATTATATAATGTAACAGATATGTGCATGGATTTTTTAGAGCTACATTTACACTTGAAAATCTATCAAAATAATTACTCCTGCTAGGAATTTTAGAATGACTTTTTAATATAAACATTTACCCACCAAGGAACATCAAGGTTAGAAAGGTCTCAGTGATAGGAATTGTAGCACTAGTTTTTCTTTATAAAGTTCCTCACACAGGGGAACAGAGTGAGCATGAAATAAAAAGTGATTTTTCCTTTTAAGTTTGATTGGTTGAAAGGGAGGTCCAAGCAACAGTAGGTATGCAATAATGATTCTGAATTTTTATTTCCATTGTAGATAGCAAACGTTTGCTTCTGAAAAGCTTTAGAGTGTTTTAACCTAAATACCTAAATATTTCCACTTAAAATTTTTATTTTAAGTGTTATGACCTTAAAATGTTTTATTTTTAGCATCTATTAGAGTAAAAACAGTACAAGTGTTTCTTGCTCTATCCATGAAAAAAAAAAGTTTTCCCAATAATTGTGATAACTAAAGATCAGCATCTGCTTTATAACATTCACATCTGTTTGCTCAGTAGAATTTGCCCTGCCCTCAGCCACAACTAGTACTGAGTATTCGAATCCACAAGCCTACTGCTTCCAGGAAGAATCATGTAGCCAAACACTCAACTTAAATGGGCCCCCTTTCTCCACACATCCTGATACAGTTGCTAATGAAGCCATGCATCCCATCTGTCAAGCATTTTGGGTGATCACACCAAAGAGGCCTTGGGCAAAAAGACTCCTACATATCCCCAGCTCAACAAAACCTACTGGGTTCCCCCTATTTTATTTTTAGGGTAATAATTTCTTCTTTATTTAAAATTCAATAGGAAAAATCATTTTGTCTTTAAAAACTTATGAACGTCTTTGAAAATTAGATTGTTTAATTTGAATTCTAGGAATGTGCTTTTATATTTCCTTATGTGTGATGTATTTTTATAGAAGACATTGGACACTCAAAGCTGATAGCCACCCTTGTTAGAAAGGAACCATTTAGTCATTATTTCTGAGGCCTGCTGTCATCCTTCCTTCCCCAGTTTGGGAAAGAGAGGGTAGTATAACGGGTTATTTTGGAATATGCAAGACATGTGCTGATGAGCTATAATTACATAGTGACATCTTGGGAACTGCTATTTGGATGCTGCTTCCAGCTAATTTATAATTCTTTAAAGATGCTACATTCACATTGGTTTTCATTTACTTTCATTTTTTCCCATTTCTTTAAAGCTGGTAGCTTTGCTATTGGTTTAAATGTCTCAACGATTTTCTTCTACGACATCCAGCCAAGCTGAATTAAAACTTGTAACAGCCAAGAAGCTAAAGGTAAAGCTCCTTAAATATTTTCCAAAATTATCTAATTGCTTCTTACAAAACTTCTCCTTTGTTTTTGGTGCCTTGTTTTATCCTAATTGTCAGACAGTCCGAGTGGATCTTACTAGGATCCCGTGATCTTTTTCCCCTTACTGGGGCCTGATGTCATTTTTTGTACACACTGATGTAAAATAAAATGATATGAATCTGTTCAGATGAAACCATTTTAGTTATTCACTTTTTGGGTATCTGAGTATCTCCTATGGACACAGTTTCTTCCCCCAAGTAGCTGACAATTTTCTGGGAGAGGGGCAGGGAAAGCGGTGGCAACAATAGCGGGCACAATGGGAGTACTTCTCTGGAGGAGTTAGGAAAGGCGCTGGCAAGTAACTTCTCTGTTGAGACACGTGGTATAATAGGCATCATTCAGAGAAGGGGATAGGGCAAGGAAGAACACTTTAGGCATGGGAACAGTATGTCTCACAAGAAGGAGGTAAGAGCGAACAGGCTACACTGGGTGTGTACTGCAAGTTGCTGGATAGGATAAAGGTTCTAAAGGCAAACTCAGCCCATTTATAGAATGTCTTAAAACATGGCCAGTTAGTTTTCCCTTGATCCTGATGCCCGTTTTGCTTCTTGGCATGTTACAGCAAATGAACAGGAGTCAATGTGATAGAGATAGCAAAGTTGTCTCTCTAGTCGTCCTATTAGCATGTTGTAGTGAATTGGAGAAGAGAAGCAGCTGCAGGTTTGCAGAGGAAATCAAAACAGCAATTGCTGATACTCCCCATGGAACCATCAGGAAAGCTCAGCACAGAGAGGCTCTAGAGAGCCCAGCAGTCTGAAATGCTGCCACGCCAGTGCCTGGAGGGCATTGCTTTGCTCTCCACTGCATTTGATCCTCAATCGTCATTTGATACTGAAACAAACTTTCAGTAAAAAAAGTGTGATCAGTTCAATGGTGAACTGATCTATTTTTTACTTGAGGTAACTTGAGATTTAGTTTTAACTTTAGATATAAATATCTGAGAATCTGAGTACCAGTTACCCATTCAAAAGATAACTAGATTTCAACTCTGTCCCAAGGAAAATTTACATAAAATTATTCTCTCCTCCCCTCCTCCCCCTTTTCTTCTCTCTTCCTCCTTCTCCTCCCTCTTCTCTTTTTCTTCTTTTCTGACTCCTCCTCCTCCTCCTCTCTTTCTTGCCTGAAGATCAAGGGCTTCGCTAGTGATGTGCTCATCCTTAACCAACATGCAAATTATGAATCTCCTGAAAGGGGGTCAGGAACATGGGAAACAGCTCCCTCTGTCCGGTGAGGACTGAAGATGTAGTATTTATACTTACATTTTTAAAAGATGCAGAAAAAAATGCTCCTGCTTTTTTTCCAGAGCAAAGACATAAAGCAATGGGTGTCATAGAAATAGTTACTGGAATCAGAGGCAGATTCCTACTTCTGTCTCTATCACAGACTAGCTATGTGGCATCTTGGGCTAGCATGGGATGTTCGGTGCCTTACATTGATCTAGAACTCTGCTTTGTTTGTTCTTCTTATAAAAAGCATATGTGGAGAACCTAGAATCTTCTAGGTGCTATGCTGGCTTCTGGGGAATGTGAAGGTAAAAACATCCTACCTTGATAGAGCAGAGTCAATGGGGGGAAGGCTCCCACGGGGTGATAAATCCAGAGAGAAACAAATTCACAATGAAAGTGGGATGAGATATATGCCATGAGACGGGTGGACGTGAGTATCTACAAAAACAAGGAGGAGTATCACCTAACAGGGATTGGAGAACCAAGGTTGCAGTCAGGGAAGTTTTTATAGGGGAAGGGATGTTGGATGAACAACATAGAATGAGACTCTGTTTCAAAAAACAAAACAAAACAAAAAACCAGGAAAATAAAATCATTTAGGAGAGATAGCGGGGAGTGGGGATGTGCTCACAAAGGGAGTGTGGTCTGTTTAGGAGCTGTGAGGGGCTCAGTTTGTGTCCACAGGGCAGGTGTGTTGATGAGTGGTGGGCATGGACCTGGAGGGGAAAGCTGAGGCCAGAGCCGCATGCTGCCTAGCATGTCATGCTTTGGATCTCATCTGGAGAGTGGTGGGAGCCACTGCAGTCTTTCCACAGAGGAGTAAGATCATGATGTTTGCATTTCAGGACAGCCTCTTTGTGCCTTGGTAGTGCCCTTCAAAAAATGAGCAGGTGAATGAGGAGATGATTTCTAACTTTTTCAAATCATGTTCTTTTTGAGAATATTAAAATTTTCTCTAGAAAAAATGCACATACAGGTAAAACTATCTATTAACTTCCTGGGAGGCATAAAAAGCCCCTGAAGTCCAACCATGGATCGCTGGCTTATCAGCTCCCCATTGTAAAGGTCTGTGTTTACTTTTCACATTAGTTTTACTTGAATGGTATTTGTCCCAAACCTACTTAAGAGATCCTGACATTGTTTTTACATTATTATTTGTATGTTTCTCCATTCAGTTAATGAAATCAAGAGCACATCTCTCACAAAGCTCATGTGCAGCCCCTCTGACATTACCCACAGCACAGTAGGTGGAATCAGTGATCCATAGAGATGGCTATCATTCTAGGGAGCTTGGGCTCAGGGATGGTGGAACGACCCATCTGTTGCCATATTCTTCTCATGGGCTGCAGTCCCCAGACTGAAAGTGTGGGGGCAAGAAATCAACACTCATGTAGGGATTTGGCAAGCAATGCCCAAGCTCCCAGAGTCCTAGGCAGGCCAGTGTCTAGGGTGAGGCAGTCCCAAAAGGGAACTAAGACAGAATTCCTCTGCCAATTGTGGCAGAGGAAAGGACACAGCAGCTTGGGCAAGCAAGAGGGGTGGAGGCAGGCAACCTCCACGGTCGCTCGGCCTCCTGGCCTCATTGGTGGGTGGGGCACAGTACAAATGGCTAGTCCCTCACATGTAGGCTGAAGCTGCTGCTGTGCTCCCAGCTTGATGTGGTTTGACTGTGTCCCCACCCAAATGTTATCTTGAATTGTAGCTCCCATAATTTCCACATGTTATGGGAGGGACCTGGTGGGAGATAATTGAATTATGGGGGCGGCTTCCCCATACTCTTCTCATGGTAGTGAAGAAATCTTATAAGATCTAATGGTTTTATAAGAGGAAACCCCTTTCATTTGGCTTTCATTCTTTCTTGTCTGCTGCCATGTAAGACATGCTTTTCACCTTCCACCATGATTGTCAGGCCTCTCCAGCCATGTGGAACTGTGGGTCCATTAAACATTTTTCTTTGTAAATTACCCAGTCTCTTTAAGTATGTCTTTATCAGTAGCATGAGAACAGACTAATACACAGCTATAGGTGGAAGTGGCTGAGGAATTGGGCCAGAAACGGACATGGGTTAGTTCAGCTTGAAGAGCTAGGAAGAAGAAAAGAAAGGAGAAGACTGAAGGTGGCCCCTACAGGAACACTGCAGACTCTCAGCCTTGTCAAATGCTTGGGTTCTTGCATGAAGCTCTCCCTTTTCCTTGTGGCTTAGTGGCAGCAAGTATGCAAAATGAAAGTATTGATGGAAATAATATACATTGGCAGAAGATGGGTAGTTGGGGACTCTATTGGTTAGAAATGCACATGCATGCGGCCGGGCATGGTGGCTCACACCTATAATCCTAGCATTTTGGGAGGTTGAGGCAGGTGGATCACTTCAGGTCAGGAGTTTGAGACCAGCCTGGCCTCTACTAAAACTACAAAAATTAGTTGGGCATGGTGGTGCACACCTATAGTCCCAACTACTTAGGCTGCTGAGGCAGAAGAATCACTTGAACCCGGGAGGTGGAGGTTGTGATGAGACAAGATCATGCCACTGCACTCCAACCTGGGAGACAGAGTGAGACTCCGTCTCAAAAAAAAAAAAAAAAGAAGGAAAGAAATGGACATGCATACAAAAAGGAAAAAAAAGATGTCACATTAAAACCATCAGCAAACTAATGAAATAATTTACTTCCAAAAATGTCCTTATTATTGGAGGCAATGCATTTCTATCTGTTGGTAGCTATGTTTTTTGTTTTTCTAATAGGTAAACTGTGTATACCTACCATTATATATTCTGATGCTATTGTCATGAGAGAAATGCCAATTTTAGGTTAGCTGATGCTTAGTTTTGTAATAATTTTACTGCCTTTATTATGCCAATTATTATGCAAACCAATTCTCCTTTTTCCTTATATACCAGATCAAGTTCAATACAAGCCACCACATTGAGATAGAAACGTGTTAATTCCATGTGAAAAGTGAAGGCAAATGGATGTCATTTCATTGAGCAAAAATATCATTTATTTTTTCAACATATTTTCAGTTCATGACCAATTATTTTAACTCAAAACTACTTAGATTTCATTTATATACCTGATACTGCATAACATATAACTTAAAGTCAAACTGTTCTACATGGACTAATTTTATTATATTATTAGCATCAACTCTTAATTTTAAATCAAGCAATGTCACCCATTTGTTAAGCTTCCCTTATGTTCTAGCATGAGCAATTACTAGTAAGTTATATAATAATTTAGGACAGATCTTGTGGAGGAAGTAAGTTCTGCTTAAAATGTGGGAAATTCCAGAAGATGTGTTAACTCTTTAGAGCATCTGATTCAGTAGTTCCCAAGGGAAGTTTGAGAAATGTTCCAACAAAATTTGACAAGTTGCTAGGCACCTCTGTTTTAACTTCTACATTAGTTGCTTTTTTCTTCTTCTTTTTTTTTTTTTTTTTTTGAGACAGAGTCTCGCTGTGTCGCCCAGGCTGGAGTGCAGTAGCGTGATCACTGCTCACTGCAACTTCGACCTTCTGGGTTCAAGTGATCCTCCCACCTCACCCAGCTGAGTACCTGGGACTACAGTGTGTCCCACCATGCCTGGCTAATTTCTTTTCATTTTTTTTTTGTAGAGAAGGGGTCTTCCTGTGTTGCTCAGCTGGTCTTGAACCCCTAAACTCTCAGTCTTCCAAAATGCTGGGATTACAGGCGTGAACCACCATGCCTAGCCTATTAGCTACTTTTAAAAGACTTCATAGAATGTATGTGACCTGTGTTCTCAATCTTCTTTTCATTTCTCCCTCTCTTCCATCAACTCGTACCATCCCTTTATGTTTCCAAATCAAAACACTGCTCCATCCTGATTTAGAGTTTGAGTTATTGCTGTGCCTCACCTGTCCCCAAGTTGAAACTGGATGGTCTTGGGTATTTTCCAATCAATGAGTTTTTTTTTTTTGTTAATTATTGTCAAATTCAAGTTTATTTTCTAAAACCGGTTTCTCCACCAGAACCAGTCCCACCATCACGAATGCCTTGTAAAAGTTTCCTGACATTAAGTTTAAAGGAAGATGCATTGAAGTACCAAGGTTACAGTCCTAAAGCAGCGTGCTCACTCACAATATTAGCCCTTTAGAAGTTAGGTGATGGTAGGTGTCTGCAGACCTATGGTCTTTTTTTTTTTTTGAGACGGAGTCTCACTCTGTTGCCGAGGCTGGAGTGCAGTGGCACCGTGTCGGCTCACTGCAACCTCCGTCTTCTGGGTTCAAGCAATTCTCCTGCCTCAGCCTCCCAAGTAGCTGGGATTACAGGCACCTGCCACTATGCCTGGCTAGTTTTTATATATTTTTAGTACAGACGGGGTTTCATCATGTTGTCCAGGCTGTTCTCGAACTCCTGACTTCAGGTGATCCACCCACCTCTGCCTCCCAAAGTGCTGGGATTACAAGCGTGAGCCACCGCGCCCAGCCTAGACCTATGGTCTTAACTAGCTAGAATTGTACAAGATCAGGCACTAGTAGCCTTTTTTTCTCCCAGCAGAAGTGTCTGAGACAGAAGAAAGGCTGTTTTTCTTCATCTACTTGCCCCCCAGAAGCAGAATTCCTTGATGAGATAATTACTTACTAACAACTTACCCAGGAAATCACATTACTTTGTAATTTTGCCTCTTTTATAAGCAAGGGTAAATCTTCCATCGTAGGGCCTTTCTGACTGTATCTCTGCCTGTGGGTTAATAAGACAACTGATTGCACATGACAGTCTCTTTTCTTTCATGATTTGTAACTCTTATTTATTCCTTTAAATGGACCGCTTCCCCCTCTCATCTGCTTTATTTCTCCTTTATTTATTGTGTGATAATATCATGTAAAAAACAAAGGCAAATGGATGTTATTTCTTTGGGTAAAAATGCTATTTATTTTTCAACAATTTTTGGTTCATGTTTTGTAGCTGACTGAGCAGTTTTCCTGTCACTGTACTTGATACCGAAAGATGATTGGACATTTGGATTTCCCCTCTGGCCTTTCCTCTCCCTTTCAAGATCAAATCATGCTCAAATTTAATCAGAATAAGTGGCCAAAGCAGTAATAGAATATAGAAGAATAATTTACTATCTCTGGAACTCAGTGATGAAAGAGGGAAATTTTGAGGTGGTCTGCACTGTCTTTCTGGTTGATGACGTCTAAATGATTCAGTTTTGATTCATGGAAACAGCACTGTGAACAATGACCAGAATAAAAGGGATTTCACATTTGACATTTTGTTCCAAAGCAAGAATCATTATGGTAAATTTACATGAAGCTGTCTCAGATGATCAATGATTTAGAGGTATCACCTATCTATTTCCTAAAATAGTCTATTAACAATTAATTAAAACATGAAGCAAGTTGGTGAGAGGAGTCCATAGCCTGCAATCTCTATATTTTCTCCAGGTCTCCAGGACTTCAGCTATGTCAGTGTTTCCCACTGGGAGCCATTTTGCTCCTCGGGACATTTGGCAATGTCTAGTACATTTTTGGTTGTTATAACTGAGGGATGATGCTACCTGCATTTAGTGGGTAGAGGCCAGGGATACTATTGAATTTCCTACCACGGACAGGACACCTCCCCACCACAGAATTCTTCAGCCCCCGCAAATGTCAAAAATTCTGCTGTTGAGAAACCCTGATCTGTACCAAAGCTAGGACCATGTGGTAGGTCTTCCTTACAGATAGTCTCAAACAGAGGTCTTCTAGAGACTTCTGGCCATCAGAATTCTTAGGAATCTTAATACAGTATAAAATTGCTTCTGAATTCAGGGTTATTTGGAGTGACAAAGAGGCTCCTGGACTCTCCTGGAAGCTCCTGTAAACCCAACTATGAGGATCTTGGTTCAGCCCCTGAGCTCCACCTGAATCGTATTTTCAGCTATGACCTCAGATCTGATCCGGAGCTTCAGTAGATTCCCCCAGGCTGACTTTGCCCATCTCTAACATTTTGGGACAATGGCCAAACCCTCACAGACACCCTGCATTGTGAGTTTATGCCATAGGCACTCACCGTGAGATTAACAAAAATATTAACCAAGTTAACTTTATAAAGGCCACTATCCATGTTATATTTTTGGAAGTTTTGGGATTGTTTGAGGTTGTTAACTTAATGAGCAGTTTTTCTAAATAATGGAGAAATTCACCATCACCAACTATTCTTGCCCTCTTGCTGGGGTGGAAACCTTACTACCCTTAGGTGGTGTTACTGTGTGCTGTGTTCATTGTCTGCCTTCACTTGACCTATATTAGTTCAAAATCACATGAGATGAGGGAATAAAATCTTCATCTTTCTTGAGGGGAGGGACAGGAAAGAGACTTGTGTCAATGAAATGGAAATTTTCCTATCCCAGTTTACTTCTAATCACAAGGGTTCCATAATGAAGAGGCTTATATAGCATTTAAAGTTTATTTGTTTATACAGTACAGTTTACAGTTTACGGTACTTTCACCTCCAGTCAGCTTTCTGTATCTGATTCCACATCCCAATCCAACTAACAACAGATTGAAAATATATGGGGGAAAAAGCCCATAAAGAACAAGAGTACAACAAAAGCCAAAATAGACAATGGTATCTAATTAAACTAAAGAGCTTCTGCACAGCAAAATAAACTATCATCAGAGTGAACAGACAACCTACAGAACTGGAGAAAATTTTTGCAATCTGTCCATCTGACAAAGGGCTAATATCCAGGATCTACAAAGAACTTAAACAAATTAACAGGAAAAAAACAACCCCATCAAAAAGTGGGCAAAGATATGAACAGACACTTCTCAAAAGAAGACATTTATGCAGCCAATAGACATATGAAAAAAAGCTCGTCATCACTGGTCATTAGAGAAATGCAAATCAGAACCACAATGAGATATCATCTCACACCAGTTATAATGGTGATCATTAAAAAGTCAACAACAGATGCTGGAGAGGATGTGGAGAAATAGGAACACTTTTACACTGTTGGTGGGAGTGTAAATTAGTTCAGCCATTGTGGAAGTCAGTGTGGTGATTCTTCAAGGATCTAGAACTAGAAACACCATTTGACCCAGCCATCCTATTACTGTGTATATACCCAAGGGATTATAAATCATTCTACTATAAAGTTGCATGCACATGTATGTTTATTGTGGCACTGTTCACAATAGCAAGGACTTGGAACCAACCCAAATGCCCATCAATGATAGACTGGATAAAGAATATGAGGCACATATACACCATGGAATACTATGCAGCCATAAAAATCATGAGTTCATGTCCTTTGCAGGGACATGGATGGAGCTGGAAACCATCATTCTCAGCAAACTAATACAAGAACAGAAAACCAAACATCCCATGTTCTCACTCATAAGTGGGAGTTGAACAATGAGAACACATGGACACAGGGAGGGGAACATCACACACTGTGACCTGTTGGGGGGTGGGGAGCTAGGGGAGGGATAGCATTAGGAGAAATACCTAATGTAGATGACAGATTCATGGGTGCAGCAAACCACCATGGCATTTGTATACCTATGTAACAAACCTGCACATTCTGAGCGTGTGCCTATTTAACCAGAACTTAAAGCATAATTTAAAAAAAAAGAAAGAATAAGAATACAATAATAAAAATACATATAAGAAACAATGCAGTATGACAGCTCTTTACATAGCATTTACATCGTATTAGGTATTCTAAGTCATCTGGAGATGATTTAAAGTATATGGGAAGATGTGCCTAGGTCATATGCAAATACTATGCCATTTTATAACAGGGACTTGTGTATTTGCAAATTTGGACATGTGTGGGAAGTCCTGGAACCAGTCCCCTCGGATACCAAGGTACAGCTATATTTCATGAAATCCTCGCCTTGTGAAGCAAGTTATTATTACTGATTCCATTTTATTGATGAGGGAATCGAAGCTCAGCAAAGTTGTACAGCAGTTAAGTGTGTACAGCAGTTAAGTGGTTTTGCCCCATAAAACCAGTGAGTTTCCCACTCTAGCAGGACTAGGCCTTGCCTCAGTGGCCTCAGCCATGTAAAAAAGTGCATGTCAACCCTTAGGATGTGTCCTGCTCCAGTTCTTCCCATGCTACCTACATTTGGCAAGTGGCTCATTTTTTTTTTTTTTCTATTTGGTTGCAAAAGGTGCATAAAGCCTTTCCCAGCTATCTTCTTTCCTAACATGGTCCAGACAGATCAGATTAGCTACATCGATATACAGGTGTCTGGGGTCAGTAAAACATTGTGACTGGACTGGTACAGCATTATGGCGATAATTAATTTTATCCATTTGGGGGTCATAGCCTCTGTAGGCTGAGATGCAGAGGAACAAAAAAAATGAGTTTTGTGGATTCATAAATTTCATTTCAAATTTATCAGTGATATTTAGATAAGGGTGTGCTTTTGGCAGTAAAGGGAAAATTGTTTGGGGATTGGATGAGGCTTGGTAGAAGGAGAGATTTGGTAACAATACTTGGAGGATGCAGGAAGAGAAGTCTAAAAAGAGTCATGTAAAGGGTGTGGCATCTGATTTCCACTGAAGCACCAGGGAGGCTGGGTTCCAATTGCCCTGACGTGAATTTGGAAGATGTGCCTCCTCTGGTTGTGCAGAGCGTAGCTAGTAGAGAAAACCCAAATCCTATAGGCTCAGAACTGGATGACTGGCATCTCCACTGGACTTTAGCCCTCCTCACCACTGGTTTTTGTCCTTTATGCAGTATACAAACTTTACTATCTACAGCAGTCCTCAGGATGAAAGAAACACTGTTTCATCATGAGATCCTGTTTCTTGATGTTTTAAAAGATTTAATTTGGAAGTGAGTAAACAAAATCCAACAAGCCAACAGAAAAGGTTCTTGGGGAACCAACAGTTTTTACAAAGTCCAGAGGCTTAGAGTGCCATAAAAGCTCAAGCCTTCACTCAGAGCCTTCTGACTGGGTACAGCAGCAAACAGGTGGATTGCAAGACAGGAAATAAAAGGAATTTTCAAACAGACATCCAGGCCTTAAGAAGTCAGCAGCCCGGAGGGAACCTTGTACCTCTATCTCCATAGTTCCCAGAGACAAAGATACCATACCAATGAGTAGTGATTTGATGTAGCATTTATGTTTATAATGAAAACTTAGTGTAATAAAAATCTGAATGATGTTCAGAGGTTTTATTTTCAATGGTTGATATTTTTAAGTGTTACAGTTTATAGGAGAAAGTTCTGGTTATCCAGAAAATTCATGTATGTAAGATTCTTAATTTCTCAATGAGGTTAGCTAAGCAAAGATTTGCAGAAAAAGTACTCTAAAGAAATTTTATGGCCGGGCGCGGTGGCTCAAGCCTGTAATCCCAGCACTTTGGGAGGCCGAGACGGGCGGATCACAAGGTCAGGAGATCGAGACCATCCTGGCTAACACGGTGAAACCCCGTCTCTACTAAAAATACAAAAACTAGCCGGGCGAGGTGGCGGGCGCCTGTAGTCCCAGCTACTCGGGAGGCTGAGGCAGGAGAATGGCGTAAACCCGGGAGGCGGAGCTTGCAGTGAGCTGAGATCCGGCCACTGCACTCCAGTCCGGGTGACAGAGCGAGACTCCGCCTCAAAAAAAAAAAAAAAAAAAAAAAAAAAAAAAAAAAAAAAAAAAAAAAGAAATTTTATTATAACATTTATAAATAAAGGAATAACATTAAATAGGTCCTTCTTTGACATAAGTCATTATGTATGTAGGCATTCCTAAATATGTTTCATGGGATAGAGATTTAGTAATATGCCAAATGTATAGACCAATGCTTTTCAAACTCTGTTTAATGAAATATTCATCTTAGTTTATCAGCATATTAATCAGCATTCTCTGAAACAAATATTTCTCTTTAAATCGATTTGGGAAATATCAGGGTTAACAAAGTGAACAGGCTTCTTTATTGCAGGATTTCTCAGGGCTTTTAATATATCACAATGCACTATGATTACCCAGAAGGGGAACATAATATTCAATTCCAGTCACACTTATGTCTGAACTCATTAAAAATCAACTCCACTTTGCCTACCCTGTTCCTTTACACATTGGTGGGGGTGGTCTGCTTTTCCTTTGGAGGAGGCTTGGATGAGGCTATGATATTTGAACACTTTCAGATAATGAAATTCCTCTTGATATAAAAGCAGACTTAATTCCAAAAGTAAATGCACAATATACTGTGCAAAAATTAAGATTCCAAAGAAGTGCATTAACTTTGGACTTCTTCCAGGTCAGAGGAGGTTCACATTGGAAGCCTGTGTCCCAGAGAAATGGTGGCTGTCCTCTCCTTGCGCACTTCCTCCCTTTGGCAACTGCATTTAGCTCCCGATAGGGCGCAGTGTAGGTAAGAGACTAAGCAGAAAGACAGTTGTGACCTAGCTCTGTTGCTTTCTGTCAACTTGGCTGATGTTAAAGCCTACTCCTTCCAAGATTGTGCTTTGAGGGGTGTCCTCTCCAACAGTTCCATTGATAGGGAACACATGTGTCTTTATACCCTGGGGGTGGTCTTCTTACATAAGCAGGATCAAGACCATCTCCCTTTCTTTTATGGCCGGGCCTGGTCCAGGGAGGAGTACTCATGCCTCCCACTTAGACCACTCTCAGAGAGGATAGCCAGTCCTCCCAGCCCATGGTAAGTGGTTCTAGAGTCCATGAGAGATTTCTCATGAGGAGGCAGAAGAAAATGCTCTGCACTCTGACTCTGAAGAAATCCTTTATGTATCTTTGAATTGCACCAAAGAATTCAAGAAATGTGAAAGAGTATCCCAAGAGTGTTGATTAGGAATTGGGGAACAGGAAGGAAGTGCTGTCTTTCACTAGGATATCTGAGGACCACCAGATTGGTGACTCAGTTGAAATAGACACAGGTGAAGTCCTATGTCAACTTTCAGTGTTACATATTTCAACACAGAAGATAACAGAAGATACCCTCGAGCGTGCATGCACCCATGTGCGCGCGTACACACACACACACACCCCCCTCTCAGTACCCATACCATAATTCTCTGAGCTGTTTGTCACTCTCACACACAGTCTGCATTCCGCACTGTCTGCTCTGTCCATGACCCTCAACAACAGCTACCATCATTCTGCAGAACTGCTGTCTTCAAAGCCAACGTTTTGTTTCTGATTGTGGTCAATTTACTTTTTTTTTTTTTTTTTTAGCACTTATGCTCTCTGACCATTTTAGGAATTTCCCTTCTGATTTGAACATCATTTTGGTATCCAAGTTCTGTCTACTTTTTTAACCAGTTCTTGCTCACTGTATCTCCTTTTCCTTGTTCTCAAGTAAGGGAGTAACAGGGATAAACTCCCACTCCTTGGTAAATCTATCATTTTTAGAAATCTCAGCCATTGTAGTAAATGCTCTTAAATTGTCATCTTCAGGCCATGACTTGCCTCTAGCCTCCATTCACATGTTTCCAGATATATATCTGCACTGAGCATTCCGTGGCTCTACATAGATGCCCCATGGTACCTAGAACCCATGTATCTTAAACTCAATTCTTTCTTTCCCAGGACATTACTTCCTGCACTTCCTTAGTCTATCAATGGCACTGTTCTTCTCCTGATCATCTGGACTTGAAATTTTGGGGTTTGGACTCCTCCTGCTCCCTTGCTTTATATGTAATCAGTCATCAAATCTCAATCACTCTTTTCTTTTAATGCTTTTTTCACCTTTCGTTCTACTGCCTGACTTGTTCAGTTATATTTCGCATCATGAAAGATGGTGTGCATGTTTTTTCTACCTTCACTTTTTCTTTCTGCATGTAATATGTTTTGTGTATTTCACCTGAAGTCATCCTAAAACATGGCTTTTGTTCTGTTAATTCCTGGTGCAAAATACATGGCTCACAATTTCCTGGTGAATTTAATCCAAACTTAGCCCAGAATCCAAACCTCTTGGTAATCTGGCCCCCATCTCCCTCTCCGACTCTGTACTCCACTTTTCCCTTTATACAAACACTATGCTTGAGTCAGACTGTTCTCCACGTTTTTATACTGAACACATCAAGTCTACTTCCCACCCCTCTACTCTTACTGGAATCTTGAGTATCTCAAATAAGATATATGTACTCTAAACCTCTGTAAAATGCATGTCTATAGCTTTGTCTCATTTTATCTGTTTCCTCATTTTATTTTAGTTGGTAAAGAAGTATACATTAATAAAAGTCAAAAAGAAAGGGACAATATTTTCTGCTTCTTTATGTATTCCAAAATGCTGAAAGCCATGCCTTACAAGCAAAGCAAAGTATATACTTCAAAAAAACTTTTATTTTAGGTTCAAGGGTACATGTGCAGGTTTGTTACATAGATAAACTCATGTCATGGGAGTTTGTTGTACAGATTATTTTGTCACACTAGGTACTAAGCCTAGTACCTAATAGTTGCTTTTTTTCTGTTCCTCTCCCTCCTCTCGCACACCACCCTCAAATAGGTCCCAGTGTCTGTTGTTTCTCTCTTTGTGTTCATATGTTCTTGTCATTTAGTTCCCACTTATAAGTGAGAACATGCAATATTTGGCTTTCCATTCCTATGTTAGTTTGCTAAGGATAAGGGCCTCCAGCTCCATCCACATTCCTGCAAAGGATATGATCTTTTATTTTATGGCTGTGTAGTATCCCATAGGATATATGTACCACATTTTCTTTATCCAGACACATATATATGTGTGTATATATATACACACACATATATCCATATAATATACATATAATATGTGTATATGTGTGTGTGTGTGTATATATATATATATGGTTCCATATAAAATTTAAAGTAGTTTTATCTAGTTCTGTAAGGAATGTCATTGGTAGTTTGATAGGAATAGCATTAAATCTATAAATTGCTTTGTGGAATGTGGCCATTTTAAGCTAATTTGATGTTGATTGATTGAAACGTAATACAGTCAATCATTAACTGCCTAACAGTCAATCATTAACTGCCTAACAAACCTGGATATAAAATTTCTTCATTTTCCCCAATGAATAACAAGGATTTGTGTTTCTCTGTGTTGAAATTTGCTTTGCCTTCTCTGTCAGTGCCAACTCCATCTGTTTTAAGTGCTTTTGCACGGCGTGGGGATAAAAGTTGAGGATTTGCCATTACACTTTCAAACCAACTCACATTGATTTTCAAAAGGTAGCCTAGACAGTTACATCTGTGTAGCATTGCTTGCTTTCTTTGTTAATTCAACATTTGAAGACTGATTGGCAATTTGAAAATCTTAACAACGTTATAATGACTGCCAAGGGGTGTAACAACTTTGATATTCATAGTCATTTGCTTTATCAGTTCTCATATTGAGTATGATCATTCTTAAATTTTTTGACAATACATACAGCAAAAGCTGTAGTCTTGACATAAAGGAGATATGAATTCTGTGAATATATCTCCCAGTGGCCTATCTGATATCTTGGCTAAATTACTTGAACTTTCTGTGCTTCACTTCTTTTCAAAGACAAGAGAAAATGATAATGTCCACCTATCACATAATCTGTTTTAGAAAGAAAGGAATGAAACAAAACATTGGTAATGTTTTATGTACCATGATCAACTGCAAGTAAAGTTTTTCAAGTGGTAAGTAGGAAAAATGAAGACATCCGGTTTTTACCAGATTGTAAGCTCCTAAGTTTATGTTTTTCTTACTATACTTTAAAATTGTATGCACTTGATCTGTCTTGCACACAGATTTGTTCCTGAATATTGAGCAAAAATTTAAATTTTAAATATCAAATGACACTTTAAAAACATATCTCAATTCTCATATTTGTTTTTTGAGGGTAATGGAAGCCCTCAACACATGCAGTGTGCTTATTAAATGAGGTAATGCTGAGAGGTGTTTATTTAGTCCAGAGGATAGTGTGTGTTCAGGAAATGCTATCATCCTATTGCAATTATTTTTCATGAAGTCCTATAAAATTAATAATCTAAAGGAAATTATATAGAAATATTAATGGTAGCAGAATTTGAGTTTATGGATAATTTTTTTCTACTTCTAAGTTGCCATTACTTATTTAATAAATTTACTCCTTCATTTAGAAACCTTTCTATTGAATCCCTCCTATATGCTAGGCACTTTGATGAGCCCCAGTCATGAAAATAAAAATAAGGCCAACATGATCCTTTCCTGGTGAAATTTAGTCTACATTTTTAAAAGACTCATCATAAATACTTTAAAGACATTTCAGTAATTGTTCTCTAATGTTTTCTAACTACCAGCTTTTAATAGAAGTGTTTATATTTACAAACTACTGTAAGCATAGGGAGACACACCTACATTATTCTTTTGGATCTGAATTGTTACAAGTAACTCTTAGGAGAGGCTGTCTGTGTACCTTGTCTTTTTATAGATATGATTGCATGACTCACTCAAGTTCAGGTAGGCCGTAGATGGCATTTGGGATCATTTAAAGAAGGAGCACACATACAGAGCTGATTTGTCCACTGGTTGGGATTTCTGAAAAGAAGATGTGATAAATATCTCTGCAGGCATTCCCTAAATGGAGAGCAACTGCTTTTCTTATCTTTTGATGTTGATTAGAGGTAGTTGGTAGTTTCCACATTTTATGTTATAAGAATAAATTGATGTTTTTTCTACTACCTTATTGAAAGACGATTATTGTGAAATTATATCACTTCTGGGTTTAAACACACTAAATCTGTTTTCCTCTGTGTATTTGTGTGTGTTAACAGAAACGTAAGTGGTTCTTCCTTGGAAAGGTATCCCAGGATATGAGAGGACGTCCACATGGCCTCTTCTGGGATGGAGCACAGCTTCTTTCTCTGTGCTGGGTCAGGCACATTTCATTGGCATTTTCAATATTTTTTACTTGAGAAGAAGATATATTTGCCTCGCAAAACCAGTTGTGTGATAAAATGGCACCATGATTTTTACCTGATTAAAATATTCAGCTCGTTGTATGCAATGGCATGAAAAACCTAAAGGACTTGAGATAATTCATATAGATTCACGTGACAGTTGTACACTCGGCTCTCATCCATTGCTTCCTCAAAAGCCTTCAAACTTCTTTAATTTGATAATAATATAATTTTAAGGAAGTTTTTTTTTTTTTCATTTTAAGTGCTGTGCTTATTTATTTATTTATTAGCTCATGCAATTGTGTGTGTGTGAATTGGTCAAAAAGTAGAACCCTAGGAAACCAGAGAGGATGTGATAGCTGCACAGAAACCATGGCATCCCTATTTCTGTGTATCAGGGATGAGATTTTTACTCCACAACCGACTTGCAAGTTACACTTTTCAACAAAAGAACTCAGGACAAATACAGAACTCAAAAATGCATAATTCAGACCCAGCACAGATCTACAGTGCTCCACAAATTCCAAGAAGATTCAGTCTCAGAGTAATAAGTACCAGTTTAAATTTTATAGGACACACGGAGAATACAGACTGCCTTTGTAGTAGTCTCATTTAAAACTTAGAATTTAGGGAAAACTTTGAAGGAATCACACAGGTAAGGAATTAGCACTTACTAAATATAATGATGAGGGGCTTGTACACTGGGAAAAGCATCCCAATGCAGAACAGGATGGGATGAGAATAGTAAGAGATGCTTGAGAGCATCTGCTTAGTCGAGACAACACAAGAAGAGAAACCTGAGCAGAACTTGAAATGAAAGAGTTCTAACCAACATAGTTGCCAAAAGATTTTTAATAGTGTTTCAGTGAGAGGAACTGTTCTTTGCAGCTGTTTTCTGTATATATGCTCATTAATTAAAGCACTACTGCTAGTAGCTTCACTCTTGCTTACCATCTATTTGCCAGTTACCAGGCTAAACACTTATTTTAACATCATGTGGTGGATTGTCATACTCTCTTATTGCATACATTTCATCAAGGGCCAGAGAAATGTAAAAAAAAAAAATGCCCAAAGTCACACAGCTCTTAATTATGAGACCTTGGTCTTTCTGCCTGCTTTCCATTTTACCATACTTTTTATCACACTGATACCCCAACTTATTTTATATCAGTGCTTGAAAATTAGTTTTTTTGTTGTTGTTAATTATTTCAACTGAACAATTCAATTATGTGTTGCTATAAATAAATGTCGGGCTTAGAAATTTATCACCAATGACTTGGGTTTATACAATTACATAATCTATTTTGGACTTTAAAACATTTTTGAATTATCAGGATTCCATATCAAATGGAGTTCCTGCTGAGAAAGGTGGTATTAAAAGGCAGAATTTGGTTGAACAAGTCGATTTCTTCTGTATTTGTGATGGTAAAAGCTAAGCTGCCATGACAAAGAGACAGTCACTTAAAGAAGATAGAAAGTTATTTTTCTCTTATTATAGTTCAACTGATTTAGTCTCACAGAGTAGCTTGGCTTTGTTATGTTATTAAGAGACCCAGCATATTTCCATGTTGTTGCTCTACTATCCTTCAGCGCTTTGTTATAGCTGACCACCATTATGTCCCTGTTTTAGCTTATGAGGAAATGAGAAAAAAGGAATGGTGGAGTTCATAACTGAGGTTTTATGGCCAAGCTTTGGAAGTAGAACACAATATTTTTACTCACTTCCATTGATAAGAACCTAGTCATATGACTAACCCTAAAAGCAAAGGAGGTTGGGAAATATCGTCTCTAGCTGTGCAGCCCGATGTCTAGGGCAAGAGTAGAGAACTGATTTTGAGGGAAAGCTTGTCTGTCACACATTGGAAGGAGTAATATTCTAAAAAGAATTGGTTAAACAAACGGATTTCCAAGCAAAATACTGTGAAAAGGACAAAGACTATACGTAAAAGTGCATATGCCCAGAGGAGATAATGCATGTGCTATGGTTTGAATGTGTCCACCCAAAAGAATATGTTGGAAAATGAATCCCCAATGCAACTGTGTTACGTGGTGGAGCCTAATGAGAGTTGATTAGGGCATGAGGACTCTGATGCCTCAGGAATGGATCAATGCTGTTATCATGAGAGTGGGCTCATTTTCATGGAGCGGATTCCTTATAAAATGATAAATTTGGGCCCCTTTTCTCTGTATCTCTCTTGCTCTCTCTTTGGCCTTCCACTTTCTGCTATAAGATGATACAGCAAGAAAGCCTTTGCCAGATGCTGGCCCTGATCTTGGACTTGCCAGCCTCCAGAGCCAGGAGCCAATTAATTTCTGTTCATTATAAATTACCCAATCTGAGGAATTTTGTTATAGCAACAGAAATGGACTAAGACATCATGCCACTTCGCAGTATGGTCAGGGCTTAGCTCTTCCTGCCTGTCAGATTCTTTTTGTCATATTTACAACTTAAATGCAACTTAAATGTAATATTTTCTGTGTTTCCTGAGGAATATTCAAGAAAGAGGGAGTTAAGAGAAGGACCACTTAGGACCTCTGTGAGCTAATAACTTATTTATACAGTTTACAAATATTTTACCTGTATTTCATTTTGTTTTAGCCTTCCAAACTAGGTTATTCTGAAGTGACTCATTATACAATGCTTTATACTTAAAATTCAGACAATGACTTGAAGGAACAGGGGTTTAATTTCAAATCAAAAGCCACTGTACCTTTCATTACCCTCACTTTGGGGTCTTAAAGTCAAAAGAGAGCATTTAGTTGATTTTTTTTTATTTGCAGGTTGCCAAGAATAAAGATTCTTTGAATGTTAAATACAAAGGAAGCAGAACTTGCATGGCTTGAAGAAAATTATTTCCTAACTAAAAATAAGACTTCCTGGCAGGAGCTATTTGCTGTATCAGAGCTTTAGGGCTTCTCATTGGCAAAACCTTGTCCCCAGCGGTTTGTCTATCTTCATTGTACTCTAAACAAACTCTTTCTTCATTAAGTGGATGGCTCTGTAGGTAATGGGAGGATAGGTTGGCTGCCACTCTTGGAAAGGATTTTTTTAATAATGGAAAAAAATAAACTGTCTTGATGCTCAAGTTCTTGAGCCCAAATTAGCAAAGCAGGTGGACAGATCATATTTTTTCTATAGCATAACTCCAGGAGGATTCTGAGCTGTCTTTGTTAGTTGTCCTAGTTTCTTTTGACTGATATTCAACAAAGAAATCTCCATCTTATAACTTTATTGCTGTTTCTTCTAAAGAGTCTTTTTACGATGGGGAAAGAACAGGGCTGTTGTGTTTGACCACATGGGTTGTATGGGGTACAACTGCAGAATGACTTGGGAAAGTGAAGACAACAAGTGACCCCTACCATTTCTTGTTTACTAGGGTAAAGGGATATGGAACTTGAAATTATGCTCCTTTCTTGTTACAGGTTTTCTCATACATGCGTGTAGTCTGTCCAATCTATGCAAAGGGGAAAAAAAAAATCACCAGGAATTGGATTGCTACTGTGACAGAGTCTTCTAGATAGAATCTACAAGAGTGCCCCTTTCTCTACAATGATCAAACCATCCACTGTTCATTATCAATCTGGTGGGATATATAGACTCAAATTCTTTTAATTTGTGTTTTCCTGATTTCTGGTAAAGCTGAACATCTTTATTCATGTTAATTGGACATTTGCATATTCCCCCCACCCTCTGCCACCCCGGGAATTATCTTTTCAGAACCCTTGCCTATTTTTACATTTTGCCCTTTGCCTTTTCTCCTAATGATTTGAGGAAGCACTTTTCATGTTATGGACCTTAAACATTTCCTATTATGTATTTTGATAATGTTTTTAAATAAGAGGGTAAAAATTATTGTCTTGTATTTTTTCTCCAAATTTTGTTTATTCCATTAAAGTTTGCATCTTCAATTTTCTGGAATTTACATGTTATTCTGTGGTAGGTATTTTAAAAAATGTTTTAAAAGATTTTATATGTTACAAACATTCCAGTTATATTCTTTTAGTCGTTTTTAAATGGTAGGTATTTATCTTTCCTCTCCTGTAGCTGTTTATTCCAGCAATACTTACTGAGTAGTTCATAGCTGAGGAGAACTAGCACTGCAGTATTTGGACTTAAAAGTTGTGTGTTTTCCAAGAAAGGGTGTTTTTCTATGAAAGAGGGAGACTATAAACCAGATATGGTGGGAAGCAGAAAATTGGTCTATTATTTTGAAAGATGCAAATATCGGCTCTTGGATTTGCTGGGAAATATTTATTTTAGTTGAGCAATGTTAACAGTAGAGGTAGGCAAGGAAAGCATGCTTTGCAGAGTGAAGACATGTCTTTATTATATAATGTGTGAGCTGGGGAAAGCATTATTTTATAGAGCAGGGAGTAGCAAAGATAACAGAATGACTGCATTTGGTTAGCCATATGCTTTATATTCTGTTTTGAATTAAGATCGCTATATATAGAGATATTTTATCTGTACCTTCTAAACTCCTGTTCATAATCTTGCTGAGAGTTATGTATGTTATCTGTAAGAAGTATTTTCTCCCTATGATGCTGATAAAAAATAACAATGCAGGTGCAAGGAGACAGCCAGCATTTCTGGTAATATTCTTGAGATAGACTGTGCTATGAAGTGGTAAAAGCATTATGTTAAAATTTCCATTGTAAAATAACACATTTTATAAGTGTGCCTTTTAAAGAGAGCCTTTCCCCAATCAGAACAAAATGCTAATATATCCCTTGCATTTATCTTGTAAAATTACGTTCTAACTCTCTTGCTCCTAATTACATACTTTGGATGATTTTCCTGCTTCCAATGACATTTGTAAAAGGTGTATTTTCTTAAACTTTGTGTTTAAAAAAAGACTTTCTGGTCCTCTTTTTGGAAGGTAACCTATTGTGAATGAGGGAATCAGAAATAATTAAGATAATGTCAGAAGGATTACAGTAAGAAAAGTAAATAGTAAGTCATAAAACCCGGGAAAACTGTGTCCAGGTTTTCTTGGTCATTTAGTGGCTCCATTCATTTGCAGAGCTCCAGAAATCAAAGGGACCACTTTTGGTTAGGGGCATTATTTCCATAATCATTTTTTTCACTTGTTAGTCACATGTGCAGCTAATGCTATAAATGCATATTCCCTGTTTAGCAGTTTTGCCAGCCTCATTCAAATCCCAAAGCAGAAAATTGGTTGGAGTCTTCCATAAACCTTGCTACTCAGTGGGGTCCTTACACTGGAAGCCTCAGCATCTCTTGGGAGCTGGCTAGGAATGCTCAACCCAGAAGTATTGAGTCAGAATCTGCATTTCTTACAAGATTAATGTTTGAGAAACACTTTTCTGTAGCACTAATAGAATAAATATAATTTGGCTTTTAGTTTCTAAAAATAAAAATAAATATAATTTTCTTTTAGTTTTATCATCTTTAGTTCATCTGATAAGTGCACTAGACATTTCTTTGAACAGAAAACAAACAAGAAATATAAACCCCCCAAAACTAGTTTGGCCACAGTATGATGAAACAGAAAAATCTGTACAGTAACTGGGTAATAGACATTTCTACAATGCAATTGCTACTTCAGGGCTTTGGAGTCTGACAGATGTGGGCTGGGATCTTGGGGATGTCATTTACCGGTTTTGTTACCAGCGAGTTATTGAACTTCTTTCTCTACCTCAGCTGCAATGAAGTGTTCTGCCTCTGAGTTCCATGTCTTTTAATCCACCATGCTTTCCACTCCATTAAGCAGATAGGCAACATAGGTCACAGGCGTACAGAACTATATTCAATCCTGCTATTCTTTTCAGCAATGAACCAGACACATAAGTCACATAAATGAGCAAGAGGTAAGGGAAAATTAGGGGAGACCTGTGTAAAAGCACTGTTGGGTTATTTTAATAGTTTAAATAGCATTAATAAATATCTAACTAATTACATTAATAAGTCTCCAGCTAATTCACTCTAAAAATGAATCAGTGATCCTGGCTGTCTGCCATATCACCGTCTACACTTTGAATCTGTCTTCTTGGCTCTAACAATGTGAAAATATTTCTGGTGAAAATATAATGCTCTCATTCATTGACAAATTATAAATATGTACATTACTATAAACTGTGTTCACAAAATACGTCTTAAAGAAAGAGGGAAGTTCAGTTTCTCTCTGAAATATCATCTGATTGAGATGTGAGATATATAAATGGCTTTTAATGGAAAGAAACAGTGTCAAGCATGCTGATGAAGTGTGTATCTTCTAAAATTTAGAGTAACATTCTGGAAAACAAATATCGCTGCAATGAAAGTGCATGTTGAAAGTATATACAAGACAGGACAGAAGATGGAAACATTCTTTATATCCTACACATTTTAAATCATCTCTGGAAAAGTAGTTGCAGCCTGTTTTATTTTGAATTGTGGCATTTGTTAATCCTTGGATTAACCTTTATCTCATCACTTCAAGCCATCACTTTATATATTCTTGTTAAATCCTTTCTTTAATATATTTTAGAATAGTTTGACTGAGTGCAGCCTGTACAATACAAATTTCTTGTGTCCCAGTTATTTAGTAAGCTTGGCAATTCAATGAAGACACAAATTCAATGATAATAAAGAAAACGTTGCCCATGAAATACATCCCAGGTACATAAACTGTAACTAGATTTAGGGGAGTATAAATAGCTGCGTAATTAAAACTTAAGTAGATCTGAAAAACATGACGATTTAGGTAATATGTGTCCTTAATACCAGTTTAGAGTGAATGCCAAGACACAGATTTCCTCAATAGACGTGGTCCAAAAATCTGCATATGTCTAGAATTGTAAGTCAAATCACTTCTTTATTGAAATCAACACCTCACTTTAAAAAGATGTTTTAGATTTGTTATTTTAAACTCATAATTATCATTTGTTAATTTGCAGAAGATTGAGTGCTCAGGGGTCAGTTCTACACTATACATATTTTTCCTTGAAAGGCTGAAGACAATTTTTTAGAAATGTATTTAATTTATGGCTTAGATGACTTCATAATTCTGGTAATAGCAAAAAAATTTTAGCTTGATTTGAACCAGGTTTGTAATTCTTTTTTTTTTTAAGTGTAAAAAAACCCAAGTAGTTTAGAAACCTGGTGCAAATACTCCTTCTGCTCAAATAGGGTTTGCACCAAAGTAACAAATGTTCAATCGTGAATTGTGACATTCACCACTCTTCAAGGTGATGCGCGTGTGAGGGATGAGGGACAGGCTGTATTTCCAGGGATTTATTCTCTTCCAGAGCCTCTCCCGGGCTTTGGCTGGGGCTGGAGAAAGACACACCTAGCCCAATGCCCTCTCCAGTGCAGAGGGCCTCCTGCTGCTTGGATGCAGGGAACCCACCTCATGTTTTTCAGATGTTCTCAAAGAAAGAACACCCCACTCTACAGACATGTGAGTCTCTAGAGGTTTTGAATGTCGGCAAATGTGAGTGGGAAGGTCTCAGGTGAGTGGGAGTGTGAGATAACGCTCTACCAGAAAGTCTTCCTTGTGGTGGATGACACTAAGCTGAGAAAACAGAGAAGATGGGAGTCCTGCAGCCTGCAGTGTTCCCAGCAGCCTCCTCTAGGCCTGGTTTGCCAGCAGTACCTGTGAGGCGTTATCACACAGGAGAATGGCATTCTTGGGACCCAGTGCAGCCCCCTCTGTGCTCCTTTGCAGTCCTGTGCAACCAGCTCTCAGCACTCCAGTGCCTTTCCAGTCCCCTCCTGCTGGGAGGCCCTCTGAGAGCTCAGCACTCTCCAGCCTGGCTTCTCTGGGCCTTTCTCACTTCGGCATGAGTGAAGGGAATCACCTTGCACCTGCTCTAAGCTGGTGATGCAAATGAGGGTTCTGCATCCTATGTCCATGTGCACTTACTAGACACCCACTTTACCAAGAGGCTGCAAGAAAACGCACTTACTTGTTAGCTTTCGTCGCTCAGTGTGACTTGTTTGACCACGGGCACATTTCTAATTCCTATTCCAGACGTTCTTTAAAGGGTGGACAATGCACAACCCTGGGGGAGGGAAACCAGGCACTGCCCCGAGATCAGGCTCTTCTTTCCATAGCCTGGAAAACTCCACTCACTTGTACTGTTTGGCTTCCCGGGGCAGTGCACCTGGTTCTATTCCTGCCACCAATCGTTTACTCTTCAAACAGGGTCAGGCATCTTGTTTGCGTCCAGTGAGAGTTTTCAGTCTGTCAAAGGGTCAGCAGGCATTGATGGGCTCTTTACTGCAAGCAAAAGTCTTCCTGAGTCTGTTGAAGGATTTTCCTTTGGCAAAGGCCTGTGATTTTAGGCCATTCTTAATCATTTTTTCCTGTTCTCATCCCTGACCTGCTGATCCTGTTATCAGAAAGGGATCCTGACCCAGACCCCACGAGAGGGTTCTTGGATCTTGTGCAACAAATAATTTGGGCAAGTCCACAAAGTAAAGTGAAAGCAAGTTTTAGAAAGTTAAGGGATGAAAGAATAGACAGAGCAGGGTGTTCCCCAAAGCAAAAGGAGGGACGCACTCACCTTAGGTTTGATGCTTGTTTACATATAAGACAACAGAGCGAAAAGTCATGGGGAAGGTGTGCTCTACTACAAGGCCTCCTAATGAAGGATTGCTAAGCTTTCTGTAACTATTGCCTTCCACAAGAATCTATGTTACTATCTTTAAAGCGAAACTTAAACTATGAATGCTTTTATTAAGATATCAGGACATCAGGACATTTCCTGGGTCTGTTAAAAGTCCTGGGTCTATATGGTAAATATTACTAATCTGTTCCCTTAATTGTAAACATCCTGTGCCTAAAAATGCCTAACCTGGGAATGCAGCCTAGCAGGTCTCAGCCTCATTTATCCAGCACCTATTCAAGATGGAGTCACTCTGGTTTCAATGCCTCTGACAATCCCAAAGTTTTAAGGACAGGGATCCTGCATCAAAATATCCAGTTGCCTTGAAGAGACACATTTTTCTCTAGAAAATATGTTTCACAAGCTAAGAAATAATGGATCAAAAAAAGAAACAAATGTTCTTCCCTGATCCTGATCCCTTTTGATCATAAATTTGGAACATTTGTATTGTATATCTTTATATATCCCTAGGACGTCCTTCTCAAATGTTAAAGTGTACATGAATCAGCTAAGGGTTTTATTACATGAGATGTAGGTGGCACCTGGGGTTTTCTATCTTGAACAAGTTCCCAGGTGACCAGGGCACTGACGGCCCACAGGCCAAACTTGGAGCAGCAAAGAACAAAGCAAAAAAATTTCAGTGACTAATTGTATTTGGTTATACTGATAGCTGAGTGGAGATTAGATCTCTGAATTATTCACAACTTTAATTGATTCATTTGTAAAACTTTAATGACACACTGGAATTTTAATATTATCCTACATGATTAATGAATCATATTGTTTGGTATGATTAGACATTACAGAAAAATATAAATACATCCCCAAATATAATTTCCAAAGGAGTAAATGCTGCCAAATGATTTTGTGTTTTTTGTTTCAGAAATTCACTGGGCATATATGCAGTAGACTTTGTGAGTAAACCAAATTTATAAATCAGATAATTTTCAAATGATACATTGATTTGCCCAGACAAAACAAATCTTGTTCTGTGGGGGCTCTCAGTATGACAGACACTGTATTCTATGTGGAAACCTGAGATATAGCTGCACATGAAGCAGAGTTCATGTTCCTCTGATAATAACAAGACTTTACTTCTCCTACCCAAACAGTGCTTTAAAGCATCACTCATCCATACAGTCTGTTCTACACATGACTTCTCCATACACAGAAAGTAAATGGAATTCCAGGTTCCAATGTCATAACTCATTCACATCACTGGGGAGATAACAAACGTGTATGTTTCATAAGCTCAGATGTAATTTATGACTAATATGCATTCAATGTGTCTGACATATATATGTGTATAAATTAATGAAATATGTACAGAACTTGAGAGAATAATTCTGAATACTCTGAAGATAGTAATATAATCTCTCAGCATTTCAGAAAAAAATGTTGAAAATTTCCTATTATTTAAAGAAATTACTTTATTTTCTTTTTAATTATAGTTAAATGCACACAACATAAAATGTGCCATCTTAACCATTTTTAAGTGTATATTTCCATGGTATTAAGTACCTTCACATTTAAGTGTATATTTCCGTGGTATTAAGTACCTTCATATTTAAGTGTATATTTCCGTGGTATTAAGTACCTTCACATTTAAGTGTATATTTCCGTGGTATTAAGTACCTTCACATTTAAGTGTATATTTCCGTGGTATTAAGTACCTTCACATTTAAGTGTATATTTCCGTGGTATTAAGTACCTTCACATTTAAGTGTATATTTCTGTGGTATTAAGTACCTTCACATTTAAGTGTATATTTCCGTGGTATTAAGTACCTTCATATTGATTCCATCTCTAGAACTCTTTCTATCTTGCAGAACCCAGACTCTGCCTCTTAAGCCACTCCACATTCTCCATGTTCCCCAGTCTCTGGCAATCACCCTTCTACTTTCTGTCTCTGATTTTGACTAATCTAGATACCTCATGTAAGGGGACAGTTGTCTACCATGTAGTAGTTAAATAAGGAAGAGCATAGTTTATTTAACAGTTGAAGATAGATGTTTAAAAACTTGACAGGAAACCAATTAGAAGCACATTAAAAGTCAGCATGATGCAAATAGAGACTTCAGTTTCTCACCAACCTCATTCTTTTGTGTGTCAACAAGAGTAAGCTTCTGGAAAAGTGACTGGGTTGTGTGTCAACAAGAGTAAGCTTCCTGGAAAAGTGGCTGGGTTGTGTGTCAACAAGAGTAAGCGTCCTGGAAAAGTGGCTGGGTTTTCTACTAATTTATATAGGCAGTATGATATCATAGAAGATTCTCTTATCTGACTCAATCTTCAGCTATGGGGAGTCATGTATTTCATCTACAGAATGAGGGGGTTGCACCAGAGATGATCTTCCAAGTTCACTCATTTGCTTAGCAATTTAATTCAAGCTCTTCCTAGTAGCAGGCTCTGTTATAGGTGGTGGGGGTACAGCTGTGAACAAAACAGGTAAAAGTCCCTGCCCTGGTGGAACTTGCATTCCAGTGGGGGAAGCTAGACAAAAAAACAAGTTCAATTAAAAAATGAGACTGGGTGCAGTGGCTCAGGCCTGGAATCCCAGCACTTTGGGAGGCCGAGGTGGGTGGGTTGCCTGAGGTCAGGAGTTCGAGACCAGCCTGGCCAACATGGTGAAGCCCATCTCTACTAAAAATACAAAAATTAGCTGGGTGTGGTGGGTGCCTGTAATCCCAGATACTTGGGAGGCTGAGGGAGGTGAATCGCTTCAGCCCAGGAGGCGGGGGTTGCAGCGAGCCAAGATCACGCCACTGCCCTACAGCCTGGGCAACAACAACGAGACTCTGTCTCAAAAAAAAAAAAAAAAAAAAAAAAAAAAAAAAAAAAAAAAAAAAAAAAAAAGGCATATTAGATACTGAGGAATGCTTCGGTAGAAAAATGAGTCATAAAGGAGTGGTGTGAGGTGGGACCATACAAGGCTGCACTGAGAAAGTGAGGGGGCGAGACCTCAGGGGAAGAAGGGAGGGCTGCACGGATGTCTCAGGCAGAGCATGTCTCAGGCAGAGCGGGCAGCACCGGAAAAGGTGGGGAGAAACTCCTTTTGGACCAGCATATAATTGGTTAAAGCCTGTCTAGTTTCACCTATTATATGATAAGCACATTTCAAGATAAAACTACTACTTTTTATTGTCATCAAATATAAAAGTAATTTTTTATTCAGGGTTTTCTAATATTCCTCTATAAAGGCATTTCTTTCCCACATGGCATGTGTTACATGGTGTTTAACTTAAAGCAATTGTAAAAGAAAAGCCTGAAGAAAAAAGTCTACAACGATTTGCATCATGTTTATTTTTGTGTCTAAATATATGTTAAAATATACATTAACTATACTAAGGAATCAAGATAAGATCGCAATTGCTCTCATGACTTGGAATTTAGAATTCTTACATTTTCACCTAAAAATCAACATGTTAGTTATTCATAGTTTTATGTTTTATTTCTATATGTCAAAATAAAAGAAAAGGGTTCAGATTGATATTTGCAAACGCTTCTCTGAGAATAACACATTGTAGATGTGGTAGTTTTTATTTGCAATAAATAAAAACCCTAATGGAATATAATTGTCACTGAATGTTTGCCTAGAGTTATTCTTATTTAAATTTCTTATGATAGCTTGATAGGATATATACCAGTGCAACTTACTGTTTAGGTAAAGTTGTTGTTGTTGTGGATGTGAAAGTTATTTTTAGTTTTATTCTTTTCATCAGCTTGTATCTCCATATGACTGTGATTTTTTTTCTACTTTGAATCACCTAATAGCAAAAATGAAAACGTGTTAAACATTTAGTGTTAACTGTACTTAGGTTTGTTCAATGTGTGTGTAATACATGACTTTGGATACTTAGATGTAAATTCTTGTGGAATTCATTTATTTAATTTCATGTTTATAGTAGTCTGCCTCTTTATATTGATTACCAAAACAAGTGAGAGTAAGTATTAGAAAAAATAAAAATAAAATCCCTACATAAACCACAGCACACTCTAATGCAGTTTGCACTTTAGTCTCAGGCCATTTTCTCTATCACAATCAGCAACAGCTAATACTAGTATTAGTTAATTGAGCACTTTTTATGCGTCAGAATTTTTGCATGCATTCTTTTGTTTAGCCCTTGTAATGACCCTGTGCGTTAGGAATTACTGCCATACTGACTGTCTTGCAGGTGGAGAAACAGAGTTTTAGAGAGCTTAGGTAATTTGCCAATGTATTTCAACCAGAAAGAGGTGGAGTCAGGTATCTGAATTCAGACTGTCCTCTTGATATCACTGGATTGATGAGATCTGACTTCTCTGTGCTGTTTCTCTAGCAGGTTCTCATGAGTAATGAGATAGCCATTGGACAAATCACAGGAGGGAGGACGTAACATATGCTCTGTTTGGCTGGTTTGTCAGTTACTGAATGCTTAAGAAGTAACATAATTCTGAAACAGCATAATTAGTATATTTCTGTTATAAATCTCAAGAATTATGCCTTACAGTTCTTTAATTCTATCGATGAAGCTGTTTTACCCCACAGACCCTGCCTTCTGCTCTTGCTTTAAATGATTTTTCTCATTTCTAAACATTTCTAGCTTATTCTTGTAGCCAACTCACCTCCTGTCACTGCTGTTCACAAAGAATGTTTTTCCAGATTCACAGGATGCCAAAAGGTGAAGGAGATTACTTTTTAAAGACATAAACAGATCAAAATGCAAAGCAGCGCACTTATTTTATGTGACCTTGATAAGCTGTTGATTTGCAACCTGCTGTTCCATGTAAACAGCTCTTTCACCATTAATTTAAAATTCAGGACTTAAAAAATGATTCATGTATTTCACAACATATTAAATTTGTATCTGAGAGACAGAGAAATAGACAAATATTTTTAGTGGCAACTTGGCTCACCAGATTGACAGATATCAAAGTATGACATTATAGAAGAAAAAGAAAAGGGGAATAATTCAGTGGAAATAATATATTTTGAATCAAGATACCCCAGATCAGATTCCATCTCCTCCACTTACTACCTCTGAGACTTTGAGTATGTCATTTTAACTCTTTAAGTCTGTTTCTTTACCAGGTGAATAGAGATACCTTCCCCCCAAAATTAGCTTGAATATTAATGATACCTATAAAATATGGCTTTATCCATCTATAATTATGCATTTATTTAATAAAAGTTTCAGTAATATTATTGCATATTTTTTCCAATGCTCTTTTGAATTTGTATTATGAATTTGTATTATTTGTATTATGGCAAATTACAAATAAATGCTCAGAGGGTTTCCATCTACTCAATCTTATAACTGAGATGGGTTAGGGTCTTTCAGGAATAAATGACACAAGTTCTTTCCAGAATAGCTAGCACAATAATAGACATATTAGCAAATTGCACACACACCTCCTTTTTCTGGACTGCTCTTTACCCTTTCCACCTGCTACTGCCTGCAAAATCCCCTGACGTCACATCTCTCATGAGGCCCACTCCCCAGCACTGGAATTGGGCGAGGAAGGGGGAGCTGGTATAAACGAGCCACTTTTTCCTTTGTACTCCCAATATACCTTTTATGGAGCTCTAATATAGGACCCTTTTTATTTCAGTTTGTAATTGTAGTATTTATTTATACCTTTCTATTCCCTGGTAGACTGGGAGCTCCTTAAAGACAAAGGTTATTTTCTTAACTTTGGTATCTGTCTTAGTCTATTCTTTCAGGCTGCTATAAGGAAATATCATAAACTCAGTGGTTTATAAACAACAAACATTTAATTCTCACAGTTCCTAGAGGCTGGGAAGTCCAAGATCAAAGCACTGGCAGATTCAGTGCTGTGTGATGAGGGCCCACTCCTCATAGACAGTGGCTTCTAGCTGTGTCCTCACATGGTGCAAGGAACAAACAAGCTCCCTTGGAACTTCTTACAAGAGCACTAATTCCATTTATGAGGGCTCTGCCCTCTTGACCTAATCTCCTCAAGTTCCCACCTCCTAATACCATCACCTTGGGGGTGAGGATTGCAATACTTAAATTTTGGAGGAACATAAACATTCAGGCCATAGCAGTATATCAGTGATTAGTACAATGCCTGGAATAGAATCATCATTCAATGAATACTTATTGAATAACAGAAGGCTGTTCAGTTTGAGGAAGCCTTCCACAGCATGCTCAAATAATTCACCCTAAGTTCACCTCTGATCTGTCCACTGTCACGATTCAGAGTTAATCTGGAAAATTTGGAATTAAATCTCCTTTAGTCTTCATTAAATCCTAAATCTCCAATCACAGCCATTGGTGAGCACACTCTTAGCAGCTGGAAATGCAACACTTATTTTATTAACCATGACAAGTTCTGAGAAGCCTTGAGGTGAGATAAAGAAGGAGAATCCAGAAGAGGAGACTGAGAAGGAGGGACTAGAGAGGAAGGAGGACAGCCAGGAGAGTGGCGTCTTCCAAGGCAGGACAGTAGCCCATGTTCAGGTAAAAGCAGTTGTCCGCCATGAAAATCCTCATAAGTCACAACTTTAGGATCTTTTATACCTACCCTTCCCAGTAGCAAGAAATAGTGGAAAGAATAATGGACAGTGCCCACAAAATGTAAGTTCATTTCTCCTATTCATCACCATCTCTCTGTGCCACACATCATCTGTGAAATGGGGATAATAGTCATTCTAAGCTGTAAACTTGTTGTGGGGATGAAGTTGTAAAAGTCAAGTGAGATTTTCTGCGTGGAGTCCTGCATGTCTTAAGTACTAAATAAACATTAGCTATTAATACTCTTGTTGGTTGCATGATTTAAATGAAATTAGGAAAACAGAGCTTAATGTAATCATGTAAGATTTTGGGGTCTAGCAAACGAAGGGTATCCATAAAACTTACAAAGTCTCCTGTGAATCAGAACTCCCAGGCAGCATTGGCTCCTTCTGGGTCTTCTAAGTGTTAGGGCAAGGTTGGACTCTGACATCTTCCCTGGGATGTATAACCATTCACGATGCAGCCATGAAAAACAGATTTTCTGCTTCCTCAATACAGAAGGAAGTGAGGATATGAAATAAAGTAACATTAGAATAAAAGGATGTTAGAAGGAGAGAAGACAACATTCAGTAGTCTTGAGAACTGTATGTTTAAATCAACCCAAAATATATTTGAAACTGTGCTTAAAATATACTTAACAATGGAAGAGGAGGTTTTATATTTTAATATTCAGCTTGCATAGGACAGAGGTGTGCTATGTTTAGAAGACAGTATAGCAGAGCTGTTAAGAGCACACTTTTAGAATCACTGAAATAAAAATTCTGGCACTAGCACTTATTTAGTGTGCAATAACAGGATTCTTGACTTACCTAAGCCTCAGCTTTCTTACCTGTAAAATGGAAATTATTATAGCCAACTCCTTGGGGTACTTTAAAGATGAAACTAGATAATGTTAACAAAACACTTAGCAAAGGGTTTGGTGCCTAAGAAAGGATCAGTGAGTACAGATAATGTTAGTATAACTGAATAAGATAGATGAATGAATGGATAGGGGGACATTGTTTTCAATCTCAGGGAAAACGATATTAAGTATTCATCAGGCAATTTTAGTTTCAAACTTCTTTAATCATATGCTATTCAATTAGTGCCTTGGAGTAAGTTTAAGGGGCAGAGGGCACCTTCAGTGTTAGAGAGGGAGATAATGAGATTTTGATTGACTTTAGTATTCTATTTGTTTCGTTTTCACCATTTCCTAAATGGCACCCCCTACCACATAGAAATGTATGTTAATTTTTTAAGCTACCATTGAGAAACTAGAAAATACATTTTGTGTTGGTAAAGAAGAAAAACTGTCCAACATACCTGAGGATAAATATAGTGGGATAAAGTTAGCATCATTCATTTTTGATGAAAACAAATCTTTGAAACAGGGAAAACTGCCATGAGGAAGAAATCAAAAGAGCATGTTTCCATTTTGCCATTTCACAGTCAGCAAACAGTGAAAGAAAATGTTGGTCAACATAAACGTTCAATAAGAAAACTTGGCTGTTATTCAATGAGGGATGAAGAGTATCATATGCAAAGTTTCCCTTGGTAAACATATTTCAAATAAAGAAATCTGGAAGTGTCTGTGAGTCAAAAATGTGGTGCATGCAATATATGATGTAAAACAAAGGCGGGTGGTTTACGTAGCTGAGCAGACAAGACGCCAGATGGTATGTATGCTTGACTGAAAGTACCCACCTGTTATTCTGCGAACACAATGGGCAGAATCCTACATTTTCTCATCCCCTTTATTGAGGACTCTCATTCTTTCATACTTAATATTTTTATATTACCTGTATCTATTATTGCAGGTTGCAAGAAGTCCTTTTGGGAAGGCAGAGTATAAATAATGTAGTTTTATTAATAGGTAAGTATCAGTGAAACTTTGCATTAGAAGATGTATGACTGATGTTGGATAGGGTTGTGTGATGTAGAGTAATATTCATGGTGGTACACATCATAATTATGTTTGCCAAACATGAATACCTACTACAGGTCTTTGTGATAGACATCAGGGTGGGGACGCATAGGGGACAAAAACGTGCACAATTTTGTGTCTGCTCTCAGAGAGATTACATAGTAGGAAAGGAAGACACAGTATTAAAAAGTAGAATAAAGGCAAGTGCCCCAAACCTTGTCATTAATTTTGACTGGAAGAGAGGCTTATGAAAGATGAGACATTTAAGCATTGCATGAAGGAAAGAAGAAGTAGATCTCCCTTGGCAGGTGGATAGGCTAGGACATTCCAAACTGAGAAAAAGCAAGAAAAAAATTCCATGAAGCAGGAGAGTATGTAACAGCCCTAAAGGAGCAGCCTATAGGATTCTCTAGTTGGATGGAATGGGAGGTAGAAAGAGATAGGGCTTGAGTGTTATTATAATAATATAGACTTTATTTTGAGAAAAATAGGAATCCATTAAATATTAAACTGGGAAGAAAAATGGCCAGGACTAGACAGGCAGTCATATTTGAAAATAAGCTCCAGGAATTTGAAATGATAGAATATAGGAAAATTGGCTCTTAAATGTATATTAGGGAAGGAAATGGAGTTAAATATGATGTTAATGTTCCCGGCTAGGATATGAAGGTTAAAAATTGGTACCATTAACCATTTTCTGTAGAAAATACAGAAAGAAGAGAGGTTTGAAAAGGGGGTAGAGAAAGGAAGGTAGAATGTGTGGTTAAACTGACAAATTGAATTTTGGTGTCTATGCACGAGAAAAATGTGCTGACAGTGTTAGAAGTAAGGATTTGGCTTAAATGGGCTGGCAGACGTAGATTTGAGAACCATCATAATCAAAGCGGTAATTGTAAGTATGAGAGTAGAAGATGTTCCCTAAAGCGATCAGGTACAATGAGAACTGAAAGGCCAAAAACTGGAAGAATAAGCAGATTTCAGAGATGAAGATAGAACTTATAAAAGGAGACTGAATAATGTTCAGAGAAATAATAGGAAAACCAGGAGGAAATATTGTTGCTGAAGTATTGAAGCTGAAATGTTGAAGAACATCTCAAAAATATTACATTCCAGAATATTACCTATTGTAAAAAACTTGAATAGAATAAGAAAATAAGAATATTGAAATAGGTGTTATGCAGACAGCAGTAAGAATAGTTTTAGCAGATAAATGGGATAACTTTAAAATTAGCATAGCTAGCTATTATTTATGGAGCCCTTTCTTTGTTCCTGGTCTGTTAACTAGAATTCTCACAACACTCCAATGAGATAGGTCTCAGCATTAATTCATGTTTCAGTGAAGGAAACTGAGACATGGAAAAGTTAAATGGCTTCCTCAAGATCATAGAGCTAATAAATGACGAAGTTCTGATTCAAACCCAGACCATCTGGCTGCAGAGCCAACCTTTGTAACCACCACATATAGCATGTTAGGATGAGAAGTCAGATGCCTTGCTGGAAGTGTGCTGCAAGGGATGGGCCAGCCGGCAGGCTTCCTGATGGACTGTCATTTGGAGGAAATTGCAACACGCATGAACCAGAGTGTAATCAACCCCATGTCAATTCAATGTCAATGTCAATGTCAATTGAGGTTGCCAAGAACTTTAAGTGGACAGGTTAAATCTCTTCCAAGGATGCTTTCACAAATTGAAACAATGAATAAATATGTGGCCACAGCCTCAACTCAGGGACTATCTCAATGACAGTTGCTGCAAGTGGTCAGTTACAATTTGCACATCCTATAACTGAAAAGATGCATGGCAGAATCTTGTTTCCAAGGAAAATATAATTTACTTTATTATCTAAATGTTAATTGCTTTAAAATGTCTCCAAGAAGTAGTCTGGTTTGTAATATTGCAATAGAAAACCAAAGAGAAGATATATTTTGCAGAGCTGAGAGTCAAAACAGTTTTTATAAACATTTTTGAATCAGTCTTTTAATCTGTAATTTTCTTCTGCCTTTAATGTATACTCAGGGACACTAATTAATTATCAGTTAGAGGTGATTGGAAATGAGCAAAATGAAGGACAATTCTAAATCAGTTAACAGCATAGGTTTAGTTCATGAAATAAATCCCTTGTTGAACTGATGGAGAGACATGCAATTTACATTCATAAAAATTGTCTTCTCTAGTGCAGTATAAAAATAAAGGAAGATAAAATAATGGTTTGAAAGGGCTTGAAATAATTAGCCTGTCCAGAGGGCTAGTCTGGTCCAGCCCTGAATATTACATTCCAGAATATTACCTATTGTAAAAAATTGGTAGTTGGAGCGGGTAGTTACAAGTGGAGGTATAGTTACTCTGTCCAGCAGTGTCATGTTGAAGGGGTGGATGTTGAAGTACTGGAGATATAGGGGAAAGTAAGGGTTGAAGGAAGATTTTTGGGGGGTTCAAGGGCTTGTCCATGGTCTAAGGGGAAAGGCCAGTGAAGAGAGGAGGGAGAGAGAGGGATTGAAAGAGGAGCTATAATGAAGGAAGCAGGTTTCAGAGCTCCGAAGGACTGGGGGACAAAACTCACAGGAGGAGGAGCTCTCATGGAGGAGGAGAACTTTCTAAGTCAAGAGGTAAGACAGGGCTGAGATGTGGGGAAGAGTGTGCTATCTTGGGGAGAGGCTGCGACTGTGACCCTCAGAAGGACTCCTCTTCAGGAACTTCTGCTGGGAATTGGGGACTTGGCATAGGGAAGATATTTAGAACATTTCTGTGAAGGAAAGGAAGCAGAGAGTAAAATGTTGATTGCTCAGCATTGAGGACGAAGTTGCAGTTCAGTGCACCAACTCAGATAACAGTGTGTTAAACATTTCCTCCTCAAGGCATCTTTTAAGACAGCCATGATTATTGTTCATCAAGGTATTTGCTCAAAGGGATAAAACTAAAGCTAATGTTTGAGTAATTATATAATGTCTTATATTTGATGGAAATATATTATGTAGTATAGTTTCGTTAGGCTCAGAGACATGAGGATACTTAGCAGTGTATTGAATAGTTTAAAATCTATTTGGTATACATGACACAAGTTACCATCTAGAAATACTGTCTTCAGCAATCCTCAGCTCTTTTGAAAATTATTTTTTGTCAATTTCAGTTGGATAGGACCCTGAATGTTGCCCTCTCTTTGTCCTAGGACAACTTGTGGAAATGATAAATGGGATCTATTAATTCAACATAGCGACATTCAATCTATAATATGATGGTGCACCAAAGAGCTGACACCCCTATAACCCTGAGCACACAGTTGTACACAGTACAATTAAATAACTTCTTACTTAGAAAAGGACCACTTCTCCACCACATAAGTGATCCTGAAATGATATTTTTATTACTAAAAATATTTTATTACTAATTTTTATACTAAAAATTCCTTTAATCTGGTGTTTCTTTGCAAGCCCTGCAAAGACCCTGCCAATGTAATATGGGGGAGAGCTCCTTTCATCCAAGGGCTGTTGGAATGCATAGTAATGTTGTGAGAACCTTTTGGAGATATGTTTTCTTTATTTCATGTTTTTCTATTAATAATGATAGGAAAAAGTTATATGATTAAAATAATCTTGATAATGTTTCACAACCAAATATCTTTATTAGTTTCAATATGTTTATATATGAAAAGAGAAGCCAAATGATAGAAAAATAATGCCGTTTCAGAGGCTGTAGAGATGCATCTCTCACCATCCTGATTAATCTGTAGCTCAATTCAAGTTCTCATTACCATTGTTATTTTGTCATTTCTAACAATGAAAAATAAAAAAATTAATATAATAATATTCTAAGGTAGGCTGTTTTCTTTTGTTTTGAGACAGCGTCTTGCTTTGTCATCCAGGCTGGAGTGCAGTGGCATGAAAATAGCTCACCGCAGCCTCAAACTCCTGGGCTCTAGGGCAGAACATTTTATAAGTTACACTGGTAAACTATGGTAGCAACGTTTGGGGTAGATATTTATAGAGATTGAAACAGATAGGCTAAACATGAATTATGATAGTAGATGGAAAATATAGGCAAAGACCCTGATGATTTTTACGTGTTTTAAAAGTGGAGCAAAATCCTTCTGAAAGCCATAGACCATCATAAATGACTGTCACTGTGCAGAGGAAAAAAGCAGAGTAAAACTATCACATCAAATGTAGATAAGAGGGGCCTAACAAAATTCTAGTCCTTCTTAAATAATATTTAAACCACAAAGCTGACAAGAGTACTTGCAGTTGTCCCAGGGGCAACACTGAAAATGGAATTAATTTGGAGGATATACAAATAAATAATTTTGGTGCCTTTTGGATCTCCAGTAGCCATGACAGTTTTCACTCTTAAACTGACAAGCTCCCAGTCTCTGTGCATTGCCCTCTTCCCCTAGCCAGGTACCTGTCTCTATGTCTAGCTAGTCCGGATGTTGCTTCCACAGAGTTACCAGCCACATGTTTTAGTAAAGTGGTCTTGCATACACCCTTACCCCCACTCATACTAAATTTTGGTAAAAGTATGAACTTGTGGCTATAGCATTTTTCTAGGGTGATTTTTCTCTAGATAATTTGAAACCTATATTTAGAACTGTAGAAAATGAGGTTTTAAACAAAGTGAAAGCTAGCATATTCCAGGATAGTTTAACTGACCCAGATAGCATCCCGATAGATGATGAAAGACTTCTATTGAGAGCTTATTTCTACATAGTCTCTTAAAATATGATTTCACTATATTTCCTCCATTTTCTCCTAAGTATGGTCTTGGGCTGTGTTAATGGAGGCCTTGACCTGGATTTTGGTATGTAATCAACACTTCGGGCTGGACAGATGCCCTTAGAAGACCATGTTCATTTCTGATGCACTATTTCGAGAAGGACATTGATTAGAGGAGTGTGTGTTCATGAAGAATGATCAGGATAACCACAAAGACTACTCAAGGAGAATGAATGGGATGCTTACCCTGGCGAAGAAACATCCTGAATGAGACAGGATTGCTGACCTATATCTTAAAAGAATATCCTCTAGAAGTAGTAGAACAAGCTATTCTGCATTTTTCTTAACAGAGTTAGAACCAGTGGGAAGGAGGTACATGGAAGATGATTTCAGCTCAAAAGAGAATTCTTTAACAGCTAGGGATGCCCTTCTTTCTAATAACTAGGACTGCCTTAGGAGCTTATGACTACTGGAGGTATTTAAACTGGGGATGGCAAACCATTGGTCAAGGTTTCTTAATTTGATATAAGGCTGCAATGCATGTCTTTAATAATGCCTTCAACTTTCAAAATTACATACGTTGCCAAACAAATATTGGTTAACGAAATGTTTGCCAAATACTGTGCTAGTGCAAGGCTGAATATAAAATGAACCCTGCCAGAAGGTCTAGCAATGAATTAGGGGAAATGGCATGTATAAGACTACGTAACAAGACCACTTAATAAGACCACTTAATAAGACCACTTAAGCGTAAGTGATATAATAACAATGTAACATATAATAACAATGTAATAACAATGTAAACAAAGTCCTTGAAAAACCCTAGGAATAGCAGTGGATGAATTCAGCAATTACTGCATACCTACCATGCTATAGACAGGCATTTTGCTATGTTCTATATTCAGAGTGAGACTGGGCTTCATTGTCTGTGAAGACTATATGGGGTAAGGAGGATTTGGAAATCTATAATAAGTTTCATAATTGTACCAGTTGTTGAGAATCAAAAAGTATTACTGCTAAAGATAAACAATTTCTGACTCCTAATTGTTTTCTAATCTGTGATAAAAATTTCCAGTGTCTAGAGAATTAAGTGGTTTCAGACAATCAGCTGACACTTATTTATTAGATGACAAGTTTGTTTTAGTTAGTATTGGAAATATAAATACTAAAGACAAGAATTTTACCTTCACGGAACTTGTAGTCTAGTTAGGAAATTAAGCAATGATATAAAATAATTAGTAATTTTAAAATTTGGCAAATGTTTATTGCAGTGTAATTCTATGTTTACAATTGGACTTCAATGTGACTTTCATCCCATCTCTTTGTAAATTATCTGTTAGTTCAAAGAGCTTGTGATCACATTTTCAATTATAATATGTGTGTCTGTGTGTGTGTGTGTGTGTGTGTGTGTGTGTATCATTCATACCAACCCAGCCCTCAAGCATATATTCCGAAAAGCTGAAATGGCCGTGCATGTTTCTAATATACGCAGTCTCCTTTTAAAAGAAATTTCCCCCTCTCATGTATTCAGCTCCTTAAAGACAGGGATTCTAGCTTGTTTTTTAGATCCCTTTCAGTGAAGCAGTGATAGAAAATGGATTTAGATTTATCACCTTATCAAATTAATTTCTTCTTTCACTCAGTTTTCTTAAAAGATCTAAATTTCCTAAAATTTAACCTTCCTTCCTTTGCTATTGGTGGGTTTGTGTTCATTAGATAATTGTGGCTTCAAATTTATTTCATTAAATTTCCATCTGAAATCATTTAATCCCCAAACTTAGTTCTCTTTTGATAAGAGTTATCTCCATAATGCAGTTTGCCTAAAATCACATGGATATGTTTGCAAATATTCTGTTATTTAATTATTTGCATTGTTAGAGTACCTAGAGTTAGTTGAACATGGAAGACCAAACAAGGGCTCTTGTGAAAAATTCTTTCACAGTATCTGTTGTATGTCTGCTCTCCTTCTAACACGATGAATGTTAATGCTACCATAACCTATTTACAGAGTGCTCTTAAACTGTCGTTCACTTTTATACCTGTTATCTCAATACCCCTGTGTAGTGCATTTCCTTATTTTACAGACAGGAAGAGGAATGTCAGGGAGATTAAGTGATTTGTCCAAGATTATACCGCTAAAGAGAGGCTGAGCTGAGACCAACATGCCTGTCTCATGAGCATGAGTAAGAGCCAGCCAGGCTGATGTTAACTTGTGTAATCTTATGCTCTGGAAGGTATGCATGCCACGAATCCAATAAGGAGTACATTAGTAAATGCAACTTGCAGACATTATGTGAAGTGACTCTTGATGCCAAGAGAAGGTACAGCAACCTAGAAAATGTGCTTTTGAAAAATGTATGTAATGCCTTGAAAAACTCTGTTATTTTAAAGGAAGAATATGGTGAAATATTTTACTTTTGTGCATTAGACAGTGAAGACTAACTAAGGAGAATGACAGCAATATTTTCACCATCTACAGTGATTTGAATTGTATGTTGGTGAGTACAACCAGTAAAATAGGTAAAATATATCTAATGTCTTGAAACTTCAAGATACATAGCTGTCCTTCTTAAATTTCCGTGTTTTAAAAGTAATGACTACATAAAATACACATTTTGGATTTTATTTGTAGATCTAAAGTTTATCCTGTTGATGACTAAAAGTGACACTTATTTAGAAATTTTTTCTTTGGAATTTATCTTCTTAGTGAGTTGCTTATATGACATTTTTATTTCCATTCTTAAATGACACATATAATCACATATTTTTGTTAAGAGAATTACTAAAATAAGATTAAAACTTAGATGCCTCTTCTCAAGTAAAAGCACTTTTCTCTTACAGGGTTGGGTCATATGAGCAGAAAAGTTTAGAATTCAAAAAGACTAAATACAGGAGACATTTTAGAAATTCAACTTCCATCCAACTTTTAGCTTTTATGGAAGGGAAAATGGAAATCCAGAAACCTAAGGTCACTTGCTGGAATATTATTATTTATACTAATAATTATCATATGAAAACTACATTATATGGAATTATTACATCACTTACTATTACATCACTTACGCTTATGTTGTATTATACTTAGTCTTATACAAATGTAGTTTTCCAATGATAATTATTAGTATAAATGCTACTGTTAACAAGATTAAATTCAACCATAACCACACTATAAAATACAAGTAGTGTCCCCGGGTTAGGTTTCACAAATATATATTTCTTGAGAAGCTCTGAACATGTCTCAGGCTTAACTAAAAGAAAATCTTTTGCCTTTTAATTGCCATTATTGGCTTCACTTTGATCATTTTATAGAATTCAGAACTGTGAATTGTGAATTGGGGCTTGAGATATATAAACTGAGTATATTTTAGTATCAATTTCAACAGCTGAACACCACCAAAATGGTAATCCAGCCTTCCAATTTCAGAAGGAAGTTAAAAAGTAAACATTGTAAATTTCTGCCTGAAGCATATTACTTTTTCTTTCATGGTTGGAAGTATCATATATCCAAATTCCAAACCAATCTCCACAAGCCCAGAAGGTTCAATTCTACAACTAACTTTAGCAAGATTTGAAATGGAAGAATTTCAGTCAGCGGCAGAAATCTAGGGAGCAGGGTGATGTCAAGTCCTGGGTGAAGAAGTCCTTCTTCTGTCTCTGGGGTAACCATTGCATGGAGGTAGCAGCCCCAGGAGTTAGGGCAAGGAAATGCACCTCCACGTAGGCAGGCAATGGGAGACTCGGGAGATGCTGGGAATGGACGCAACACCCAAAGGTCCGCACAGGAAACAGAAAATGTCTTTTATCCAACCAGTGTAGCTGCTTTGAAGCAAGAGAAAATAGTCGAAAGAAAAAGAGGACAATTTGAGATGGAACAATAGGGTGACCAGAGTCAACAGTAATTTATTGTAGATTTCAAAATAATTAAGAGTATAACTGGAATATTTGTAACACAAAGAAATGACAAAAGCTTGAGGTGTTGGATACCCCATTTTCCCTGATGTGATATGTGATTATTACGCATTGTATGCCTGTATCCAAATACCTCATGTACTGCATAAATATATACACCTACTATGTAACCATAAAAATTAAAATTAAAAATAAAAAGAGGACAATGTGAATATTATGCAGACATGAAAATTGATGAGTTAAAAATGAATTTGCTTTTAAGAGAGCAATTTATAATCTTAGGTTTGTAAAATGAAGAGAAAAAAGTATACAGGTTTGTATTACTACGTACTCATATGTATGCATATATGTGAGTATATCGTTTTACGAGTAATCATAAAAATGAGGATAAAAACACCACAAGGTGGTAACATTAAGTGGACGTGCCATAGGTGCAGGCGAAAAGAAAAAGATGAAAAAGGGTGAGAGTTATGGCACCCTAGCTTAATTTGGTAGCCCTTTAACATAGAAATAAGTATGATGGAATTGAATGATGGGAATCCCATCATTCACCACCAACCTGAATGATGGAATTTTTCCTCTAATATTTGATATTTTCTTCCTTTTAACTTTTCTTGCAACCAGCCAGAAGATTCCGAGTTCTCCACAATTCAACTAGGAATTCTGCCTATTTCTGTTACAGTTTCCAAACCAGAAACTGCTGTCTCCCCTCAAATTCTAATTTCCCATGGCCAGCTCTGCTCTCCTATGTGCTGCAGGTCTGGCGTGGGCCTGGTGGACCCTCTTCTTGTGGAGTCAAGGTCTATTCTGATGTGGTCAAAGCTCTAGCTCTCAGTAATATTTGCTGAATAAATCAGATGGAAGGAAACCTCTGCTTTGTGGTCAGGTTTTTTTATTCAAGCAGAGTTTTGACACTGAGGAGAAAATACGAATTTGATGAAAGATCTTCTTTCAAGCTGAGATTGATTTCCTCCTGGAATCGATACTGCATTTGCAGAGTTGGGCAAAGCAAAGTTGATGAAGGTCCCAAGGCAGATTGTGCTAGTAAAAAATAAAGCACACAAATACTAGAGAGAGTCCTCTCTTGAAACAGGGGCAGAATTTGGCTTCTGAGGGGGAATTTCCTAAACAATTTTAAATACTAATTTGTAAATATATGTGCATATTTTTTTACTGTGCAATATGGGCTTGATCTGCACAACCATGATGGAGCTGCCTGGTCCTGAACCCTGCCACCAGTATTCCTGGCTTTCTCAGCTTACTCTGGTTAGCACAGTTCTGCAGCAGAGTGCTGCCCTCATCAAGGCAGCACTTCATCTGGGACTATCTCAGCTGTAGCGCTTCACCAGTGGACTTCACATTTGCTGCGTTGGTTGCATGTTGATCTGCCTGTGGAGAGATGTGAAACAGGGGTGACTTCTGACATCCTTATTAATTACTTTTCTTTTTCTGAGTCAACATCTTTCTCTGATTCTTATGTTTGCCACTATTCTGGGAAATTAAATTCCAATGTAATCACACAGAGTGGGCTTTTATTTGATCCCCATTAATAATTATGAAATGTAATTTCTTGAGCATTGAAATGCCTATTCATCTCATTTTTGGCAAATGATCTTTTAAAATATAAAAATGATTTGTTAGCTAAGAGTAAATTGAGATATTTTCTGCACAGTGGTTGTAACACTGAGATTGGGTCTGTTAATTCTTGACTACTGTTTTCTTTAGAACAGAAATGTCTCTATGAAAGTTTTGATAGTGACTTATTTTGCTCCTTGGAAGAAGATAGCAATGAAACTGTGTGTGCATGTATTTTACTTTTTTACTCCCAAAGTATCTTAGAATTGCAGTATTTTAAAGTCTTCTTTAGAGAATATCAAGTTTTCTTTTCTGGGAATTAGTGGTTAGCTCATAAAGTTTTAAATTGCCATTATATGAAGAATGTTCACTACTGGGTATGTATGTAAAGGAAATGAAAGCAATATATCAAAAAGATACCTGCACTCCTGTGTTCATTGTAGCCCTATTCACAATAGCCAAGGTATAGAACCAACCTAAGTGTCCATCAGTGGATGAATGGAAAGAGAAAATGTACATATACACAGTGGAGTACTTTTCAGTCATAAAACAGAATGAAATCCTGTCATTTGTGGCAACATGAATGAACCTTGGAGGACATTATGTTAAGTGAAATCAGCCTGGTTTAGGAAAGCAAATACAATATGACCTCATTCATATGTGGAATCTAAGAAGTTGTTCTCATTGACTTAGAAAGTAGAATTGCGATTGCTAGAGGCTAGGGAGGGTTGGGGGAGGGGGGATGGTGAAAATTGGTCAATGGGTACAAAGCTATGGTTAGATAGGAGGAATAAGTTCTGGTGGTCTGTTGCATAGTTGGATGACTAGTTAGCAATGATGTGTTGTATGTTTGAAAACAGCTATCAGAAAGGTTTTAGAATGTTCTGATTACAAACAGTAAGTGTTTAAGGATATGCTAATCACCCCAATTCAACCATTATACAATTTACACATGTATCAAAACATCACGTTGTACCCCACATATATGTAAAATTATGATGTGCCAATCTTTAAAAAAAGCAATGTTTATAATTCAGTTTTGCTTTTACTACTGTTAAAATGTTTTATCTCCATTACTTAGATATACTGCGTGATATGATCATAGAGCCTTCCACATAACATTTGCTAATGCAGTTGATTCTTTACATATGTTACCTGAATCCTGCTATGAATATATGATTGTCCCCACTTTAAGGATTGTCCCCACTTTAAGGAAATGGAGTTTGGGGAGAGTTGAGCAACTTGGTTCAGATCATCTGGCTAGTAGATGGTGAAGCCAGACACTGCCCGTTCTATCTGGTAGAATGATGTGGCTTTCCCAAACCTCATCCTGTGTTATCTCAGAGCTACTCAGAGGTGTAGAATGAGGCATGTAGATTTGGGCTTTGGATGGAGAGACAGACATAGCACCTGCAAATTCTGTTCATATCCCAGCGATGTGAATCTCCCTTTCTTCTTTTACCATGCTTTCGCAGGGTTTTTTGTTTTTCCTTCTACCACTGCCTAACTGTATGCACCCTTTAGTCTCTTGGCTCTTCTGTAAATATTGACCTTCTCAGTCTGTGCATCTTCTCCTGTGGCTCCATTTCACATTTCCGGATCTAGCTGCACCTCTGTCTCTGACTTTTCTTTCTCTCACTTCATCTGCTTTGGCCACTTGAAAATTACAAAGTCGACTGCTACTCATCAGTGGGTGAGAAGAGTGCTTTAAGAAGAGGAAACCTGTGCCGAAAATAATCAACATAGCGTCGTCCCTATTCCCTTTCACTCAAAAATAAAAGAAGAGTTTCAGATGATTCAGAAACTCACAGTCTACTTTTGAAAAGCATATTATTGCAGGAAGGATACAAAATGTTCTAATCAGAATTATATAAATAGCTTAAACATACACACACAGTAGTATGGATGGTAAATATGGTTGTGGGCTGTGGGGAAGGGGCTCAGATCTCAGACAAAGGTAGGTTGGTTTAACCTGGATGTTAGGACCAAATATTGCTTAATTAGAAAGGCTTGATGCAGGCATAGGAACTAGAGATGATTTTTATTTGGGAGCATAGGCTGTCTAGGAGAGTTCTTTTTACCTTTTCTGAGTTCTGAGCCAATTTGCCTGAAACATATGTCAGATTTATACTTTATTTTTAAGAAGTACAGAGAAAAAAAATAAAGGAGTAAAAAGCAGTGCCAGCTTCTGCTTAAAAGATTATTTTTAAAAAGCTGGAATCAAATCAGTGAACTTCAACCACATGTGTTATGTTATCAGTTATTCTAACTCAAAACCCATGACATGCTGATGTACCAGTGTCGGAGCACACTGACCTCGGAGGCTCTCTCACTGCTCTGTGCTCCCTCTGCCTCAGCTCTGTGCAGCTGGACCAGAAGAGTGGGAGCAATTAACCTGTCAGTGTCTCCCATTTTTAGTACTTTATCATTTGCATATGAACCAAAAGAAGAGGTAAATTGTGAAATTTTAAACTTAATTTTCCTAGAAGAGTGAATAGTGATATGTTTCTCCTTCACAGCATGTAGGTGGTGACATTCAGTTCCCACCAAAAAAGAATCTGTTTCCCACTCTTTTCTTCATAGGTGAGTTGTTCTTTCAGGTTTTATGGGAACTCTTCAGGCTGATGAGTAAATGGCCTTTCCATACCAAATATGAGCAAATTAGGCAAGATAGAACGTCTAGAACAAGCTCTCTCAACCTTGACTTCATTGACACATTGGGCTGGATAACTTTTTATCTGCGGGGCTGTCCTATGCATTATCGGATGCTTAGCTGCATCTCTGGCCCCCATATGATGACAGTGGCAGCCCCCAAGTTGTGACAATGAAAAATGTCTCCAGTAGTAGCCAAATATCTCTCCCAGTTGAGATTCCCTGATCTGGAAATATAAATTATGCATAATGAACTTAACAGCACAGTGAGAGGAGATCATTCCAGATGGTTGCCTAGCTTCTGTAGGGAGTGGCGAGTGTTAAAACTAAATGGCATTCCAGGGATTGTGACTTAAAGGATGAATTTAGCACACTTAATGAGTATTTTTGTTACGTTTATTGTGTGATGACCATCTTGCTCAAATAGTTTCATAAAAGGCTGTGGATCCTTCTTGGGGCTACCCAATGATGTATCCTGAGGAAGGAAAACCTACACAGATTTGTATATATATATTTAAGCTTCTGAATCTTAAATGGTGGGTCAGAGCCTCAAAGTAAGAATAGAAGGAGAAAAAAAAATGATGATTGCTTCAAAATAAACACAACTTTTACAAATGACAACCCTTCATCGTTTGGTTGAAAGTAATTAATGGCAAAGGAAGGGAATTAATGAGCAAGTCCAGGGAGTGAAAGGATCTTCCTGAGGAACAACGATGGACCAATATTGTTAATTTTGCAAGTGTGGCCAACTCAAGTATTACAAGTTATGGAGTGCAACTCAAGACAGTAAAGGAAAAGGTTGGGCCAAGGCCAAATAACATGCTGCAGAGGATGGACTCCATGCTTGCTTTTCAACTGGTCAGTCTTTACAGGAGAGGGGCCACCTTGTCTATAAGACCTAAAGCCTGAGCGATGATCTGAATTCTCACCCAGAGGCTTTCTCAGGCCAAAGGTATCATCAGTCTCCCTCCTTCTTGAGGCTCGAGCATCTGAGTAATACCTATTAGTACCATACACTGAGATGTCTCCTGGTTAAAGAAGACAGGAAGACCTACAGGTTGTTTTTCATTAGTGCTGTCTAAAGAGGCTGGTAACTGATGGCTGGGATATACAGGGAGGGTGTCTAGGGTTTTCTCGCTTGGCTTAGCTGTTGGCAGGCAGAAGCAAATGCTGTTGAGGCTGCTTGTTGGGGAAGGAGGATAAGGAATGATTCCATTTAAATTGTTGAGTCTATTTCTCCTCACTCATCAGTACCATCTCCCTGATTTATTGCTTTTTTCGTTAACATTGACAACAACAATAATTATCTAAATGTATACAATATTTCAAGGATTCTAAAGAACTTTCTCCTGTGGGCTTTGATTTATTGGCAGCTGCTCCAATAGATTCTTAACTTTAAAGTCACCTGATGACTCCATTCCTGTACTCCTGAAAATCGGCTTGACATATATGCTCTATGACATCTATTTCATCTACTATTTAGTGATACTTTGATCCTACTTCCAGCCCTGCCTATGATAGCTGGGAAATGCAAAGTGCTTTGAGAATCACAAGTCAAAGGAATGTTCTAGGAGGAATTATGTTATTTTTCAAGTTACAAGGTTCTAAACCCGTTCATTTATATTTTTTTCCAGTGTAAATTACTATATTAACATATAGTCTCCCTTAGTGGAAAGAAGTAAAGCTCTGTTAATATTTATTCTGTTTCTAAAAGGTAATGGCAGAATTCCCTGGGTTGTTCACTTGATTTGATGTATACTCATCCTGAAATTGCAAGGCAGACGGGCGAATGCTGGCTGCAGGCATGAATCTCCTGCTTAGAAGGCTGCTTTAGAGCTGTTTTCGAAGAAATCTCCATCTTTGTTATTATTTCTTTCAAGGTGTTGTAGAATTTTTAAAGTGGAAGTTGCAACAGTATGTAAAAAAGGCTGACAGCTGGCAGCATTCAGCTTACTTTTCTGTCCCTTTTGTAGAAAGCTAAGTGTTTTGCACTGTGGGGGGTGGGGAAGTGGAGTCACAGACTCTATTTGGATTTAGTTACAGCATACAGCCTGGTGAGAATAGACTCCTACTGGAGCAAGGCTTTTTCTAAGCTATGCTTCACAGTGCTGGTAGAAGCCCATCACAATTCAACTCATAACATGTGTTGAGATGGCTGTAATGTCAGGGTATCTCTAAATTTTGAAGAGGTAGATAGTTACGTGCCCTCCTCAATTGTCACTCTTTCAATTAGTCCTTGTTAATCTGATAATAATGTTAGAATCATAACTCCCTGTTTTCTTCATTCAATTTCCAAAGCTGTGCCCAGAGTATATTAATTGTAGCTCTGAAGTTGTCAAGAGAAGGGGAGGGGAGATATGGTTCCTCAACTCCAGAAGCTTAAAGATGGAGGCAGAGAAAGGCAGAGACTGAAATGAACAGAATAGAAGGGGGACAGTGCTGCCCAGGGAGCACTGTGCCCTCAGAGCTCTCCTGTGGGCGGTGAAGGGTGGAAGTCAGGGGGCATTCAAGTTCAGGAATGCTTTGAGATCCCTTTGGTAAGTTTCTGGGACTACTGCATTTTAGACGTTACTGTGTTTGATGAATTTGTGTGATCCTCAAGGTTAATACTCTCTTTCCATTTGCTTATAGCCTGGGAAACAGGTTGACCTACCTTAGTTGTTTAAAAAAACATGTCCTATTAAACCGATAAACAAATGAAAAGTTTTGAAGGAGGCTTGACACGGCAGAGAAGGAAGTCAGTGGGAACTAGTATGGAATAAGATGCATAAAGGTCACCTATTTGGACAGACCAGTTGTGGAACTGGTTGGGGAATTGGAATCAGGGTCATCTGTTTATTCCCTAACGTCCTCTAATGAGAGAAAACCTGGAAACGAAGGGGCCCTAAATGCTCTTTCGGAAAACAACTGAGTAACTGTGAAAGGGAAATTTAAGCAAACTCAGGGAGCTTGACTTAACAGAACGGAAATTTAGGATTGACATGAGAAAAATTGAGCAAAATTATATGCATGTCAAATTGAAGCAAGAAGCTTTAGTAGCAAAAGTCAGTCTCAGAATTGAAGTCGTATGTATGAAAAGCGATCTAGAGTGCTCGCCCAGCTCCTCTGCTCTGTTTGGTAAATTACTCTGGGTGTGAATAAAGATGTTTGTAACTTCGCTGATCTTGAACTCTTTTTGAGTTAGAGTTTAAAAGAGCAACCAAATTTCATTAAAAAAGTATTGAACAAAGTTAAAATGTGAAGTAGATTTGAGAGCTAGCTCTTTCTCTGGGCCCACCAGGTTCCTGGCACACAAGGATCCAGTGTGTGTTTATTGCAGCCAAGTGGCAAAAGATGTATTAAGCAGGGAAAAATTGTCTGTTGGCTTTTCCCCCACTTAATTCTAACTTTCAAAAAGTTTTGGAAGTAATTGAACCAAAGTTCAGATTAACTTTGAGCTAAAATGAAAGATGCGAAAATAATCTTTGAAAGTAGTAAAGAGATCATATGAGCACATAAATTCTGATTAGGATGAGGGAAATAAGCAAGTTTACAGTAGGGCAAGGCATTCTTCAAATGCTGTTTAGAATGTTCTTTAAAATGTTTTCTTAGATAAGAATGGGGTAAATCATACACATATTATTATTAATATTTATTTTTTTGGAATAAAAATAGATACAGGGATTTAAGAGACTGACCAGAGTGTGTTGTTAATTAACTCTTCCTTTCTGTATATTTTGGCCAATCTGTCTCTTGTTCTTGGTAAAATAATGAGTGATTTTTGTGTTGTTCCCTTTTGCATTATAACTATAACATTTTCTTTTTTACTAAGATGGGGTCTTTAAGCAGAGAGAGAGAAAGATTAAAAAAATGAAAATAAAGGGAGGAGAGCAGTAAGAGAAATAAACAAAGCTGGTCATAGTGGTTGCAAAAAAAGAGAGAACCCAGGGGTCTTTCCTCCCAAGAGGTTGTGCGCCGCCTGAGACAAGAGTTACCTCTTGACAATAAAATCAATACTGCATTCGGCTTACACTACAATTGAGACTATAATTATTTTGACTGAATACAATGCACTATTTTGCCCTTCTGAATTTTGGTGAGTTGAATTTTTCTCTACCTTGAAACTCCCTCATTTTCGAATATTCTCTATCCTGATGATTTTAATGTGATCAGTTTTTGTTCCTTTACCATGCTGAGTAGGGTTCTTAAAATCTTTCTTGACATTTAATTAAACATGTTTCTGTTGGTAGTTCTAAGGTTCTGGATAGACAATAATTTCAGGGCCATGGAAAACACACCATTTATAACAATAAGTAGCTAAAAGTTGGGAGGGACTTTAAACAGGTGCTCTGTCAACTGTTTTCTTTTGCACTACCCACCCCCAAAATATTTTTGGAAACCTATCTGTCCCCTGCAAATTTTTAAATGAAGCCTAAAATTTATATCACAAATTTAAATACTACAGTCCCCGATTATGTAGTTTTTAATGTAAATATTTCCATTTTAAAACAAAAATAGTACATCTCTCTTATAAGAGTATATGATTATATCTGAAAACTACCGTGATTTGTTAATTACTGCTATTCATTTAAAAATACATAAATAATCTCTTCTTTAACATATGGAAATTTTTCTAACCTTTCCTTTCCTCTATCAACTCATATTTCTATTTAACTTTCTTCACAGAACTTAAAGTAATATGTCTATACTTTAAAGGCTTTTATTGATTACTCTTTCATACATCGAGGCCAAGATGGGTGGATTACGAGGTCAGGAGATCGAGACCATTCTGGCTAACATGGTGAAACTCCCTCTCTACTAAAAAATACAACAACAAAAATATTAGCCAGGCGTGGTGGCGGGCGCCTGTAGTCCCAGTTACTCAGGAGGCTGAGTCAGGAGAATGGCGTGAATCTGGGAGGCAGAGCTTGCAGTGAGCCAAGATTGCACCACTGCACTCCAGCCTGGGCGACAGAGTGAGACTCTGTCTTAAAAAAAAAAAAAAAAAAAAAATTCTGCATTAGATTTTCATTAGGATCATTGATCAAAAATAACAATTTTAGATTTAGGTTACCAATAAACATAACTACCTTTGTTTTAAAATGCATCTCTTAGTGAAACAGATGGGCTTTAAAATTTTTAATTAGTTTACTCATCTGGGATAACATTACTTATTACTAGAATGAGAAAAAGGCTCAATATTAATTGTATTTTAATTTTTTTGTATAGTTTTAAGTGCTGAGAACAATTGTTTTTATAAATGAATTGATGAGTAAAAGATATATTTGTCTTTCCTGTCTTCTCAGTTTTTAATTAAAAATTTGTTTATTCTCTCTTTTGTTCAATAGGTACTTGCCTTTCATTGGCTAGAAACCCTTAATCTATTGTAGGTGTCAAAAGTTTGAAGCAAGATTGCCCTAGCTTGAAATTGTAATTGGTGGTGCTTGCTAATTTACAATCCCCTTTGTAGGGATACTATGGTACTCTTCCTAGCTCCCTACTTCAAGTCAGAAGCATGATTCCCAGATGCTGAGAAAATGGGCAGCTGATGGCTTATAGCTGCCCCTCATTGGAGAATTGCTCTCATGCTCTCAGCCAAAGGGACCTGTCTGGCCCTAGGTTAACATGCAGGTCTACAGCCATGTCTAGCTGGTGCAGGGGTACAAATGCCTGGCTTCAACTGGGACAAATCTTCTTTCGTTTTTAAAAGTACATTCATTTATTGTATAGTGCGGAAAATGCAAACTTCATGAAGAACATATGTAACAAGGAAAAGGTCTCTCACCTACCACACCCACTCAGCTTCAGACACCAACAGTTTTTGACCATTTCTGTTTATATTTATTCTGATACTAACCTGCAAAATTCTAAATAATATGCCTAGAATGCCTCCTTCTGGATTCATGATTTCACAGAAGTGGAGGATTTGGTTCATTACAAATACCCCAAGGTTTGGGCTTCATTTGAAACCGTCACCCAGATAAGGAACTTAGTACCCAACTGGAAACAAAGCTGAAGGGTCAGCTCAGCTCTAGAGCTCCTTGTAGAATTGGCCTGAAGCTTCTGTTGCAACCACTGAGCTTTCCCCTCCACCCAGTCCTGCCTTCCTCACGTCCTTGCAGGCGTATTCTTGGGAGCACCTCTCATAGCTGTTTTCATCTCCAAGTCTGTTCCCAAGAAACTCATTGTAAATTCCCCATTCAAGAAATTTCACTTTTGGAGTGTGATTCTGCTGAAGGGAGTGAAAAGAATCTTTAGATTCAGGTAGAAATAATACAGTGAGCCTATTTCATATATTGTGGCTATTTTTGGTAGTATCTTTTTGTATTGTTTGTGCTATGAAATATCTATATTCAACAGGGGGACAGCTGTTGAAAATATGACCCACCCTTGATAAATACTTTCTTTGGATTTTTACTAATGAGTCAATAATATTTCGGTTACATCTTGGATGATCTCCTTTCATTCCCAAGTGTAAGGTAGGATAAACTCAACTGCAATATACTCACATTTTAAAATGTAATAATCCTCACATTTAAAATACCTCAACATAAACTATGTTGTAGTTAAAGATGTAGTTTTTAACAGGAAATATGTACACAAGCACACATATTCCTTAGTAGCATGGAGCTAAGGGAAAAGCAAACTACAGTTCATGAATAATGCAGAATTTTTCTGTTTATGCAATTTCCATCTGTTGTGTGCATGGCATTTATGATATTCACAAGATAAACTGATAGGAGTGTGTGATCTGCTAATATGTACATTTTAAAAGCTTTAATTACTGTTTTTATGGAAGTGTGATGCTGTGTACTTTGACTCCAGGGAGATGAAAATTAGAACAAAAAATAGCAACACAACAAACACAAATGCTCCTGAACATCAAGCCTTTTATTTTTAAATGAGTGATACCTGATGTGTGTGTTACCACACTCCAGGATCCCAAAGGGCTTGCCAGCATTGCTTTCTGATTACAGGTTAGATGAAAAAGGAGAACAGATTTGAGTGGAGTGATTCTGTCTTTCCCTGTGCGAATCTCTCACCGTCACTGCTTTTTGATGGCTATGTGTTGCCTTAGTTGAATGAGGAGAGATGACTTACGTTTTTCAAATGTTATATTAACCTTGGAAATGATATTGGATAACTTATCTTGGAAATTAAAGTTTTAATGAAGTGAGAGTCCCTAGAGAAAATTATAGAAAAAAAAAACACATTTTTTCCTCTATAAATCAAAGGCACAATCCCACTAAAATTTTTGTGAACTCTATAGATTTCTGAGCTGATGTGATTTAGTGGAATGTAGTGTAGATGGAGGAAATGGCTTCTCCTATCATTGGGTAAGAAAAATCACTGGTTCACTGTGCAACTATGAACAGATCATTCAACCTCTTTGAACTTCACTATTGTAATTAGAAAAATGCAATGTTTGAGCTAGGTGATGTCAAACATTCAGCACAGACATTTTTGAAAATCCTATATGCACTTTATTTTCACCTTCAAAACTTTCATTTTAGGCTGTTATGTTTGAAAGACCTTCTAGGTCTATAAACATTATTATTATTATTATTATTATTATTATTATTATTAATGAAACAGACCCTTTTTTCTCAAGGACAGATGTTGCAAAATTTGTTAAAATGTCCTTGTTATTTTTTTTTCCAGACTAGCATTTTTCAAATGCTTTTCAGATACTTTGACTCTCCCCTTCATTTGTTTTTTGAAAAAATTTGCTAAGTTATTTTGCTTGTTTATAAACATGGCTTTCTTTGATGACTGTTTTTTGTCAATTTCCCTGAGTTTAGAAACTTTGAGGTGTAAAATGGCTTCTCATAGGTCCTTGCATTAACTGAATTGAGAAAATGTTAAATCTAAAGGTTTGGAGCGGATTTTTTTTTTTTTTTTTTTTTTTTTTTTTTTTTTTTTTTTTTTTTTTTGAGATGAAGTCTCGCTGTGTCTCCCAGGCTGGAGTGCAGTGGCATGATCTCAGCTGACTGCAACCTCCACCTCCTGGATTCAAGCAATTTTCCTGCCTCAGCCTCTGGAGTAGCTGGTATTACGGCCATATGCCACCATGCCCAGCTAATTTTTGTATTTTTAGTAGAGACGGGGTTTCACCATGCTGGCAGACTGGTCTCAAACTCTTGACCTTGCGATCTGCCTGCCTCAGCCTCCCAAAGTGTGGGGATTACAGGCATGAGCCACTGCACCTGACCAGGAGGGGAAAATTTGTTTCTGACCATTTTATCCAATACAACCTTTTACGAATTATTGACATATAGGTAGTCAGTGGTGTGATTTAGGATGAGATACTGCCCCAAATATTTGGCTTTATACCTGATAAAATGATGCCCTAATTTTCACCTGATCAAAATATTTAGCTTGTCGGATGCAATGGCATGACAAGCCTAAAGGATTCAAGATAATTCAAATTCCTATTGATTCATGTGATATTTTCACACTCAGCTCTCTCATCTGTTGTTTCTGCAAACACCTTCAAAACACTTTAATTTGATAACAATATATATATTTTTTGAGACAAGTTCTCACTCTGTTGCTCAGGCTGGAGTGCAGTGGTGCAATCTGGGCTCACTGTAACCTCCACCTCCTGGATTCAAGTGATCCTCCCGCCTCAACTTCATGAGTAGCTGGGACTACATGTGCACATCACCATGCCTGGCTAATTTTGTATTTTTTTGGTGGAGACAGGTTTTCACCATTTTGGCCAGGCTGGTCTCGAACTCCTGACCTTCAGTTATCTATCTGCCTTGGCCTCCCAAAGTGCTGGGATTATAGGCATGAGCCACTGCACTGGGACTGATAATAATATAATTTTAAGGAAGTTTTTTTTTTTTTTTCATTTTAAGTGCTGTGGCTTATTTATTTATTTATTAGCTCACAAAACTGTGCATCTGAATTGGTCAGAGTAGGACCCTAGGAAACCAGAGAGGCTGTGGGAGCTGCATAGAATTCATGGCATCCATATTCCTATGCATCGAGGAATGAGATTTTTACTGCATACCCAACTTGCTCTGAAAAGTTCCTCTGAAAAAAAAACAAATAGCATGTAGCGTGTGTGTGTGAGTGTGTGTGTGTTTGAAAGTTGACTAGTATGAATTAGTTAAATGCTTTGTTTCCATTCCAACCCCTAAATGAGTTTACCTGTAACCCTAGTAGCTGTAATCGATGGCATTTTTTCACCACAGGGAGCTTCTTGAGCTACTTTCTTATGGAAGCCAAGTCCCAGTGACTGGTCCACATCACCGCAGCTGGATAGTCTAGTGTGTGATGCTCCTCATGGCTGCATAGTCTAGTGTGTGATGCTCCTGGACATGGCTTCCACTAGGAGTGTGTGAGTCACTGTTTGCCTGACCCATTTTCCACTTCCCATTTTGAATAGGGGCTCCTACTTTTTTACTTGTAGACACACTGGATTACGAGGGAAGTTTAAACCATTTATTTATGGAGGTTTTTTTGTTTTTGTCTCTCAACCTTTCTAGGGGGAGAGATGGCAAAATGCTTTCATGTTTCTTTTCCCTTTATGAAGGCAGTTTATACCCCTCCAGTCTAGTATCTCCCATTTGGAGACCTCTTTCCCTTTGGAGAATATATTCCAGGTTATCAATTTCTTCCTGTGGTTTATTAATTCCTCCCCCTCTGACCCTTGAAGGCAAATTGAGATCAGGGACCATACGTTATACTTTGCATCTCCCATAGCACAATATCTATGACATGTATAATGTCTAATGCCCACATACAATCAATACCTGCAGGTATTTTAGTTAAATGCTTTGTTTCCATTCCAACCAAGTCCAATTATTATATATTGACTATAATAATAGTAATAATTACTATTGGGTTTTTTTTTTGAGTGTGTGTGTGCCTTGTTTTATGTTAAGCATTCCATGTGCATCATCTCATGTAGACTTTATATCAGTTTTGTAAGGTCAATATTAGAAATATTCTCTATTTTATAAATGGAAAAACCAAAACTCATAGAAGTTAAATAATTCTCAAGTTAATACATGGCATTCATATGCACACACATACATACACACCTAATGCCATGTGCCAAAGCCCTTCTTCTCTCAGTTTCGGCTGGCTCTGTAAGCAAGGGAGAAGAAAGCTATTCTCAGAATAAGCAGGAGAGAAGAAAACTGTCTTCAAGATGGGGCCAAGTGGAGGTGTAGAGATAAGGAAAATACCTATACTCTGATTTGCGTCAGTTTTCCCCTGAAGTACAAAATCAACATAACTTGTACCAAGACATTTTATCTCTTTTTGTAGAATGCCCCCACATTGTCTACTTTATCTCCTTGTGTTGCCATAGCTTTAACCTTATACTCTGTGATATAATCATCTTGGCCATTTGTCCTTTTCCTGCCTTAATTTTATTATAAAGATCCTTGCACCAGTCCTAGCACTTTGGGAAACTGAGGTGGGAGGATCACAAGGTCAGGAGTTGGAGACCAGCCTGGCCAACGTGGTGAAACCCCATCTCTACTAAAAATATAAAAATTAGCCAAGCGTGGTGGTGCACGCCTGTAATTCCAGCTACTTGGGAGGCTGAGGCAGGAGAATTGCTTGGACCCGGGAGGCAGAGTTTGCACTGAGCCATGATTGTGCCACTATACTCCAGCCTGGGTGACAGAGCAAGACTCTGTCTCAAAAAACAAAGTAAAATAAAGTAAAATAAAATAAAATAAAATATCCTTGCCCCAAATTACATAAAAATGTTTGAACCTGCAGCAACCACATATATGGGCCATGCCCAACTCACTCTGGCCTGCCTTCTCTGTTTTCCTGGCTACTAAAGTGAGGTTTGGCACAGAGAGGTGTGGTTACACTGGGTGGCGGATGAGGTTGTCCAGTTTATACAGCCCAAATTGTAGCTTAGATCTGAGATGGGAGAAGAGGAGTATGAGGGAGTGTGTGTGTATTTCCTCCTGGGAAAATTGAACTGAATGGAATGAAGAGAAGCAGTTTTTGAGCAACCATCACCTATGCTGGAGGCTCAGACAAGCTTGGCTGAAGTGGGTCAGACAGCAGTGTGCTGAACAGAAACACTACCTACCTCCCAGTTTACCCGGGTCCTGTAAAACCTGCCCGAATCTGAAGCTGATTCAAATCACAATTTTGGATATTGTTGCCATGAATTCAGTTTCCACTGTGGTAACTGAAAGTTTTAATTGGAGCAGAAACTTAAAATCCATGTTATTCTGCAAGAATGGAGACCTTGGCCACCTACAGCACCTGGTCATATACTCTTTCCCACTGAGCATAAACTAGTTGTTCTGTCAGAAGCCACTTATCTAATTAAGTGAACAGGGCACAGAAGGTAACAATTAGGCTTTAATTAGCGGTTGTTTCCAATCATACAGTCCAACTAATGGGGAAAGGGGTGCATGGTCTCATTACATTAAATTGTATTTGTCCTAATGCAAATTGGTGTCAAAACGTGTGTTAATTGGAAGAAAAAAATGAGGATTGTAACTTTATTCCATAATAAAAAATTAGGCTTCAGGAAGTACACTTAAAAGCAAAGTGGAACAATGTTTAAAATTAACTGTTTCAATAAAATTGTATTTTCCCTTAATGAAAGTTTTCCAGATAGGAATATTCTAGACTTTAAATATAATAAAACATAATTACATTTCACTAATGTACTCTTATTGGTCTCATTTTGTAATAAAATCAAGAAATTATGTAATTTACTTTCAAAGAGGGCGTAGATGCATTGTACTAAATTAGAACTACAGGTTCCTAGGGAAAAGGCTCTGTGCATGCCTGTTCTTGGGCCATCCTGTGCCTCTCCCCAGAGGCAATAGTTCTATAGTTGCTCTAATATCTTTCTAGGGTTATTCAGGATTTTATTCTTTCTTATAAAAATTATAACAAAAGTCTTCATATACATCACTTAGTTCAAGAGATTTATGACTGTGTATTTACAAAACAGATTCTCTTTTGTCTTTTGAGGGACTGACCTTTAATTAGTTGTTGATATGCACTTGGGAGATGCAAACTAATTTATTACAGTATTTACATAAATAAAAGATAATTAAGAAGACAAATATACTGCTATCAAAAAAAGAAAAACATATACTGTGATAAAACATTGAACTGGAGTAGAATTTGCCCTGTGCTTTACATGATGGTGGCTGTGGTTCTTCATAATGCTGCTGGAATAGGGTTTCCTGTCTTCCATGCCTATCTCTGCCTTGGAGGGACTTTGGTAAATCTGATCTGGTTATTAGTTATCTACACTAAGACTGAAGGTTTGGACAGCACTGCCTCCTGAGCACCAGTATCGAGGCTTGTGGGCTCCTTTGCCCATTCTCCACTTCTTTGAGAGTTTTGGATGGGGCATTAAAAGCACAGCAGCACTGCAGTATTCTAAGTCTGAGCCCTTTTCTTGCTGGTGGTCAGAATCATGCCATGGAACTCAGAAAAGGAGATTTTACCAAATTTTCTACTACGTAGGGATAGCACTTCTCTGCAAATGCTTCTGAAGGTCTGGAATAAAAAGTGAAAAACAATAACTCTAAGCACACTAGGTCAGACCTTTTCTAAGATGAGAATGTTCTCATTATGAGGCTTCAAAAGGTAGCAACAGGCATACCGCTAAGATGAAAAAGTTTAATTCTGTGAAACAACTGCAAAGGACTTTTTCCTGCAGTACAGCAGGATATCATCTGGCACAAACCGAATGTTTTCTGTATAATATGAACAGGCTAGTGGTGATTCAAAATGTTCTGTAATTCCTGCTTCTGCCCTGGACATCACCCTCACTTATCACCTTCTCTCTCTGTAGAATCATAGCCTTGCTTCCTGCTCATGGGTCTCCTTTTTGTGCAGGGGAATGAGAACTAGTGTTATCAACTTCCATATCACTTCTCATCAATGGCTGCCTCCTTATAGGCCCTTGGCACTAACTGACTGTTCCCCGATCATGATCATCTTTCTTGGGCCCTGGCTTACGGGAGTGTGTTAGTCCATTTTTGCATTGCTGTAAAGAAACACCGTAGACTGGATAACTTATAAACAAAAGAGGTTTAACTGGCTTATGATTTCGCAGGCTGTAAAGGAAGCATGGCAGCATCTGCTTCTGGGGAGGCCTCAGGGAACTTACAGTTGTGGCGAAGGCAAAGGGGGAGCCAGCACTTCACATGGCAGGAGCAGGAGGAAGAGAGATTAGGGGAGGTGCCACACCCTTTTAAACAACCAGATCTCATGGGAGCTCACTCACTACACAGTACCAAGGGAAGATGGTGCTAAACCATTCATGATCCTATCACCTCCCACCAGGCCCCACTTCCAACACTGGGGATTATAATCCAACATGAGATTTGGGAAGGAACACAGATCCAAACCACATCAGGGAGGTACATTGTCCTTCTGGTCATATTGTCCATCCCCCAGTAACAGAAACAGGGAAGCATTATTCTTTAGTTTTCAATCCCTACCTCTCTCCAGAGGAAATTTGTCCCTCAGTATTCTCTTCAGCTTCAGGATCACAACAGTGTCAGATTAATATTTTTTTCCAAATATTTCCCTCTGCTATCTTCTTCACCTTGTCTTATACATCATGCTCAGTAGCTCATCATTCAACCTCTGGACCATCTAAGTAAGGTTCTGCATCCTCTAAAATCTTGCTAAAGAATCAAATGCACGTGTTCAAAAGAGATTTCATTATCTGCCCTGGAAATGATTTTCAGTGAAACAACAGAAGAATTAAATTTGTGAATCACACCTCAGAGAATTTTTTCAGCCAATCCCTACTCTTAGGGAATTTATAATCATTTTGGGGGGATTTGAAAACAGAAGGTAGCTGCTTTCCTTTGTACACTAAGGGCATTTCTCTTTCTCTTTTCCTGTGAACTCTACATGTTCACTGATAGATTTTACAAATCCCTTGGCACCTTTATTATTCTCCTGCAGCTTTCTCCATGTTGTCTTCACTTGTCATGTTGGGGAATCCTAAAGTAGAGGTGGATTCAAAGGAAACTAAATAATGTGAAGTAGTTTGAGGAGACTGTCCACTAGATCTTAAATTTTAGCATTCTCATTTCAAACTGTTCGAAGGAGACTTTTGATAAAGAAGACATTAGTCTTTTTTTTTTTTTTTTTTTTTTTTTTTTTTTTTTGAGACGGAGTCTTCACTCTGTCACCCTGGCTGAAGTGCAGTGGTGCGATCTCAGTTCAAGCAAGCTCCGCCTCCTTGGTTCATGCCATTCTCCTGCCTCAGCCTCCCGAGTAGCTGGAACTACAGGCGCCCTCCATCATGCCTGGCTAATTTTTTTTTTTTGTAGTTTTAGTAGAGACAGGGTTTCACCATGTTAGCCAGGATGGTTTCGATCTCCTGACCTCGTGATCCGCCCGCCTCGTTGTCCCTAAGAGCTGGGATTACAGGCATGAGCCACTGCCTCAATGCTGTTGTTTATATCTGCCCACATCTTCAAGTTGTCAGGGTGTTTTTTCATTGCAATGACACCCTCCAAATGAAGTTGACACTCCACCTACTTGGTGCTGCCCACAAATAGTAAGTACAGTCTCTGACTGTCATTAGTAAAAATGAAGTCCGATTTATTAAGGAAAAAGCTGACAGAACAGCCTGGTTAAAACAAACAAACAAACAAAAAAAAAAAACTCAAATTGGAATTAGAAGATCTGCATTTGCCAATAGCTGGTTGACTGGCCACTTTCTTGCCTTGACATTTTTCATTTTTCTAACATAGAACATGGGAATCATGATTTCTCCCTAGAAGTCTTGGGAATATTCTTACTCACATATTTGGGGAGCATTTTTTATGGTATATAGCACTGTGCTAGAATCTGAGAAAGAGAAAGATATAAATGAAAAGAATTGCTGTCCTTTAGGAATGAAAAATGTAGTTGAGGAAGCAAAATATACATACATAATAAACCAGTTTAGCAACAGTAATGATTGTTTACCGCTTTAGAGCATTTTATAGTTTTCAAATTTATTATATGTGGGTCTACAAAATTTTATATATATGTATATAAATGCACATATATTCATGCATAAACATAAGGATTAAATGAAATTCTACATATATGAAAGTATATGCACATAAATATATACATATATTGGTATGTGTGCATATATATGTGTGCATTCACAATTTCATTTAATCCCTATTAGCAACCCTATGCGGCAGATAGTAATGACTCCACATCACAGATGACGGCACTGAACCTACATGATATTAAGTAAAATTGCAAGTAAAACAGGATTCTAAGCCCTGTGATCTTTCTGTTGCAGCATACATTATTTTCTTAATTCAGGACAAGGGTGCATCCCCGAAGTGTAATGTGCCCAGTAAGTGCTATGGAAAGCTTGCTTGGAGGAAGTGGGCTTGAGGTACAGAAGAAGAAGGGGTCTCAGATAGGGAGAGAAACATGCTGTAAAGTCTGGCATGTGGCACACTGAGAAAGAATTTGTGAGTGTGAAGGATGTGTAAGTTTTGATTTTTCTGAAGGATTGGATTGCATGAGTGAATATATTGTAGGGCATGAGATTAGGGTGTAGACTGGCTGTGGAGTGGGTTACAGCATGGGGTCAGAGAAGTGGGTTAGAGGACTTTTGTACTCTCCAAACAGAAAACGCCTATGGGAAAATATGAAAAAGAAGAGGCTGGGTAGATGGACCCATTGGAAAGGCTTTGTAATTAATTCAGGTAGTCCAGTGTCAAAGACTGGGTTTCTAGCTCCACGACTAACTAGGTTTGCTACCTAATCAAGTTGTTTATCTTCATCAAGTCACAAAAGTACCTGCCTCATGGGGTTGTTCTGAAGATAAATAATCCATAGAAAGCCACTTTCACTCACCATCTAGCATTTAGAAATCATTCATTAAATGTTAGCTAGTTATACTAGTATTACAGATACAGTGGTAGAAGAAAAGATATAAAAAGATAATATATTGTATGAACATGTTGTAATTCCTCAGAAGAAAGACAAACACTCTATTAAATCAAGGCCCTACACTGTTTTAACTAAAAAGCAACCAATACCAGCCTTCTCTGTGGACAAGATTTATTTTAGTTTCAATGGACAATTTCCACTATGAAGCAATATTAGTGACTCACAGCAAAGGTAATAAAACTAAGAACCACCTACACACCTTTACAAACTTTAAACTATTTGTAATAGTGAAATAATAGTGTTTCAGGTTCTGATTTATATCAGCTTAAGCCAGTTCCTCGTAAATTTCAAGACCTTCATCATCATTGTGACATTTAGACATAAGGATAATTTGGGGTTTCACCAAGGCAGTGGTATTTTTAGAGTTTGACAAAGAGTGAGGAGTAAGCACTTTCCATTTGTTCCAGGAACATAAACATTTGATCCCTTTGGAACAGCTGAGGATGTCTATAAGCCATGTCAGAGACACCACATGAGGGATGCATTGAATAAGCAGGGAGGCTCCCCTCATCCCACAGGGTTGGTATTTTAATGAATCTTTAAAGCTTTTGACTAATCAAATAACTTTGGCAGATTTTAATTTCAATATTTAAATGATAGTCAATTCCAAGTGCAGTATTTACAAAGTCCAAAAGGATACAGAGTTTATCAGCTTGAACAGAAATTTTCTCTGGTCTTTAGAAGGAGGACTGACTTTACTACACCCCTGTCTCCTTACTCAGAAGGACACTCTGCTCAATTTTCCCGTAAGTTGCCTGGCTGCATTTTCCAATTCAGTCTCCTACGGCTTCCTAAAGGCAATGTTAAGATTAGGCGGCTGCCAATAGAGTATAGTTTCAGTGGAAACAGAAAGGCCCACCTGCCTGAAATCTTTACTCAATGGCTAGATCATCCTCTCTAGAAGGCTACAGTTAAAATTAATGTGTTATATTTTGCATTGGTGTGCATTCATTTGTCTGAGAATTCTAGTCGGAATACACTTTGCATACCACTGTGGTCTAACTTCCTTTTCCAGTTGAGACAACTGGACCGTCAGCTCCAGGAGATCGTGTTTTATTTCTCTGATTCTTGCCTAGCACTGTGCCGTGGCTTCTGATGGTGCCTAAAAAAGCATCCCTGTTTGAGGCTGCCACTGCAACATCTACCTCCAAGAGGTGAGGTACAGAAACAGCACATTGGAAGGGAATTCCAGAGTCAGAAGACGACAACTCTGTGCCAGGGCGGGCAGGGGAAGGAGAAAGCTGGGAGAGGAGGAAAGGGTCGGTGCCCAGTTAGAAGAGGACCATGGCTAGAGAGTGAAAGAATAAACGGTTGTTGCTTCGCCGTCATTTCTGAGGCTATTTCTACTCAGACAGCATGTTTCAAAATATTGATTGCCCTCTAATTAGAGGTTTCTCATTGAATAATGCCACCTCAAACCAGGAGTGGGCTACTGTGTACCATGAGGCTTTTCTGTGTTTTGATTCTGAGACCCTGAAATAATTGTGTAACGATCTAAAACTACTTAGGATGGGCTGTTGGGGACTGCTTCAAAACACTTTTATCATAATATATTTTGTTTATATAGCATATGTATATCTATATATGTGTTATGCTCCCTATGTATATATAATTACATGTACAGGATATCAATATGTATCTATATATATGTGTACATATATTGATATTTGTATTTATGGCTTTATTATGTATAAATATATAATTATTTATGCATAAATACATTTATTTTAAAGGAATTGAGAGATTTATTTTATATGATGGGGCATCTAAAATCGCCGAATTTTAAAGATGCAAGAGAGCTCAACCAGTTCATCTTCCTCCTTTTTAAGGTAAAGAAACAGAGTCAGGAAAGTTGAGTGACTTGGCCAAGGTCTCAGGAAAAGCAAGAGCCCCACCTAGAGCTCAATTTGTGCTTTTCAGGCTAGGATACCCTCCAGTGTACCCCTGGGTCTAGGGCAGTAGCACTTGGTGCTGGTAAAGGGGTTAGGCTCTGGGTCTTGAAATTGTTTCCTACTCATGATTCTGAAATGCACCCCCTCATACTTTGACTTGATATCCACTTTAGAAGGACCAAAAGGAGAAATGTGAAGAAGTCATTGGCTTAGAGAGAGTATAATAAAACCTCAATAGGAAAACTAAATGTGGTTGATTTGTACATTCATCAAATGTAAATGAATAATACCTGTTCTTACAATGGGATGCCTGTAACTGTGTCCTGAGAACCCATCCTAGCAGATACTACTCACAGAAACAGGTCTTTCCTTTCTAATTTCTCTCCTCATCATTGAGACCAGTAGAGTCCATCTTGCTTTAGGTTTGCATTGTAAGAGCAGAAAAAGAAAAACAAAATCTGGACACAGGTGTGGACTCTTTTCAAAAATAAACCACTGGTAACAGTCATTCTAGTCTCCACCAGTGATTTATCTCTGAAAAGGGCCTGACGGAGGGGGATGAATGGAAAAGGGGTAGATGTTGATCAAATGGTACAAAGTTTCTGGTAGACAGGAACAGTAACCTGTAGTGATCTTCCACACAAAATGGTGATTATAATAAATACTAATGCATTACATATTTCATAATTGCTAAAAGAGTAGATTTGACATGTTTTTGCCACAAAAATTATATGTGAGGTGATGAATTTGTTAATTAGTCTGATTTAATCATTCCACATTGTGAACATATATCAAAACATCACCTTGTATGCTTTAAATAAATACAATTATTATTGGTCAATGAAAAATAAAATAAAATTTCCAAAAAGATAAACCACTACATTTTTCTTTACCAGAGGCTGTTGATCAGGTGTCCTTTAGTACCAGGCAAACGGAGAACCCCGCTGTTGGGATAACATTGCTGCAGCAGGAAGGATATTTTTTTCTTTCCTGAGGCTTTTTTGCTTGAATCCAAATTTCTTTACAATTGACACATTCCTTTCTCCTACCCCTGCCTACTTCTGTCAGCTGTTCTGGGAAAAATAGGAAATGAGTTTAACATTTTCACCCAGTGGCTGGAGGCCACAAGACCAGGGCACTTAATATGATACGGTTAGCTTTGTTTCAAATTAAAATTGGAACCAGTAATGTCTTAATGCTCTTGTCTAGACGATTGTCACGGCTGTAAATTATCATCATAATAGCCATTGTATGGTTTCTAATGACTTCACCAAAACATTATTTGCCAATCCTATAAATTTTTGAACATGCTGTTTAGTTTATCCTAATGAATCTATTAAGAGGTGACACATACATCCTGCTTCCTCTCTCCAAAGAGACATTTGTGGATTCAATTCCTTGCTTGTTGCTAATGCCACTTTGTAATCTCAATACTGATCTAATTCTGTCTTCTGTCTGTCTGCAACAAATTTAATCAGAAAAATCATTATCCAAATGTAATGTTCCGTGTTAATATAATTACTGATAAAGTAAGCTTTACATCTGCCATTTTGCCACATGTGGGTTTTTTTTAATTGTTGTTTTGATTTGGGTTTTTTTTTTTTTTTGAGACAGGGTCTCACTGCACCACCCAGGCTTGTATGCAGTGGTGTGATCTTGGCTCACTGCAACCTCTGCTTCCTGGGCTTAAGAGATCCTCCAGTCTCAGCCTCCAATTAGCCACCATGCTCAACTAATTTTTGTAATTTTGTACAGATGGGGTTTCACCATGTTGTCCAGGCACATGTGTTCTATATGTCTTTTTTTGTTTGTGTCTCTCTTTTTCCATTATTTTCTTCTTCTATGCCAAATAGATGTTTTCTAGTATGATATTTTAATTCCCTTAATGTTAATAGTTCTTGAATTGTATTTTTACATTCTTTTCTTAATTGTTGCTCTGAGGATTATAACTAGTATCTTAACAATTTAGTTTGGATCAATACCAATTTAATGTCAGTGGTATACAAAATTTTGCTGCTACATAGCTCTACTTTTTCCCCTTTCTTTGTGCTCTTACACATTATAAGAAGAAATATTTACAGATTATAAGTCCATAAGCACCATTTTTTAGTTGTTGATTTGTATAGTTACCTTTTAACTAAACAGGGCAAAAATTACAAACCAAGAGTATATTAATACTATTTCTTATGCTTATTTGTATTGTTATGTCTACTGGTGCTGTTAATATTTCTTCATGTGGGTTTTATTTATTGTCTATTAGCCTTTCTTTTCAGACTGAACAACTCTGTTTAGCATTTCTTATAGAGTAGGTTTATGAGTGGCAACTTATTTCAGTTTGTTTATATGGCAATGTCTTAACTTTTTTTTCATTTTTGAAGAATAGTTTTGAAAATTATAGAATTCTTATTTGACAGTATTTTTCTTTCAGTACTTGGAGTATGTCATCCCATTGCCCTCTAGAAACCATAGTTTCTGATAAGAAATCAATTGTTCCTCTTATCAAGGACCCCTGTATGTGATGAGCCACTTCTCTATTACTGTGTTCAAGATTCTCTTTTTATCTTTTACTGTTGACAACAATTTGTTTATGATGTGTCTGGGCATGGATAATTTTAGTTGATCTTACATACATTCTGAGTTTCTTTTATGTACAGTTTAATAATTTTCAAATGAAGTTTTGAAAATTTTGGCCATTGTTTCTTCAAATATTTTTTCTGGTTTTTCTCTTTTACTTCCCTTCTAAAGTTTTCATTTTCATTATGTGGCTCTTGGTACACTTGATAGCATCACAGGGACATTGAAGACTTTGTTCAGTTTTCTTCATTGTTTTTTCTTTTTATTCCACAGACTAGATAGTCTCAATTGACCTATATTCAAGTTCACTGATGCTTTATTCTGCCAAGTAAAATTTGCAATTAATTCTCCCTAGCAGGGGAACAACATACTCCCTAGCAGGACTGGGACCTGTCAGGGGGGCAGTGGGAGGGAGAGTATCAGGATAAATAGCTAATACATGTGGGGCTTAATACCTAGGTGATGGGTTGATATGTGTAGCAAACCACCATGGCACATATTTACCTGTGTAACAAACCTGCGCATCCCGCACATGCATCCCAGAACTTAAAATTAAATTTTTAAAAAAGGAAAAAAAAGCATTTATGATACATTTTAATATGTATTTAATATGTATTTTAATATGTTTTAAGCTCTCAATAAAAGTTGGCTAATTTTGTAACATAGAAAAGGGCTCCATAGCAAATTGTTTATTTCAGTTATTGTATCTTAGAGCTCTAGAATTTCAATTTTTAAAATAATTTATATTTTAAGTTGATGTTATCTATTTGCCGATATATCATTCTCATGTTTTTCTTTAAGTTTGTATTCATGGTTTACTTTTGGTCTTTTCTTTAAATTTGTATTCATGGTTTACTTTTGGTCTTTGAAAATAATTATAATGGCTTTAAATTATAATTTAAAGTTATTTCAAATTTTTGACTAGGAATTCTAATGCATGGACTTTTTCAGGTACAAAAATTCATGACTGATTTTTTTCCCCTTGGTTTGGGGCCATATTCCCCTGTTTGTGTACATGTATCATGATTTTTTTGAAACTGAATATTTTGGATCATGTAATGTAGCAACTCTGGAAACCAGATCCCATTCTTCACAGTTTGCTATTGTTTCTGTTTGTTTTTGTTGTTCTTTGTGTGTTTCATGACTTTCCTGTAAGAACGCTATAGTTTTTCATGTGTAGTAACCGGTTAACATCATTGTCAGCTAATGACTAGACATGCATTTCCTTAATATCTTGAACTAGCAACTCTCCTAGTCTTTCCCGGATAGTTCCATGTATGTTAGGTGCATGCCTTCAATTTACTGGTAGGCAGTTGAAAACTCTGTTACCATTAATTTCCTCTTGCCCAGATACTCACGGTCAGCAAGAGTTAAAAAATTAAGACCTTTTCAGGTGTCTCAACTTCCTGCACATGTGTGTGGCCTTCTAGATTCTCAGAAACATGTTGGAGCTTTTCAAAGTCCTTATTGTTTACTGAATATCTGTGTTCTCTCAAAATGTATATGTTGTAATTATAGTTAGATGAGATCATATGACTGGATCCCTCATGATGAGATGAGTGCCCCAATAAGAAGACACCAGAGAGCTTGCTTCTCTTTCCAGACGCATGCTCCAAAGAAAGGCCATGCCAGAGCACAGAGAGAAGGAGAGCTTCCACCAGAGCCTGACCAAGTGTGCTGCTGGCATGCTTGTCTCATAATTCTACCCTCCAGGACTGTGAGAAAATAAGTTTCTGTTGCTTAAACCACCTGGTCTATGGTAATTTGTTATGGAAGCCCAAGAAGACTAACACAAATTTGGGTGCCAGGAAGTGGGGTGCTGATGCAACAAATACCTCAACATGCGTAAGTGGCTTTAGAAGTGGGCAATGGATAGAGGATGGAAAAATTTTGAGATGTATGCTAGAAAAAGCCAAGATTGCAGTGAAGTATTTGTTAAAGGCAGTTGGAGTGAGGGCGCAGAAAGAAAAGAAAATAGCTAAGGAGAATTATCTATCTTTCCAGAGAATACATAAATCATCATGAAAAGAATGTTGATATCAATATGAATGTTAAAGGCCATTCTGTTGAGTTCTCAAATGCAAATAAGGAAAAAAATTACTGGAAAATGGAAGAAAGGTGATCCTTTCATAAAGTGACATAGCACTTGGATTAACTGTGTTCTAGTGTTTTGTGAAATTGATATTTTTGACAAACAAAATTAGATAATATTTAGGTAAGACTTTGGATTTTGCAAGCGATAAAATTGGATAATTAGCTAAGGAGATAGCTAAGCAAAGTGTTGAAGGAGCGGCTTGCTTCTTCCTGTTTATGGTAAAATGTGAAAGGAGAGACAGAAGTTGAAGAAGAAATTGTTAAGCAAAAAGGAACCAGAGTTGAAGATTTGGAAAGTTTTCAGTCTATCTATATTGCAAAAAAATAAAAAAGCTTATTGTGAAGACAACAGGAAGGGTGTGGTTGAACAATTATTTGATAAAGAGATAATGGTAATGACTCATGGATTCTGAATCAGCCATCTCAGAAGAGGCCAGGAATAGAGATCAATTTTACAAGCAAAAACTGTCAATTTGAACTAAGCAGTCAGAAACAAATGAGGTGAAGTAAAGGCTGTCAGACTTTTAGAGCCTACAAGACCAGACCAGAGAGCTATTTGGCTGTAACTTTGTGCTTTTCAAGAAAACGAAGTAGTGACCGCAAAGGCAATTCAGAGATCATCAGGTTAGTATCCTTTGCGGCAAAGGGTGGGAACATTGCCTCAGTTTCAATAGGCCATATGGCCTCTGACTAAAGCCTTGGGGGCAGGGCATTGGAGACAGGGCTGTGTAAGAGCCTGGAGGCAGGATCCACTATCCCTGTAGGTCTAGAATAAATGGCACAAAATGAAAAAGAGATATCTTGAGCCTTAAGAGCTAATGGAATTTGCCTTGGTTGGTTTTAGATGTTCTTAGGGCCTGTCTCTTATTCCTTCTTTCTTAATTTTTCCTTTTGGAATGGGAATGGCTATCTCATGCCTATTCCACTATCTGTTGTAATTTGGAAGCACATAACTTGTATGGTTTTACAGGTTTACAGCTGGAGAACAATTTTGATTTTTGGGATAAGGCTTACTTATGTTTGATTTAGATACTATTTAGCTGAGACTTTGTACTTCAGAATTGATGCTGGAATCTGTTAAGACTTTTGAGGCTGTTGGGATAAAATTAATGTATTTTGCATGTGAGAAGGACATCTTGGGGGTCCAGGGCAGAATGTATGAACTGAATATATGTGTGCCACTCAAAGTTACGTGTTAGTATGATGTTATTCAGAGATGAGGTTTTTGGGTGGATAAATAAGGTTAGATGAGATCATGTGAATGGGAACTCATGGTGGGATTAGTGCCCTTGAAAGAAGAGATACCAGCGACGTTGCTCCTGTCTCTGTGCATGTGAACCAAATGAGCACACAGTGAGAAAGAAGCCTGGAAAAGAGGCTTTACAAGAACTTCGTCACGCTGGACCATTCTAGCCTCCAGGACTGTGAGAAAATAAATTTATGCTGTTCAAGTGATCAGTCTCTGGTATTTTGTTATGGCAGCCCAAGCAGACAGACCCTATGGACAATTCATTCACCACATTTTCCATGTAAGGTTTTGGTCAGCTTCTTGTTTGCTCAAATTTTATAGATGCCTCAGGTAGCTATGATATTAAGCAATTACCACGGATGGTTTTTGACAGATGTCCTGGGGAAAGGTTGTTTACAAGGAGTGATCTCTAAGTCCAGTCAAGTAAAGACAAGCCCTGCTAGTAGAGGTTTCCAGGAAACTACCAGTCAGGTCAAATAATAACAACTGGTAAGGGCACTTCTGAGGAGCTTCAAAACTGTTTTTCCCTCTCCTTTGGTTGGTAGGCTGCTGTTTTTTTTTTTTTTTTTTTTTTTTTGAGACGGAGTCTCGCTCTGCCGCCCAGGCTGGAGTGCAGTGGCCGGATCTCAGCTCACTGCAAGCTCAGCCTCCCGGGTTTACGCCATTCTCCTGCCTCAGCCTCCCGAGTAGCTGGGACTACAGGCACCCGCCACCACGCCCGGCTAGTTTTTTGTATTTTTTAGTAGAGACGGGGTTTCACTGTGTTAGCCAGGATGGTCTCGATCTCCTGACCTCGTGATCCGCCCGTCTCGGCCTCCCAAAGTGCTGGGATTACAGGCTTGAGCCACCGCGCCCGGCATTTTGTTTTAAATTTTTTTTTATGGCTATGCTTATCACTGATATTGTATTTACCAAGCTGTTGGTTTTCACAGCTATTGTGGAGCTGAGAAGAGAGGATGGGTGTAGGGCAAGTTAAAACACCAGAAAGGTCACTGTTCTCATTGAGATTCAGCTGTTTTTTCTTTAATAAAGAGTCCTTGAATTTCTCTCTTGGTTAGTTGACAGAGTTCTTAAAATGTTGATTTACTGTTTTCATTGCCATCATGGAGGAGCAGATATTTGGAAGCCTTTCACTGCAGCATTCTTGCAATGTCTCCACACCCCAACTCAATTAATTTTTGTTCAGTATATTAATTTGACTTTTTGTTGTCTCTCTAACATTGGTTTTATCCTTATCTATTGATGTAAGGTGGGATTTGGAGCTGATCTCACACTCAGATCCAGGGATGACCCCTAATTGTTCAAAGCCTACATTCTCACTCTGAACACTATTGACATTTTGGGTCCAATACTTCTGTGTTGTAGGGGGCTATTCTGGGCATTGTAGGATCTCTTTTTTTTTTTTTTTTTTTTTTTATACTTTAAGTTCTAGGGTACATGTGCATAACGTGCAGGTTTGTTACATATGTATATTTGTGCCATGTTGGTGTGCTGCACCCATCAACTCATCAGCACCCATCAATTCATCTTTTATATCATGTATAACTCCCCAATGCAATCCCTCCCCCCTCCCCCCTCCCCATGATAGGCCCCAGTGTGTGATGTTCCCCTTCCCGAGTCCAAGTGATCTCATTGTTCAGTTCCCACCTATGAGTGAGAACATGCGGTGTTTGGTTTTCTCTTCTTGTGATAGTTTGCTAAGAATGATGGTTTCCAGCTGCATCCATGTCCCTACAAAGGACGCAAACTCATCCTTTTTTATGGCTGCATAGTATTCCATGGTGTATATGTGCCACATTTTCTTAATCCAGTCTGTCACAGATGGACATTTGGGTTGATTCCAAGTCTTTGCTATTGTGAATAGTGCCGCAATAAACATACGTGTGCATGTGTCTTTGTAGTAGAATAATTTATAATCCTTTGGGTATATACCCAGTAGTGGGATGGCTGGGTCATATGGTACATCTAGTTCTAGATCCTTGAGGAATTGCCATACTGTTTTCCATAATGGTTGAACTAGTTTACAATCCCACCAACAGTGTAAAAGTGTTCCTATTTCTCCACATCCTCTCCAACAACTGTTGTTTCCTGATTTTTTAATGATTGCCATTCTAACTGGTGTGAGATGGTATCTCATTGTGGTTTTGATTTGCATTTCTCTGATGGCGAGTGATGATGAACATTTTTTCATGTGTCTGTTGGCTGTATGAATGTCTTCTTTTGAGAAATGTCTGTTCATATCCTTTGCCCACTTTTTGATGGGGTTGTTTGTTTTTTTCTTGTATATTTGTTTGAGTTCTTTGTAGATTCTGGATATTAGCCCTTTGTCAGATGAGTAGATTGCAAAAATTTTCTCCCATTCTGTAGGTTGCCTGCTTACTCTGGTGGTAGTTTCTTTTGCTGTGCAGAAGCTCTTTAGTTTAATTAGATCCCATTTGTCAATTTTGGCTTTTGCTGCCATTGCTTTTGGTGTTTTAGACATGAAGTCCTTGCCCATGCCTATGTCCTGAATGGTACTACCTAGATTTTCTTCTAGGGTTTTTATGGTATTAGGTCTAACATTTAAGTCTCTAATCCATCTTGAATTAATCTTCGTATAAGGAGTAAGGAAAGGATCCAGTTTCAGCTTTCTACTTATGGCTAGCCAATTTTCCCAGCACCATTTATTAAATAGGGAATCCTTTCCCCATTTCTTGTTTCTCTCAGGTTTGTCAAAGATCAGATGGCTGTAGATGTGTGGTATTATTTCTGAGGACTCTGTTCTGTTCCATTGGTCTATAGCTCTGTTTTGGTACCAGTACCATGCTGTTTTGGTTACTGTAGCCTTGTAGTATAGTTTGAAGTCAGGTAGCGTGACGCCTCCAGCTTTGTCCTTTTGACTTAGGATTGTCTTGGCAATGCGGGCTCTTTTTTGGTTCCATATTTTTTTCCAATTCTGTGAAGAAACTCATTGGTAGCTTGATGGGGATGGCATTGAATCTATAAATAACCTTGGGCAGTATGGCCATTTTCACCATATTGATTCTTCCTATCCATGAGCATGGTATGTTCTTCCATTTGTTTGTGTCCTCTTTGATTTCACTGAGCAGTGGTTTGTAGTTCTCCTTGAAGAGGTCCTTTACATCCCTTGTAAGTTGGATTCCTAGGTATTTTATTCCCTTTGAAGCAATTGTGAATGGAAGTTCATTCCTGATTTGGCTCTCTGCTTGTCTGTTACTGGTGTATAAGAATGCTTGTGATTTTTGCACATTAATTTTGTATCCTGAGACTTTACTGAAGTTGCTTATCAGCTTAAGGAGATTTTGGGCTGAGACGATGGGGTTTTCTAAATATACAATCATGTCATCTGCAAACAGGGACAATTTGACTTCTTCTTTTCCTAACTGAATACCCTTGATTTCTTTCTCTTGCCTGATTGCCCTAGCCAGAACTTCCAACACTATGTTGAATAGGAGTGGTGAGAGAGGGCATCCCTGTCTTGTACCAGTTTTCCAAGGGAATTTTCCCAGTTTTTGCCCATTCAGTATGATATTAGCTGTGGGTTTGTCATAAATAGCTCTTATTATTTTGAGGTACGTTCCATCAATACCGAATTTATTGAGCGTTTTTAGCATGAAGGGCTGTTGAATTTTGTCAAAAGCCTTTTCTGCATCTATTGAGATAATCATGTGGTTCTTGACTTTGGTTCTGTTTATATGCTGGATTATGTTTATTGATTTGTGAATGTTGAACCAGCCTTGCATCCCAGGGATGAAGCCCACTTGATCATGGTGGATAAGCTTTTTGATGTGCTGCTGAATCCGGTTTGCCAGTATTTTATTGAGGATTTTTGCATCGATGTTCATCAGGGATATTGGTCTAAAACTCTCTTTTTTTGTTGTGTCTCTGCCAGGCTTTGGTATCAGGATGATGTTGGCCTCATAAAATGAGTTAGGGAGGATTCCCTCTTTTTCTATTGATTGGAATAGTTTCAGAAAGAATGGTAGCAGCTCCTCCTTGTACCTCTGGTAGAATTCAGCTGTGAATCCATCTGGTCCTGGACTTTTTTTGGTGGGTAGGCTATTGATTGTTGCCTCAATTTCAGAGCCTGCTATTGGTCTATTCAGGGATTCAACTTCTTCCTGGTTTAGTCTTGGGAGAGTGTAAGTGTCCAGGAAATTATCCATTTCTTCTAGATTTTCTAGTTGATTTGCGTAGAGGTGTTTATACTATTCTCTGATGGTAGTTTGTATTTCTGTGGGGTCGGTGGTGATATCCCCTTTATCATTTTTTATTGCGTCTATTTGATTCCTCTCTCTTTTCTTCTTTATTAGTCTTGCTAGCGGTCTGTCAATTTTGTTGATCTTTTCAAAAAACCAACTCCTGGATTCATTGATTTTTTGGAGGGTTTTTTGTGTCTCTATCTCCTTCAGTTCTGCTCTGATCTTAGTTATTTCTTGCCTTCTGCTAGCTTTTGGATGTGTTTGCTCTTGCCTCTCTAGTTCTTTTAATTGTGATGTTAGAGTGTCAATTTTAGATCTTTCCTGCTTTCTCTTGTGGGCATTTAGTGCTATAAATTTCCTCTACATACTGCTTTAAATGTGTCCCAGAGATTCTGGTATGTTGTATCTTTGTTCTCATTGGTTTCAAAGAACATCTTTATTTCTGCCTTCATTTCGTTATGTACCCAGTAGTCATTCAGGAGCAGGTTGTTCAGTTTCCATGTAGTTGAGCGGTTTTGATTGAGTTTCTTAGTCCTGAGTTCTAGTTTGATTGCACTGTGGTCTGAGAGACAGTTTGTTATAATTTCTGTTCTTTTACATTTGCTGAGGAGTGCTTTACTTCCAATTATGTGGTCAATTTTGGAATAAGTGCGATGTGGTGCTGAGAAGAATGTATATTCTGTTGATTTGGGGTGTAGAGTTCTATAGATGTCTATTAGGTCTGCTTGGTGCAGAGATGAGTTCAATTCCTGGATATCCTTGTTAACTTTCTGTCTCGTTGATCTGTCTAATGTTGACAGTGGAGTGTTGAAGTCTCCCATTATTATTGTATGGGAGTCTAAGTCTCTTTGTAAGTCTCTAAGGACTTGCTTTATGAATCTGGGTGCTCCTGTATTGGGTGCATATATATTTAGGATAGTTAGCTCTTCCTGTTGAATTGATCCCTTTACCATTATGTAATGGCCTTCTTTGTCTCTTTTGATCTTTGATGGTTTAAAGTTTGTTTTATCAGAGACTAGGATTGCAACCCCTGCTTTTTTTTGTTCTCCATTTGCTTGGTAGATCTTCCTCCATCCCTTTATTTTGAGCCTATGTATGTCTCTGCATGTGAGATGGGTCTCCTGAATACAGCAGACTGATGGGTCTTGACTCTTTATCCAGTTTGCCAGTCTGTGTCTTTTAATTGGAGCATTTAGTCCATTTACATTTAAGGTTAATATTGTTATGTGTGAACTTGATCCTGCCATTATGATATTAACTGGTTATTTTGCTCGTTAGTTGATGCAGTTTCTTCCTAGTCTTGATGGTCTTTACATTTTGGCATGTTTTTGCAATGGCTGGTACCAGTTGTTCCTTTCCATGTTTAGTACTTCCTTCAGGGTCTCTTGTAAGGCAGGCCTGGTGGTGACAAAATCTCTAAGCATTTGCTTATCTGTAAAGGATTTTATTTCTCCTTCACTTATGAAACTTAGTTTGGCTGGATATGAAAATCTGGGCTTAAAATTCTTTTCTTTAAGAACGTTGAATATTGGCCCCCACTCTCTTCTGGTTTGTAGAGTTTCTGCTGAGAGATCTGCTGTTAGTCTGATGGGCTTCCCTTTGTGGGTAACCCGACCTTTCTCTCTGGCTGCCCTTAAGATTTTTTCCTTCATTTCAACTTTGATGAATCTGGCAATTATGTGTCTTGGAGTTGCTCTTCTGGAGGGGTATCTTTGTGGCGTTCTCTGTATTTCCTGAATTTGAATGTTGGACTGCCCTACTAGGTTGGGGAAGTTCTCCTGGATGATATCCTGAAGAGTGTTTTCCAAGTTGGTTCCATTTTCTCCCTCACTTTCAGGCACCCCAATCAGACACAGATTTGGTCTTTTTACATAATCCCATACTTCTTGTAGGCTTTGTTCATTTCTTTTTCTTCTTTTTTCTTTTGGTTTCTCTTCTCGCTTCATTTCATTCATTTGACCCTCAATCGCTGATACTCTTTCTTCCAGTTGATCGAGTCGGTTACTGAAGCTTGTGCATTTGTCACGTATTTCTCGTGTCATGGTTTTCATCTCTGTCATTTCGTTTATGACCTTCTCTGCATTAATTAGTCTAGCAGTCAATTCTTCCACTCTTTTTTCAAGATTTTTAGTTTCTTTGCGCTGGGTATGTAATTCCTCCTTTAGCTCTGAGAAGTTTGATGGACTGAAGCCTTATTCTCTCATCTCGTCAAAGTCATTCTCTGACCAGCTTTGATCCATTGCTGGCGATGGGCTGCGCTCCTTTGCAGGGGGAGATGCGCTCTTATTTTTTGAATTTCCAGCTTTTCTACCCTGCTTTTTCCCCATCTTTGTGGTTTTATCTGTCTCTGGTCTTTGATGATGGTGACGTACTGATGGGGTTTTGGTATAGGTGTCCTTCCTGTTTGATAGTTTTCCTTCTGACAGTCAGGACCCTCAGCTATAGGTCTGTTGGAGATTGCTTGAGGTCCACTCCAGACCCTGTTTGCCTGGGTATCAGCAGCAGAGGTTGCAGAAGATAGAATATTGCTGAACAGCGAGTGTACCTGTCTGATTCTTACTTTGGAAGCTTCCTCTCAGGGGTGTACTCCACCCTGTGAGGTGTGGGGTGTCAGACTGCCCCTAGTGGGGGATGTCTCCCAGTTAGGCTACTCAGGGGTCAGTGACCCACTTGAGCAGGCACTCTGTCCGTTCTCAGATCTCAACCTCCGTGTTGGGAGATCCAGTGCTCTCTTCAAAGCTGTCAGACAGAGTCGTTCGCATCTGCTCTGGCCTCTGCTGCTTCCCCTGTTGTTTTCTTAGCTGAGCCCTGCCCCCAGAGGTGGAGTCTATAGAGACAGGCAGGTTTCCTTGAGCTGCTGTGAGCTCCACCCAGTTCGAGCTTCCCAGCGGCTTTGTTTACCTACTTAAGCCTCAGCAATGGTGGGCGCCCCTCCCCCAGCCTTGCTGCTGCCTTGCGGTTAGATCGCCGCAGACTGCTGTGTTAACAATGAGGGAGGCTCCATGGGCGTGGGACCCTCCCGGCCAGGTGAGGGATATATTCTTCTGGTGTGCCCGTTTGCTTAAAGCACGGTATTGGGGTGGGAGTTACCCGATTTTCCAGGTGTTGTGTGTCTCAGGTCCCCTGGCTAGCAAAAGGGATTCCCTTCCCCCTTGCACTTCCCAGGTGAGGCGATGCCTCGCCCTGCTTCAGCTCTTGCTGGTCAGGCTGCAGCAGCTGACCAGCACCGATTGTCCGGCACTCCCTAGTGAGCTGACCCCAGTACCTCAGTTGAAAATGCAGAAATCACCGGTCTTCTGTGTCGCTCGCGCTGGGAGTTGGAGACTGGAGCTGTTCCTATTCGGCCATCTTGCTCCGCACCCATTGTAGGATCTTTAAAAATATCCTTGGACTCTACCAATTAGAAGCCAGTAACACTGTTGCAGTTGTGACAACCAAAAGTTTTCCAGACATTACCAAATGTCCCCTGCTGGACAAAATTGCCTCAGACTGAGAATCACTGTTCTAACCACATTAATATAGTTTCATTATTATAAATGCAAAAGTTGATTCAGGTAAACAAAATTTATGTCCTAAAGCATATGACAATCCCCTGATCACAGTTGTTAGTTCAGGAATGGAAATGTAACCAGTTCAAACCAAGCGAGGTATGAGGGAACGTTGCTGGAAACAACTACAGGAAGTTTCTTTTTTTCTGTTTTTTGGTTGGGTTGTGTGAGGATGTGAAATCCATTGGATGACCAGCCTTAAAAGGAATCAAGGAGTGATCTCTAACACATAACATGTGATATGTTTTGGATGTGTTTCCCTCAACATCTCATGTTGAAATGTGGCCTCCGATGTTGGAGGTGTCTAATGGGAGATGTCTGGGTCATAGGAGCAGATTCCTCATGAATGGCTTGGTGCCATCTTTTTGGTGTTGAGTGAGTTCCCACTCTATTAGTTCACGCAAGAGCTCGTTGTTTAAAAGAGCCTGGCACCTCCTCCCTGCTCTCTTGCTCCCTCTTGCCATGTGATCTGTGGGCTCCCCCTATGCCTTCCACCATGATTGTAAGCTTCCTGAGGCCTCACCGGAAGCCAAGAAGATGCTGGTGCCATACTTGCATAACCATGAGCCAAATAAAACTCTTTTGGTTATACATTACCCAGTCTCAGATATTCCACTATAGTAATGCAAAATGTAGTAATACAACATGTCTGGCACTGAGTAGATATTAAGGGTCATTATTACAGCACTGATTGGGCTTATAGCATGACTTTTGCTCTTCCTATGAGACCTATTTTATTCAAACTCTTTGAATTTAAAGGTGCTCCTAAATATTGTAAGGGATTCTACCTGCATAATATCTCTTTCAATTTCAGTTCTTCTTTTTCATATCAACACTCTAATTCCCATTTTGCTTCTTAATTCTTAATTGGTTAAGTGGAATTCTTTTCATAAAATGTTCTGATTTTTCCTCTCTCCACTTTATCCTGCCATCCTTAGTTATTTTCCTAAAGTGCACCTCTGATTTTATCACTGCTCTGTTCAAAATGTTTCAAAGATTTTCTTACTATCTACCCATTAAACCCTATGTCTCAGCCTGTTTTTCAATTTGACTAAAACCAACTTTTCAAACCTATCAGCCTCTACTTTTCTTCTATGATCTAGTCTTTTAACCAAATGGGAATTCTCACCATTTCCAGAGTAAGGTCCTATTTCTTGTCTCTGTTCTCTCTCTCTCTCTCAATCTCTCTCTCTCTTTCTTCCTCTCTTACTCCTTCTTTCTCCTTCCTTCCTTCTTTTTCTTCTCTTTCTTTCTCTCTCTCTCTCCTTCCTTCCTTCCTTCCTCTCTCTCTTTCTCTTTCTTTCTTTCTTTCTTTCTTTCCTTCCTTTCTTTATTTTTCTCTCCCCTCCCTCCCTCCCTCCCTCCCTCCCTCCCTCCCTCCCTCCCTCCCTCCCCTCCCTTCCTTCCTTCCTTCCTTCCTTCCTTCCTTCCTTCCTTCCTTCTTTCTTTTCTCCCTCTGTCACTCAGGCTGGAGTGCAGTGGTGCAGTCTCAGCTCATTGCATCCTCTGCCTCCCAGGTTCAAGTGACTGTCCTGCCTCAGTCTCCCCAGTAGTTGGGATTACAGCCATGTGCCACCATGCCCAGGTAATTTTTGTATTTTTGGTTGAGAAGGGGGTTTCACCATATTGGTCAGGCTGTCTCGAACTTCTGGCCTCAAGTGATCCACCTGCCTCAGCCTCCCAAAGTGCTGGGATTCCAGAAGTGAGCCACTGCACCTGGCCTCTATTCATTTTCTTATGCTATTTCTGGCACCAGTATATTGAAAGTAGTAATTTTAATGAAAATACATAGCCTTTACTCAGCACTAGCCCTCTGCCAGATACTGTGCTTTATCTCATTTAATTATCAAAACAAAAACAAGACGAAAGAATGTTAGGTACTTCTATTTAGCCTGCTGGCACAAAAGAGGAAATTACAGCTGGGAGAGGTTAAATAATTTCCCAAGGTCACATAGATAATTGAAGTAACCTGAAACTTAAACTCAGATCTTTCCATTTGTTCATATTCTTGTTCTTAGCCACAATGCTATTATTGCTCTCACTTTACTTGTCTTTGTTGTCTCTCTCTGTCATTATCTGTTGAAATTGTTTTTTCCCAGTCTAAATTTTTATGTTATTCATAACATGTGTTCTAGTCTTTTAATCCAGAAACATTTTTTTGACCTCTAATCTCTCACTGACCCTAACAGAACACCTGGTACTTCATGATAGATGGCCAATATATGTTTTAAATAAAGGAGATAGATATTTAAGTTGGAGCCTAGGTATCTGGTTCTTTTATTTCACAATTGCTATAAAGAGAAAAATTAAAATTGTTCAGTATTTCCCAGAAAATAAGCACTCTATAAATATTTGTTAAATTGAATGAATTGCTGAAATTCAATAAATCAGCTTCTTAGGTGTCTACTTCTCTTTCGACTGTCCTTATGCAGACCATAGCTACATATGTAATGCAAAATGTCAAATCATTTACCCATTATATGTGGAATACCCATTGCTTTCTGTGTGAACTGTGCAGGTGAGCAGACCTGGGGGTCTATTTGTTCTGTCATTGATAGTGGAAAAGGGCCCAGTCTTAAATGTTTGCAGGGGAACTCAGAATTTCCAGCTACACAACCAACTGTAACTATGGCTTTCCTTCCACAGAGGTGCTATTTTATGGGCTTTCAGACTGAAAACAAATCTGTTTCATGGTATGTCTGTTTTGTCTGTCCTCAAATGTGCATGGTACTTAAGAAGAGCAAGGACAGGGTACGAAGGTGGAAAAGAGAGGAGAAGCAGCAGCAATGAGGAGAAGATGAAGGGCAATGATGGAGACTAGATTAAATTAAATGCCAGAGCTCCCAATCCTTGGAGGATGTTGTGGATGCTGTTGCCCTGAGTTAGCAACATAAATCAGTAAGTCAGATCCGGCTGAACTCTGGTGCCCTCCAAGTTCTATTCAAATCAGGAATTCTAGGATTCTATTTTATAAAAAACTTAAAAAAATTTTTGGACATAGGTCATGTTATCAATAGCAGAGTTTCTCAAACAAGAGTATATGAACATTTTCCCTGTGCCTGTGTATTCTTGAAGAAAATAACCCATTTTATAATTATATTTTGATTATAGCCCTAAAAAAGTAATCTGTGCATGTCTGGGTTATCTGGGGCTCCTAATGCAGTTGATTAGGCAATTTTTGTAGCACATTTTTGATGAATTAATAATCTGATTAGATGGAGACAGTGCTATTTATTTATCTTGAGTTAATGGGAAAAGGCTAAATTTGTCCTCCATATGTAACCAAGGCATTGCTTGTGTGTCCCCCATATGTACTCTACCTAAATAACTGAGGCATGTGCCTATGTGTGCTCCATATGTACACCACATGTATAACTCAGTTGTGTGTCTGTGTGTTTTCCATGGATTATGTATGTAACTCTGATGTGTGTCTGTGTTTCCTATGTGCGCTGTGTATGTAACTTATGTGTGAGCCTGTATGTGCACTACATGTATAACTCAGGTGTGTGCCTGCATTGATTGCATATGTGCACTATTTATATAACTCAGGCGTGTGTACATGCTTTATATGTGCACTGTATGTATAACTCAGATGTATGTTTGCATGTGTTTCCTATGTGCACTAAACATGTAACTCAGGCATTGCTCTTATGTTCTCCATATGTGCACTAAATATATGTTAAACATGTATCATACCACTGATTTTAAAAAAGTTGGAATAGACAAAAATGTTGAGAAAATTATATGTATAGACATGTCAAACTTTACGTGTGCATGTATAGTATCATATTCACATTGAGAATTATAATTTACTTTCAGTGAAATAATGTGTTTATTCACATCAGTGTTACTGATTTTCACACTACTTTAAAGATTTTGGTTGCTTTTAATGTATAAATTAATTTTTAGTTTTATAGTTGTTGTAAAAGAACCATGAGGATAAGGCAGGCAGATTATACCTAGTGGCATTTATTAATATTGTTATAAAAATAATTTGTCAACACTGGAAGTCAGTGAGATCTTTTTCCTTTAAAAGTGGTCTTTACATTACTAAGTTTGAAAAGAAACAAAAACTATACCATTTGATTTTGAAGTACATATAAGTTCTAATCTGTTGACCCCAATAAGCTGTCTTAGAGAAAATATTTCTGTTACCTAGGGAAATACTGAGCTTATAAGTGGCAATATTCCATTTATTATTACAGTGACTGCTTTCTGTTTTGTAAACTATCATCTTTAGTTATCAAATCATATATGTATATATTTTTTTTACCTGGAAAAAAATCACATCGTGTTAATGCTGGTAAATTTTTGAGCTGCGCTCAAGGAAATGTGCCCAGGCAATGAACTTTGTCCAGACTGGGTCACCAAATCTATTAAATGTACTTTTATTATTATTATTATTTTTATTTGAATAAATACAGCATATTAATAGCATGAAGAGGTCCTATCAAAGCCCTTTTTCCTCCTTGAGTGTGAAAGGGTTAAACAGTGACTTCACAACGTCGCACTCACTTCCACGTGTATTATATCATCACAGTAATGCTGTGAAGATAATGTCATCTCAGCTCCACACATGATAGATTTGTGAGCCAAGGGACTGAGTGAATTGTGTCAGTCATAAATCGGGTGGATCAAGCTCCAAATACAGTGTTTCAACTTCAAGCCTTGGGCTCCTTTCACTATATCATGTACCTCCTCTAAATTAAATTTAAACTAACTTTCTGATAGACAAATTTATCTAGAGAAGGTGTAATATTAACTCATATGGAGAACTTTAAGAGATACATTTCTCATCCTGTATCGGATATAGTTTATTACTGTGAGTATGGAATATGTCTATATTTCTGCTGACTGCCAGAAAAGATTTAGATAAAACACAGGAAATATAAAACAGGTCTTTTAACATGGATTAAAATGCAAAAGTCAAGTAATAGAAGAAGAAAATAAGGCTCTATCTTCAAGAATTTATGCCACCATTTCCTAATTTCTCTTTCCACTGTCTCGTGGCCTTTCCAAAATCAATACAGTATAAATAAAAATATTGTTTTCCTGTTACCTTTCTTCTCATGAACATAAGGCCTCAGAACTATGAAAGAAAATGGATGAGAACAATTCCTTTTTGTCTTTTGTTTTTTCTTATTATGATTATTATCTTAGCTTTATGTTCTTTCTGAGCTTAAAGATGAGGCATGTGCTTTGTAAAGAATTTAGAAAAATATGAAGAATTAGGAAATGTGTTCATTATTCCAGCAGTAGTGATTTCTTTGTGTATTTTAAAAAATACACTTTTAGGTTACCTGAGAACATATGCTTTCTTTACTTGACATTTTTAATGTTATTAAATTTCCCGATATTATTAAAAAGCTTTTATTTTTAATGGTCACAAAATATTCTACCATATTGATATATTCTGTCTTATTTAAGCTTCTACCTAATATTGAATACTTGAGTGATGTCCAATTTCTCACTGTTATTATAAATGCTGCATGTCTGTCTATAACTTTTATGGGCATTTTGGCTTACAGTAGTTTCTAAGAAGAATTAGTAGGCCAAAAAAGATGAATATTCTGAATTATTTTGATGAACATTACCAAATTTCTTCCCAAACTCTCATACCAATCCACACCCCATCCACAATGTCAGAGTGCATGTATTTCATGGTGCCCTCATCTACACAGATGTTCTTGTTAATTTCTTTCATTTGATAGGCAAATGTTGTGTCACATTGATTTAATTTGCATTATTTAAAAAGTTGAACAGTTACTGCTCATATTTACTAGTCATTTCTGTTCTTTTGAAAATTGTCCAACTCATCTTCTTACCTCTCCATTATCATTCATCACCACTCTACTTCAGGAAAATAGAATCATGAAAATTAAAGACATTTAGAGCTGGAATGAGCATGATCAATCCCTCACTATCCATGTGAGTCTTGATAGATTCGTAAGTCCCTCCCTGGGATACTGAGTGACTGAGTAATATGGGCGTCTAAGCCTCCTGCCTGTCTTTATTGTCTCCTCCTCCTTCTTTTTACTGACCACTCCCACCTTTTTTCCATGCACCCTTCCTTGTGATGATGTTCTCTCCTCAGTGTAAATGTTTTGACATCTTTGTAGTATCCTGGGATTAGTAGGCTTGCATGTTAACCTGGAAACGGAAGTCAGTACTGGCCTTTGTTCCAGGTTGTCTGATGTCCTGTCCCCACCTCTTCTTACGCATGGCTGTGTGTCTGTGACTACAGTAGGGGCTCCATTACCAAGACCCCTGAGCGACAGGAACTCAGTGATTTCGAAAGACTCCTGCAGAATGTGCAAAGAAGGCCGAGTGTTCCATTCATTGTATTTCTTGATATTTACTTTACCTTCTGGAAGGATATTCATGGTTAAAATGTACCCAGCACCCTGTATGATAAGTAAAGTGGGTGAGCATCTGTGTGGTTCCTAGTCAGTCCTCACAGCAACACTGCAAGGGAGACGCGATGGTTCTTATTTTACATCTGAGCTCTAGGGAACTGTGTCCCACATCTTAGACTATTTTCCCGCCATTACATAGCTAATAAGGAGAGAGTGTTTGAATCTAGGTTTGTCTGATTCTCAAGTCTCACATGGCCTCTCTGCTATATTTCTTTGCCAATCGGGCAGTGGGTAGGGAAATCTCAGCTTGTGCCTGTTCTATGCTAATGGCACCCATAGGTTGACTCACCTGGGATGGGAGCAAAGGTTAAATGCACTTTCCGTTCTGACAGCAAATGACTGAGTTCATTGAGGAACAGGGGTAAGTCTGGGGTTCTTATTCCCAGGCATATGGTAGATACTTAATAACTATTTGTTATTACTGAATGAAAGATGCTTTTCATTAAGCTACCTGTTTCTCTCATGTAAAAGCAGGGTTAACTAGTCTATACGGCAGGGATAATCTGGCAGTACTTATCCTGCTTTGTAATGACTTTGTCTTTCTTTAGCGATTGATTTATGCTCTCTTAACTTTCCGTTCTTCAAAATGAGGCTACCAAACTGCACGTGGTGTGATTAAGATGAATATATTTTGAACTCATAGAAAAGATGATAAATTTAACTTTACTGATAATATAATAGAAATTTTGAATTCTAAAAAAGTCCTTAGGGGAATGAATTCTGAACATATTATAGGTGAGTCTTTTTTTAAATAGGAAAATATTTATTTTTCCAGTCTTGCACATTTCTATCAAATGTGTTTTTTAGATAGCACTCCATAGTGACAGTGCTATGAAGCTACCTGCCTGCAGTCAGGCAGCGTCCCGTCCATCTCTCTGGGATGAGTGGGCTGGCTTGTATTCCGGAAATTTAGTCAACACCCCCCTTTGTTCCAGGTTGTCTAATATCTCATTCTGACCCCATACTTAACATGCACTTGCCGTCCCAACTGCACTGTGGTGGCACATCACAGGCTTCACAAATGAAGTTTTTAGATGCATGAGTACAGTCATAGGAAGAATGAATATGTTTCTTTTAATTCTTTTTGAGAACTACAACTATACAAATGTTTATAATCGATCTACTTCTCTAATCTGAACTTCAATAAACCATTTGGCAAGAAATGTAGTATTTATAAATGGAAGAGCTACATTAAGTATTTTCCTTTTAACAAACTAGAAATTTGCTAACGCTCAAAACCAGAGGTCAACAAAGTTTGTAAAGAACCAAATAGTAAATATTTTAGGCCTTATGGGCCAAGATGCAAAATCAAACACATTATGTAGGCACTTACCTAACAAAAGAGAAAACAAATTTTCACAACATTCAACAAAATTAAAGTATAAAATAATAATAATAATAATAAAGAACAGTTTTCGTAATACACATCTCCTGTATTAGTTTTCTATTGCAGCCATAAGATATTATCAGAGACTTGGTAGCTTACATAAAAAAAATTGATGATATTATGGTAGAGTTCCAGAGGTCAAAAGTCCAACTCAGTTCTCACTGGGCTAAAATTAAGGTGTCTGCAGGGCTCTGCTCCTCCAGAGGCTCTGAGGTAGAGTCTGCTGTCTTGCCTTGCCAGATGTCAGAGGTTGCCTGCATTCTTTGGCTTATGGCTCTTTCCTTCATATTCAAAGCCAGGAATCATATTCATATTCAAGGCCGGGAATGTAGCGTCTCTGTAAACCTGCTTCTATTGCCACATTTCTCTCTCTACTGCAGTCCGGAAAGGCTCTCCATTTTTAAGGATCCATGTGATTACACTGAGCCCACCTGGATAACTCAGGATAAATTTCACTATGCAGGATCCAGGAGTTAGTTTTTCAGGGCTGCCATAACAAAGTACTACAAAATGGGTGGCTGATAAAAACGGCAATTATTTAAAAACTTTCTCACAGTTCTGGACTATAAAAATCAGAAATCAAGGTTTCAGCAGGGCCACGCTCCCTCTGAGGTTCTGAGTAGGATCCTTCCTTTTCTTCTTCCTTCCATAGATGCAGTTGGCAGAATAATGGTCTCCAAAGATGTCCATGCCCTAATCCCCAGAACCTGTGAATACGTTACCTGACATGGTCAAAGGGATTTGGCAGATATGATTAAGGTTATGGACTACTATGGGTCCAGCGTAATATGTACAACCTAGCAACAGAGTTTCATATAGCATATATGCAAATATAATTTAGAATTCATATAATATGAAGAAGCTGATCAACCATAAAGACTTTTTTGAAAAGGGATGGAAGAGCTATGTCCATCAATCCTTGGCATTTTCTGATTTGCAGCTGCATTGCTTCAGTCTCTGCTTCCATTAGCACAAGGTCTCCTCTCCTCCTGTGCCTCTGTCTCTTCTCCTCTTCTTATAAGGCATCAGTTATATTGGATTAGGGCTTACCTTGATGACCTCATCTTAACTTGATAACATCTACAAAACCTCTTTTTCCAAATAAAGGCACATTCATGGGTATCAGGGATTAGGACTTCAAGATACCTCTGTAGGGGACATGGTCCAACCCATAATAATCCGTAACCTTAATCACATCTGCCGAATTCCTTTTACCATGTCAGGTGACATAATCATGGGCTCTGGGCATTAGGGCATGGACATCTTTGGAGACCGTTATTCTGCCTAGTGCGTTTAATAATAAGAATACTGAAAATCTTTTAAACATTTTCTTTTCTTTTTTTTTTGAAATAACATTCTGTTTAATTGAGATTCAAAATTAGCATTCTTTATCATCAAACTGATTGCAAATCTGGAAAATTATTCTCAATTATGAGTTGAAGAAAAACATGGTAGTGAGCTAGATTTGGCCTGCAGGCGGTAGTTGGCTGATTCTTCCTCCAAACAAAATCTTATTTAGGCCAAAACCTATTAGAATGTTACCAGAAATACCATTTACTATAATGTAAACATGATTTTTAAAATATATTAGGAATTAATCCCAGTTGGGCTGGAATACATACATGGGAGTGAACCACATGATAAAACAGACATGTTTGGGTAATGTGAATAAGGTTTGCCAGATTTAGGACTCACAATATATATCCTTGATTTATTTCAAAGAAATGCTAGTATCCAACTACCTGTGTGTATTTCTCCAGGGTAATATGTACAACCTAGCCACAGAGTTTCATATAGCATATACATTCTTCCCAGGCAATTACTAATACAGAATGATATTACTAGGCTTCTCGCTTAGGAAAACACCAGTTAATTGGTAAAAGCACATTTTTAAAATCTAAAATAGCTTCTCTTGGCCAGGTGAGGTGGCTCATGCCTGTAATCCCCACACTTCAGGAGGCTGAGCAGGAGGATTCACTGGAAGTCAGGAGTTCAAAACCAGCCTGGCCAACATGGTGAAACCACGTCTCTACTAAAAATACAAAACTGCGCTGGGCATGGTGGCAGGCACCTGTAATGCTAGCTACTTGGGAGGCTAAGGGAGGAGAATCTCTTGAACCCAGGAGGCAAAGGTTGTAGTGAGCTGAGATCACACCAATCCAGCCCAGGTGGCGGAGTGAGACTGTCTCAAAAAAAGTAAAAAATAATGAAAATATCTTCTCTTACTTGGTATTACAAATTTCAACATTTGAGCAGAATTATAGCATGGAAATGATAGAAAATAGTCCTAATGATTAACATTCATACTGTCAACAGAAAATCATCATCAATTTTATATGATGTGTCTTTCAAATAAGGAAATTATATCTGTGACATTTAACTGGCTAGTCTATAGTCTTGCCTTAGAAGTCAGTGTTAACCTTTCTCTCCATTGATTTCCACAGAAACTCTCTGTTTGCCAGAAATGCATTAGATTTTTTTTTGCATTAGCAGTAAGACATGAAGTTAGTGGGGCATCTAGTTGGGATGGTTAAGTGGTTTGTTAGGGATGAGGAGTAATCATATTTATAGATATGATTGAGTTTCTCTGGCAAATATATTTTAGAATTCATATAATATAAAGAAGCTGACCAACCATAAAGATTTTTTGAAAAGGGATGGAAGAGCTAGGGTTCGCTTAATCCTATTTAAGAGGCTTTCTTGATGGAAGAATTATATACTTCAAACTTTAGTTATGTATTTGGAGTTTTAAAGATTTATTATTAAGTCTTCACTTGTGAGCTTTAGCATAGAATAGTGATAAAGAATGTGGTCTTTGGAGCCAACATACAGGCGTTTAAATTTGGGACCTGCTACTTCACAACAGATCACTTAACCACTGTCTCAATTTACTTCTTTGAAATGTGCATAAAAGCAGTACCTAAGTATAAAGTGGTTTGGAGAGTGCCTGATGCATAGTAAGCATTATATAAGTGTTATTCACCTGTTTGTTTATTATGATTATTGGTGGTGGTGGTGATGTTAAAAGGTACCCTGTACTCCTGCACATATCTGTTAAGGAATGTGTAGGCCTAGGGCTGGCAGAAGAGTGTGTAGTCCCCAAACCATTAAGCAAGTGATTAAGTAGCTGAGAGACCCCAGTTTATGATGGAAACACATGAACCAGGAGTGAACAAAGCAGCTGAAGAGGGGGTCAGGTCTGGGACCATTTCTGGTATGGAGCATTGGAGGTGGTGGTAGAGGCAGAGATGGGGCCACGCTCTGCTGACACTGGGATAGCCCTGATTCTTGGGAAAAACTGGATGATTTTTCATGTTACTCACCTATTTCTTTACCACTTGCTGCAGGAAGCCAAAGAAAGAGTGGGAACTTCCTGTTACGACTCCACTTCTCTGCTATTTGGTATGTGGCTGCGCTACTGCCATGGGCTGCATGACTGAATCCCGTTCTGCAGACCACACTTGACATTACTTTTAGTTTTCATTCCTTCATTTTTCTTTTTACATTTTTAATGTCCTTATTCCCTGATCTCCTTAGTGTCTCTTCCTCATCACTGCTTACTGTTTGTACAATATCAGGTTCCCCACTGGATGTATATATCTCCATGATTACAAAAGTGAATAGATAAAATATTTGCATTTGAGTTTAAATTACGGTGGTAAGTGTAATTTAAAATTTAAAATTTGTGGTGTATATATATATACACCACATATATATATATATACACCACAAATTTATATATATATATATCACAACTTTTGTGAGATGTGTTTATACACAACACACACACATACAATAGAATACTACTCAGCCACAAAAAAGAATGAAATCATGGCCTTTGCAGCAACATGGTTAGAACTGGTGGCTATTATCTTGAGTGAAATAACTCGGAAACGAATAGTAAAATACCACACGTTCTTGCTTAGAAGTGGGAGCTAAATAACGTGTACACATGGACATAGAATATGGAAACACAGGCATTAGAAACTTGGAAGGGTGGGGGGGAGGGGGATGACAGACAAGAAATTACTTAATGGGTACAGCGTCCACTGTTTGGGCGATGGTTACATTAAAAGTCCAGACTTCACCCTTATGCATTATATCCATGAAATAAAACTATACTTTTACCCGTTATACTAATGCAAATAAAAATTAAAATAATTAATGGTGAATATTCAAGAGTTATATTAGAGATCTAGGTGATTTGAGTGAAACTGGTGACCTAAGTAAGCAAAGTCAGTTTTTAGTAGCCATTGGGTCATATTTTCCAGGATGTGAAGATTATGATTCACTTTGGAAAGTGGGTTTTGCCACCTCCTGAACCATAATGGTGTTTCTGTAATTCCCGCTGTCAGTGGCTTAGGTCTCCTTCTCTTCCTCAATCTTGATTTTATTCTCTCTTCAAGCTGCTGAGGTGGGGCAGGACACTGGGATCTGAGGGAGCTGGTCGAAGAGACTTTAGTGCTATGTTTGTGCTGGAGGTGAGGGTGTGATGCCGGAGGATTTCTGTTTAGGATGTTGCTGTGAGGTGCTGTGGTGCTGTGGTCAGGGGAGGTTTGGGGCATGAGCCGAGAGAGACATGTGCTATGTTTTGAATGATGAATTGATATCATGGCTTTTGATATTTTCATATATATTTATTGAAGATATAATTAAAGATTTGCATATTTTCTTTAACAACATATTTAAAAGAGTATAGTGATACCAACTTTTATGTAAAAATCATAAAATGAAGATAACTTTTTTGAGATGGAAGTTTTTTTTTCCCCTTTATAATTTCTTGCGTGTCACACTTGCCTTAAATAGCTCTTGGTCATAGAGTTCCCTTTGGATGAATACAGGATTTCCATGAGCCATAAGGTTCCTGAGAAATCACTCAATCAGACTTTAAGAGTTTCGCATTATTTTTCTGGGAATTACTTGCTGACAAAACATTATGGGATAGATTTGGCACACAGACATCAGCAGATGCAAAATTGGAAATAGGCAATGCAGAAAAGGAATGGTATTTCTGAAAAGTAACAGACATGGTGGCACATATTAACTGAAAAAGTTGATGATTTTCCTTGGAAAAAAGAAAGAAGCACTGAGTGTTATTCTGTAAGTAAAATGAGGAGTCTACATTCTAAGGACATGAGAGACACACCAGCAGACAGTTTAAAGGACACTAGGGCTGGAAACATTTGAAGTCACTGTCTTTTGAATTTAGCTTGGTTCCTAGCAGACGCTGTGTGGCTTCCAGAGGGATCTGGCTTACCCAGACTCAAGCTCTGGCTATCTTCTCTCCACTCTGAATGTATGAGAAAAAAAAAAATTTCTAGAAAATTCACATCTTCCCAATTAGTTGTTTAATTATTGAATGCTAAGCTCTATGAAGACATATTTTGCATGGGATCAGGCTCTAAGCATCAATGAATGTGTTTGGTATTTGAATTAAGTAGATCCTAGCACTTGAGCATGCTTCACTGTGCAGTCATTCTTTCATCATCTGAACCATTGTTTGGCTGATTGATGTTTTTATGAAGTAGTAATGGTCTTGGCTACAGCTGACTCCTGTTTTTTAAAACTGACATGGAAAACAGCATATGGTAAGCCCTGATCTAATAATGAGGGACAACTAGTATATTACAGGTTTGTGCAAGTATTTTTTAAACAACTTTATTAAAGTGTAATTGACATACAAAAAAAAAACATGTTTAATGTTTACAATTTAATGAATTTGGCCAACTGCATTTACCCATGAAACCATCGCCATGATCAAGGTAATAGACATATCCATCACCTCTAAAATTTCCTTGTGCCTCTTTGTTTTTTGTGTGTTCTTTTTTGGTTGTTTGTTATGGTAGGAACACTTAACATGATATCCATCCTTTTAGCAAATTTTAATTGTGCAATACATTGTTGTTAACTACAGATACCCCAAATCTCAGGAACTTACTCATTTTGTGTAACTGAAATTTTATTACTATTATTATTTGTTATTTCATTTCAGATTAAGTGGGTATATGTGTAGGTTTATTGCATGGATATATTGTGTAATGGCGAGGTTTGTGCTTCTAGTGAACCCATCACTCAAATAGTGGACACTGTAACCAACAGGCAATTTTTCACCCTACACCCCTCTTCTACTCTCCCCAGCTTTGGAGTTATCAGTGTCAATTATTTCCGTCTTTCTGTTCATGTGTACCCATTGTTTAGCTCTCACTTATAAGTGAGGACATATGGTATTTGGTTTTCTGTTTCTGAGTTATTTCACTTGGGATCATAGCCTCCAGTTCCATCCATGTTGTTGCAAAAGACATGGTTTCAGTCTTTTTTTGTGACTGCATAGTATTTCATGATGTCTAAGTACCACATTTTCTTTACACAGTAAACCAGTAGGGGACATTTAGGTTGATTTTATGACTTTGCTATTGTGAACAGTGCAGCAATAAACATATGAGGGCAGATGTCTTTTTTATATAACAGTTTCTTTTCCTTTGGGTAGATATCCAGTAGTGGGATTGCTGGGTCAATATCCAGTAGTGGGATTGCTGGGTCAAGTGGTAGTTCTGTTTTTAGTTCTTGGAGAAATATCCATACTGTTTTCCATGGGGGTTGTACTAATTTACATTCCCACCAGCAATGTATAAGCATTTCCTTTTCTCCACATCCTTGCCAACATCTATTATTTTTTGACCTTTTAATAATAGCCATTCTGACTGGTGTGAGATAGTATCTCATTGTGGTTTTAATTTGCATTTATCTGATGATTAGTGATATTAAACATCTTTTCATATGTTTGTTGGACACTTGTATGTTTTCTTTTGAGAAGTGTCTTTCATATTCTTTGTCCACTCTTTAATGAGATTATTTGGCTTTTTTCTCTTTTATCTGCTTGAGTTCCTTACAGATTATAGATCTTAGTTCTTTGTTGGATGCATAGTTTGCAAACATTTTCTCCCATTCTGCAGGCTGTCTGTTTATTCTGTTGTGCTGTGCAGGAGCCCTTTCATTTAACAAAATTCTGTTTGTCGATTTTGTTTTTGTTAACATTTGCTTTTGAGGATATAGTCCTAAATTCTTTGCTGGGCCAATGTCCAGAAGAGTTTTTCCCAGGTTTCATCCAGGATTTTTTATAGGTCTTAACATTTAAACCTTTAATGTGTTTTGAGTTAATGTTTGTATATGGTGAGATAGGAGTCCAGTTTTGTTCTTCTACATATAGCTAGCTAGTTTTCCCAGCACCATTTATTTAATAGGGTGTCATTCCCCATTGTTTATTTTGTCAACTTTTCCAAAGATCAGTTGGTTGTAGATAGGTGGCTTTGTTTCTAGGTTCTCTATTCTGATGCACTGATCTATGTGTCTATTTTGTACCAGTACCATGCTGTTTTGGTTACTATAGCCTTGTAGTATAATTTAAAGTCACATAATGTGATGCTTCAGTTTTGTTCTTTTTGCTTAGGATTGCTTTAGCTATTCAGGCCATTTTTTGGTTCTACAGGAATTTTAAAATTGTTTTTTCTATTTCAGTGACATTGGTAATTTGATAAAAATCGTGTTGAATCTGCAGATTGCTTTGGGCAGTATGGACATTTTAACAATATTGATTCTTCCTATGTATAAGCTTGGGATGTTTTTCCATTTGCTCGTGTCAGTTACAATTTTTTTTTTTAATTTCAACTTTTTTTTTAGATACCAGCGGTACATGTACAGATTTATTACATGAGAATATTGCGTGATGCTGAGGTCTGAAGTACAGATCCTGCCATCCTGGTAGTGAGCATTATACTTGACAAGTAGTTTTTTAATCCACTACCCCTCCCCTCACCCTCTAGTAGTCCACAGTGTCTTTTGTTCCCCTATTTATGTCCATGTGTGCTTAGTGCTTAGCTCCCACTTTTAAGTAAGAACATGTGTTTGGTTTTCTATTCCTGTGTTAATTTGCTTAGAATTATGATCTCCATTATCCACAATTTCTTTCATCAGTGCTTTGTAGTTCTCCTTGTAGAGATTTTTCATCTCTTTGGTTAAATGTATTCCTGGATATTTTATTTTTGTGTGTGGCTATTGTAAATGGAATTGAGTTTTTGATTTGGTTCTCAGCTTGAGTGTTGTTGATATATAGAAATGTAACTGGCCGGGTGCGGGGGCTTATTCCAGTAATCCCAGCACTTTGGGAGGCTGAGGTGGGTGGATCACCTGAGGTCAGGAGTTCCAGACCAGCCTGGCCAACATGGCAAAACCTTGTCTGTACTAAAAATACAAAAAGAAAAAAAAAGAAAGAAAGAAAAGAAAAAACTATCTGGGCGTGTTGGCATGTACCTGTAATCCCAGCTACTTGGGAGATTGAGGTAGGAGAATCACTTGAACCTGGGAGGTGGAGGTTGCAGTGAGCCGAGACCATGCCACTCACTCCAGCCTGGGCAACAGAGTGAGACTCCATGTCAGAAAAAAAAAAAAAAAAAAAAAAAAAAGGAAGAAATGCCACTGATTTTTCGCATGTTTTGTTTTGTATCCTGAAACTATATTGAAGTTGTTTATCAAGTTTAGGAGTCTTTTGGAGGAATCTTTAGAGTTTCCTAGGTATAAGATCATGTCATCAGCATATAGAGATAATTTGACATCTTCCTCCTCCTTTCCAATTTGGATGCCTTTTATTTCTTTCTCTTGCCTGATTCCTCTGGCTAGGACTTTCAGTGCTATCTTGAATAGGATTGGTGAGAGTGGGCATCCTTTTCTTGTTCCAGTTGTAACTGAAACTTCATACCCATTGAAGAACTTCCCATACCCCCCTACCCTCAGCTTCTGGTAATCGCCATTCTAGTCTCTGCTTCTATCAGTTTGACTATTTTAGATACTTCATCAAAATGAAATCATGCCGTATTTGTCCTGTGATTGGTTTATTTCACTTAGCATAATGTCTTCCAACCTATGCCCTAACAAATGACAGAATTTCATTCTTTTGTGAGGCTGAAAAATACTCCATTGTACGTATATGTCACATTTTCTTTATTCACCTGTCGATGGACATTTGGGTTGTTTCCACATCTTGGCTGTTGAGAATCATGCTGCAATGAACATGAGAGTGCAGTTATCTCTTCAAGATACTGATTTCATTTCCCTTGGATTAATACCCAATAGTGGGACTGCTCAATCCCATGGCAGTTCTATTTTTGATTTTTTGAGGAAGCTCTGTGCTGTTTTCCACAGTGGCTGCACTGTTTTATATTCTTACCAACTGTGTATAAGAGTTCCAATTTCTTCACCAATGCTTTTTATCTTTTTTTATATTTTATGACAGTCATCTTAACAGGTGCGTGGTGATATCTCCTGGTTACTTTGATTTGCATTTTCCTGATGATTAGTAAAGCTATTGAGCACCTTTCCACATGTCTGTTGGCTAACTGTATGTCTTCAGAGAGATGTCTATTCCAGTCTTTTGCCCATTTTAAAGTCAGGTCATTATTTTTTATTTTTGTTATGGAATTGTAGAAGTTTTTAATATATTTTGGATATTAGCCTCTTATCATCTATATGGTTTGCAAATATTCCAGTTTCATATGTTACCTATTCTTTCTGTTTATAAGCTGATATGCCCATTTGGCCATCCTGGTACTTCACAGCCAGCCAAACAGACTGATTGGTTTCTGTGTCAAACTGTTATCAAACATATAGAATCTCACTCATATTTGGTAGTTGGCTTAACAACTGTCCAAGAAACTTGTCTGTTGACACTTCAGTATCATGCGATAGGTTTACCAGGTGTGCACCTGGGGCTCCCCACCTCTCTAATTCTGTCCCATATTAGCAAGTTGATCTCCAGTTCCAGGTGAAAAATACAAGAAGTATTGATGGAGAAAATATTTTTCTTGTGTGAGCAGACAAGGACCTTTAAGACTAACACTCTTCATTGTGGGCTCACCACATTTGAATGAGGGATGAAGAGAGTGCGGAGTGAGAATGGTAGCATCACAGAGCTCATGCTGATCACACTCGCATTCTTAAGAGATGAGGTAATTCAAGGGGAGAGTGCAGTCTCCCCAGAAGACTAAGTGCAGTCATATTAGGAGATTTCTGAACACTTTTGCCAGAATGATTCCGATTCAGATTCAGGTATGAGTGGAGTGCAAATGTATGTCACCACATTACCGGCTAGACTAAGTTACTCTAATTGCTCCTTCTTTTCTCCAGCAAAATGCCCGTTGACACTTCAGCGTCAGGATTTAATCTATGTTAAATCCTGCCTTTTTGGTCTTGTCCCCAACCTTCCCTTCTGCCCTCACCCTTCCCTTCTGCCCCCACAACTTTCTAAAGATTTGTTATCATTGGCACGCTAATAAAATCTCTGACGTAAGGTAATTCCAAACTGGACTGGGGAAAGGCTGGCTTATTTGTGTGGAATAGAGTTGTTTTAAATCACTAGTAAGAATTGATTTAATATTTACTTTCTTCTCCCTGAAATTTGATATCAGTACTTTATGGTACGTCCTAGAAACATACAGGTTTTAGTTTAAAAGGCGAATAGGGCCAGGTGTAGGGGGTCATATCTGTAATCCCAGCACTTTGGGAGGTCGAGGCAGGAGGATCATGTGAGCTCAGGAGTTCAAGACCAGGCTAAGCAACATAGTGACACTCTGTCTCTATGAAATAAATAAATAAATAAATGGTAAATGCATATCCTTTTTTTTTTTTTTTGCAAAATTTCTTTTGAAATCTCTTTAAAAATATACAGAACAGCAAAAAAAGTATATTTAAAGATTTTGTGTTTTTATTTACTGAAGAATAATTGGAAGGTGGGCAATGTCCAACTCATGCGTATATCTCAGTATCTTGTGGTGTTTCTTAAGAGGATAACCGCTCTCATAAAAATACTGGCATTAAAAAATGTTTTACTAACAACATAAATCTTAGCTATTTTTCAATTAAAGAACAAATAATTATTTTCAGAAAAAAAGAATACACTGTCATTTGATAAATGACTTGTTGCTTGCAATGATTTTACTTACTTTTCACACAAAGAATTAAATGTTTTTCCAGAAGATTTAAGTGAGAAATGAAAGACATTAAGTCGTGTTGTTTTATTTTCTTCTATTTATTCATATGCTAAAAAAGAAAGATAGACTTTTTGTCTCTTCCTGAAAGATTTCCCAAATAAGAAAAAATTAACCCAATGGAGAGACTTCCTTTTATACCTAGATGAAGAATCTAATCTTAAAAGCTACATTATCATTTGTCATTTCTAATGATTGTAAGCATGTAAGCATCTGGATTTTTTGAAGACATTATTATCAAATCTATTTCCTGAATGCTTCCTCGTGCAATCATTTGTGGACCAACTCATTCCTGTTCTTGGGAAGTTGTAAGTGTCTTTCTCACAGCTGACAGTGGACTTCTCCTTGTTTAGGACTGACATAGGAACAGCAGATGATAAACACTGGTCTAAAAATGCGGGATTGATCAATATATTAAATCTTTGTGCAAGGATTTTTTTTAACATGGTTGTGTCTACATTGCCTTAAATATTATATGTTTATATATCCGGTTTATTATTATTTTTTACAGGATGCTTTAAATTGATATTATCCTATAGTTTCATTTTTGCTAAAATAACAAAGTCAATCACTTCCTTAAATTCCTGTTTTCAGTTTTAAGCTACCATTGTTAAAGATTTTAAAGCAATGCTTTACATTGTTTTTTGTAATTTACTATGCTTTGTGAGATATTGACATGAACCCTTTTGCACCAGAAGTGGTTGAAAATGTAGATGTAAATAACACAGAAGTTAGAATAGAAAAATATATTATTAGATACAGGTATAAATTCACTATTAAGAACACAGAAGAAGGGCTGGGCGCAGTGGCTCATGCCTGTAATCCGAGCACTTTGGGAAGCCGAGGCGGGCAGATTACGAGGTCAGAAGATCGAGACCATCCTGGCTAACATGGTGAAACCCCGTCTCTACTAAAAATACAAAAAATTAGCTGGGCGTGGTGGTGGCGCTTGTAGTCCCAGCTACTCAGGAGGCTGAGGCAGGAGAATGGCATAACCCGGGAGGCTGAGCTTGCAGTGAGCCGAGATCGCGCCACTGCACTCCAGCCTGGGCAACAGAGCGAGACTCCATCTCAAAAAAAAAAAAAAAAAAAAGAACACAGAGGAAAAACAGTCCCTACCTTCTGCCATGAAAAGAGTTTGCCTTTAGTTTCCGTGGTTTGGCAGAATATAGTGCTGGGTAGCTGAAATGTCTTTGGAGGTTTTTCATTTTGTTTTTTAATGTTTTTCAATGTTGTTAAAACAAAACATTGCTGAAGGACATCTCGGCCCACCTATCGTTTTATGAGTACAAAAGCTGCCTTGTATCCTTGGTCACTGTGGGCCTTTCACCAAACTGCAGCACTGAACTGATTGTAAAATACCTGCTTCTGTGATGGCAGATGTGCTCAGAAATGTCACACTGTGCTTCTTTGCATTTGTAAATGACTTTCTCTCTAAGTTAGACCAAGTCTACTTAGGGTAGACTTGGGTCTTCCCCAGGTCTTTCTGTTTCAATAAACCCTTTCTGTTTCATCATACCCTGATGAAATACAAATGTCTAGGGAACCACGGGGGATAACCAGGTGTTGGGTGGAAGGGGTGAGTGGGGAATTGGAAACAGAGTGGAAATCGAGAGGTTTTGGATTGAAGATATTAGGAAAATGTGGGGAAGCACACATCTGCTTGGGTGTAGGGCAGAAGTAGTAGCCTTGCTGTTAAAGAAGGAGAAGGAAAAGGAGGAGGAAGAAGTGCAAGAAGAAGAGAAAAAGGAGGAGGAGGACAGGGAGAAGAAGAAGAGGCAAATAGGAGAGTTGATATTTCCTATAACAGGATTTTTGTGCCCTCATGGAGATTAATAGACTTGAAAGCTAGGATTTATTGAAACAGAAAATGATTAGTTATCTAAACACCCTTACCTCCTCTTTTAACATACCAGGAGCCAGCCACATTGCAGAGTTTTCCTGTATGCCCCATGTTGGACGAGTGTAAGCCCCAAAGAAGGGATGGAAAGCCAGGCCTTACCTCCAACCCAGCCACTATGATAAGATGCATGAAGACAAGGGACTTTGCCCTTCTCCTGTCTTCCTGACTGTTTCTGCCACAAACTCATAGGAGCACCTGTCATCTATTCTTGTGGGTTTCAATTCCACAGCCACTAGCCAAATGTGGCTATATAAATTGAAATTTAAATCAGTCAAAATAAAACTTAAAAAAAAAACTTCATCCCTTCAGTCTCAGTAGCTACACTTCAAGTGCTCAATAGTTACACGTGCCTACTGGCTGCTGGACTGGGTGGTGTAGCTGTACGACTTGCCCATCATTGCCAAGCCTAGTGGACAGCAACTTCCACATGGAGACTGAATTCCTGAAAGAACTTTCAATAATTGGAATAAAGGTTATCCAATTAAATTGCTTCTGAGTGGAGGTTTTAAGCAGATTTAGATCAGTTAACAGGAAACAAACAAAAACCACTTCTTTTAACATTTGCGCTTGTTCATACAGTAATGTAAATTTGCAAATATGGTTCTATAACTTTAAATAATTGAATTATTTGTTTTTCCTTGCAGAGGGGCTTTTGTTGTATTACTTTTCCTTTCTTGAATGTCTTAGGGAATTATAATAATGATTACCTCTCCTTTGATCACTTTCCATCTGGAGTTTCTTATTTCCTTTACACATGGTTCAGAAACACACAAAACTTTGTCTGAGGTTCTAGTCTGGGTCCTGTCCTCAAGGGCATGAAAGAAATTGGTTGCCTGATGAAGTACAAATGTCTAGGGAACCACGGGGGATAACCAGGTGTTGGATGGAAGGGGTGAGTAGGGAATTGGAAACAGAGTGGAAATCGAGAGGTTTTGGATTGAAGATATTAGGAAAATGTGGGGAAGCGCACGTAACGCCAAAGGGCTCCACAGGTGAGGCTGTGAAAAGCCGAGCCTATAAATAAGAGCAGCCTTGCTGACTTAAAAGTGTAGACCCTTTCGTGTAATCTAGTTGCCTAAAGCTTACAAATCTTACAAAGCTTCATATATCCTAAGGTAGGATCTGGGATCAATGACAGAATCAGTGCTCTAGTCTCAGAGGATGGAAAGAGTGAACTGTGAGTATTCTTTTTTTTTCTTCTCTGTCTCCCTGTTCTGGATGTAATTTAGCATCTAACTGTGCTCTACTTCTCCATGTTATTTTCTCCACGGTATTATCGTAATATCTTAAGCTCAGGAATCAGTATGTTACAATGCTCCCTATCCTCCTTGCCACAAGGCAGGTCTTCAGTGTATGTTGACTAAAACAGTTCGAGGAGGAATCCCACCTCTGAAGAACATTATCATGGTCTGAGAAAAATAAATACATGGTAGAATGTTCCTGCCTAAATCAGTTTTACGTCAGATTTCCCCAGCAATAAAATATTAGCATATTTTCAACAAGTGACATTCGAGCCTATGGTTTATTATAAGAAATTCAAAGTAAGGAATTCATTGATTCTGCTACATGCATTGGATTTATACAAGGCTATTTCTTGAAGTATTTTTCAGTTCCTACACAGTGTTTCACCACATTAATCAAAGGGTAGCTGTGCTCTAAAACTCACTGTTTGGGGTCAGTGGACTCTTCGTATTAATGTAGTACCAAGGAAAGAATTAGGCTGGGTGCAGTGGCTCAACCCTGTAATCTCAGCACCTTGGGAGGCCAAGGTGGGCAGATCACCTGAGGTCAGGAGCTCAAGACCAGCCTGGGCCACATGGAAAAACCCCATCTCTACAAAAAAATACAAAAATTAGTCAGGGATGGTGGTGTGTGCCTATTGTCCCAGCTATGCAGGAGTGCAATTCGATTAGCCGCTGAGGATCTGATGTCTTCGCCTGCCATGCCCATCATACACACTTTTTTCTTCCTTCTTCAGGAACTGTTTACAGTGTCAAAGCACATGGTTTCTATTAATGCCATAATCAGCACTATGCAAACTATGCAAACATAAATGTTCATGTTGAATGAAAAGTAGTGAAGGTTTAAGGAGTGGCTGCCAGTGATTTGCTTCACCCATGGTCTGTGTGACAAAAATACAAATAGTGGTTTTAGGTTTTTGAAGCTATAATTTCACTGAAAGAGAGTCAATGACTACATATACTAAAAAGCCATGACATAGAGGGCGAGAAAGTTAGAGAGGTGTGTGTGTGTGTGTGTGTGTGTGTGTGTGTGTGTGTGTGTGTATATATACCTGGCTCTTTTATTTATGTGTCTTTATTGATCCATCATCTAAAGGTTACATGATTTTTTTTCTCTTATGAATTGACTCCTCCTTAAATATGTTTAGCATCTTTCAAACCATATTTCTTTTAAAAAAAGACCTGACATGCCAGTTTCTAATATCTTAATGACAATTCTCTAATGGATTTTTCAAATCTCAAGGCTTTCAGGAACTAAAAAATCCCACTTGTGTACTGTTACTGACTCAGCAGTTTCAGTGTATTACTTACTTTTCAGACTTCCTATTTGCCAACTATTCAGGTACCAAAACAGAGAAAATTAATCTAGGTGGAATGATTCACATAGAGACACAGAAATTAGAACTCCTATACTTCCTAAACCCAGGTTTTTTTTTTTTAAGTAAACTATTAAAAGTATTGCTTGAACTGTCAGTAGATTAAAAGGAAATAGTCTGAATAAGCAAGCCAAAAATCCAGTCATAGGTGGTTTCTTTCCAGTGACTGAGCAAATCTTATGCTTTAATTAAAATAAAATTCTGATCTGGGACTTGGTACCATGTTGTTTCAACAGATGCAACCTGAGGTAACAATTAATTTGCTTTGCCTTTTTCTTATTTTTATTAAATTAAATTAAATTATTTATTTATTTATTTTGAGACAGAGTGCAATGGTGCAATCTTGGCTCACTAAACCTCTGCCTCCTGGGTTCAAGCGATTCTCCTGCCTCAGCCTCCCGAGTAGATGGGATTACAGGGGCATGCCACCATGCCTAGCAAATTTTTGTATTTTTAGTAGAGATGGGGTTTTACCATGTTGACCAGGCTGGTCTTGAACTCCTGATCTCAGGTGATCCACCCTCCTCAGCCTCCCAAAGTGCTGGGATTACAGGTGAACCACTGCGCCCGGCCAGTTTGCTTTGTCTTTATTAGCCTCTTAGTGCCCAGCTTCTGTTCTATCTCTGTTTGCAATACCTCTTCCTCAAACAGCCAATTGTTGATATTCATGGCAGTCATATTCTATAAAGTCACTGAAAACACTGAATGAGCAAATACCGAACTGCTGTGTCAAGAGGAAATACAGGGGTAGGTTCTTGTGAACCTCTGGTCACAACATTTTCCTCAGCCCCTCGACCTGGAACGTTGTTTTATATGTGTTTCTATTGGAAGACACCTTATTTTAATACATATTGTTGATTCATTAGCATTGAACTCATGACCAATGACATTGTAACTCATGCCTGAATGAAACATGTCGGACCTATGTATTTTCCCTGTAAGGGACAGCACGGCTCTCTTGCACTTAGAAACAACAGAAAGCATTTCAGCACTATGCTTGGAGGCGCTTTTAAACAGCAACATCACCAACTCCAAAAACTCAAACAATATGGCACAAAATGAACTCAGAAAGGACACTTGTGCGCAGGTGAGAGCTGAAACAAGAAGGCAGGGCGTTGCCATGTCGGACTTCAGCTGGAAGTGCGCACGTCTGTTAGACGGCTGGCCTTTTCCTCTATGCGGCACTTGTCTGTTAATGATGGAGAAAGCCCTGCAAGTATTGATTTTAGGGTTATAAAATACATTGTGAAATAAATCTATTTAATAAATTAACTGTATTACATTTATAAACTTAAATATATAAATGTAATAAAGTAATACAATTAAATATAAAAATTAAATATAAAATAAATTTAAGTGAATGGCAAATCTGCAAATACAAACTCCACAAATTATGAGAATAGACTGTATTCCTTTCTATTCTTCCCATCACCATTTTGATCTAGGTCACTCTCATTGGTTGCTGCAAAATCCCCTTACTATTCTTCTCTGCAGCCATGTCTCATTAACTCTCCCTTCTTGCGAATACTAATCTTTTCACTTACTTTCATATTGTCACTATGCTTCTTAACTTTTGAACTTATAACTAAAAGAAAATATTATCACAACATTCAAAGACTCTCTGGTTCTTTATATTTTCTTATTTTATATCTTACTTCTCTTAGACTAGCACTGTCCAATAGAACTTTCTGCAATGATGAGATGCTCTCTGTCTGCACTGAGCTAGCTGTACGCAGCTGGTGAACACTTGAACCGTGACTAGTCAAACTGAGGAACCAGCTAATCTATTGAACAGCACAGACATTAACTACCGATTAAGAATAGTTAGCTCATTTTGTCCCAAAGATTGTGTACGCATTTCTCCTTTCTTGCCTTTGTCTCTATGACTTTACCCTCTTCCTGTTCCCCATCCTGCTCTTAATTACATACCTGTTTCATTTTTCCCTATTCTCATTCCACCCTGTGGGAAACCATCTATGACCCATCCTATTCAGGTGGAAGAAATTTCTATGCTTTCTGAATTCCCAAAGATATTGTTTGTTTCATGTCATCTCTTCCTGGCATGATTGTGAGTTCTCTAAGGGAGAAAAAAACTGGTCATCAGTAAACACAGTGTCAATATTCAAGTAGAGGCCTAATAAATATTTATTCATTGATTGTCAGCAGTGCTTTTCACCACAAGAAAATAGGAAAAATAAAATGCACACTATTTGGGAGATTTTAGAAGTCATGCTGGGCTAGTAACAGAAAGATCCCCAAATCTCAGCAACATACAAAGAGAAAGATTTATTTCTTGCTCATGTCCTGTGGTCCTATGGCACTGTGACTTGGCTACAGCTCTGTTATTCCAGGACCTTGGCTGATTAATCAGCCTCTGAAAACTTCTACCTGTAAGTGACATTACACTGGACAAAGCAATATGCCTGGCCACTGCTGAGGTCGACAGGGAGAAAAGACATTATCCTCCTGCATGGAGGACATCAGACATTTGGTAAAACGTGATCATCTACAACGGGAATCAGATTTTTAAGTTAGATTTTCACTATTTCCTTTTTATGTCTGGAATGGCTTCATTAACCCATCTTTCCATGCTTCTCTTTGTTCCAGACTTTAAGTGGCCTCCAGAATGTTTTCTAGGGGTGCAAGTCTGATTATTTCTTTACCTTGAACTAAAGCCTTCAGAGGCTTCCCACTCTGTGCGTGAAATGGCTAAACTCCTAAACATGGCGCCAGCGAATCTTCCCCCTCCAGGCTCCCGTGGTCACTTCCCCACCACACACCCTATGCTTTTGTGTTCCTCAATTGCCTTATGCATACATAATCTTTGGGACAGAATGAGCTAACTATTCTTAATCGGTAGTTAATGTCTGTGCTGTCCAACATATTAGCTGGTTCCTCAGTTTGACTAGTCACGGTTCAAGTGTTCGCCAGGTGCGTACAACCAATCACATCACCTCCTTGGATAATGGTCTCTGATAACCATCCGCCCAGATCAAAGTGGCCTCTGAGAACCCCCCAGAGGGATTTCCATCCTAGTTGGTGCTTCTCTAAGACACAGTACACACCTCTTGTTATAGAGCATTTCTTAAGTTCATCGTATTCATGGGTTTATATGGCCTGCCTTCCACTTGCTCTGAAGTCCCTCGATGGCAAAGCCTCAACACTGCTTTCCTCACCTTTATAACCCTGGAGCTTAGTATGGTGCCTGTCGCAGCTGGTGCTTAATAAATCCTTCCTCTATGAAAGAGAAGTAGTAAAACTCCTGTTCTAGTAGACTGTATTACACAAGGCATGCCTCTTTGCTAGAGGATAATTTACAAAATAAAGGCAGAAGAGCTATGATAGCCCTAAACTATCCAGTAGCGTTTATTTGTCCCCACAGGTGTAATTCATCTGACAGGTTATTAACGGAATTGGACAGAAAACGTTTGCAAGTATTTACATTATTGAGAGTCTGGCAATGTTTGGAAGTACTGGAGCTTTTTAAAACAAAGTCAAATATTTAGTATATTTGAGGAAACTTATGAATCCCTCTATATGAAATATGTGGATGTATTTTTACAGCATGCTTGTTTAGAGATATTTTCCATTCGGATAGGTTTCTCTAAGAATTAGAACCATCATTCATTTTCTCCCTTAGTGTCGGTGCTACTAACCCACATACAAATGAGGCGGACACTGCTAACCGCTACCAGACTTCTAATATCCTCCCAAAAAGGCTTTACTGCACATACAATAGAAAAAACCTGGCAGCTCATTTCAACACAAGGCTGGGGTACATTTTCCACAGCATTCGACCCACTGGAGAAGCCCAGAGAAACAGCTATGGTTTCTTGTGTAGTTTACTATCTCTGTTATTCCTCTTTATAAATCAAATTTCACTCTCAACACATAATGAAGTCTTTTGTTACATTGAAGGATTCCGTAAACTGTGTTATATTTTTAAGATCAGGACATTTGTCTAGTAATGCATAAGATAGTAATAATATAAACTTGATACTTTAGGCCCTTTTGGTTCAAATCTTTGATACTTTTAATGATGTGGAATGCCTATTTGTAAGCCTGGATATTAGTCTCTCTCTCTCTTTGCATCTCATATAAAAGAATTGATTCTTTAAATGTGAGGTTCATTTATATTAATTGCTTTGGAAATTTGCTCTATGGACTTCCTAATGCCAAAGACCAGAATAGCTCATGGCTGCTTTTGCCAAAAATCTGTTTTTCTAAAAGCTTTCTCTTCAATTGCTTTTCAGTAAGTGTATTCCTGTGATCCATTCTTATAATTTAGTACCAAATGCCTAAAATAGCAGGCTTTGTTCAGCCTTTGACTGAGAGATTCCGAGTTTGCTGAGACTTCAGTTACCATTGAGAGAGCATCATTTGGAGCATGGTGCCAACCACCTCCCAGTTAGCTGCAAGTTTCAGAAACTTGTTCTAGTCCCTCCTCTTAGCATCTTTTAAAAAAACAGGAGATAACACCTAAAAAAGCTTGTTAACTGATAAAATGTCTCCCAAGTGTCAGATTTTTGTTGTTCCATTTAGATTCTAAGTTATAGAGTAATATTAACATGTCAGAAAGGCTCATGGTGGTGTTTCTTGAAACCCTACTGCTTACCTTTAGGATAAAAAAAGAAGATAGTTACAATTTTCTTTGATAAAGAGATTAAATGAAGATCCATATAGTGAGCAATGTCATTCACTCATTCTCCAAGTTTTTGTTTTTTTTAAAAATTATCTTCTAGGTGCACTGTATTGGGAACACAGTGATGAATTAAGCAGTTCCTGCCCGCATAGACCTTCGTCTTATTGAGGAATTCTTAAACACATTTCTGTTCTTCTTCTTCTTCTTGGGATTCTATGACTAACAGAAAGTTGGTTGCATAAAGCGTGTTGATATTTTACCACTAAGATAGAGTTTTCCTTCATTTGCAAAGGCAAGCTTACACTGACTAACGGTTGCTGTCATTTGCTCTCTGGAAAGAAGTATTTTCTGTTTTCTCATCTCTTTATAGCCAGCGGACACTAGGGATGCAGTGGTGATGAGAGTCACAGTTTCTCCAGTGGCGACTGGAACAGCAGGATTATTTTTCCCTTGAGAATGATGATTATTTATTGTTTAGACTGAGTAAAATCTTCCACAGAACACAGACGTGAAATTCTGACAATTGCTGTTCCTTTTTTCCTCTCTTTCTTTCTCCTTTATTTTTTCTTTTACTTACGCATTCATCTCTTCAAAATGTTTACTTAGTACCTGATACATTGTAGATATTTTCACATTAATGATCCATGTAAATTTTATGAGAAACAGTTTTCCTTTACAGTCTGCCTTCCTCCATTGTTTCGTTCTCTTAGGAATACTTTATTTTCCTCTCTAATTTTTCCATGTTGATTTGAACTATCAATATGACTTTTAATATCCTCATAGCAGAAATGCCTGCATGAGTTGAAGTGGCTTTTAAGACTACTGAAGTGCTGGGGTTCGGTTGTGAGTTTCTCTGTTGAGTTGTAATTCAACACTACATTTTGAGCTGAAGCTGAATGGAAAAGTTGGACAAGGAGCTTCATTGTTTTACCACTTTATAAGCATTTTTTTTTTTTTTTTTTTTGCCACCAAAAATAGATATGGCCAACCATGAGCATTCAGGCTTCTTCTCCAAGCCCTACTATCTCTGGAATTCTCCTTTACCCTATTCTAGAGACTTTTGCTTTGCTGATCTTGAGGAGATTCTAGTATTTTTTTGTGAAAGGGAAGTCCCTCTGTTTTCTGTGGAGCATGTTTCTATCTTCCCAAAGCCAGTTGAGTGGTGTTCCAGGAGAAGCTATTGTCAGGCATAGGACATCTGCCAAGAGGGGAAAATTGTACCTTGTTTTTTAGTTGGACGTCAGATTAGGCTAAGATTTGCTCATGTGACCTAAGTTTCTCTGAGGTGAAGGGTCAGGGCAGAGAGATGGGTGTGGGAGAAGATCAGGCTTAGAGAAGACACAGTAGTGGCCGTGGCAGCCCTTTCCTGCTACAGGTGGTTTGATGAGGCTGCTGTTTTTGGGGGGTGGACTGGATGGTGTAGAACATAGCTGGGCTTGAGCCATCTTGCTGTGACGGTATCAAGGGGGTTGTCCTAGGGGAAGAGACCACAGCATCCAGAAACAGTTGGATGGGCCACGGGAGGCAGAATCTGAAGAAGAGTGGAGGATGATGGGGAGGCACCAGCTGTCTTTGATTACCTGCAGGAAACAACAAGGAAAGAACCAAAATGTATCCTTGTTTCTTTCTCTTCTTGGAGCCCCCCGATATGGGAGCCTAGGAGAGTGAGAAGGAGGAGGGTGTGCCAGGGCAGAGCATTCCATGCAAAGAGGAGGCAGCCTTGAATAGGAGATGAGACTGAAGCTGTAAATGGACCTATACCAAGTTTTCACAATGAAATATTCTACCCAGCAGGAAAAAAGAATTTGACAAAGCATATTTAGGAGTGCTGATTGGAAAAAATAAAACTGTTTTTCAGTGGCATACCTCACTGAGATGAGATACGTAAATACACTGGTTACAAATGCTAATTTTCTTAGTGTAACTTTTAATTGTAAGATTTCTTACGGAGAAAATTTGAAAGAGGAAATACAGCATCACTAGAAATTCAGCCAATACTAACTGTATGTTGTAATTTCGCACTTAATTAATCAAATGCATGTTAAATTCTACTGTGGGTCAGGTACCATGCAGGGTGCTTGGCATACAAAGATAAATAAGATAGGATCTCATAAGGCAATAAGCACACAGTCATGCTACAGTTTTATAGGTGAGACAACAGAAGAGTGCACGATGAGCTCTGCCTCTGACTTTCATGTTGAGGTGTCTTCTAAAAGCCTGAAACTCCACTGGAGGTGTGGTTTTCTGAAAGCCCATTTAATAGCAGTGGAGAAGAGTTGGCATTTTCCTTTGGGAACTATGTAAGCTATAATTAATGAGGAATTCTATCATCCATCTCCCACTTCTGTACTCTGTACTGAGGACATGTTCTTTCTGCTGTCCCATCTCCCCATTTGGAGAAAACCTATTCATCTTTGAGGCCCAACTAAAACGTCAATGCCATGAAGCTTTGCTGGGTGGTGGCAGGTTAAATTAATGCCTTCCTTTTGCTTTTATAATTATTTGTTCATATCACTAATGATTACATTTGCCATATTTTATTATGGCTAGTTTTTCATATGTTCATGTGAAAACAGATGTGTGAATTCCTTTTTTTTTTTTTTTTTTTTTGAGACAGAGTCTGGCTCTGTCACCCATGCTGGAGTGCAGTGGTGTGATCTCAGCTCACTGCAACCTCCACCTCCTGGGTTCAAGTGATTCTCCTGCCTCGGCCTCCCGAGTAGCTAGGATTACATGTGCATGTAACCACATGAGGCTAATTTTTGTATTTTTAGTAGAGATGGGGTTTCACCATGTCGGCCAGGCTGGTCTTGAACTCCTGACCTCAAGTGATCTACCTGCCTCGGCCTCCCAAAGTGCTGAGATTACAGGCATGAGTCACTGCGCCTGGCCGAGTGTTGTTAATAGTGGCAAATAATAGTACAACTGTGACTGCTGTTAAGTAATTTATAGTAGTTTCCTGGTCTATTCACTCAGATTTCACAATGCAAAAGTTATAAACCAGTTTGTAGATCTCCGGATCTAATTTTGGAATCCTCACTATGAAGCCATTGGATGAGCTCAAAGATTTAACTATATTTACATTGTTGTTATTCTCGTGGACACCATATAGAGTACGAGCTAAACTCAGAGATACTGAAGTTGGATAACCCAGAGACAAAGCCTGCCTTCGACTCTTAACCTCCTTAAACATTGGTTTCCTTGCAGCTAGAATAGAGAGAAAAACAATGCCTACCTCAAAGGATTTTCGTGAGAATTAGGTTAAGACCATGTTTATAAACTGCTTAATATAATGCCCAGGCATAGTAAGAGGTTGTTAAATATTAGTCATTTTATTTGCATCTGTGATTACTTGTGATGCGTCCTTGTCTCTCATTCTCTGAGATCAGATGGATTTCCAACTAGAGAGAAGAGAAATATATTGCCAACTCTGAGAGTAGAATGGTGGTTACTAGAGGCTGGGAAGGCAATGAGGGAGGGACAACTGAAGAAGAAGAAAAATAATATAAATGCATTTGCTACTACTGAACTGTATACTTAAAAATGATAAATAGGGTAAATTTTATACATTTTCTACCTCAGTGAGAAGAAACAAAATTCTCAAAATGGTAATTGTTTCCTTACAGTTCATGTACTGTATCTCATTTGATCCTTACAAAACTGTAAAAAGGCTGCATTGAGATGATTCCCATTCTATTGCATATGGAAAGTAAACCTCAGAGGGCAGCAATTTGCCCAAGGACATGTAAGAAGCAAATACCAGATTTGCTGATATAAGCCAGACTTCATGAGCCAAGAATCAAGTTCTTCCTATTTCTATACATGCTGTTATTCTCCAGATCAATTGCCATCATCTTTATTTCAGAGAAAATATGTATGTGTATTGGGGGTATCTACATGTAAAAATTCTAGTTCTTTCTCTTTCTCTATCAGGAGAGCAGCAGAGCAGCACCTAACCTTGGAAGTTAGCTCCGTTCTCTATAATGTTCTTTCTCCTCCAGCCTCCCTTGAAATATAAAAATGTCAGGTATGTCTACAAAAGCTCTGTCCTATTTGAGATAATTTTGAATTCAGTTAATTGCTTCACTCTATAGGCGAGCTCAGGTTAATGCACCTGGAAAGGAGGAGAGCAGCAGCCTTGCAGCTCACAGCAGCCTTGCAGCTCGCAGCAGCTCCACCCAAGCTGTGCACAGCCTGATGCTAGCAAGGACCTGGGCCTGCCACGGTGTAGGAGGGAGAATGAAGTCAAGTAGAAAGTCACAAAGTGGTTTCCCAAGCAGCCAAAAACAGACCTCTTAAACGGCCCCCTCACATCTTTTAAAATTAAATGTTCAGCAGAACTTGAAACATTAGTAGATTAACGTGTCAATACATCTTCTACATAACTGCACTGCACAAAGGTAAGCTCTAAGAATAAAATGCAGTGTTTAGATAAATTTTTTAACAGATATAAAAATTATAGGTAAAGCAGAACATGGCATAACTCCAAAAAGATCTTTCTATTTGGACATTGTGGTTTCAGATACTTATGGAACCCAGATCTGAGCTCTAACAAATTCCCTGACACCAGTGTTACGGCATGAATTGTGTCCTCCCAAAATTCATAGGTTGAAGTCCTCACTCCCTATACTCCAAAATGCAACTGTATTTGGAGATAGGTATTAAGTCAAAATTAGGTCACCAGCATGGGCTTTAATCCAATCTGCCTTGTATCCTTATGAGAAGAGATCACGACACAGACACACACACAGGGAAGATCATGTGAAGACCCAGGGAGAAAATGGTATCTACAAGCCAAGGAGGGAAGCTTCAGAAGACCTCATCCTCGATCTTTGGACTCTAACTTCTCATTTGTGAGAAAGTAATTTCTGTTGTTTAAGCCACCCAATCTGTGGTACTTTGTTATGGGAACCCTGGCAAACTAATATGGCCAGTGACGCCTTTGCTTTGATGTTTAGGAGCTTTGTCAAGTCTTAAATTTCTAATGAAATCATGATGAGAGGTTGTTGTCAGTAGCAAAAAATTAGCCTTGACAAAGAAAACCACCATTTTCACTTTCAGGTATAGAAAACCAGCATTTGTGTTCATGAGTGGGGGTGTGATGAAATACCATAAGTATCCGTGCTTCATATTGGGTAGAATGAAAAACCACCACTTGGGAGTCAGGGGCTTGAAGACCCTGTGAGCCTTGTAAGAACATCAACTTCCTGGAAACTTCCTCAGCAGTAAAATGGGCTAATAACGCATTGTAATCTTGTTTTGGGAAATAATTTAGCTAACATTTTTGGAATACTAGGTTATTACAAGAGTTATGAAATACTAGGTTATTATAGAGTTACGTAAATATAAATGTTATATAAGTGTTATCTACTAATGTGAGTCATTATTTTACATGGACTGTTTACTTGAAGGTAAAAATGGAGGTCGGGCATGGTGGTTCACGCCTGCAACCCCAGCACGTTGGGAGGCTGAGGTGGGTGGATCACCTGAAGTCAGCAGTTCAAGACCAGTCTGGCCAGCATGGTGAAACCCCGTCTCTACTAAAAACACACAGAAAATTAGGCATGGTGGCAGGTTCCTGTAATCCCAGCTACTCGGGAGGCTAAGGTAGAAGAATCACTTGAACCCAGGAGGCGGAGGTTGCAGTGAGCCAAGATCCCACCACTGCACTCTAGCTGGACAACAAGAGTGAAACTCCATCTCAAAAAATAAAAATAAAAATAGAAATAAAATAAAAAGATATAAAAAAAGAGGAACTGGAGGTATCTCATCCTCAGCATAAGATTTGACATTAGTATGGATGTTAAGTACTCTCATTTTGGGAGGAGGGGTCTTTTAAAATAAGACCTAAGATGATGGAAGCCTCCCAGCATAGGTGAGAATAAACAGGCATCACAGTCTTACTTTGAGTACGCTGGATCCCCCCAGTATCACACAATCAACATGGTGCACAGCTGCTACTTCCATTTGGATTCAGCAATTTCTCCATGACATATACCTCATTATGGTATAAAAGAATCAAAGAACTTAAAGTTAGCATCCTGCTGACCTGTACTATAATAAGACCTCAAACACAATGAAGTTTTCGAATAGCATTTCTTCCTCTGCTCTACCAGATATCTGGGGAGAAAACTAAAAGTAACCTAAGTTCATTGAAAAATCTTAAAATGCAAAACTGCTTAAAAAACATAATCTTCATAATCCTGTTATCTGCTGGTAGTGTATCCATTTTCTTTACATTCCCAATACATACTTTTCTTTGCTAAACTGCCTACTTCAATTGGGCGTTTCTCAGCCTCAGCTCTGCTGATATTTGGGGCTGGGTGATTAATTGTAGGGGCTGTCCTATGCTTTGCAAGGTGATTAGCAGCACCCAGATCTCTATCTACAACATACCAATAGACCTCCTAGACCTTCAGCTGACAACAAAAAATGTCTCCAGATTGCCAAATATTCCCTGGCAGGCAAAATCACCTGGAATTAAGAACCACTGGTCTACACCAAGAGAAAGATGTTTTGAGGAATCCCAGGGAAAAGTGTGAGAATGAGATGAGCAGGCTAATGCTCAAATGAGAAAAACCTCTGTGTTCACCCTTCAGTCCTTACCTTCCTTACTTTCTTACTCCTTGGCTTGCAATGTTTAAAGGAGGCAAATAGAATGAGAAATCACAGGACAAATATGACCACAAAGCATAGAGTGAGAGGTGTGACTTGGAAGAATGTAAGTGAGAATGGTGGGCGCATGAAGAACCCATTGCAAAAGTGGTCATGCCTTAGAGAAATAATGGAACAATTTACATTTATGTTGTTAGTCTTTTATGTTAAATTCTTGTATCAGCTCTGCCAGGTTGATATTATCCCTACTTTATGTCACAATGTTTACTGCTATTATTTAAAAAAAAAAAAAAACCCTAAAAATACAAGTATACAGAAACCATTGTAGAGAACATAGACACTTAGGGCTTCATAGATTTTAGATTGTCCAGCCACATCTCTGCCTTTACTGATAATCTCTGTGAGGTTGAGATTCAAAGATGCTAAGGGACTTGACTGCAGTCATGGAGCTAGTGGAACTGAGGCCAGAAAAATTTCTCGGTTCCCTGATCGATGCTCTTTCCACTGTCTTACTCCACTTCAACTAGAGTAGCGTTTTCCCCTCAACTCACTTTCTAAGACATGACCTAAAGATCCTGGTTCATATCTTAATAAGACTGGTTCTAATGCATGTATATAAATATATAATGACTTTTGTCTTCGAGTTTGTTTACAAGCTTCTCTTGAATAAAAACTGTGCTGTCATAGCTAAGCAGAGGCTGTAGAACAGGGGCCTGCGATTGTCTATTATCCCTAGTAAAGGAAAGAAGAGATGGTTTAAAGGAACAAGCATGTCCAAGTAGGGCTCCCTGTATTACCCAGTTCCTTAACTCCCCTTCCAAGGCTTCCGAGCTTTGCCCTGGACTGCTCTTGCTGCCTGATCTCCCTCCACTTCGTCGCCCTGCCTGGGCTCTGTGCCTTTTTCCCTATTACTCCCCCCAACTCCAACTTCCCCTCCCCGCCCATCAGTCAAGTGGAAAGTCTCCTTTCAAGCAAATTTCACATCTAATCTCCTTTATGAGCATTTTCCACCTACCTGACTTTTCCATGAGGTTGTACTTTGAGTCTTTGTATTAATGTTTTCCAAGGTGTGCTTTGTGTGTATCAGGTTGGAGATGGGCTCTAAGATGTCATGTGTCCTTGCATGAGTGTGATGTCAGGGTCTTCAGTCTCTTGCTCTTACAGAGTACCATGTGTAGTTGTATAGTATAGGCTTTAAGAAGTGCTGTCACAGAGGCCTGTTGATTTATTTTATCTTATCCTTCCTTAAACTTACATTTCTTTTTTTAAGTAATACCTGTTTGCAGTCAAAGAACCTAGTGTTTCTTAGAATTTGCCATAAAAGACGCCATTTTATGTCAATGAGTGTTTCAAACATTTATTTATAATTATTTTAATAAATATAAAAAGCAATTATAGTTATTTAATAGTTATATTATTTTAATTATTCATATTATGTTAATTAATGACATGCTGCCTTAGATATTTCTATTTTGACCCATGCAGGTAAAGCACTTAGCATATAGCTTAACACATAGTAAGTACTAGATAAATGTGGGCTATTACTAATAAAAAGTTGCAGTTTTCTGTGTCTCCCTGACCAATGTATGCACATCCTAATATGTATAAAAGTGTGTTTGTGTGTATATGTGTGTGGCACTGCAGCACACATTGTATATTACAGGCATGTGCTGCTCAGTGCTCATAAAGAGGTCAGTGCTCACAAAGAGGCCCACCATCTATCTCCCAATTTAGAGTCTAGTCCAGATAACCAATGAGTGTGGATTTTTTTTCAAATAATGGAATGAATTAAATTAAATTAATTAATTTATTTTTTGAGACAGAGTCTCGCCCTGTTGCCCAGGCTGGAGTGCAGTGTTGCGATCTCGGCTCACTGCAACCTCCACCTCCTGGGTTCAAGCAATTCTCCCGCCTCAGCATCCCGAGTAGCTGGGATTACAGTTGCACGCTGCCACGCATGGCTAATTTTTTGTATTTTGGTAGAGACAGGGTTTCACCGTGTTGCCCAGGCTGGTCGCTAACTACTGAACTCAGGCAATCCGCCTGGCTCAGCCTCCCAAAGTGCTGGGATTATAGGTGTGAGCCACCACGCCTGGCCATGGAATGTATTTTATACAGAGTAAATTGAACCTCAGGAAACTTTGGTTTAAAACTCTATTCCTAACACACACTTGATCCCTCACTCTATATGATGTGATGATTTTTTCATTTTTTAAAAGGGCAGCATTGAACCAAATTATAAGACAATTAAAATATATAAGAAAGTGTCATGTTAAAAAATCATGTTAAAAAATTCTTGTATATAATCAATACAACAATTAAAGTGATTTTATAATTTTTTTGCAAAAATAATTCTGATTGCTCAATCAATTTCTTAGTTTGCAGTTTCAAAATGACTTCTTTTTTTTCACCCAAATTACACTGAATTTAAATATAAGATAAGATTTTAGAGAGTAACTGCACAGAAAATAAATCAGCTTCTCATGTAGGATGAAACTTTCATTTTCGATGCAGGGACTGTTGACACATTATCTATTATAGCCTTGGAGGCTCTATGCTTGGCAAAACATTTTAATTCAGATTTATTAAATAAAGATTTTGCTAAAAATTACATACCTTCCAGGTATGGGAAATTGCTGCATTTTGGACATTTGCCAAATTTTGAAGAGTAATTATTACTTATATCATGTGTGTGTGCTTAAGAAGTTCTCTACATGCATGGCCTGGCATACAGAATAAGCTAAAACTTGCACACTTTTTTCCTATTAAGATTAAACAAGAGAACCATTTTTGGCATGCGAAACCTTCCTGTGAGACAAGCTCGAGATTACTGACAGGAGGGTGAATTAACTCAAGTTCAGCTTTTTTAGTCCTTTCAGCCCCTTTCCTACCACTCCCCTTTTAGTGAAGCAGGAAAACCAGCCACCTCCTTCCCGAGGACTCTGGCTGAAATATTTGCATTTCAAAGGTCTAAATAGGTAGTACCAGAAAGTGGCATTTTGATGACATTTTTGATATGTACAAGAGAGGTTGTTTTTAAAGTTGTCCTTTTAGTAATCTTTTGTATCTCTCCACTGTCATAATATTTAACACATGACAATGAAATATGTTTGTCTGCCTTCCTTTGTGTCACATAAGCTCTTGGAAAGTAGGCACGTCTTATTCATCTGTGCATTGCATTCTCCACCAGTGTCAGGCATATGGAAATGCTGAATAAATGGCCTGCACTATGAATACGTACACCTGCATATTCAGAAGGCCTGGACTGCTTTTGCAACAAGCCCATGAATCTTACCTGGTCGAATTCAGGACAGAATCAATTTGGACCAAGAGTTAGGAAAACCAGAATTTGAATCCTATCAGTTGCTTCCAGGCTCTGTGGGTCAGTCACTTCAGTCTGATTCTGAGTTTCCCCATCTGCTAGCAAAGGGTCTTGACTAGACACAAGTAAGGTTCTTTCTATAAATATTTTCAATAAGTATTTTTTCAAGGGTGGCCTAAAATAATTCAACAAAATGCTTTATAACCACTAAATTGTACCATAATATATTCTGTGGGGTTACTAGTGGATGCTATTTATTTATTAAAAGAGCTTTGATCAGTGAGCATCACTGATAACTCTCTTGATGTCATAATATAAGCTGCCAGCCACTGGCAGAAGCTAAAATGAAACCAAGGATTGATCATTAAGTTTCCATCAGCACTTCGGACTTTATTGTTTTCCCTCATGGTCCCTGTTATTTCATGTATTGTCTTCCCTGTGTTTGGTACAATTCATTCTCATTAGTGCTCTTCATGAATGTGTCAGATCACCAGGGCTGGTTGGAAAAAATATATCTTTTTATAATTTGAAACTCATGCTTTTTCTTGGTTTAATTAAACACTGGCAGTTTTTTTGGAGGATTTTTATATTATCTGAGTATGATGGTGTAGTTGAAAGAGTGGTGGCCTAGATGTTAAGAGATTCAAAATTGAGATCTGTTGCTGACACTAAATACCTGTGCTAGTGTAAATTTGTTTATCTCATTAGGCTTCCATTTTCTCACTTACAAAGACCATGGAAAAGAGTATCTTCTAGCTATGACATTTCTCTGTAACGTTGTTATAAAGGCAGTTTCAAAAGTATTGGCTGAATGAATTAGGAAAGTAATGACATATTGCTGTATTTAAGTTCTCTTGCACATGTCAAACATAAAAAGGGGCCACTTTTATTTCTGTAAACCCCATGAGCAAATGGCATTGTCATGCTGTACTAATGCTTACCTTAAAATGAATGTGACTTTGTTGCTTATCCCACAAAATAATTGGTCAGTCACCAAAATCGACACTGACCTTCATGAACTAGTTACTTCTTCAAGGTCCTACCATGAGTTACTAGCATCAATCTAAGGTAACATGTACTGCATATAAATTACATGTTACACTGAAAAGGGTAAAATAGAACTTTTTTTCCCCCCCACTGACACTGATAGTCATTGTCAAGCAACCAAGAAGAGTTTTATGAGTCACAAGAACAAGGCTTGCAGAATATAAAAGTTCCTGGGTAATTGTCCTCAGTAATTTGCTTTGCTTATCAGAGTGCTAATAGGTTGGATCTGCTCTTCTCTGATATACTCACTTTTCTCCTAATGCACAATCTTTGGAGTTTAGTAGAATGCTATTGAAAAATAAACAGGAATGATTTTGCAAGGATGTCGTCTGGTTTGTTTCTTTCATAGTAAATGGATTTCATATCTCTTGCACTCAAATAAAATAATGTTTATATACTTCTCTAAGTACCCTCTCTCCCTGTAGGAGGATTTCTGTGCTAAATGCATTAAGATAACCAGTGCACTGGTTAATTTTATTATTCTACTGATATTTCCTGAGGTGGTTTGGGGACCTAACGTAGCTGTTGGGGGGAAGGCATATATATCACTTTTGCTATTGCTATGCAGCATAACAACTACAGTGATTTTGCAGTATAAAGACTATCATTAGCAGGTGTAACTGGTACATTGAAGGAAAGTGCATATTTAAAATAGGCATGGATTATGTGATTTAACATATGTCAGTACAAGAAACCAGAAAACCCAGCTAAAATGTTCTTAAATATAAATTAAAAGCCTGGAGGAAGGGAAATTCTAGTGTTGGTTAACTCAGCAGCTCAATGGCATTCGTCTAGGTTCTGTTTTTTCCATCTTACCACTCTGCCACTATGGGTATGTTGGCTTCAGCCCTATGGATGCAAGACAGCTTCAGCAGATCCAGATGTCACCCAACAAGGTCCAGAACACCCTCCTTTTCTAGTAGAACTTCTTGTATAGCTCATTGGCTGGAATTGAGTCTCATGCTGACTTCTTAATCAGTCATTGCCAAAAAAACCCAACTACCATGATTATCATAACTTAATTAGAAATAACATGGAAGTGCTAACGAGGGCTCAACCTCCTCCAAATGGAGGATTCATACTCCTACCCACAATACCTTGAACAAAGTTGAGGTTCTCTTAAAACTGAAGAAAGAAAATAATACCTGTTGGCAACCCATATCATCCATCACATTAGTCAAATAGCATAACAAAATCCAGGGGTGTTTATTTAGGAATTTATATATCAAATATTACTAAAGAATTACATAGTAGTCTTTATTCATTTTGCTTAAAAATAAATATATAAGTGGGCAGATAAATAGAAACGTGTTCATTTTTAAAATGATTTACCTTTTCTGATGTAGATCATGTTTTTAGAATCTTTGTTACATTTATGTTTATGTGATGTTCTTTTAGATGAAAATTATTTGAAATGCATGTACTTATGATGACTTAAGTTTTATGTGGCATGGCATCAAGTTCCTGTCAGTCTTCTCTTGGACTCTTGGATCAATGCAATTGTAGAATATTGCAAGGCAAACTGTTAAATTACCATTCACAATTATTTGAATGATTCATGATTTTTCCAATTCTCTGCAACTCAGATGTACTGCATAAATGAGCTAGAGGAATGACAGAAGGACTATAATTATTTCAAATTTTTGTGTAAATATGGACTCTATTCTCTTTTATTTATATACAACTATCATATATATAATACACTTGTATTAAATCAATGATTTACTTTATAAATAGCTATCATATATAATACATTTAATATAAATTTGACATAAATGCATATTGATAGCTATTTATAAAGTAAATCATCTATTTTACTGTAATCATTTTTATGTACTTCACTTCCATTTATTTCTTTTGAATAAGCAGTTCAGTGTAAACATCCTGATCTAATCAAAAGTTTTTGAAGGAAAATCATGGAGAAGATGGAAGCAGTAGAACTGTTCAGAGATTAGGTTGTAACATATGCTTGGTGTGGATTTTTTTATTTTTTAACCACAGTCTGCATGGTGGGCCAGATACAGTAGCTCATGCCATGTGTGTGTGTGTATGTATTTATATATATATAATATATATACACACACCTTATATATATACACACTTTGTATATATATAAATTATATATATATACACACACACATATATACACATATATATACACAAAATTTATATATACATATAAAAATTAGCCAGGTACAGTGGTGTGCACCTGCATTTCCAGCTACTCAGTAGGCTGAGGTTGGAGGATCACTGGAGTCCAGGAGTTTAAGGCTATAGTGAGCTATAATTGCACCACTGCATTCCAGCTGGGGCAACAGAGAGAAACCCTGTCTCTAAAATAAGTAAATAAATAATATGCGTGGTGCGTAATATTTTGGCTTTAAGATTTGAGGGCATTTCTCATTATAATCTGGACCACTTCTACTTTGTAGGAAACTATATAATAACATTGATAACTTAGAGGACCTAAGTGATTCTATGAAATCTGTAAACTCAAATGCTCAAGGTGTGACAGCCAAGAGAGAGGAGGTACAAACATCCCCCAGGCTCTGGAAGATCCATTCCACCAAAAAGAAGCAAAGTTTTAATTTGCTTGTGTGTTTATTTATTTATTTATTTGGACAGAGGTCTGAAACACAGTGTCTTTGGGGTTAAATTAATTTTGAAGTCAATTTGACTCAAGTCAGTAGAAACATGGGTTAAAGCTTGAACAACTGATTCTCAAGTCCAGAAATTACTGGGCAAATATAAACTTCCTTTGGTTTCTGCTCAATAGGTCAATTTCTTAGACTATTCATGCACAAGATGAAAAACAAGTGTGTATTTTTCCCCTCAGGGAGGATGAATTGGCAATCTTTTAGTAGAGGGTCATAATTAGTTTCAAAATGTTCACCATACGCCTCCGTGTTACTCTTGAAGGCTTTGTCGGTGTTAATTAGGAAGTTTTATATATACTAATATGTATTACATGTAATGTATTACATAAGCACATAGCACACATAAATACACACACATGTTTTTTTTTAAATCTATGTAGAAGGGTTAATAGTTCTTTTGCCACCTGGAAGCAGTTTGTGGCCCACCTAACCCCCCATACTTGTGAAAACCATTAATAATCAAGAAATTCTAGAGGACAAAGCGTTTGAAAGTATTTTGTAGAGGAAACTCTACCCTCAGGCTCAGATTGAGATGAGCTGTTTCTTAAAAAGGATTCATATTGCTACATGCATGCCCATCAATGGGAGGATAAGTGGGTATATGTGTCATAATTGCCATTTTCTGTGGATTCAGCCATGTGTGGGGATAAACCATGGTGGATTGTCAAGTTGGCATCAGGAGAAAAATGACAAAACCTGAAGCAGGAAAGGAAACAGGATTGGACTAGAAGAAAACATTTATAGAAGGTGCAGAAGGTATGTAGATTTTAGTGGAGCGTTTTTAAAAAAGAGAATAAAAGAATGTGTTGTTTTTAAAGGAAACATCGGAAGGGACTAAGCTGAGTGATTGAATGAACATCTGTTAACTCCTTGTTTATAACCTTCAAAATTTGTGTTTTAGATAAATTTTAATAAAGTGAAGACAATCTACATTTTGATACACTCTTGATGCTACTGTGAATTAGTGATGGGAAACATCAGGGGGAAATCAACATGTGAAAGGTATGGAAGCTACCAGCTCATCACTTTTATCCAATCTGCGACAGCGTTTTCACTCTCCTCACGGAAGCCACATCATGCCATTCACCTTGCTATCCTTTCTCTAGCTCAGAGGCATCTCAGCAGACTTTGAACTTAGTTTGTTTTGGCTTTATTTCCAATACAATCATTGGCTCTCACAAGACCCTTTTCCAACAAAATAATAATAATAATAACCCTGAAAACAAATCAAGGGAGTTATCAAAACCTAGTCATAGTTATTAGTACTTGTCAGACATCGAGGGTGACAAGATTAGGGACTGTTTGCTTATTCTAGAGAAGTTGGGGTTTTCATTTTTTCCTTTTCCTTTTTTTTTTTTAAGGAGTAAAACAGCTGTTGCAGATGGAGGTATTCTGCGAGCATGACTCAAGCACAGTATTGTGTGAAAATGCAACCAAATCATATCCTATTTTTACCACAGTGCTACATTTGTTAAGAAAAGATGCAATATATATCTAATATTTGCAAGATTTGGAATCAGTTTTATGAACTGTACTGTGCTTGATGATTTAGGATAAAATCACTTCAAAGATTCTAAGTGTGGTGTACACAAATATGAATACTTTTGCTAATTTGTGGCATTTTGCCATGTTGCTGTAGCAGTATTTTTGTGTGTTCATCTGTTTCTTGATAACTATTTAATTTTAACTATTTTATTTATGTCTAAGTTCTTATGAACCACTGATATTTCTTATTTCCCTCCTGCATGCATACTTTTTTATTTTTGAGAGAAGAGGGAAGAGAACAAAATGGTACATGGTGAAGTATGAGTATGTTTTGATTTTTCTTCTCAGATTTAAAGAAAACATGCATATCTACATATCTTAACTCAGTCACCGTTCCAAAATACGGAATTTTGTCATTTTCAAAACCCTTTCCCAGAAAACAGCCTTATTTGTGCCCTCTAGTGGTAGATGCATACATTTATGCAGTAAGTCAGAGAAAGCTGCCTCTTTTTTCCTTTCGGTACATAATGATTCAGCATCCAAATAACTAAATAGTGTTAACTCATTACCTATACTTAAAGAAAAATCCTGTGTAATCGAGCTTAATGTATTTTCCAAATGCATCAAAATTACGTATTGAAGAAATAACCCTAGCACTTATCTAGCTAGAGAAAGTTCTGAAATTACAATAGTGTAAATCCTCTGATTTTTAGGTTCCTTTTGTCCAGCAAAATGCTGTTATTCTTTGAGGAATAGTAAGCACATTTTCCACAAATGTGTTTTCTCTTCTTGGAATCTGTTTTAAAGACGTCTAAATTGCTGCATTCATTCATAAACTGTTTCTTGTTTTTGTACTGATGTGTATCATTAGAAAGCTACGTGAAAGAGAAAACTCTGTTTAACGTAGCAATAACCGACCCTGATACAAAAGGCCCAGATAGAAATGGCTCTGGAACTCATGGCTCCACTGAATATCTACTGGGTGGATAACCAGTTCTGTTTCCTGTCTCTGAAACAGTCACTGTCTTCATTCAACACGTCCAATTTCCTGTGTGACTAAAGTTGATTGGGCCAGGAATAGACTCCCTATCCAAACCAAGCCAGCTAGAATCTTCCCCTGGGATTTCCGAAACTAGCACTGAGAAAGAGAATAGGTCTATTTCTAGTATAGGAAGCCCTACAATATATTTTCTGAAAAACTGTTGGTAGCCATGTTTACTGCCAAATTTTGGTGGTGAGATAAAAATGGGAAAGAAAATTGCGGTGACATTCATGCCTCTGGTTTCTGTTGCGGGGATCCAGGTGTCTGCTCTTCCTACAACCCCACTTTTCTTTTTCTGGTCGTTTATTTCGTCCTTGGATTTGGTAACACAATAAATTCTTAGTATGCTTAGGTTAATTTGACTTTGAGTTTAGTTTCTATCACTTTTTGCCAAAGTAATATGACAATACAACAAGGCATGTTGTCAGTTTTTATTCTTGAATTTTCTCATAACTCAGTTTCTAGATCGAGTATTGACAGAGGAATCGGGGGCAGAGTTCCTGCTAAAGTGTCAGGGAGTTCCCCTCAAAAAAATTGTGACCTCTTTCATATTCATCTTGAGGTTTTATTAAGTTCAGTTTCTGCTACTTTATCCCTATTTAGAAGTATCACTTCTCCTTTAAATACCTTAGATTTTCCTATTTTCTCACTCCCCTTACCAAAACAGGTAATGATAAATCACACGCACACTGGAGCTCCTTCAAAGCAGTCTGTTAGCTTTTACAGGTAGTTTTCAGCCTTTTGTCTCTAAAATAGTGGAACGATACACTTAGTCTCTTTTTAAAGTAAAAGTTGGGGAGAAAAATATGAAAATCCCTGGGTGGCTTGGGCACACATTTCTTTTGCATCTGAAATGATCCAACATCAAACATTGTGCCTACTACATAGCAAGCATTGAGTCCATTTTGGTGAAATATAATGACAAAATTATAACATTTATTGGGTATCTACTGTATACCAGATACTGTATTTGGCAGTCATTTTATTTGTGTCTAGTACAAGTTTTAACTTTTATAACTTTTTTGAACAACTTTTCAAAGCCCCCATTATTATCCCCCACCATAAATGAGCATAGTTGAAGGGTTTGCCCAAGACGACACAGCTAATAAGCTGTTCATTCTCCAAATCTTAATACTCTGTCACCATTTTCCACCAAAGTACCAAACATGGATGACTTACCACTTTAAGAGGGGATCTTGAAGAGTTTGACCTAAGGCTGCCACCATAAACTTTATGTTACATGAAGGCTTGTGCATGATGACATTTATGTGATATTTTCAACCCACTGTGTTTCATGCAAGACAATTACATGACAATGAAAATATCTGGTATATCAGGCACCCCTGGAAGGCGTGCTGTTCCTGCCCTGGCTTGGTTTGTAGCAGGCTGGCAGGTGGAGGGGTTGAGTGGGCGAATTTGTTCCCATAGCTCTCCAGCCCGCAGCACTAAGCTGCTGAAAGCTTCTTGGGATAGAAACATCTTGGTCTTTCCCCCCTTCTTCACATAACTGATTATTCTTTGATTTTCTCACTCTTCTGCCCAGTACCCTCTGATTCTAGGAATTAAGAGCCTATTCTGGGTCCCTCTCCTTCCATCCTTAACTAGAATTATCTCTTCCATGCCACGCCCCCTCCCAACAGTGATTCAGCAATCATCCATGCAGCATTGCTCACGGGACATATGAGGTGATGAATGGGGACACATTCTTTGGGTTAATAATAATAATATCATTAGCTAATCTCTTTTGCTAAGCATTTTACATATTTTATCATTAATCGTTATACCAATCCTACAAGATATATGTTATTTTCCATTTATCTGCTGTTTTTTTTTCTTTTTCTTTCTTTTTTTTTTTTTTGAGACAGGGTCTCACTCTATCACCCAGACTGGAATACAGTAGCATGATTGTGGCTCATTGCAACCTCTGCCTCCTGGGTTCAAGTGATTCTCGTGCCTCAGCCTCCCAATTAACTGGCACTACAGCCACGTGTTACCATGCCTGGCTAGTGGTATTTTCTATTTCATAGATGAGAAAACTGAGACTCAGATGAGTTATGAGCTTTCAAACTCCTCTGAGCTCCAATGTGGAAGACCCAGGATTCACACTCAGATCTGTGGATCACAGGGATTATACTATCTTGACAAGGGTGTAACGATCTCTGCCTTCAAAAAAGGCCACAGGGACATTGGAATCCATTGTTTACATGGAACTTGTAGCAAGGCCATCAAAGGGAATTTTACATATTGGGCAATACAAACCATCACTTTTGCTTTAAAATGTGCGTAGTGAGAAATAATTAAAAAACACATAGTACTCAGAAAACTCATAGCTTTTACATTTGATCATAGATCCCAGAGCAATTACAAAGTAAAAACTAAGACACTAAAATGCAGTTTTACTGTATGAAAACAATTCCAGTTGTGATCATTTACATAAGCTGCTAACCATTTGTGAACAACTCCTGTATTGCACAATGACTTTGCTTCATATAATGGCACATTTATTGCTAGAAATCAGCACCCTTTAATTTGCCCAGCTCCTTCTGTTCAGGAGCAAGTACGTGGTGTCCTCTTCTCTGTCCTGTTCAGGACACTGAGGGCTTCCTCAGTGACTGAGGCATTGGATAGACTGATGCCTCACCACACTGCCCCTCCCTGTGGGCCACTCCTGTATTGCCACCCTGGCCTTGGATGGCAGGATCCAGCTCTGCACTGTTTCCCATGTTTCCCAGGCAACTTGTTCTGGACTGTCATCAATATCATACTATTGCGTTATTGTTTTAGGGCCAGAAGTGAGGTCACATCCTTCAAGTGGGTAAGGCTTTGTCTGAAAAGAATGATATTCTCATTGTCAATCAATGAAAAGGATGAGTCCCAAGATAAAACATGGTGACACAGGAGGTGGGCCTCAGGCCAGAGTCCTGATGGAGGAGAGAAGTACTCTGCCTAGGACTGGGATTTCAGCTAGGACGGTCCATTTTCCATCACAAGGACTTCTCAGTGCTTCAGTGTCTGGGGCCACCTGAAATCCTGAAATCTGTGTCACCATGTTTTATCTTGGGACTCATTCTTTTCATTGATTGGCAGTGAGACCATCATTCTTTTCAGACAAAATCTTACCCACTTGAAGGATGTGACCTAACTTATGGCCTTAAAAGACAATAACACAATAGTACAATATCTATAAATTTCCCAAGGCTTGTAATCAGACTTGAAGGGTACCAATGTATCATGATGACAGTTCATTCAAACAAAGACATTTTGGGAGTAAAATGAGGAGTTATTAATTATTATGCCTGGACAGTAAACAAGAACTAGGATGTATGTTTCACCTACAAAGTCAGGGTGTTGACAGTCCAGAACAAGTTGCTTGGGTTGCACCAAGCTTAAGTCCATTTCTTTGTAAGGCCCCCTCATCTAGGTTTAAAAATTACCAGAGTCCAGTGTTATTTGGGACACATCAGACATATGACCAAACACCTTGGCTGCATATTTTTTTTTATTATGGAATAATCTACAACTGTGTAGTTTTGAGATACTTTTGCTCAAATACTTTTATTTGCTTATCCACAATATGTCTTTCGGAGGTAAGTTTGCAGTTAGTTTTGCAAAGTCAATAAACACTATTTAGTCATAAATTTTAGCTTTTAACCTTTGTCAGTTATCTCGTTTTGGTTGCCAAGAGGGATAGATGTCTGAGATGAGGTTGCTTCAGCATGAATATATTGTGATCACTGGAAAAACTGTTAAAAGCTGGGATTATCATAGAGTGCCCAATAGACAGTGCCGAAGGAATGGCTGATGTGGCTGTTTAAGACCTCAGTGAAGCAACTGTACTACATTAATATCCGAACTTTAGCATAGTTTAAAAGTGACCTCATTGCTGTTTCTAAAATATAATGAGCAGAATGGTGTAGTTTCAGATTCTTATCACTGTCACAAAGTTCATAAATATTGTTTGACTAAGTAATCTAATATCCCAGGTTTTCTCCCTATCTTGATAAAAACTCCATGACTGGTCCATTAGCCAAGTATGGGAGAAAGGTAGGGCATGGCTTTGGATCTGGATCATTCTTTTCTTTTTATCTGGCATAAATCAAATATATATGAGCTAGTTAAGATAAACATGGAGAAGAATATGCCACTTCTATTTTGCTAACTGAACACAGTACATTTCCATATTCAGATCAGTCATCCTTACTTTGGATTATTTCATGTATTCAAGCCTATGAACTCACTTTATCAATCTCGGGTTTTTCTTTTTTTTTTTTTTTTTTTTTTTTTGGTCTTAGACTTTATTTAATCTGTGGGCTGCTTTACAGCTAGGCTTGCTGCCTATGTTGATCCTAGAAGAACTAATTCTTCCAAGAGGACCATTGTGGTTCCTATAGTGTTTTTTGCAATTAAAGCTGTTTGAATCAGGGAGCCCATTTTCCAAGCAATGCTGTGGGTGTGTTGGAGCTGATTATTTTCCGTTGATTTTTTTTCTTTATTATGGAAGGCATGAGCTCGAATGCGTAATGAGACTGCCTGAGTCCAACCAATGGCTCTGCCACTTAGTGTGTGATCTTGGACATGCCTCTAAACTTTCCATGCCTCAGTTTCCTCATCTATAAACATAGATAATAATTATGATAATAATACCTCACAGGATTGCTGTAAGGATTCCATGATTTAAAACACATTTAATTGGTAAACTAGTACTTGACGTCTAATAAGTTCGTGATAAATATCAAATATCAGTGTTTGCATTCTAGATATGAACAGTATTTTTATTGTTAAGGTATAAAATGGCATAAAATTGAGCATTAAATTTTTAAAATTCTATCATTATCATTAAGCTGTAGAGTTCTGGGTCATAATATGATATATTACTGCTGGAGATCTTGCTTCTTTTAGGGAATATAGCTCTCTGAGCAAATGCATCAAGATATGTAAATTCAGTAAAAAGATTTAGAGCAAAATTGTTATTTAAAATTTCACTGGGGCTGGGCCTGGTGGCTCATGTCTGTAATCCCAACATTTGGGAGGCCAAGGTGAATGGGATCACTTAAGTCAGGAATTAGAGAGCATCCTGGCCAACAAGGCGGAACCCTGTCTCTACTCAAAATACAAAAATTAGCCACACGTGGTGATGCACACCTGTAGTCCCAGCTACTTGGGAGGCTGAGGTAGGAGAATCCCTTGAACCTGGGAGGCAGAGGTTGCAGTGAGCTGAGATGGTGCCACTGCACTCTAGCCTGAGCAATAGAGCGACACTCCATCTCAAAAGCAAACAAACAAACAAAAACAAAAATTTCATTGGGATTGCCCTTCAAATCCCACATGTAGAGAAATTCTGTTTACAGGCAGTTTTCCAAATATTATAAACTCCATTATAGAGCTATTAACCAAAGTCCTAGTATCTTACTCATTTTTAACTCTCTACTATTTGTAATAAAAAAACCAATTAAAAAAATTTTAATGAGAATTCAAAGTTTAACTCAGAAGTTTTTTTGTAATTGCATCCCTGTAAATGTGCTGTTTGTTCATATGGCTTGTAGAAACTAAAACTGCTGAGCTTTCTCATGGTGTAAGCGGACTTTGTTCCACAAAGCGGACTTTGTAAAGTGACTTTACACCAGATCTTAGTTGGGGCACACGGAGGGATTTTAAGAGGAGACAATGCTGTGTTCATCAAAAAATTGTCACATTTTTTCCTAGTGTGTAGACTGTTTCTATGACTTTTATCCTGTGTTTTTCTTTGTTTGTTTGTTTGAGATAGGGTCTTCTTCTGTCACCCAGGTTGGAGTGCAATGGTGCGATCATAGTTTACTGTAGATTTGAAGTCCTGGGTTTAAATGATCCTCTTGCCTCAGCCTTCCAAGTAGCTAGTATTATTGGTGCATACCACCACTAGGATTTGTGTGTGTGTGTGTGTGTGTGTGTGGAGACGGGGTCTCCCTATGTTGCCCAGACTGGTCTTGAGCTCCTGGCCTCAAGCAATCCCTCTACTTTGGCCTCCCAAAGTGCTGGGATTGCAGGCATGAGCCACTGAATCTGGCTGATTTTTAGTTCAAAGAAACTTGGTCTGAGGTTACATTGAAGAAGTTTGGTTTAAGAATCTAGAAAGGACCAGGAAACATTTGTATCAACAGAGATTTTTTTTGTTTAATTTAAAAATCCTTAATTTAAGTGACTTTGTAAAATGATAACCAACAAATACTCAGTTTTGAATTCCTCCATCTCAGATGCCATATCAGTCACTATAAGGAACACGCTGGTCTTTATATTGTTGAGTTTCAGCATGGGGCCCCAGGCAATTAGTCCAACTTCTCACTTGAGAGGAAAGCTCTTTGCCAGTTTACACAGTGACCTTTTTCTCACAATTTCTATACCAAGATGATTCAGATTAACTCTATTGTGTGCAAAGACACAAGTGCTAAGACAAGCTACATAATATTTGATGCCCATCATTACTTTCATTACTGATTCCTGTGGAGGTATAATATACATGCTTGCCTGTATGGAGCAGCCAATCATAGCACTGATTTTCTATTCAGGACAATTGATTATCTCAACTGTCAATTGAGAAGTCAGAGAAATACCTGTATCATTCTCTTGAGCATACTGGGGATAAGCACACAGGTCTGGTCAAGCAACACTGCTTAGGGATGTTTTTTCCTAAGCAATGGGAAGACTAAGGAGGCATGAAAGACGGGACTGAAATAACAGAGCCTGACTGAACACTCTTCTCTCTCACAGGCTTTTTTCCTACCATGTCCTTCATTAGAATGCATGGCACCTGCATTTTTCTGAAGAGATTTTAGTGTTCATACAGGCAAGGACTATAACTTATTTGTCTGCTCATTACTCAGTGTCTAGCCCAGTGCCTTGTTCAAGGCATCTATACAACATATGTGTTTTAATGTAATAAACACTACATAAAAAGAAAGATGACAAAATAAATTGAAGTTTATTGCTTTTACTTGTTGACATGTTCAGATATTTGCTTAATTTGTGTGTTCTGTAAAAAGAGATCAAGAAAAGTGAAGCGTGTCAGTTTTCTCAGAAGAAACAGCAGGGAGACATGTTAATAGTCCATTCCCCATGCACGCTGACCAGGTTTATGACATGGGTATTAACCTCCACATGCAGAATCTAGGGAATTCTAAACAAGGTAGCCCATGCTCAACTCCATTGTATGACAAGTAGAAGCTAAAACATGCTTTTAGAAAGCACAAATGAAGCTAGTAACTAATTAATCCACCTCATATAAGCCAATCATTAGTTAACAATTAATTGATCTAAAATGTTGGGACTGTTTTAAAAAGATTTGCAACTTAGTAAATCATGATTGATATATTAGAATGAATATTTTTCTCTTTCCTTGAGAAATTTTACCTTCTGAATTTCCATTTCTATATAAGTCTCTTGCTTTACATATTATGCTCTGTAGAAATCTTTACCATATATTTAGTCCTCTCTGATACATATACACACTTCTATAATATATATACACATAACTGCACACATATATGTTATAGAGAACTGATTTAACACAATCTGAATTATAGTTCATTTTAATAAGACATTCGTAAGTCTGATTTTCTTTTATTCCTTAAAATATTCATATACATTCATATAAACCTTTCATGTACACACTAGTTTAATTAGGAGAAGCTATTCCAACCTGACCAGATTATTCTAAATTTTATGTAATAACTATGATCAAAAAGCTATTTGGAATAGTTTGATTAAAATCAGTGCAGACCTAGAATTATAATGGTAAAAATAATTATTTCACAGTAGCTCCTCCATTAAATATCATACTGCTGTGCTGGTGGGAAATCATTGATGAAAATAAGTATGTTGAAGATAGAAAATAATGGTCAACAATCCATTTCAATATAATTGTAGGAGATGGAATAGAAAGGCTTTCAGTTTTGATGGTGTTGACAGCAGATGTTCCAAAGCTCCCTGCTGGCTATGTTTTCAGAGATAAATGCAGCTGCTCAAATGGAAATGTATTCAGGTTCAACAAAACACCTGAAAATCTTGTTAACAATTCTACTGTTTCATCATTCACTTTTGGATTTAATTAATGGATAAGTAATATAATCTTTAGTCAAAAGTAAACCCACTTAAGGGCCGGGTGCAGGGGCTCACACCAGTAATCCCAGCAATTTGGGAGGCCAAGGCGGGTGGATTGCTTGAGGTCAGGAATTTGAGACTAGCTTGGCCAAAATGGTGAAACCTTGTCTCTACTAAGAATACAAAAATTAGCCGAGTGTGGTAATGTGCACCTATAATCCCAGCTACTTGGGAGACTGTGGCATAGAATTGCTTGCACCCGGGAGGTAGAAGTTGCAGTGACCCGAGATTGTGCCACTGCACGCAGGCCTGGGCGCTCTGTCTCAAAAAAAAGTAAGCCCTCTTAAGAGATGAGACAGAAAACTGCCTATGACTTTTACATGACATTGCTAGATTCTGTATATCCACATCTGTCTGTCATTGACTTCTTTAGTTTGGACCTCAGATTGAGTTAATTATGTCTTAAAATGTACCAATATGTAATGTTTTGTGTGTGTATGTTTTAAATTTACAAAAGTAGTACTGTGGTAGAAAATATTTTGCATTTTCTTTCTTCTTTTAATGTTATGTGTGTAAGATCTCCCCATGTTGTCTCTCTCTGCTACACACTATTCTGCAGTGTGCTTCCAGTATATTTCACAGTTCCTCTCCCTTGATGGGCCCTGGGGTGGCCATCAACTCCCCATTTCCACATAGGAGACCATGGAAAACATTCCCATTTGTGTCTGCCGATGGATGTTGCGAGAATATCTCTGGGATATTCTCTCCAGGAGAGAGTGTATTGTATCTTAAGGCAAAAAAAAAAAAAAAAAAAAAAAAAAAAAAAAAAAAAAAAAAAACAAACCTTATTTTCCCAAATCCTGCCAGTTTGATCCAGAATGGCTGCACAACTTTATATCTACAAGGACGAAAGAGTACTTAATTCCTCATATCTTTAGTCACAGTTGGTAGTATTGACTTTCCTAATTTCTGCCATTTCAATGGATCTCACATGTTATTTGATCATTTCTTACTGTTGTAATTTGTGTTTCCATGATTAACAATGAGTTTGAACATTAGGTTCTGCCTTAAATACTGAGAAACAAGATATGGGATGCAGTCAAATAGAGCCTAGAACATGTTCGAAGATTAGAAAGAAAACATATAAACAAATTAGGTAGCAATCTCGGTGGCATTAAATACTATAGGATTTTGTAATTTTTATATTAATCTGAGTTGTAGTATTTGACCAAAGCTTTATACAGAAAATAGTATTCCAATTTATTCTATTGAGATGGCTTAGAGAAAAGGCATGATTTCAGGCCAGATAACATGAGTGAGACCATGGAGATAGGAATGAGTTGCACATACGGCTGAGACAGCAGACCAGGCTGGGGCGGGGAGAGGATCATGGAGGAGGCACCGTGAGCTCATCTTAAGCAGGAAGGAAGAAGCCACATCACAGAGACAATTGAAAGCTTTCATTTGCACTAATTTTAAATAAACAATGAGAGCTGCTGTGGTTTCTTTACATAAAAGCATTGGTTGAAAGAGAAATTTAACTTGCTCTACCTCTGGTTTGAAAAGATGGCTAGTCACATGATGGATTTCATTATTGGCACAGGAGATATTTCACAAGTAGCAAGTATGCCAGCAATATATCCCAGTTTTTCAGCTGCTCACTTTCAGAGATTAAGCCTTCATTGCCTGCTACTTTAGGCAGAAACATAAGAGAGAGGCAAAGGAGGGAATTCATGTCTATAAGGGGACACCAGAAATACATCAGTTGGAGAGTTTTGCTTTTAATTTCAATTAGTTTTGAGTCACACTCTTTAGGTGTGTCGACTGTCCACAATGCAAGAATGCATCTAGTATTGCTATGCATTTATTCACTTGGTGGAATTTCTATTTGAGCAAGCAAAAAGTGGGGGCAAACATTTTATCGCTCTTGGGCAACATTTACACCATGAACAGCCCTTCAGAGTAAAATCTCTGAGCATTTGATCTGTTATTATAGCCTTCAGGTACAGTGGATTTCATTCCTGGGCTGATGGAGGCCTGCCCTTCCCTCACAGAAACTTAAATATACCATGCCCTCAGCTGTTTGTTAACTTCAGCAACCTAGATTAAGACAGGGGGATATGATATTTGAAAGTGTCATCCTATGGCATTTGGCTTTCCCTTGTATGCTGTCTTTTTACTTTGTTTTTCTTGTTTCTTATTTTCTACCTGTGGTAGGTAGAACCATCATTGCCAAAATGTATCCACAGGCTAATTCCAGAAACCTATAAACATGTTCAGTTATCTGACAAAGGGGGTATTAATTTGCAGATTGAATTTAATTGCTAATCTGCTGGCCTGAAACTAGGGAAATGATCCTGCATTATCCAAGTGGACCCGATGTAATCACGAAGGTCCTTAACATTGGAGAAGGGAGGCAGAAGAGGAGCTCGGAGGGATGTGATGTGTGAGAGATTCAACCCATCATTTCGGGCAAAGATGCAGGAGGGGACCACCAGCCAAAGCATGCAGGCAACCTCTAGAAGCTGGAAAGAGTGGGTAGACCCAGCTTCCCTGGAGCCACCAGAAAGAACACAGCCCTGCCTTGACTATTGATCAGTGAGACCCATTTTGGACTCATTTACCTCCACTTTGCCAGTCCTTTTGTCAGACGTGGGCATATTTGTTCAGCTTCTTCCCTGGACTGGAGTTCCTGAATGGCTAACCATTTTTGTGAGAGAGTAAGTGTTGATGTTAATGTCAATAGTAATAATATTAGCCAACAACTACTGAGTTCCTAGTACGGGCCACTGTTCAAGTGATTTACCTTCTTAACCTTAAATATAAGGTACCAGAACTATAAGATAATACATTTATGTAGTTTTAAGCCGCTACATTTGTGGTGATTTGTTACAGGAGTACCAGGAAACTAATGTAACACTCTATTGCTGATTCTGGCCCAAGGAAAGCACATTTTATGACTCAGTAGAATAGATCTGCAATGGAGAACTTTAATTTACCAGGTTGGCTCTTAATTCTTTATCAGTAAGAATTTTTTGAAACTTGTGCTTGTTTCTTCCTAAAGAGAACTAGCGCGTATACATTGTAAAGAATTGAGGAAGGGAAATACTCATGTAATATACATTTATTTATTCATGTCAAATAGAGGCAGAAATCTATTCCAATAGTGATGGAGTTTTAATATCGATACTCTTTCCAAGTCTTGCTAAAGGAGACAATTGATACCAGCTTCAATGCTCGTCCACTCTGTGGAATTCTTCTAAATGTGTAAAACTGTATCACAACGAATTTATTAATGAACTGCTCTGCTTCAAAGTTTAGTCAGTGTCCTCAGTAATCAGTTCAACATGGAGTGAAAATATCCTTAAAGGAAAGTTTTAGTTTCTTTATTTCTCCCTTTCCTTTCCCTTTCCCTTCCCCTTCCCCTTTCCTTCCCCTTCCCCTTTCCTTCCCCTTCCCCTTCCCCTTCCCCTTCCCCTTCCCCTTCCCTTCCCTTCCCTTCCCTTCCCTTCCCCTCCCCTTCTTTCTTTCTTTCTTTTTTCTTTCTTTCTTTCCTTTCTTTCCTTTCCTTCCTTCCTTCCTTCCTTCCTTCCTTCCTTCCTTCCTTCCTTCTTCCTTCCTTCCTTCCTTCCTTCCTTCCTTCCTTCCTTCCTTCCTTCCTTCCTTCCTTCCTTCTTTTCTTCTTTCCTTCTTTCTTTCTTTTTTTTGATGGAGTCTCGCTCTGTCACTCAGGCTGGAGTGCAGTGGTGTGCTCTCAGCTCACTGCAACTTCTGTTTCCTGAGTTCAGGTGATTCTCCTGCCTCAGCCTCCTGAATATCTGGGACCACAAGTGTACTCCACTACACCTGGCTAATTTTTGTATTTTTTAATTAATTAATTTATTTTTAGACACAGTTTCACTCTTGTTGCCCAGGCTGGAGTACAGTGGTACGATCTCGGCTCTCTGCAACTTGCGCCTCCCAGGTTCAAGCGGTTCTCCTGCCTCAGCCTCCCAAGTATCTGAGATTACAGGGGCCCGCCACCACGCCCAGCTAATTTTTGTATTTTTAGTAGAGACAGAGTTTCACCATGTTAGGCTGGTCTCAAACTCCTGACCTCAAGTGATCCGCCTGCCTCGGCCTCCCAAAGTGCTGGGATTACATGCGTGAGTCACCTTGCCCAGCCTAATTTTCAAATTTTAAGAGAACTTAGTATTACTGAAAAGTCTGCCTGTGTCACAGAGAATGCCATTAACCTTTTCCAACACAAACCACTTCTCTTCAGAAGAGAGCACCTTCTTTTTCACAGACGTTCGCTAGTGACCTAGAATGAGCTTCATGCTTTGCCTCCCTCTAGAGTCTGTTTGCAGTGACTCTAGAGTGATAACATGTTCATGGGGAAGTGAGGGTGGAGTTTTTCAGAATTAGCTCTCACCTTGGGGTGAGTTATGTGGCTAAAAGCCCAGTAAGTTTGATTTGCTAGAACAAATTCAAACTTCCTTTCAAAAGAATGTGAGTTCAGAGCCAAATGGGAATTAGAGAATCAACTTCAGCTTTCTGTTAACAGTAACACTGCAGGGACCTCCTACCTCTACTTGGCCAGTCCACTTGTCAGCCACAGGCATATTTGTTCACCTTCTTATGGGGCTGGAGTTCCTAAATGGCTAACCTTTCCTGGGAGATAGTGTTAATGATAAAAGTAATGATATTAGCCGACAGCTACTGAACTCCTAGTTTGGGCTACTATTTGAAGGATCCACCCTCTCAACAGTCTTATGGATTAAATGCTCTATCATCATCTTTTTTTTTATAGATGAGAAAGCCGAGGCACAGAGAAGTTAAGCGATGTGTCCAAGGTTCCTTTGTTAGTAAGGGGTAGAGTCAGGACTGGATATCTGGGATGTGGAGTGAAGACCGCATTATGACACAGAACCCACTGCCTCTCTGTGAGAGCCAGGGCAGGCAGTGTTCACAAAGGTGTCCTCCTTCCTGGAAGGCGCAGGTGCTTCCCTACCACTGTGAAATGGGGATGGAGGGATCAGTGGGAGCAGAGCAAGTGTAGGTGAGCCCTGCTCACTTGTCATTTACAGCTAGAGACAGCGGATAGCTACCAGGTGAGACTCCATGGCTAACATGATGCAAAAAAATCTTGGTTAAAGATATGTAGCACTTCTAACAATCTCATTGTGAATACCACTTGTGTGTTAATTTATTTTAGTCACTTCATTCAAGTCATTGGCATTGCTCAGTGGTGAGGAATTTCTCCCATTTTGCCTTTCCTAGAAGGAATCTAGGATCAACCAACATTTTATGAATTTAACACTTGTAACAAAAAGAAAAGAACATTAAGACATAAAAATTTTAAATAATAAAATCATAAGCATTCATGATTCTCTGAGTTAGGGTTTCTTATGGTTTTAAGTGTGAGAAAAAGTTATACAAATCCTCTTTTCATCTGATTTTCTTCCTTATGATAGATAACTCTTACAGATATTAGCTATAAGTTAACATCATGGGCTTTGACTTTGGGCACACTGAGAGTTGAAGCCTTGCATTACAACTTAGTGGTTGTGTACACTTTTCTAAGTTCATTGATTTTTCTGATATCTACTTTATGCTTCATATAGAAAGGGGAAGTGATAATACCACTTAGCTCATAGATTTATTGTTAAGATAATGTGTGTAAAACATTTGGTGCAATGCTTAGTATAAATACATTATTCCATAAATACTTCAGGTTTATTATAATTGTAATAATCTTGGTCTCCAGTTTTACTTTTCTCTCTTTTTACTTATGAGACAAATGGACTTCAGTTTAAGAGTAAACATGAATATGTAGATATACAATGATCACAAGATTATAATATATAATATAATTATATATTATAATATATAATATAATTATATATTATAATATATAATATAATTATATATTATAATATATAATATAATTATATATTATAATATATAATATAATTATATATTATAATATATAATATAATATATTATAATATATATATAATATATATTATAATATATAATATAATTATATATTATAATATAATATATAAGATTATATATAATATATATTATATTATATATAAGATTATATATAGATTATATACTCTATATATGTGTATATATATAAAATATGAGTGAGGTAGGCATCCTGGTGCAATGTAAGAGCTGGGCAAGTCATTAAGAAGTGAGTTCTAGTGTAACTCTGCAGTTCTAGTGACTCTGCAGTTCCTTACTCAGCTTGTTATCTCAAAGACAATTGTTCTAGCCATTGTGGCCCTGATTCTACCTATAAAATGACAAGAGTTAAATCTTCTTTAAGTATTTTATGCAGACAGAATTTACCTGCCAATCCCATCTGCCACCAGATGGGACAAATGGCTTGATTCTTGTTAGCCTCAGTTTTCTCCTTGGTAGAATCGAGCTAATGAATGGTAACTACTGCACAGAATCATTGAGAAAAATTAGATGAGATGTTGGCATATAGGAAATGATCAATAAGAGTTAGGTACTTTTATTAAAATGATGGCTATTGGTATTTAATTATTAAATTGTGATATGAAATTGAAGTATGGTTACAAATATGTTTTAAAACAATTTTACAGTTTCTCAAAAAAATATAAAATTACCATATTGCTCAGTAATACCACTCCGAGGTATATACCCAAGGGAACTGAAAGGAGGGATGAAAATAGATACTTGTTTTCCAGTGTTGATGGCAGCATTATTCACAGTAGCCAAATGGTGGACAGAAACTAAATGTCCATCAACAGATGAATGAATAAACAAAATGTGGTATCTATGTACAATAGAATATTTGAGAAATGACATTCTGATGCGTGAGTAAACTTCTGCAACATGAATGAACCTCGAAAACATTATGCTCAGTGAAATAAACCTAAACATAAAAATGTTAAATAATAAAATCATGAGCATTCATGAAATACTACCACGCTTAAGATCATTCAGCACTTCTCCAGAATGCAAAGTATGTTTAGAGTTAGATGCAGACTTACATGTGAATAAAAGATTTTCTCTAGCCTTACTCTCCAAAATCCAAAGAGTAACAACAGAACAGCAATAAGAAAGAACAAAGTGACATGAAAATAATTTGAGGGCAAAAAGCAAGAATGAGAACTGTACATATTCAGGTAAATTCTGAGAACAAGATCGTGCTGTAAAGAGAGGAAAGAATAGAAAGAAGTATTAATAATCACTAAAAATTAAAAAGCTGTCCCACTTGAAAGTATGAACTGGGTTATTAAGAGAAAGGAGAAAAACTTACTGTGGACTGTGCAGTGTGGATCTGGGACAAAAGGTAGTATAGGAAAGCATAATTTATAGAATAGAAAGCTATATGGAGTTTTAAAAATAAGTGTTAATTTTGACCACCAAAATAGATATTATTATACTCTCAAGAAAGAGGAAAATGTTGAGGTGTATCCATAGTAGGGTTCTGTTACAGCAAAAGTACAAGACAATAGAATATGCAGCTATTAAAAATTAGAAGAGACAAGGCCAATTTTCTATAGTACTGGAATTTTTTGGTATTCACCAAAATTAAAGATTTAAACAAAAGAAAGTCAGATGTCTCTTGCCCTTAGAATGCACCAGTATGGATGCAGTTCTGGAAATGTACTGTACAGGCATGAGTTCAAGTCTTCCGATGGACCAGAAGGATTTTTATCTCCTCATCCAGGAGCAGGAGGGATAGCACATTTCTTGCTTTTAATGATCTGAGACTTCCAATGTTTTCCTTTTTGTCTTTCTCTAACATCTCTGCCTTTTTCTTGAGCCTATTTGCTCCTGCTTCATCTTCCTGTTATTTATATACATTCATAGCAAGCACTCTTTAGCATTCATTTTAGGAACAAAAGCCTATGATGGTATATAAAATTCTTATCTTTACCTTCCTTCTCTCTATATTGAAAAATAATTTCTTTACCTTTTATTCTTAGAAATACTATTTCACTACTCTAGTATTCAGAACACCCCTCAATTTCTCCAGGTGAAGTTTCTGAAGTTCAGCAAAACTACATTAAATTCCAATAATTCAAAATAGAATAACCATATGGTTTCACAACACACTGTTATTGTTTTTTGTTTATCTCTTTTGAAAAACTTTAAACTGTGGATTGCTTCACATTTTGGTAAGCTAAACTCACAGATATTATTGGTTAATATGTACACTTGATCAACTTTCCCCATATTGTATTTCTATTGAAAATTTCTTTTGCTAAGGTTATCAAGCTAGTTCTCCAATTTGTTAGTCAATTATATTTTTTGGTTTTGACAAGTAAAGCTTTTATTGAATTTTCTTATTACACATGCATTTATATTATTTAAAAATACAAATTCAAAGAAAAAAGAAAACATGGAAAACCACGAGTCACTCAAAATATCTCAACTTGCAGATAACCATTGTTAACATTCTGCTATGAATCATCATTTAGAATCATAGAGCCACTTCTCAAAGAGTAATAGACACAACACTTCACCTACTGGTGTATGAAAACTGGCCCAGGAATTAACATAGATAGAAAGAAAATGCTGGTTCATGGTAACTATTGCTGTATGTGTGTCTCCATCGACCGTTGGATACTACCTATTCTTCTGGGGATATGGGATGAAACATCCTCTCTCAGGAAGACACCTGGATAGCAGGGCAGAAAAGCCATTTTACATTCAGCCTTTTTGACAAAGAAGTAAGCACTTGAAAAATTATTTACTTTTTCTGTTTTATTTTCCAGTATAGCATTCAACTGATTTGAACTGTTTCTTTTTAAAATATATTTTGCATAGTGTGTCATGGCGTAAAATACACAACAGTCATTTCAATAAATATTCATTGTCTAACTTGACTTTTGGCAACTGATGATGTGGATATATTAGATGAAATTTTAATTTTAAATAAAAGCTCTGTCATAAGAAATCTGAGGCTATACAATTTTAAAATTCTCAAATTTCAGGGGAAAGCTTGCATGGAGATTGGATTATTTACTTCTCACCCAAACCAGCTCTTCTCTCTTAGTTCCCTGTGTCCGTGGTTACCATCATCATTCACTTGCTTATCCAAGCTAAAGAGGCCTTGGCTCTTTTCTCTCCCTTCATCCCAGCCATTATAAAGTATACAGTTCAGTGGCATTAATTATATTCAGAGCATTATGCAACCATCACCACTACTTTTTCCAAAACTTCATTCGTCATCCCAAACAGAAACTACCATACCCATTAAGCAAGAACTCCCATTTCCTCCCTCTCCTTTGCTACTGATAATCTCTAATCTACTTTAGGTCTCTATGAATTTCCCTACCTTAGGAACTTCATACATGTGGAATCATACAATATGTGTCCTATTGTAAAACATTTAATTCACATAAATGACTATTGTTTCACACTTGTTCTATGGAGTGCCTTACCAGTAGCTCTTTAAATTAAACCTAACATGAGTCTGAGCATGCAAAACACTTAATATCTGGATGGGGGTCAAGAATCTCTTATTTTAAAGCTATTAGTGATATCCACTATCTCTAATACAAAAACTTTGAAGATGTAGAGCAATATGAAAGTTGGAAAGTAATGGGAAAATGGTAGGGCCATCATCTAAGGACTTAGAAAGCTTCATAGTGTTTGAATTTGGAAAACTGGGCAACATTTTGATCACCTGGATTCAGAAAAATTGTTTAGTACTATTTCTTCTTTGTCCAGCCCTTGATATTCTGGGTGTTAGTGTCTTACAAGAAAAATCAATTTTTACTTAATCTGCCTGTTACCTAAATTCCTATAGCAGCAGCATTATATGCATTTTAATAGCTCGAATGCTTTTCTCTAATATCTTAAGCAAAACTTCATTTTCTAACTTAATTATTGATTAACCTTGCATTCTTCTTTCTACCATCTTTGTAATTTTACTTAGCAAAGTGCTTAAAATGTAGCTTCTTCTCAATCTGGTAGTAAACATTGTTGGCTGCATATGACCTAGACAATTATGTTCCAGGCTTGATTTGATAACCTCCAAGTTCTTTAATCTTTCTGTGATTTGGTTTTGGTATACCAACTGATAAGCTACTTCACATGGAGGTGTCTTCTTAATCAGCTCATTCTTACTATCCGTCTGTCTTTCTAGCTATCTCATTACCTGTCTATAAATTCTTTGTAAGGCTACCCATCTTAGAATCGAATCTCAATTAATCTGATTGCTCCATGTGTCTGGTCAAGTGAATTTTACAGGTAACTTGGCAGTATTTGGTAGGTAAAGGAAAGGCTAAAGCAGCTTGAGATCAGACACTTGCCACCTCTACGACCTGGAGCAATGATTTTCCACTTTCATAAATACCCATCTCATAGCGTTATTTGGGGGATCAAATGCTTTAATTAATATGAATTATTTAAAATAAATCTTGGAATATTTACATCTTCAATCAGTATTTGCTACTGTTATTTTTGAAATATTTATATCAAAAATCTTTCTAAGACCAAACTGTTCATTTTCCTGCCAGAGAAAATGCAAAGTAGGGTATGTAACTAAATAGTTCTATTAAAATCAAAATGCTTATAAAAAGTTGCATTTTGATTTTCAGAAGTGTAAAACGCTGCCAAAGAGTCATTTGGCAGGCATATAACAACTGAAAGATACCCGCTGGCTTTAACAACAAGATGAAGACTGGTTATTTTGGAGAAAGCGCTGTATATGATGAGCTACTCCCGCTGTCATCATATCTATGCAAGGAGAAATGATGTTTGTGGGCACATATGGACTAGGGGCTTGTTAGCAGGAAGCTGAAAGGTCAAGATACCTGCTGAAAGTCAGAAGTGGAGGGGAGGGGAGGGATGGGATTAGGGTTTCAAGAGAATCCAGGTTGATGAGGCTTTGGATAATAAAAGAAAATTTCAGCTAGGATCAGAAGTGCTGTTACTAATATGTGGGCTGAGTATAAAAATACCAGCCTCATATACTATGGGGAAATTAGCAAATTCCTGAATGAATAGAAATCTTCAATATGTTGGATGGCATTTTTCTTGGGTGAGTTTGTGAATAAATTAAGTTGCTTTTTAATCTGTTGCCTTTAAATGCAAATACATCCCAGGAGAACAAAACTCATGACTCTAGTCTATCCTGTGAATTTGTGTAATTACAAACAATATTTCAATCATTGACGGTTTCTTATTTTGTCTTTGTCAATTTACATTTGATTTCATTCAGTTGAGATATAACTTTCAAATGCCAGAATAAGGTTTCCTCAGCAGAAAGCCATTTTCTTAGGCTATTCCATAAAAGCTAAACTGGTATTTTTGCTTATGTTAGACACTTGGATTTTATGTTTAATTGCCTTTAAGCCAGATGAGACAAACCTTTGATTAGGAGCATGACGAATTTACACTCCATTAGCTTTGTTCAGAACATACTTGATATAGCAGAAACTATTCCCTGACATTCCCGTCCTCAATTTCAAAGACACACTTCCAAGTCTTACAGGAGCATTTGAGTACATACAATACATACACCTTAGACTATTTTTAGAGCGAAGTACAAGGGTGTATAAATTAATATATGTAAACATTTCCACTTGGATCAAGTCTGTAACACATAGTTATTGGCAACAAAATATGATTACAAATAAAAATTTAATAATTTTCATGGATATGCACCCAATACAGGAGCACCCAGATTCATAAAGCAAGTCCTTAGAGACTTACAAAGAGACTTAGACTCCCATACAATAATAATGGGAGACTTCAACACTCCACTGTCAACATTAGACAGATCAACGAGACAGAAAGTTAACAAGGATATCCAGGAATTGAACTCATCTCTGCACCAAGCAGACCTAATAGACATCTATAGAACTCTCCACCCCAAATCAACAGAATATACATTCTTCTCAGCACCACATCACAATTATTCCAAAATTGACCACATAATTGGAAGTAAAGCACTCCTCAGCAAATGTAAAAGAACAGAAATTATAACAAACTGTCTCTCAGACCACAGTGCAATCAAACTAGAACTCAGGACTAAGAAACTCAATCAAAACTGCTCAACTACATGGAAACTGAACAACCTGCTCCTGAATGACTACTGGGTACATAACGAAATGAAGGCAGAAATAAAGATGTTCTTTGAAACCAATGAGAACAAATACACAACATACCAGAATCTCTGGGACACATTTAAAGCAGTGTGTAGAGGGAAATTTATAGCACTAAATGCCCACAAGAGAAAGCAGGAAAGTTCTAAAATTGACACTCTAACATCACAATTAAAAGAACTAGAGAGGCAAGAGCAAACACATGCAAAAGCTAGCAGAAGGCAAGAAATAACTAAGATCAGAGCAGAACTGAGGGAGATAGAGACACAAAAAACCCTCCAAAAAATCAATGAATCCAGGAGTTGGTTGTTTGAAAAGATCAACAAAATTGACAGACCGCTAGCAAGACTAATAAAGAAGAAAAGAGAGAGGAATCAAATAGACGCAATAAAAAATGATAAAGGGGATATCACCACCGACCCCACAGAAATACAAACTACCATCAGAGAATAGTATAAACACCTCTACGCAAATCAACTAGAAAATCTAGAAGAAATGGATAATTTCTTGGACACTTACACTCTTCCAAGACTAAACCAGGAAGAAGTTGAATCCCTGAATAGACCAATAGCAGGCTCTGAAATTGAGGCAATAATTAATAGCCTACCAACCAAAAAAAGTCCAGGACCAGATGGATTCACAGCTGAATTCTACCAGAGGTACAAGGAGGAGCTGCTACCATTCCTTCTGAAACTATTCCAATCAATAGAAAAAGAGGGAATCCTCCCTAACTCATTTTATGAGGCCAACATCATCCTGATACCAAAGCCTGCCAGAGACACAACAAAAAAAGAGAATTTTAGACCAATATCCCTGATGAACATCGATGCAAAAATCCTCAATAAAATACTGGCAAACCGGATTCAGCAGCACATCAAAAAGCTTATCCACCATGATCAAGTGGGCTTCATCCCTGGGATGCAAGACTGGTTCAACATTCACAAATCAATAAATGTAATCCAGCATATAAACAGAACCAAAGACAAGAACCACATGATTTTCTCAATAGATGCAGAAAAGGTTTTTGACAAAATTCAACAGCCCTTCATGCTAAAAACGCTCAATAAATTCGGTATTGATGGAACGTACCTCAAAATAATAAGAGCTATTTATGACAAACCCACAGCTAATATCATACTGAATGGGCAAAAACTGGAAAAATTCCCTTTGAAAACTGGTACAAGACAGGGATGCCCTCTCTCACCACTCCTATTCAACATAGTGTTGGAAGTTCTGGCTAGGGCAATCAGGCACGAGAAAGAAATCAAGGGTATCCAGTTAGGAAAAGAAGAAGTCAAATTGTCCCTGTTTGCAGATGACTTGATTGTATATTTAGAAAACCCCATTGTCTCAGCCCAAAATCTCCTTAAGCTGATAAGCAACTTCGGCAAAGTCTCAGGACACAAAATGAATGTGCAAAAATCACAAGCATTCTTATACACCAGTAACAGACAAACAGAGAGCCAAATCATGAATGAACTTCCATTCACAATTGCTTCAAAGAGAATAAAATACCTAGGAATCCAACTTACAAGGGATGTCAAGGACCTCTTCAAGGAGAACTACAAACCACTGCTCAGTGAAATCAAAGGGGACACAAACAAATGGAAGAACATACCATGCTCATGGGTAGGAAGAATCAATATCGTGAAAATGGCCATACTGCCCAAGGTTATTTATAGATTCAATGTCATCCCCATCAAGCTACCAATGAGTTTCTTCACAGAATTGGAAAAAACGGCTTTAAAGTTCATATGGAACCAAAAAAGAGTACGCATTGCCAAGACAATCCTAAGTCAAAAGGACAAAGCTGAAGGTGTCACGCTACCTGACTTCAAACTATACTACAAGGCTACAGTAACCAAAACAGCATGGTACTGGTACCAAAACAGAGATATAGACCAATGGAACAGAACAGAGTCCTCAGAAATAATACCACACATCTACAGCCATCTGATCTTTGACAAACCTGAGAGAAACAAGAAATGGGGAAAGGATTCCCTATTTAATAAATGGTGCTGGGAAAATTGGCTAGCCATAAGTAGAAAGCTGAAACTGGATCCTTTCCTTACTCCTTATACGAAGATTAATTCAAGATGGATTAGAGACTTAAATGTTAGACCTAATACCATAAAAACCCTAGAAGAAAACCTAGGTAGTACCATTCAGGACATAGGCATGGGCAAGGACTTCATATCTAAAACACCAAAAGCAATGGCAGCAAAAGCCAAAATTGACAAATGGGATCTAATTAAACTAAAGAGCTTCTGCACAGCAAAAGAAACTACCACCAGAGTAAGCAGGCAACCTACAGAATGGGAGAAAATTTTTGCAATCTACTCATCTGACAAAGGGCTAATATCCAGAATCTACAAAGAACTCAAACAAATATACAAGAAAAAAACAAACAACCCCATCAAAAAGTGGGGAAAGGATATGAACAGACATTTCTCAGAAGACATTCATGCAGCCAACAGACACATGAAAAAATGCTCATCATCACTGGCCATCAGAGAAATGCAAATCAAAACCACAATGAGATACCATCTCACATCAGTTAGAATGGTAATCATTAAGAAGTCAGGAAACAACAGTTGTTGGAGAGGATGTGGAGAAATAGGAACACTTTTACACTGTTGGTGGGATTGTAAACTAGTTCAACCATTATGGAAAACAGTATGGCAATTCCTCAAGGATCTAGAACTAGATGTACCATATGACCCAGCCATCCCACTACTGGGTATATACCCAAAGGATTATAAATTATTCTACTACAAAGGCACATGCACACGTATGTTTATTGCGGCACTATTCACAATAGCAAAGACTTGGAATCAACCCAAATGTCCATCTGTGACAGACTGGATTAAGAAAATGTGGCACATATACACCATGGAATACTATGCAGCCATAAAAAAGGATGAGTTTGCGTCCTTTGTAGGGACATGGATGCAGCTGGAAACCATCATTCTTAGCAAACTATCACAAGAAGAGAAAACCAAACACCGCATGTTCTCATTCATAGGTGGGAACTGAACAATGAGATCACTTGGACTCGGGAAGGGGAACATCACACACTGGGGCCTATCATGGGGAGGGGGGAGGGGGGAGGGATTGCATTGGGGAGTTATACATGATATAAATGATGAATTGATGGGTGCTGACGAGTTGATGGGTGCAGCACACCAACATGGCACAAGTATACATATGTAACAAACCTGCACGTTATGCACATGTACCCTAGAACTTAAAGTATAATAATAAAAAAAAACTGTAAATCAAAATTTGTAGAAATAATGAATGAAATTTGAGGACATTATGCTAAATGAAATAAGCCAGCCATTAAAAGACAAATACTGTGGGAGGCTGTGGCAGGTGGATCATGAGGTCAAGAGATGGAGACCGTCTTGATCAATATGGTGAAACCCCATCTCTACTAAAAATACAAAAATCAGCTGGTCATGGTGGCACGCACCTATAGTCCCAGCTACTCAGGAGACTGAGGCATGAGAATTGCTTGAACCTGGGAGGCAGAGGTTGCAGTAAGCCAAGATCACACCACTGCATTCCAGCCTGGCAACAGAGCGAGACTCCATCTCAAAAATAAATAAATAAATAAATAAATAAATAAATAAATAAATAAATGAGTACAAATACTGTATGATTCTACTTACATGAGATAACTAGAGTAATCAAATTTATAAAGATAGAAAGTAGAAGGGTAGCTGCCAGGGGCTGGGGGGATTCTGGAGTTTGGTTGCACAACAATGTGAATGCACGTAACACTACTGTACTGTAAACTTAAAGTGGTTAAGATGGTAAATTTACATTATATGCATTTTACCACAGTTTTTAAAAATATATAAAAATTTGTAGAAACAGTAAAAAATAATAATAATAATTTTCATGGGATGTAAGTTTCCCAGGGTTAAACTTTTTTTTCTGCATTTAGTTTTACTGTGCTTATTAGTGGTAAATGATAAATCAAATAGATTTTTTTCAAAATATTTAGTAATTGTTAACTATAAAAACTAATTTTTTAAGGTACACATCTCTTCTGGGGATGGATGGGATAAAAAATGGTGAAGAGTATGGTCCCTTGGGCAAAGGAGACTTTGCCAACACAAATATTTTGAATTTCCCTTTGAGAAGATTTTCCAGCTGTAGGCAATGCCCCAGAGTAAGATTCCTGACCGCTGAGAAGTGTGGCTTTCCTCTGTGAAGTGAGAAGCCCATTTGTGGAAGGAAGTTGTGGGCAAGCAGATTCCAAACAGGCTTGCAACCCCACAGCAGGCACTGGCTCAGGCAGGTCCATTGTAGAAAGATAGGGACTAAGGATTTGGATTCTGATCCTGAAATCATTCTGGCCTGAGTACCTTGGAAAGTGTTTGTGTATGCTCGGAAGTACTCTGTCCCTAATTTAAAGATCACTTTTTGGCCGGGCTTGGTGGCTCACGCCTGTAATCCCAGCACTTTGGGAGGCCGCGGCAGGCGGATCACCTGAGGTCAGAAGTTTGAGACCAGCTTGGCCAACATGGCGAAACCCCGTCTCTACTAAAAATACAAAAATCAGCCGGGTGTAGTGGCAAGCACCTATAATCCCAGCTACTTGGGAGGCTGAGGTGAGAGAATCACTTGAACCTGGAAGGTGGTGGTTGCAGTGAGCCGAGATAGCGCCACTGCCCTGTAGCCTGGGTGACAGAGCAAGACTCCATCTCAAAAAAAAAAAGAAAGTCACTTTTCTACGGTAGATGAGCCACAAGGCTACACTGTGTTGTACTGTCAAATCTCTTACAGATTGTGGACTATTAACCCATTTTTTGAAAACCTGCATTTCACCAGGGTTCTGGATGGCATCTTGGTGAGAAGTAGGGGAGGCAGAGCAGCTGGGGACACACATATGTGCTGCTTCCAAAATTACTTTCTCTTGTGAAAGCACTGGTAGTGGCCCAGGCCTAACTACTTATGTCCTGTGTCCCTGGATCCCAGCTTTTGAATCCCTCAGACAAACAAAGGTCTCTCTAATAGATCTCCTCGTTTAAAACTGTTCACGATGCTGACATGAATAAATCCTAAGCATGACCTCACAGCTTAGCGGTACTTTTGGGACTCTCACTAGTATAGCTTTCCACTTTCTTTGTTTTTTCCCTAGGTCTTTTTGTTGAGTTGTTTACTGCTTTGTTTAGTGTTGCAGCTTCCCATATCTTCCCCTATGTTTCACGTTTCTGTGCCTTTGCGATTTTCCATGACACCTCTCTTTTTGATGAATGTCTTCCTGGTGGGATTTTGTTGGGCCATCCAAAAAGACCTGTATAGTGAGTCGAAGAAACAGCTTCCCAGGAGCCTTGACTCAAGGGGCTGAAGAAGGCACCAAGAGCTCTGAGAAGGTGTCTGTAGGGCCAGGAGATGCCAGAATCAAGTGAGGTTGGTTGGCAGGAGGGTGGGGCGTGATGGGGTGAGGGTAATGTTCAACGCTGGCTGTAGATCAATATCACATGGAAGTTTATTAAAAGTACTGATGCCCAAGCCCCATCCCAGCTAATTTGAATCTCTTTGGGTGGATCCTGCTCTCTGCACTTTTTCTGACTTTTGTGATAAAAATGTTCAAACATACAGAAACATTTAAAAATGGGAACAATAAATATCCTTATTCACTGTCCAGTTTCAATGATTGTTAACAGTTTGTTATATTTGGTGTGCATGCACAAATGCAGGTAAACGTGTGTGCACATACTTACATATATAACATACTTTTATGTGTGTTCATATGTATAAATAATATATATAAAAATAAATAATATATAATATATATGCACATAGACATATATGTTATTTATTTCCCTCTAAACCATTTGAAGGGAAGCTGCAGACATCATTTTACCTCACTTCTATGAATAAGGACTTTCACTGACATAGTCACATATCATTATTCTCCTTAGAATATTAAAAAATACTTTTTTAGCATCATTTGGTATTCTGTTCATATTCAGATTTTCTGTTTTGTCTTCCCTAGTTATTTTCTTATCCAGGATCCAATCAAGGTTATTGCATTGCGTTGGTTATTGTGTGTCATTAGGTCTCTCCCAGTCTAGAACAATCTCCCTAGTTACCCTCTCCCCATGATATAGTCTGTTAAGACTCAGCCGGTTTTCTTGTAGAGTACCTGTGTTCAAGATAGATCTGAGTAATTTTTCAAAGTATTGGCTAGTTTGTTTATCTATTTTATTTTCTCTGGAATGAGGAAGGTAAGCCTAAATTCTTGATGAGATTCAACTTAATCATTTTGGCAAGGATGTCTCATAGATGATGCTGTAGACTTCAAATTGCAACACATTGGAGGCCCATGAGGTCACTATGATTGATACTCAAGTTGATGTTGGACAGATCCTCCTGTTATAAAGGTCCTAGCATCCGGTGATGATGTTTGCCTGAATCAGCAATTTTACTAAATTCATTAGGGGTTATAGAAATCTATGATTCTTCTAAATTTATTAGCTGGGAATGAACTACACATACTCCAATAATATAATACTAAAGGCATAATCATTGTCATTTGACCACCATTTTTTTCAGAGTAAGAATTGTATAACAATTGCATCTAGTAAATTTAATTTCATTTTTTGGTGTAAGTGTGAAATCATATACTTATTTACGCTTTGTAAAGAAATACGAAATATCTTCAAATTTATTTTTTAAGTGACAAAAAATTGTATGTATTTAATGTGCACAACATGATATTTTGAAGTATATATACATATACGATAGAATACTATTCAATCATAAAAAGAAGGAAATATAACATAGCTAAATTTTTTTTCCAAACTTGCAAAGTGGGAGTCCTTATGAGTTCATACATGAGTTCTTCTGAAAACCCACTGTTAATGTTTGAGCAATTATTTGGTTTCTGACGCAATATATCTAAGACTCATCTTGAAATTGTTCTAACCTAGACGGACCACCATTTAAGCAGCGCAAGATCCTTTGAGTATAAAATAGTCTGTAGTAACCGATACTTGGGTGACAGAGGCTTTTATTGTCACTGCGGTGTTATGTTTCAAGCCCTTTAAGTTGTCAAAGTTAAAAAATTATTTTTAAATCAAAATTTAATACTTTAATATTATAGGGTTTTCTTAAATTCTTTATTTTTCTCTCTCTCTTTAATGTTAACAAGCTTGGTTCCTAATAACAATATATTTACTCATCCTATACAATAACTACAATAATGTTAAAATTATTTATTTATCATATACAATATATTTATCCTATACAATGAATATAATAATTTCAAAATTAATATCTCGACATTAGTACTAACAACAAAACTATTGTGAAAATTACACATTAGATTTTCCTTTGTCTTGAATATATACACAGAATTGTGTGTTAAAAAGTCACTTGAAATAATTATGTTCTCTTGCAGTTGGGTACCAATTTGGCATATTATGCAGTTATATTCATTTATTGTAGTTATTAAAATAGATAAAATATCTACATGGCTCAAAACTGAAATTAAATAAAAAGGTTCACAGGGAAAGTTCTTTCTTTCCCTAGCCTCTCTACCCATTTTTTTCTTTCTACTTAGTAACCGTTTGTGTTAGTTTCTGATTTATGCTGCCACTGTTTCTTTTTGAAAAAATAAACAAATACACATACTCACATAAACTTACAAATGTTTTTCTTGTTTTTCCTTGTCCTTACCAAATGTTGCCCACCATATATATCATTCTACACATTTTTTTTTTTTCTTTTAAAACAACTTATCCTTGGGATCACTCCAACACTGCTGTCTTTCTTCATCCTCTTCTCGGGCTGCATAGTGGATGGGTGCGCCACAGTTTATTCTACCAGTACCCTCAGGATGAACACTTGAGTTGTTTCCTGGCTTCTGCTATTATAAACAATGCCTCCTATGCCTATAGTATTTTGTACTCCTAGAGATACGTCTTCAGGGTAAATTTCTACCTTGATGATCAGTATTTTTCAAAACTCTCCAAGTGATTCCTCTATGAAGCTGAGTTGAGGCTTCCTGGAATAAATTGAGGATTGTGACTTGACTCAGTTAAAAGTCAGGTGCTTAGAACCACAAAGAAGTTTGTGTTTCAGGTATGACAGACCCAGAACATGGAGCAAGTCAGGACAGGAGCAGACTAGAGTCGGGCTACGTGATGTGGGAGGATGAGAACAGATAAAGGGCAGAAGCCAAGTAAACAGACAAAAAATTTGGAAAAGCCAAATACAGAGAGCTGAATATCCCTGCAAAGACTGGGCCAACCACCAGCACCAGAAAAAATATTACAGAAACCAAAAAGGCAAGCTAGGTAAGGAGAAAAGCAGACAAGAAGCTCAGAACAGCTGAAAAGAACCTGGGAATCGGAGGCAAAACGTAGGCTCAGGTGTTAAGAAAGTGAGTGACCCCTACCTGGCTGGCATGAGGTTCCCAAGAACGGGAGTGGGAGCCTGTATGTGGGTGGAGTGAGGGGTAGACTGCATTCTGCAGCGAAGGCCATGACCCCAAGTGGGCTGATCATTCATTGTTCGTGTGGGAGGTGAGGCAGGGCCGTGTGGACCTAAGAGGAGCTTAACTGGGCTTTTCTTTTCCTGTTGTAGTAAAATACTTGTGTGCATAACATAGTATTTACCATTTTAACCACTTTTACCTTTACAATTCAGTGGCATTAGTTCCATTTGGAATATTTGGCAACCATCTCCACTATGTGTTTCTAAAACTTTTTTGTCATCTCCAACAAACTCTGTATCCGTTAAGCAATAACTCTCCATTCCTTCATGCCCCTGCTCCTGGCGCCCTCTAATATACTTTAGGTCTTGATTAATTTGCCCATTCTGGCACTTCACATAAATCAAATCATACAAGATTTGTCCTTTCATGCCTGGCTTATTTTACTTAGTATAATATTTTCAGGATTCATCTATGTTGTGACATGTATTAGAAATTTATTTTTTCTTTGTGGAAGAATAGCATTCTATTGTATATGTTATACATATGATTATAAAATATAATTTATTGTATGTAGAATATGTGTATATTCTCCTATGTGTGCATATATACACGTGCACACACACACACATAGGAGTAAAATTATTGATCATATGTCATTCCATGGTTAACATTTTGAGGAACTCTCAAACTGTTTTCTGTAATGGCTACGTCATTTCACATTCTTACCAGCAATGCACAAGGATTATAATTTATCCACATCCTCAGCAATACTTGCTATTTTTCTTTTTTTAAATTATTATAATCGCCATCCTAGTGATATGAAGTAGTGGATTGTGTTTTATTCTATTGTTTGTTTGTTTATTTATTTATTTGAGGTGGAGTTTCGCTCTTATTGCCCAGGCTGGAGTCCAGTGGCGCGATCTCGGCTCACCGCAAATTCCGCCTCCTGGGTTCAAGCAATTCTCCTGCCTCAGCCTCCAGAGTAGCTGGGATTACAGGCATGCATCACCATGCCTGGCTAATTTTGTATTTTTGCTAGAGATGGGGTTTCTCCATGTTGGTCAACTGGTCTTGAACTCCCAACCTCAGATGATCCGCCCACCTTGGCTTCCTAAAGTGCTGGGATTACAGGCGTGAGCCACCGCACCCTGCTGTTTTTTCTACTTTTATTTTTGGTTCGTTTGTTACATGGGTAAATCATGTGTCACTGAGGATTGGTGTACAAATGATCTTGTCACTAAGGTATTGAGCAAAATACTTGATAGGTAGCCTTTCAACCCATCCCCCCTACACTCTCCACTCAAGCAGTTCTCAGTGTCTGCTGTTTCCACCTTGTGTCTATGTGGTAGCTCCTGTCCAGAATCCGTAGGAAACTTAAGCAAATCAGCAGGCAAAAAACAACCCCATTAACAAATGGGCAAAGGACATGAACAGACACTTCTTGAAAGAAGTCCTACATGTGGTCAGCAATGATATGAAGAAATGCTCATCATCACTAATCATCAGAGAAATATAGATCAAAATGACAATGAGATACCATTTCACACCAGTCAGAATGGCTACCATTAAAATGACCACTAAAATAATCATTGCTCATTTTTGAGCAGTGGTCTTGCATCTGATGATTGTGATAAGACTGCAGTGGTATGGATATGATAAAGTCTTCCTGTTGAAAGAACAAAGAGGGTGAGGACAAGCGGGGAACGGAAGGAGAACCATGGGGACAGCTGTGCCTCTGTGTTACCTCTGTGACAAAGCCTGTTCCCCCTAGGGTAACCTCTAACAAGAAGGCTTTTATTGATCCCATTCATGCGTAAGCAACTGTGCTGTCATCACCACGAGGATCAAGGAAGAAGCAGCCCTCTAAATCATTTACCTGATGGGCAGGGGTTCTCCACTCTCATTTCTCCAAAATTATCCTTTACCATTAGTTCCATCTGTCCAATTCAGCCTTTTAAAAGGCTATACAATGAAAAGTTTAACTTATTTTATTTTACTGTAAGAGCATGTAACATGAGATCTACCCTCTTAACAAATTTGTGAGTGTTCAATATGTAATTGTTGACTATAGGTACAATGTTGTGCCGCCAATCTCTGGAGCTATTCATCTTGACTAAAACTTTATGCCTATTGATTAGTAAGTTCTCCTCTCCCCCTTCCCTCAGCCACTGGTAACCACCATTCCACTCCTTGATTCTACGAATTTGACTGTTTTAGATACCTCAGATGAGTGGAGTTGTGTAGTGTTTGTATTTCCGTGACTGAGTTATATCGCTTACCATAATGTTCTCAAGGCTCATCCATGTTGTCATATATCAGAGGATTTTCTTAAAGTCGAATGGTTTTCCATTGTATATATGCACCACACTTTCTTTACCTATTCCTCTCCTGCTTTATGTTTATGACAGTATAAATGTTGATGGACATTTATGTTGTTTCTACATCTTGGCTACTGTGAATAATGTTACAATGAACATAACAATGCAGGTATCTCTTCCAGGTTCTTATTTCAATTATCTTGGAATTGACACCAAAAGCTCAAGTAACAAAACCAAAAATAAACCATGGGACTACATCAAACTCAAAAGCTTCTTCACAGGAAAGGACACAATCAACTGAGTGAAAAGGCGTCATTCGATATGGGAGAAAATTTTTACTAATCATATATCTGATAAAGGGTTGATCTCTAAAATATATAAGAAATTCCTGCAACTCAATAGTACCCCAAAATGAATAACCCACTTAGAAAATAGGCATAGAACTTGAATAGATATTTCTTCAGAAAGACATACAATAATTAATAGGTATATGTAAATGCCCAACATCACGAATCATCCAAGAAATGCAAATAAGACACAATCTTTCAGTTTCATTTTCCTCCTTGGACTAGATTATTTGCACCACTCTCCTTCCCTTGTAGTTTGATCTAATGACCAATCCAGTCTTGTAATATTTTCTTTTGCCTCTTGATGATTGAAGGATCGGATCTTGTTAGGCCGGGACTATGTTCCTCTCTCAGCTCAAGGTAAAACCAGCTGTCTCCACAGTGAGGTGAACCCCAACATGGTGGCGTTAGTGACTTTCCTTGAATTTCTGTTTCTTGGAGTGTGGTTGCCTAAGTAGTAATGATTTTCCCCATAATTTTATTCCTTTTACTACTTGCGAAATTGGAAGATATATAAACTGAAATAGTTTTCTTCAGTGTAAACATATCTTAATTTTAACATCAGCATCTTCTGTTTATGACTCTGAGGGCAAAGGGGTGGGAGGGTCATCTCCCAACGCTTTGACCAGTGGTTCTCAAATGTGGCTACACAGCAGCACCATCCATTAGGCTTTAACAAGTACCGTAAAGAGGTTTGGAACTAGTGGGTCTGAGGATAGCCCTTGATGTGTGCATTTTGAAAAAGCTCCAAACGTAATTCTGACTCAAAGTTTTAGGTGGAGTCAATGGAGAATATAGATATATTCACAATCAAATAGTATTATAATTAAGATAATTTCCATGTAGTTTTATTTTACAGTAAATAATCCTCAGGGATCTTTTTGATTTAAAGAAGGGTTTTGTATTCTGCTATGCCACCTTCTGGGATTGCTGCAGGGTTTGATCGATGTCCTATCACTGAAGGATGTATACCCACCACAGAGGGATGGGTAAGGAAGGAGAGAAAAAGAAAGGGATGAAGAGAGAAGCCCTGGTCTAGGATCCTAATGAATACAGAATCCAAGTCAAGCAAGAAGGTGGTTCCTCTTGCAAACTGATTCTGATCTTTTAACTGTTACACCAGAAAATCCAATTCAGTTTATCTGTAGCAGAGCTTTCAACAGAGAAGCATGCTTGTTAATAGAACTTAGATCTTGGTGAAATATTTGTCTTTGTATCTGTTCATACTGCTAATTGAATTCACAGGTAAAAACCAAACTAATTGTATTCCATGAAGATCAACTTCTGATCTAAGTAGATGTCAGTAAAGTGTATAGCTAAATATCTGACCTTTCCTGTAGAATTAAGACCTACTTTTCCAAGAGTACAAGAACTATGTCTTATAGTGCATTGTGTCCCCAATCTTTGGAGTACTGAACCCTAACTTGGAAGACTTCAGTCTTGAGAGAGCCATTAGAAAATTGCTTAAGGTCGATGAAACTATATTCTCATCTGTAAGGAATGTTATATATCTACCCTGCAGAGTTATTATGAGGCTCAGAAATTAAAGTGTGAAGTGCAGAAGCTATAAAGTGCTGCACATGTTTTAAAATCAAATAATTTGGTAAAATAATTTATTGTCATTACTATTAAGGATTTTATTAAGATATCCCAGAACCATTACCTATTTAATCATGTCATGCCCCAAGGTAATTTGAGCTATGGTTTTATTTATTTATTCCAAACGCCTGGAGCACAGAAGACTTTCAGTAAATGTTGATTGATTCAATGAATGAATACATGGTTAATTCAAAACATGGGTTTTGAAAGAGAGTAAATGTACCTTTCAAATGATTTAAAAATCTTAGGGGAAAAAATCAATATAAAACTTGCAGGTGGTACGTGAGATGTGACTCAGATTTTAAACACTGAACTGGTTGGACAGCCCTTTGGGCTGGGGGTGGCAGGTGTGGAGAGGGGGTACCTGAGCTTCTCACCCCTGCCCCACCTGCGTAGATTCACGTCTAGCTGCGGTAGCACAGTGCAGTCCTGATCAGCCTGGGCTTATGAGATGGACTACCTGGGCTTGAAGCCTGACCTTCTATTCTACTCTCTGGGTCAGCTTACCTTACTACCTCTGTGTCCTCGTTCCTAAAAATGATACTTCGCTCAGTTTTGGGAGATTAAATGAGATAATAAGTGTGGAGTACTAGAATAATATTGATGTTTAATAAACAAATGCTCAACAAATGCTAATAATTATTAATTGGGTTTAAAGTATGTTAGACTTTATTTGAGCTATGATGCTAGATGTGTAGACTAACCTACTGAACTGAGGATAACATGAGAATTAAGTGGGGAAAATACAAATTAAATTTTTAAAAGCATAGGAAATATTTCTAAAGAAAATTTCAGTTCTTGCATGACACAGGAGACAAACTACAAAGTTGGTAAGAATAAGGTCAGAGTATGACTATAAGCTCCTGAAGGACTGGTTTTATTTTGTTTTGCTTTTTTTTTTTTTTTCTTTGTTATTGGGCCTATGAAATTCTTTATATGTGAGACTATCTTTTTTTTTTTTTCTTTTTGAGACAGGATCTTGCTCTGTTGCCCAGGCTGGAGTGCAGTGGCACAATCTTGGCTCACTGCAGCCTCTGCCTCCTGGGCTCAAGCAATCCTCCTGCCTCAGCCTCCCGAGTAGCTGGAACTCCAGGCTTGTGCCACTACACCCAGCTAACTTTTGTATTTTTTTGTAGGGACAGGATTTTGCCATGTTGCCCTGGCTGGTCTCAAACTCCTGTACTCTAGTGATCTACCTGCCTCAGCCTCCCAGAGTGTTGGGATTACAGGCATGAGCCACCATGCCTGGCCCATGAGACAATCTTGAAATGTAGTAAACAGTCAACAGTTGCTAGTATTGCAGCTATCCTTAACCACACATGAGAATATATTTTACATTTAACTCTGCCCAAAGCACTAGGCTAAGTTTTGAGGCTGTCAAGGGACATAAAAGAGTTTTTGCTTTGGTGAGCTTAACTCTAGTAGAAGAGGTAGAAAGGGAACCTCAAACCCAGGATCCACCAATAGAAGGGGATATTCCGCTTCATGTATAGATGAGAGGTGGTGATGGCTGAGGAGTGTGGAGGAAGCAGTGGCGCCTGCAGGTGGAGGAGGCTGTGAAAGGCCTGATTGAAAGGGAGGCATTGCGGGGCAACCTGAAGCAAGGGTGGGCAGAACTTAGGTGGTAAAAGAAGAGTCTTGAGGGGCAGAGGGCTGTCTGTAAGAGGACTCTGTAAATGAAGATCTCAGGAACAGATTCTTCAGGGTCTCCTATGTCAGGATAAAGATTCTAAAGATTTTCTTAAGGCAAATGGGAACCTTTGTCAGTTCATGGCAAGAGTAGCAGGTAATAGTATTTCTGGAAAAGTAAAGTATTATTTTCAAGTGGGAAGAAATGAGGCAGGAGAAGCAAAAAAGGTAACAGTTGCAGGGTAAAGAGGAACTGAGCCAGCAATTAAATGAAGAAGATGAAGGGGCACTTGAAATTCTTTCCCTAGAAGGCTTGGTGACTGTGGGATCTAAGGGGCAAGGGGGCTGAAAGCTGAGGATCACGTAACAAGCGTGTATGACAGACATTGAGAAATCAATGAATGTCTGGAGTGAAGATTGGCACACTTGTTCTGTAAATGCTGGTTAGAAAATATTTGTGACTCTGTGAAACGTGGTTCTGTTGGAACTCTTCAATGCTGTGATCCCAGCCCCAGAGCAGCCACAGACAATTCCTGAAGGAATGGGTGAGGGTACACTCCAGTAAAACGTTCCTTACAAAAACAAGCTGCAGCCACAGTCAGCCTGCAGTCTGTGGTCTGCAGACCACCGGAGATCTTGCAAACGTGTTCCTTGTTATAACTGTAGCTGTGCACTGTTTTTTGATGGTGGGATTTCCTATAAGTAGATCAAGCAGGTAATTGTGAGGAGAGTGTCACAAAGTGACAGAAGAGCAACCCCTGATGGCAAACACTGTGCACAGCTTTGTGGAAAAAAACACTGCTTTCTACCAGAAATATTCCATTAAATGTCATTTCTTTTAACAAATCTCATCACGTTAAACTTATAAAACAAGTCTTTTGAAGCTATTATAAATTTTAATATTAATAGGAAATCTTTATCTTAGCAAGTAGGCAAGAGAAAACCTCAATTTTGTGATTACGGAACACAGAAAAACAACAATTCACGTTAGAACATTATGGATTTTGATCCACATCCATTGGATCGATTTATCTTTAGTCTATTTGTTTCTTTCTAGTATCTATTTATTTTAATCTTTAGTTAATAATGCAGTGTTTTGCAATCTCTAAAGGATACTTATTGTCTGGCTTTAGTGGCTCATGCCTGTAAATCATAGCACTTTGGAAGGCCAAGGCAGGCAGATCTCCTGAAGTCGGGAGTTCAAGACCAGCCTAGCCAACATGGTGAAAGCCTATCTCTACTAAAAATACAAAACTTACTTGGACATGGTGGCAGGTGCCTGTAGTCCCAGCGACTCAGGAGGTTGAGGCATGAGAATCTCTTGAACTTGGGAGGCGATGTTGCAGTGAGCCAAAATCGTGCCACTGCACTTCAGCCTACGTGATAGAACGAGACTCCATCTCAAAAACAAACGAACAAAAAGCAAACAAGAAACTTATCAGACACTCTTAAAGTTCCTGCTAAAAATCATTAAAAAATTATGATTATATTATTTTTATTGACAAATTACAATTGTATATATTTATAGTATACAACATGATGTTTTGATGTATGTACACATTATGGAATGGCAAAATGAAGCTAATTACATGTGCATTAACTCACATAATTTTTTTGTGTGTGGTGAGAACACTTAAACTTTATTCTCTTGGCAATTTTCAAGTATACAAAACATTGTTATTACTACAGTCATGCTTTACAATGGATATCTTGAACTTACTGCTCCTGTCCACCTGAAATGTATCCTTTGACCAAAACCTCCCCAGGACCACCCCATAGCCAGTCCCTGGTAATCACCAGTCTACTCCACTTCCATGAGTTTTTCTAGAAATCTTATGATTTTAACTTTAATTATAATTGAGTTTGAGTCAAAGCTATTTAGGGTCACACATAGTAAACAAACTTCTGGAGATTGTGATATTTTTGAAAATGTGATGGAAGACCTCTCTAGAAATATGTTTGCACATGCATGCACACACGTTACTTATATGTTTATGTGTACATGCATACATACAATTTCAAGGAATTCATGATCATCCGTGCAACCTAACTGAAAGCCTCTGTTTTTTTTCCTTGTTAGTGATCTAAAAGATGAGTCAGATTGAGAGGTCTTTGACATTATACACGTAAAAGATGAAGTAACATAATGACAATATGTGTTAAGTTGAATCATCTTATTGTGTGACATGTTCTGAGTCTCATAAGTATTATTTAAAGCCAATAAGGGGCTTTTCTTTAACATCCTTCTATCCTATTTGTTTTAAGGTAAACCAGATAGATTATAGTAAAATTAAATCAGTCCTTTAAGAATGGAAAAACTTCACATCTATGAGCAAAGGCTGCTCAATTAAATGTGCAATTATCCATACCTATTTCTATACGTTAACTTATATACACACCCATGCATCTATGCATATCCACCTGTATATACACATAGGTTTAAATATACACCTGACCATTGGGGAGATTAAGATGTAAAACCTGTCTTCAAAGGCTAAGAATCTTTAGAAAGAGCCGATACAGTATCTTAACATGTTTCACAGAGATCCAATCTAATTCTAGATTTGACTTTTTGAACCCAAATCTCCCCTTAGGAGACATGTCTAACCCTTTGCTTGTTTGACCGATATCTACTACTATGCAGTTCCGTGTCTTTTAGGTATAGTGTTAGGAATACAAACATATGCAAGATACAGTTTTCTGGGGCAACTCACTGAGATGTAATAAGTAGGAAAATGTGGGTGGTTCATAAAGAACAAAGTTACACCTGCAACACAGGGTTAATGGCATGTAAAGAAAATTTTAATAGTTGTACTGATTTTCTCCAAAATGGATACAATAGATAAGATCAAAAATTAATCTAGAGCACAAAGATAATTTTGATCATTTTCAAAGATAAAAAAATGGCATAAACTATGTAAACATATTTACTAAATTTCTATTTAATGACTATTTCAAAAGTTATTAAATATAATCAATTTAATGCCATTATTTAGTCTAAATAATTTATAAATGTCCTGAAGAAATGCTATAAAATATATTCACATAATTCATTGAAACCATGAGAATATTTTACATAGTATGAATTTCCAAATGAGATTAAATATCTGTGTGAAAACTCCATAACGTGCTATCTCTATGGCTAGGGAAGGCAAAGGTTCCCTCTGTATCCAGCATGCCTGTGATAGAGTCAAGCCACACGACTTTCTGTTTTCGGAGTATGTCTTGCAGTTTCTGCTGCAAGCGTGCCTTTGCTCATGCAATTGCATCTGCCCAGAATTCCATCCTTTTCTTCTCTGGCTTCTGAATCATGCCATCTTAAGAAATTTTCTAGTGCTAGCTACTTCATTATGACATCATTGCTTCTCCCTCTGCACCAGCTACATGCAAACACACATGACCAGTTACATCTATCTTTATGCATTCCGTCATGACTAGTGCTTGGAATAGTGTATAAGGATTAGTAGGTGCTCAATAAATATTGGCATTTTTCTTGTTTTTATTCTCCTCCCCTTCCTCAGGGGCCAGTCTCCTTGTTTTCTTCACCTTTGAATATCTCGCCATGCTCCTAATGTATACTGAATTGAATCCAATTTTACTCACTATGAAAAGTACAACTGACTGTCAATGTGCAATTGGGTTAATCGAATCGAAAGAGACTTGCCAAATTTCCAGTGGTCTTTCCTTAGAATTAAAGCCTGGTTCTTCAATATGTTTTCATTACTTCTGACCTGAGCTTTAAATGCTGTGGCATTCATTTAAATTCCATAACAATCTGTCAACAGTACTTGGAACCAGATTTCTAAAGGGGTCAGCAACTAAGATAGTTGCCAAAGTTCTATACTGAACTCTGTTTAATTCGTTTTTTAAATAGGTTTAGGGATACAAGTGCAAACTGGTTTTTATAAAAGTTGTCTCTTACCACATCTCATATAAAATATGGCCTGGTAGTCATCAAACTGAAGTTCGAATGAGCCCAACCATCAGAGAAAATCAACAGGACATTAATACGTGTTGTTCACATTCTGAAACAGTCCACACTCTAGATGGTTTTCTTAAAATGCTTCCGTGAGCTATCAGACTGTTGCCTCAGTCCAGGTGTGGACCACCTGTTTTATTTTCCTCACTCACAAACCACATTTACTCTAATGGAATATTATTTAATTTAAGTAAAGATGAAATTCGTATGCAGTTAACTTTTATTTATCAACTATAAGCCATAATATATTTCCCCTGTGTTCTCAGGAAAGCACATAAGCGTATTTTCTCTTAACCAGCCTTCTTAGAAATATGTGAAGATACTGTTTATAAACACAAATAGAAATATTTGCACACAACTGTCTACCTTGTGATCATGTCCTTTGGGGGTAAAGGCTTTTCAGTTACCTACCTTCCTTCCTTCCTTCCTTCCTTCCTTCCTTCCTTCCTTCCTTCCTTCCTTCCTTCCTTCCTTCCTTCCTTCCTTCCTCTCTCTCTTTCTCTCTTTCTCTCTCTCTTTCTCTCCCTCCCTCCCTCCCTCCCCGCTTCCCTCCCCCCTCCCTTCCTCCCTCCCTCCTTCTCTTTTGACAGAGTTTCACTGTTGTCACCCAGGCTGGAGTGCAATGGTGCGATCTCTGCTCACTGCAACCTCTGCCTCCCTGGGTTCAAGCAATTCTCCTGCCTCAGCCTCCTGAGTAGCTGGGATTACAGGCACCCACCACTGTGCCTGGCTAATTTTTTTGTATTTTTAGTAGAGACAGAGTTTCACCATGTTAGCCAGGCTGGTCTCGAACTCCTGACCTCAGGTGATCCACCCACTTCGGCCTCCCAAACTGTTGGGATTATAGGCGTGAGCCATTGCGCTTGGCCAAGGCTTTTCAGTTGGTAAGAGTGAATTACTGTTAGATCTTTTATATTTAAAGCAAAGTACATGCAAATTAGTGTGGATACCTTGGTAGCAATTACTCAGCACTACTGAGTTAATAATGCAGTGTTTTGCAACTACATTGACATTACTGCACATAAAAATATTCAAATTAAATTTTATTTTATAAAATAAATATATTTATCTGGGAATAATATTTTTCTAGCTGATCCATTTTAGGTATCCTTTCTGTGGTCCAATGTAAGAATGTGTTGATCTTTGTGAATGTAAATGCTATAGGTGGAAACCCTGTAATCCATGATGTATTTATTACAGTCTGTAATCCACCACCATCTTTCATAAATATTTATTGAGTATGCAAAATATTGATTGCAATATGTTGAAATGTATGTTGGCAATTGATAATAATTAATAGATAATGTCATTGATAATTTAAAACAAACACATTACACATTGAATTCAATATCTCCTGAGATTCCGGTTACCTAACTCCTTGGTTGAATGTGCTGAAATGCTCTGAAAATTGAGTTTACAAAATGACAGGCAATTCCTATTTAATTTTGTCCACTTAATAAGCTACTGGTTCTGAATCACTGAATATATTACAAGAACAATGTGTCAGCCAAGCCCTATTGAAATAACAAAGCAAGTGAAACAGTTTTCATGTCCCACTTAGTTACATTTAACATTGTAATATTTCGTGCTTTTAGAAATCTACTCTGCAATAATATAGAAAACTCTCCATTGAAGATACTGATTATCAGTGATAAAAATGCCCAGAGATGCCTCCGAATTTCCACGATCAGGGATTTATAAACATTTACATTCAAGCTAGATTTTCCCCCCATTTTGTCAAATATTGGAAGGCAAATGGAATAAAATAGGTCAGTGTTTCCTCATGAAAAAAATATAATTGTCACCGATAGAGGTCAACCATGGTCAATTAAATAATCAGGGGAAAATGCCTAATTATTTCTCTAGACCTACTTCATACTGGCAGCAATTTTCTTCTTTTCTCCTAAAAAAATAAGGATTTTTGCCTGAAACAATGGAAAAATACTTTGTCACAATGTGGAACTCTAACCTCCATCAGCAGATCGTAATAAACTGCCTTCAGAACACAATCATTCGTTTACTGACATTAAGAAAAGAGCCGACTAGCCTCATTTTTCTATTTCTTAGTGAGTGTCCTCTTCATCAAAACAGTGCGGCAACTGTTTGGTTGAAGCAGAACCTCCTTATATTAGAAAATTGATATTTTCCTTCACGTACGTCGTATTTTGCTGTGTATCCTGGATTTGGATTCTGGACACAGTCCTTGCTACAGCCTAATCTGGATTCTAGAAATGCGTTTTACTCTTGATTTAATTTATAAATACCTCTATATATTTGTAAATAGGGCACTATTGCAGGGATGGTGATTTCAGGGACAAAGGAAAGTCTTCATGCTAGTGGCTGCTGAAATTTTACCAGGTAGCTCCCCTTCTAAGAATTTTTTTAAATTTTTATTTATTTATTTATTTATTTATTTATTTATTTATTTATTTATTTATTTATTGAGACGGAGTCTCTCTTATTACTTATTCTTTCTGTCCTCACCTCGTGTTTTTCTCTCTCTCCCTCAGCAAATTTCATCAGGTTTTGAAGGATGGCAAGTTGTTAGACTTCCAATGTCATTTCTGAAGAAATGGACTTTTTGAAGAAATAATATTTTGCCAGGCAGATGTCATAGATTCTCTTGTGATTTAGATCTTTCCCTGGAATCCTTTTCTCCTGGCTGTGTACTGGAACGAGGATTTGCAGATGTGGAAGCTGGCCCAAGTATCCCTGAGTATACTGCAGGGAGAAAGGCTGCTCTGTTTGAGATTTTAAAGAGACAGAGACCTTTACTTGGATATAAGTTACTTCTGTGCTACCGTGTCTCTGACCATCAGTTACCCCATCTGCAAAATAGAATAATACCTAACCCCATCTGCAAAATGGAATAAGACCTGTTTTACTTACACAGAAAGTTAGAAGCATACCATGAAAAATGCATATGAAAGTTCATCATCAATACATATTCAAATTAATTATCAGTAGTGGTATTTGAGTTACATGGGAGAGTCTGTCACCCACTGACTTGTCTGAATTTTTGTGATATTCAGTGGCAGGGCAGGGTTCCATGGAGTCTTGATGGATGTTCAACGCTGATCAAGTCATTGGTAAAATAGTGGTCTTCCGCCCCTCAAGGTTTTCCCTGATGAGGAGGCTGGGCAAAAGCTCCTACTCCCCCACTCTGCTGCTTACAACAGGTAAGCATGAGGTTTTCAAGTAAGCATGAGATTTTCTACTTTCTATATTAAGCTGGCAATACAATTCTCCACAAAGAGCACTTCCATTTTTCTGACTTACATTCCCATTACTTGTTAGACTACCACAAGCAGTTTATTAAGCATCAAGTCAGGAACCACCCAGAATAGTAAGGAGCCCAATTCTAAACTCATTGTTTCTTGGTGACTTTTGAAAGAAACTGCCTTTCATTGCCATTTCTTCTTACACCTTGTTCTTGATACTACTGGTTTACAGCTCCCTTAAAATGGTTCAATTGGGAGCATTTGGAAAATACCTGATGCATATATTATCATTTGTGCAAAATGCATATATTATCATTTGTGCAAAATCACTCATACCAACTTTATTGGATCAGTTTTCAGTAGAGTTTCTCTTTTGTTCCTTGAAGGGATTCTCAGTATGATAAGTATTTGGCAACTTCCTTCTGTTGTAGGGTGTCTTTCATAAAGGAAAACTGGGCTGGGTGTGATGACTCATGCCTGTAATCCCAGAATTTTGGGAGGCTGAGGTGGGAGGATCACCTGAGGTCAGGAGTTCGAGACCAGCCTGGCCAACATAGCAAAACCCCATCTCTACTAAAAATACAAAAATTAACAGTGTGGTGGCATGCATCTGTGATTCCAGCTACTCAGGAGGCTGAGGCAGGAGAATTGTTTGAACCTGGGAGGTGGAGGTTGCAGTGAGCCAAGATCATGCCACTGTGCTCCAGCCTAGGCAACAAAGTGAGACTCCATCTGAAAAAAAAAAAAAAAAAAAAAAGGAAAACTGGTAGAATGTTAAGCATTCATTAGCACTCCTAAGAGTACCTAAGAGTGCATGTTGTAACCTGATTGTTATTTCTCTACAAAATTTTAGACTCTTTGGAACTGCCCTTTGCTTTGGGATGAATGCAAAGTATATTTGAGATAAAGAATGGGTACACTCTATTGCCTTTTAAAACTTGTACCATAATTACATCTGGCAGACAATTAAAAAGGATATAAATGGTAAATTCGGCCGACATCTCTTTTTGTGAGGTGTACTCATGAATTATCTGTTTGCTCATCTTTACCTTTGGATTTCTCTACATTCAAAGGAAATCCTCTGGTTATTATATCATATTCTGTTGAATTACCAAATAATTATAGGGAAAGGCCCAAGTATGTATGTAATTGTAAATAGTTAAATTTATGAAATATTTCATAATATTCCCGAAGAACCATTGTTCTGAATAAAAGGTCATTGCTAGAAAGTCTGGGACTAAGTATAAGGAATACGAGGAGTTAAGTAAAAGGGTCATGAAAGAGCACAGGGTATATAGTAGAAAGAATGTGAACACTAAGCTATGTGATTTTGGGCAAGTCACTTTACCTTTTTTTTTTCCTGGGGTTGAGAGAGACGGAGTCTCGCTCTGTCACGCAGCCTGGAGTGCAGTGGTGTGATCTCAGCTCACTGCAAACTCCGCCTCCCGGGTTCCAACAATTCTCCTGCCTCAGCTTCCCAAGTAACTAGGATTACAGGCACCCACCATCATGCCTGGGTAATTTTTGTATTTTTGTAAAGATGGAGTTTCACCATGTTGGCCAGGCTGATCTCGAACTCCTGACCTCGGGTGATCTGCCGCCTCCCAAAGTGTTGGGATTACAGGCATGAGCCACCGTGCCTGGCCTGACTTTACCTTTCTAAGCTTCAGGTTATTCTTTTTTAAGATATGAATAATGTACTGTTCTTAACAAATTGTTGCAGAATTTAACAAATGAATGTGTGTAAGGTATCCAGTGTAGTGGCTCCCGTGCTGTATATGCACAAATGAGCTTGCTCTCATTAGGAGACTAAATCACTCTGCTTCCAAGAACCAACCTGTGTCTTGCTGTGTCTCACCAAAGTATCCCCAAGTAGCAAGCAGCTTGTTACTAGTGCTCAGACAGTTAATTCTGATCATTAGTCACTGATATCACTGTTACTACTGACAAGCCTTGTCTGTGCACCTGACATGCTTGCTGGACAAATGGTCTGGAAGCACCACCTTCTGTTCTGCAAAGCCAGGATTCTACTGCTATTGCAGGTCAGCCTTGAGCAATTAACTCCTTGTCTCATACTGCTAGGAGGGCTTGGCGTTTTGCTGAAGGTTGGGAGGGAAATGGCTCCCCCCTTGTAGTATGCTGTTGTAGGGACGGTTCCACAGCAGCATTGCTTGGAACCCAATCTGCAGATCTTGAAAAGGTAGCTTTTTTGGTTTGCATGTATAATTCTTCTTTGACTCTTGGAATATATATTCTACTTTCATGGCTAGGTCTCAGGGATTTCAAGGCATTTGTCATTTTCAACTTGAAGATATCATTTGATTTGATTCTTTGACCCTGGAACTGCATCCGAACATCATACCATACTTTTCTCTCATGATGAATTGTCTTTCATGGGATAAGAGAAACCTAGCTTTATCTTCTCCTAGCCTCATCCTCATTCATCAAGCATGTCTGTATTTGTCTAAGCCTCAATTTAAGACATAAGTCTAATTTTTGCTTTCTTCAGAAGACTCCTCCACGCCTAAATAAATCCATAGCTGTGAATAAATATTCCAGGGAGAGGAATTATCCTGGACATATCTGAATATCAAATATTCCATTGCTAGGGCCCTATAAACCTAACTATATATCACAGTCATTATTATTTTACTAATATTACTGACGAATAATTATTAAGAATTTTATTAAATAAATACTAATATACACAGACATTTATTAACAAATAATAATAAATAGTGCATTTTATTAACAAATAAGAGATGTTTTTGAGGTATTTATAATGAATTGGAGAGAGCTTGGGCTTTGCAGCCAGGGCAATTTGGGTTTAAATTCTTACTTGCTACTTGCTTATTATATGACTTTGAGCCTTTTTTGAACTGAAAAAAAAATGGGGTCAGCAGATGGTTGCAAGAATTAGGTGATGTAACTGCACAAACTTCTTTGTGCAGTGTCTGCTTAATAATGGATGCTTAATAAATTGGCCCTATTTTGTTTTTGTCATTGACAATCTGGCTCTAAGAACTCTTGTGTGTTTAAGAGGCAGTTGGTTGAGGATTTTAGAAAGTGGGATGCAGAGAGACATTTAGAGAACAGTGCTTAGTGGCACAAGAGCACACTGTTTCTCTGCACGTAAATACCCCATTTCGCAGGCACTCTGTTATTTCTATCCTCTTTCCACTAATTTGGGCCCTTGTAAAATATGCATTGCTTGCCTTTTTCCATCCATTTATCTTCTCTCTGTGTCCATTCTTCTCCCTGAAAAACAGACTTTTAGGACCATATAAATACTGTGTATGGTCAATTGGAGAAGACCCTCAGCTGAGAAGGGATGGGGAGCAGGAGGAAAGGGGAATGACCTTCCCCTTTGGCAAAGCTGTGAGGTGGCTCCCTCCAGAGCCCTGCCCCTCACTGTTATATCCTTTGCTTTTTCTAGAGGCTTCCTTCCTGCCTGCTTCACATATGGCAGTCTATAGTTTCCTTCCCACTTCTAGGAAAACTGAGAGAAATAGTTTTCTGTCCTTTACATCTTAAAGTAGATTCAAGTCAGCCTGTTTTCTCTCCTTGGGGTGTTTACATTTTGAAGTCTAAGTTTAATTTAATGTAAAAGCCTTTACCTCTAGTTAAAATCATTTTAGGCAGTAGGCCCATTGGAGGTTACCTGGTTGCAGGAGAGCCTTTTCTGTCCTAAAAGCACACTAGTCAGTGTCCACTGATAGATCTTCTCCAAAATAAAGGAGTAGGGGCACACCCAGAGCACACAGACCTCAGGACTTAGTTCATCCCAGTTCTGAACTCCTCTAATCTCAGCCATTTCTAATAACAACAACCTTTTAACCTCTTCTGCTTCTGAACGAATGCTTGCTTATTTCACAGCTCAGTATCTAAATCTAATCAAGTCCATTATCATGCAACACCTATTTGTATAAGTATTTTAGCAAATGTAGCAAGAGTAAATCATTAATAGCTATAAATAGAACATCTTTCTAAACTGTCACACACTGCCTTAGCATAAAAACATAAAACATATATGAATTACTAAAAAATTGACACATTTTTTGCTTATGAAAAATATGATAGATCCTTTGTGAGATACAAATCTTAAGAGATTGTCTAGGTATTACACCTGGGTATATCAGCTAAATCATCATTCTAATTATAAATATTCAGGGACACGACTTTCTAGAATTGGAGTGCTAAATTAAAAAGCAAACTAGTGACAGATTGTCTGTTTTCTGCATAGACACAGGGTGCTGGAGGTGGAAAGGAAGCTCTTGTTACCGATGGTGATATGCAGAACTGGCTGGTGGGGGTCTTGAGACAGTTTCATGAAATGTGCAGAATTAGGGCAGGTCTAGTCACAGATGTACAGATAATGCTGGAGATGGGACTCAGTTCACACCTGAAGAGGGAAAACCCACACGTGACTGTGATGAGACCATTTGGGCTGCGTGGTGAGCCCTAGTACATTCCTGTGAGCCGCAGGTCTCCAGACTTGGGCCGAGGCTCAGCAGTTTTCCTCGGGTTGACTGCTGATGGTGACGAATGGGAGCAGGCTCTTAGCTCATGGTTTTGACACCCATGTGCTCTCCCAGATCTCAGCAGGGAGCTTTACACACGTGGCAGTTGTTATTTTCTGATCATCTCTGCTCTGTTTACACAGAGTGGCTTCAAACACTCCTCAGGGTATTGTCTGACAGATGTGCTCTGGGACAAATACAATTTCCCTGTGTGTGAAGGAGGCGAGGCTGGCAATTTGAAAATGGAAAAATGACAAACTCATTCAGTCGTTTTATACCCAGCAGGGAGTTTTTGTGTCCCCAGTTTGGCCCTCAGCTCCAAAGTTACTTTTGTGCATCTGAGTGTTATTGAGTCAAAAATTTTGGACTCTTTAATCACTTGGACCATGGAGAATATGGCAAAGTGTCAGCCAAGTCTACTTGGGAGACAGAATTGCTGCCTGTTAAAAGGGAAGGTGATAAATATGTCTGATTTGTTACTATGATCAAGTAGGCAAAAGAATTCATTAAACCATAAATTTGTCTAAAAGCATATTGGAAAACTGTCCCAGACAGATTCACCAAGGGATAGTATATTTCTAACGCTGTCTCTGACCAAATGCTTTTATAAGTATTACTGTTTCTGGAAATTTGGGAAAATGTTGAATTCTGGATCTTTCTGCTCTAAAAGCCTTAGTCATTTTAGAATCAGAGGCACATGAATATAATTTGAAAGCGACATGCTGACCAATTAGAGATTTGACATAGTCAAAATTGTGAAGTAATGAAAGTTTGTCTGAGGCATCTTGTGATAACCAGCTAGGATTTTTTAGTTCTACCTGGGAGGGATTTTTTCGAGAATATAGGTTTTTGTTTTTGTGTTTTCTTATGACTCAACACTACTTAAAAAAAAAGTTTAAAAAAAAATAAAGTTCTCCAGTCATGTACCTGAAGCAGAGAGCTATTTCATTGCAAGTATGGGAATTTATATGGGTACAGTCTATATACAAATAGGCAATTACAGCAGCTGGCAGTGGTCATAAATTAGTCTGGCTGAAAACATATCTTGTGGGTAATTTCTTCTTATTATTATTTTTAAATTTTCCCATCGTTCAAGCAAGGTCCTAGCTTATATATGTGCCAGTTTCTTTTTCTTCCTGACCGCATAAGGAATCTATATTTCCTGGTTAGTTGTATTTTGTGCCTACTCTCCTGTCAGAAGAAATATCCCAGGCATGTTTAATGGCAGCTTGAAATCTGGTAGCTTTGGGTTGAAATCCTGCCTCTGACAGTTGGAAACTGTACATGCTTGAAAAATTCAAGTACCCTCTCTGAGTCTCTGGGAATCCTAAGATGTAAAACAGGGTAAATACAATCCTCTTTCTTGGTTGTTACAATAAGTAAATACAATCACATATGAAAACATGAAAATATCATCACAGTGCATATTAAGTTTTCAGTGAATGTTACTTGTTCTTATCAAACAATTTTCTTAAGTTTTCAAGTGAGAGTAACCATTATCCAAATTGGTGGTGTGATTTTTTTTTTTAAAGAGTAAAATATTAATAAACACCAGGACAACAGGCATAAGTCAGACTGTCCTTGGCATACCAGGACCTTGGTCACCATTTTTCAAGGAGGACTAATCCACAATTCTAATGAGTAAATGAGATTAGAGCTTCACCACTAGTTAACTCTGCTCATCATCTGGACATCAGCATCATAAGCATTTACAATTTGGTTTCTTTTTAGTTGACTCTCCTCACTCTATAGCTTATCGTTCTTTCCTAATTTTACAGATATTTATTGAATGACCTTTGCTAAAAGGTCATTATTTTTATTTTAACCTAATAACATTTCCTTGATATACTGGATATACAAGGAAATGTATCCCAACTCTAATAATTTTGAATAAGATACAAAACAATGTCATCTATGTCAAATAAGCAAAGAAATATATATATAATATATATATATACACACACACAAATTGTATTTAAATATGTACAGTTGATTGGTGAACAACATGAAGGTTTGGGGTGCTGACCCACTTGCAGTAGAAAATTCATATATAACTTTTGACTCTCCAAAACCTTCACCGCTAACTGTTGATTCAGAAGGCTTACTGTTAATATCGACAGTTGATTAACTCATATTTTGTATGTTGTATGTATTGTATACTGTAGTCTTACTATAAGGTGAGATAGAGAAAAGAAAATGCTATTAAGAAAATTATAAGAATAGAAAACATACTTGCTCTTCATTAAGTGGAAGGGGATCATCATAAAGGTCTTCATCCTGGTGTCTTCACATTGAGTAGGCTGAGGGGGAGGAGAATGAGGAGGGCCAGTCTTGCTGTGTCACAGGTGACGGAGATGGAGAGGTGGAAGAAGTGGAAAAGAAGGCAGGAGAGGCAGGCACATTTAGGGTAACTTTATGAAAATACATTGTAATTCCTGTCTACCTTTTAGCTTTTTCATTTCTCTAAAAATGTTTCCGTACAGTACCAATATCCCTCTTTCACCACTTGCTTTGGTTTCATGGGCCTCCTGTCTCACAGAGGGCCCATGTTGTAAAAGAAGTCAAAAGGAGTCTTGGATAATTGGAACCCTTCTGCCAAACTGTCTGACGACTGTCTGGCACGGATTCAGAAGCACTCGTCTCCGTCAAGTCATCTTCTGTTAATTTCTCTACTCTGGCAGTCCATTAACTCTTGAATTTTTCCAAGATCCATTTCAGAAACCCTTCATCCTGACTTTTTATTTCCAATATCCACAATCTTTTAATGATTTCCTTGATAGACTCTGTCATAATTCCTGTGAAGTTATGCACAACATCTGGACACAGTTTTCTCCTGCAGGAATTTATGGTTTCTGGCTCGATGGCTTTCAGGGCATTTTCTATAACAATGACAGTATCTCCAATGGTATAATCCTTCCAGGCTTTCATGATGTTTCTCTATTTGAGCTCTCTTCCATAGTGTTGATAACCCTTTCCATAACGTACCATGTATAATGAGTCTTAAAGGTCTTTAGGACCCCCAACCTAAAGGCTGAATTAGGGACATTGTGTTTGGGGGCGAGTAGACTGCTTCAGTGTGTTCATTGTTGAACTATGGGGTTCTGGGTGTCTAGAGCATTGTTCAGCATTAAAAGAACTTTAAAAAGCCAGTCCCTTATTGATGAGGTACTTCCTGACTTCAGGAACAAAGTCACTGATGGAACCAATCCAGAAAAAGGGTTCTCATTGTCCAGTTCTTCTTGTACAGCCAAAAGACTGGCAGCTGGTGTTTACCTTTTCCCTTCAAGGCTTGGGAGTTAGCAGCTGTATAAAAAGTGCAGTCTTAATCAGAAATCCAATTGCATTTGTGCAAAACAGTAGGGGTAGCCTGTCCATCCCTTCCTTCCTTAAATCCTAGTGCTGCTTATCTTCCTTACTAAGAAATGTCCTTTGTGGATTCCCACCCCCCACCTAAAATAGAGCACTTTCATCTGCATTAAAAACCTGTTCAGGTAGATATCCTTTTTTTCTCAATTATTTTCTTAATGGTGTCTGGGAACTCATGTGCTGCTTCTTGGCTGGCAGATGCAGCTTCCCTTGTTATCTTCATATTTTTAAGACAAATCTCTTCCTAAAATTATCAAACCATCCTTTGCTGGTATTAAGTTCTTTAGCTTTAGATCCTTCACCTTCCTTTGTTAAGTTGTCATGCCATGACTTTGCTTTTTCTTGAATCATATTAGAGTTTATAGATATGCTTTCTTATAACAATTCTGTATCTACATAAAAACTGCATTTTCATTTCAAGATAAAAAGGTATTTTGCAAAAAGTCCAAGATTTCCATGCCTGCTGGCATAGCTGCAGCAGTGGCTTCATGAGTCTCCTCTCTCCTCTCATTTCCTTTTCTTTCCTTCCTTCCTTTTTTTTTTTTTGTTTTTGTTTTTGTTTTTGTTTTTGTTTTTGTTTTTTGTTTGTTTTTAGCAGTGGTCCTTACACTGGATTCATTTATCTTGAAATGAAACCACAGCTGCAGACCTCAATCCATAATACACACCAAACAATTTAACTGTTTCTTGTAATGTCATGACTTTTCTCTGCTTCTTAGGAGCATTGTCAGCATCACTAGTGGCAGTTTGTATGGGTCTCATGGTGTTACTTAAGGTTTATGCTATTGCATTAAAACATATTGAAAAAAAATACGTGAGAAACATGAGAAATCACTTTTTATTGTGATACGTAATTTACCAGAGTTATGACCTGCCCATGCAGAGATGATAAGCATTACGTGGCATTTTAAGTGATACTTTTGACACTTGAGCTCACTACAATAGCAACGGGAGTTGGCTATGAAATTATAGTAGTATAGTATGTGCTACAGTTAATGTTGTGCAGTTATAATTTAATACTGCATCTTTATGGTTGTTTATAATTCTCTCAACTGCATTGGTGCCATTTTTGGTCAGTAAGTATATACATACATTTTGATACAATTTACCTTTTTATAATAGATTTGTGTAAGTTTTATGGTAGCACCTCATCAAATAGACTTGTATTGACACATATTTTATGCATTCATGACACACCTAACTTAAGAATTTTTTTTTATATTTCTAGGCCACATGGTTTCTCTGCATGTTTTTGTAAATTGTCACAAATCTCCATAAATTTTTCTAATACATTTATTGAAAACATTCCACATAGAAATAGATGTGTACAGTTCAAACCATTTTGTTCAAGCGTTACCTGTATATATATGTGTGTCCACACCAACAGGTTTCCCGAATAAAAATACACATGTATATTAAACATGAATGTGTATTTTCTCCCCTAACTTCACCTGAATCTTGAAAGCCCTCTGATCCTAACTTTATGCTTCATGCTGCCTTCTTCTTCATAAAACCTTTGCTGTATAACATCATTACTAAGTTTTAGAATCATTTTCTTTCTTTTTCCCTTTTCTTCTCAAATCTTGAATGCCGCTCTGGTATCTTGTGTTAGGGTGCTCTAGGATAACTAGATTGATAAATGTGTGCACTCTGTGTGTCTAAAGTAGTTGTGCCTAGGCATTTATGTATTATATGATTACGCACAAATATTATTACTATTGATATTACGTGTACTAGTTTTGTTTCTTTTATGTTAAAATTAGCATACATTGATTTTAAATGTGTTTATACAGGCTAAGAATTTCTTTTAGTATGTTATCCTTTTCAGAAAAACTATCTTCATTATAACTTAGACTTTCAGACTTTTATCAAGTGGAAAGAAGCATGAGGAGATGCCCAGTCAGTGTGGAAGACCCTTGGGATGACTTATCCTCAACTGAAATCATAAAGGAAATGGCCTCTTCTGCCTCTGCCTTATTTTATTCTGAACAGATATGACATTACTCTAAGACATGATGTGGGCACAGTTTTGGTCACCCATTACTGGGATAAGTGCAGTGGCACTTAGTGGGTAAGAGTCAGTTTTTAGACAAATAGCTGTACATAAGACTGCATTGCTATTTGAACAATGAATATTTTCATATATTGCATGGCATGGCTGTTTTTTACATAAAAAACACAAAGTGTATTTTCAACCATGTTAATGTGTGCTAACTTTCCCAGGAATGAAACTACACTACAAATCAGGGCAGATTGTAGTTTCTGTCTAGTACATCATCAAGAGATCAAGAGTTGTTCACCATGTTTGAACCCAGCAATGACAATGCTGCTAGTGGCGTCTCAGCCACCAATGTGTCATCCCCACATCAGTCAGTACTAGTAGCTGTTGGATTTATGATGATTTTATGCATATATATAAACTTATCACCGGGCCTTATTTCAAATGTCCAATAAAATGTTCGTCTCAGGAAAGAAATAATGTTGACAATATTCAGTAGAGGTAGTGGTCAGAGTCCACTCTGGAGACAGAAATGATACCAGCTATTTAAACCGAAAAGATTGAATACAAACACTTCTTAATTAGTAAAATGTTGTTAACTGGTAACTTAAAGGGTAGGAAAAGAAACTCTAAGGTATTATGGAAGTAGTAACATCAGGAAGCAGTTGCCTCCCACCCCCAGAACTGTGGGGAAATAAGGAAAACAAAAAACTTAGAGGGAAGGTCTGGTGAAGCTCAAACTCAGACTTGTAAGCAAGGCGTGGCTCGGCTGGTGCTGGTATCTCTGAGCTCAGAGGAAAGACCCATGAAGCTGGAATCCAGACCTCTGAGGAGGACCAATGGCTGGCTGATATTTGAGGGAAGAAGGAGACAACCTGGTTCTCCTAGTGTTGAACAAAATTGCAAACAGTATTCAGCTGCTGCCACAAGGAGGCTCTGCTGTCACTGGGGTGATTGAAGCATCCTAGAGTGATGCTCACAAGATCCATAAGTAGCCAAGGAGCTCTCCCCTAGAGGGACACAGGAAGGGGCAAGTTTCTTCCACCTTGTCCGACTTTGAACTCTCTGGTGATCCTAGCGGCAGATCCTAACAGAGAGAATCTTGGCAAAGCAGAATGTGGTTTGCAGGGTCTCAGCCCCAGCAGCACAAAACCGAGCATAGAAGAGCAAGTTTATAACTGAGAGACACAGAGTAAGTAACTAGCACATTTGGCTATTGTTTTACACTTCCTAAATCCAAAGTGACTCATTATAACCACATCATCCGGTATAATGGTACCTAAGCATTTGCATAGTATGCTACTACTACTCTATTTGTATATGTTAATCTCTTACTGTTGTCTTTTATGTCACTATTACATTGATTTAAGATTATTCTTAGAGGGAGTTAGCAATTTCATTTCAGAATAGCAAAAGAGACGTTAACAAATATTTATTATAAAAACAAGTTTCAAATATGATAGAACTGAGAGCCATTAAGTTGATTCAGACAGTATAATATATACTTAGACTTTAGACCACTGGCTCCTAGCCGACTCAATGGCAATGCCATCTGATCTCAGCTTCAAGGCTTGTAAACACAAAGGATCTCATGTGCTGTTAGATTCTGACTTCATTGAGGAAGGCATCTCGCAGTTGGCATACACTGTTGTTTTTTTGGAATGGACAGGCGTTAATGGAAATGTGAATCTCAGCAGTCATTCTGGCTGTCCTCAGCTTTGTAGCCCTACTTCTGAAAGCAAAAAAGGCACGTAGAGGACATGGCCTACTTGACCACTGCCATCTGTGCCCATTCAGTGGCACAACTCTGAGTGACCATTACAGCCAGAGCCTGGGCTTTTAGTGAAAATTAAACTTAAACACAATGGTTACCAGTGGTTGAGCTTCTACAGCAGTAAACTACTCTGATAAAGGTTGTAAACACAACATCTCTAGGTAGTAAATATCTTCATTTTATAGACATGGCGATTGACTGCAGAGGCCTGGAACTTACCTAAGACACAGCTAGTGAGAGAACTCACTCTGCCTCTTTTCTATAACCTAAAAACCATTTCCACTCTGCCTTCGAATAGTAACACAGGAGACAAAGTCATTAATTTTAGGGGATTATTTTTGCAAGTGGTACAATTATGTGACAAATTAATTGACATTGATTACTTGAAAAAATCAATAAGCCTGTGATAGAAATGTCTGACACATATTAGAGTCTCAGTAAATATATGTTGTATATATGCAATGAGTATCCACAACAAATTTTTGTTGCAATGATAATTTTCCAATTGGTCCATTTTGATTTTGACCTTTTTATCTAGGCAGTTTTGCTAAAAAGCCATTTTGCACATATAAAGATAATCATCTAACACTAGAAGACAATTATTCAATAGGGTCTCTTACCATTTAAGCTTCAGATATGGCAAACGGAATTTCACAACACAGGAATAACAAAGACAAGACTTTAAAATGACAATTATTCCCAGAGAGTTTCTAAGTATAAACCTTGGACACAAAATAAAGAGTGCTTTCATATCTACACAGTGCAGAAAAGAACTGCTTGTAAGAGAAAACTAATTAAAATGATCTGCAGAAATTATGTGACTGATAAACCACTTGTCTCAGCCACTCAGGAAATCAGACATCAAAACCATGATTCTTTTCCATTTCTATGTCTTGTAAGTTTTGACGAAACAGAATTGTGCTCGAAAAGTCAATATCACGAGGCACGTTTGTTCATAGCCTCCTAGCGTACATTGTGTAATAGTTGACAGACCTTTCATAACTGAATGCTAAGTAATGTCAACTTCCTTGAAAGTAAAATTTGGGAAAAATGTGGAAACTTTAGGCAGTAATATTGACTAAAGGTGCCATCTTATGCCAGCTGTTAAAATTAGTTAACTGCTAAAAATTTTATCCAGGAATATTAGTGTTTCTTATAGTCACACTGCAGGGCATGAATGGAAACCCATCTTACTGAAAAGATACTTTACATTGGAGCTTTGCTTCCCTCGTCTGAAATATCAGATACTGGGTTGAATACCTGCCAGTGCCCTCTTCTGGATAGAATGTAATACATTTATAGACATTTTTCACCCTTTTTACATAGGAGTTAAACAATTTCTCCTTGACCTCAGAGAAGGGAAACAATTGGTAGTAGAATACAGTCTGGCTGTGTTGTGATCATAAAAGATACACTAGACTCGAATGAATGCAAACCAATACTTAAAATAGATTACGTTGGTTCTTAGTTTTCCCTACACTCTGGAACACTCCAGTGGGAAATTAAGATTGTATTCTGAATTCTGTATCTATGATGGCAGAAAACTGGGTTCTTGAAATATTTTCAACAGATAAAATTGAACCAGAAAGGATTTGACTTTCCTTTTACAGAAGCACAATATTTGAAATCTTAACAGCTTAGCTCCAAATTCTGGTTTGGTGCTTTAGTTTCCTAAGCCACAATATGTGGATCAAGAATGCACCTACTTTATACTGTAACTTTCAGGATTAAATGAAGCACTTTATGTATCATGTACTCATCTTTGTATCTGACCTATGGTAAGCATTTTCTATAATATTTGCTGTGATAGGAGTTTGTATGACACAAACATGTGTCTCTTTCAATTTAATATAAAGTGCCCAAATTTGAAAGATAAATTATTAGATTTAGGATATATATTTCTAAATGTTAGATTATAGAATTTTAAATCTATATATTTTTCCAGTTTAATACGTATTTGTTTATTTCAATTGTGTATATCAAATACCTTATGGATTGACTTTCATTTCTCAGTTAGAAATTGCAGTGAAGTGTCTTTTACTATAAAGCTTGAAAGTATGGAAGATTTTTGACCTAAATATTATTCCATATCTCGATGAATAAAAGAACACTACATTTGGTATACTTAATTACATTACATTTCTAAGTTATGCAAATGGTACATTGTAACGTGAACTTTTTAAAAGTACATGTTACATGCGATGTGTGCCGCACTTTAAGATTGATTTTCATTAAAAATTCTCTCTGCTTATCACAGTTACCATTTTTGTTACTTTTCCCAACTTGGCAGTGATTGTTTTTAAAGTGGCCCTCATTAAACTACAGCATTTCTAAAGTGACAAAATTTTAGAAGCGCCTTAGTCTCTGACTATTGCAAGTTGACAGTTGAGTACCTATGTCTCAATTGTGTATCATAGAGAAACGAACCCAAACAGGAACAGGAAACTAACCCACTTACTAAAAAGTAGGATTTTGGCACTTAACCTTTCTGGTTGTAGTTCCTATTACATAAGATAATGATTTCAAATTCCTAAGTTAGATATGAATATTAAATTACAGAACGGATACAAAGTTAAGTGACCACCATAAGTCATTCTCAAAATTACTTTTACATACATATAGAGAAGTAGAAAAGCCATGAGCTTTACAATCAGACAAACATCTGCATATATATCATCTTCTATACTTATTTCTGGAATTTACATTTCCTACCTGTAAGATGGTTGTTGTGAGTATTAAATCAGTTGATATGTAAAAAATGTAGTATCTGATGCAGAGAAGGCACAGAGTTGGTAAAGCTAATTTAGACAACGTCTAATACCATTTTTGCATACCACCTGCTTTGTGCTAGGCTCTGTGTTAAGAATTACAGTCTGGGCCGGACACAGTGGCTCACGCCTGTAATCCCAGCACTTTGGGAGGCTGAGGCAGGCGGATCACAAGGTCAGGAGATCGAGACCATCCTGGCTAACACGGTGAAACCCTGTTCTCTACTAAAAATACAAAAGGATTATTTTTGGATCTCTGTGTCCCTCCTGACAAATGACAAATTTGCCTCCAAATGACTGATTTCTTGGCCTCAAATGCTACAAGTCAGGCTCATAGAGGAGCTTCCAGGTTATACAGAAAGATCAGCCGAGCTGTTTTTGGGGAGTGCTGTGATTCCCAGTTCACTGCACATCATCAGACTGCCTCCTGTCTCAATTGCCTTTACTCACTCTACATAATCCTGGAAAGTTTTCAAAGCCTAATGCACAGTTCTATGTGTGCCACCCCATCTTCAAAGAAGTTAGCATTGGACATATTGAAATTCCATCACACATTACGAAAAATGAGTATCTTTCCCCTTCTAAATTGGGTAGATTATTTGGGCCTGAAATACAGAATAAGAGGAAAGAAAAAAGTAATTCTTTATCTAGTATATAGCAGTTCTAGCATACGCGATCTTCAGATTCTGAGATTAAAAACATCTGGGTTTTTTGTTGTTTTTATAAAAATTTTCTTGAGAAAATAACTTAAATTCTCATTTGGAAAATGAAAGGCTTTGATAAAATAAGGTCAGAAGCACTTGTTAACACTAAGGGCATATATGTAATTGGAGTTGAAATTAGCAAATTGCATTTAAAGTTGAAAGTATAGACCAGGAAGTTAGGTTTGAAATAAGCATTGTTTTTAGCTTTTAATCAAGACTTGTCATTTAGCATAACTTGCTAGCTAGTGCCCTTCTGTTAATTGATCCCTACGTGGGTTTTAAAAGCAGTAGCCTGTCCTTTTGCTTGCTCTGTGGTCCTTGCATAGTAAACACAGGCTAAATAACCATTTATTTTTGGCTACAACTTAATACAGCTAAGAAAATATCAGAGGCTTGGTTTTCAAGACAGCAACTTAAAATTCTGAGAGTAGAACTTAAGATGCCTTTGTCTTCAGATTTTCCTCCACATATGAGGTAGAGTGATTTTTGCTTGAGGATTTTCAATCCATCTTAAGGGACTGAGAAAATTTGGTTTTAGCACCTCTGACCTTCCAACAGCCAAAGAAGAAGTTAAGTGATTGGTTTCATTATACAGGTCATTGGATGTATGAGCTTTTTCTCCCACCTGTGTACCTGAGTACATTTATTCTCACCTTAATAAAAATAAGTTATTAACTCCCCAGGATAATACATTGTCAGAGAAATCGGTGAAATCAGTTTATTGTTCCGGAAATCAAATTAGGAAATGGCCTATGTCTTCCATTGCTAAATATTGCCATAGTCACTGTTTATTCCATTAGAATTATCCTCTTAATAATTAAACAGACAATTGATTGACATCATTCCCATTGTTTCTAAGAGGAACAATAAATTGATTTAGAAAAATGATATAAAATTTTAAATTGCTAAACTTAGACCAAGTTATTTCTCTAGCATTTACCAGTTGAGGGATTTGTGGTGAGGGAATCTTCATTTTAGGATTGTTTTCAGATTCAATGAAGTTGGATTAAGTACAATGCCTGGTGCATACCCGGAGCTGAATAATTTTGTAGCTCAGCTCTTCCTTCCTCCCCCTCCCCAACCAGCACATACACATGGGAGGTGGGGGAAGAAAAAGGGAAAGAGAAAGAGAAAAACTTAGCTTTAGTCTAAGTAGAAGTGAATTTTAATGATCAAAAAAGTATGTAGAGCATGTCTCACACAAAGGGGGCAGAGGAAAGGTGGTAAATGTTAAGGCCAATTATACTCCTTGTTAACATCCGTTGTTTCACTTTGCTCTGTTTCAAATTTGGTCAATGGTATTTCCTATACAATTTCAGGTACAGTCAAATGATAACTGTTGGGAGTTGTGGGGGAACTTTACACTTAAAGAATAAAGACCAAAACTTGTGATAGTAGGAGGCATTGAAAATCAGTATTAATAAGGGTTTTGGGAGCCATTTCTGACAGTTTTGCTTTTTGTAGTAAGGAGTATCCCAATTATTTCACTTAACAAAGCACTTCATCTACCATGTTTATGAGAAAATTCATACCTGGGCAAGGAGGCTCTGCTCCATCAGTGCATTTCGCTTGTGCTGATCAGGAGGGAATACAAGTTATCTGGAAATACGTCTTTAAAGTCTTCCTGTTGCTGGGGATTTTATTCTTTTTCTTCTATGACTGCCTCAACAACTTGCTTCCTTTGACAATGTATAATTTGTATTATTATTATAATAATATTTACTTCTCCGTGCCAGAACCGACCTTGATTGTATGCCCCATCCTGAAATGATTAGCAGATAATGCTTATCATTTTAATGAGTAGTTCACACAAGGTTCTCCCTGAATCTCTATTATAAAAGGAAAGGAAAGTATGGAATAAAAAATGTCTTGTTAGAAAGCTAAATGAAAGAAAGAATAGTAATTTATTCCTTTATTCGTTGAATTTTTTTGAATAAATATTTACCAGTAACTAGTTATTTTGTGCTTGGGGATATGTCTGTGAACCAAAATAGAGCAAAACATCTTACCAAAATGGTGTTGATATTCTAGTAGGACAAGAATAATTACAATACAGTATGTTAAAAAATCATGAGTGCAAAAGAAAAATAAAGAAACAGAGTTAGAGGTTAGGAAGTGTGTGGGAAATTCCATTTTAAATAGGTGAGCCTCAGTAGGAAGATAATATTAAGTGAACATTTAGCAATTATGTGGGACTTCATCTCCTGAATATGAGACAAGCACATTCCAGGATGAGAAGTGCCTTGATCAAAGGCTTCAAGATGAGATATAATTTAGGTGAGAAAAAAAAAAAGGCCAGTTACAAGAGAGAAAAGTAGAGAATTAGGAGATGAATTCGGAGATAAGAGACACTAATCTTATAGGGCCTTCAAGGATATAGAGATTTTGGCTTTTACTTTAAGCAAAATGGGACACTATTTCTTCAATTTCATAATTTTGAAGAAGTAAATGAGCAATTGCCTTAGATTTAATGATGAAAAATCCAAATGCTGCCAAAATATTTAAAGAGGTTTATTCCGAGCCAATATGAGTGACCGTGACCTGTGGAAACGGTTTCAAGGGGTCCTGAGAAAGTGTGCCCACGGCAGTTGACTTACTGTTTAGTTTTATACATTCCAGGGAGATTGCAAATGCAGGTAAAATCATAAATCGATACATGAAAGGTATACATTGGTTCAGCCTGAAAAGGCAAAGATGTTGAAGCACGGCCTTACAAGTTGTCAGTGGGTTTTAGAGATGCTTTCATTGATAGTTGGTTGTCAGAGCTAAGCTTTGTCTAAAGACTTGAGGCGTCAGTAGAAAGGAATGCTTAAGGTAAGGGGGTCTATTGTCTGTCATTTAATGCTATACCAGAGTCAGGTTGGAAAGTAAGCCACGTTATATTGGGTTAACTAAAAAAACCCCAACACTTAATGAGATAGTATGGTTTGTAAGACATAATTCCCCAGCCCCCTTAGAAAGAAATCTGGGCAAGAGGAAAAAAAACAGTCAGAGTTCAGTCCTCAGATTTTGAAAGACTGCAGAGTTGAGAATAGGCTGAAGGAAAACAAGGATGGAACAGAGAGACCAGGAAGCTTTTGCAGCCATCCAGATAAAAGATGATGGAAGCGTGGACCAAGATGATAGCAATGGTGGTCATGATAAGTAGCTCTAAAATATTTGAAGGTAGAGTAGACAATATGTGCTGAGGAATTAGTTATGAAATGGAGAGATAGAAAGATATCAAGGAACACTCCAGGTTTCTTGGCTTTGGTAGATGGATGGTTGTGGAAGCTGGATGAAAGAACCAAAGCAAGTGATTGTATAGAAAAATTGGTTCATTCAAGTTATTAAATGAGTTACTAAAGTGCTCTTTAGAGATGACCCATTAATTTGAGTTTGGACTATTTTACTTAGTCAAGACACAGGAATGTATGCATCTATTTTCATGTTGAATGTTGGCCCCATTTTTTTATTATGTTTTTTTTATCTTTCAGTTTTGCATTCTACAGGGTTCAGAACACATAATTTAAGCCACTGTTTATCCATTTTTGTTGCTGTTGTTGATTTTCTGGTTGTGACTCTGGTTATTGAAATTAATGAGAACTAGTCTTTGGGAAGATGGATTAAAGTCATTTGGAAAATGCCAGGTCTATATTATCTGTTATCACTGCTTTCTCTTCTGTAATGAATACAGGCTAACAAGAGAAGACATGGCTTAGAGTTTTTTATAATGCTGAGGAATAGCTGTGTTAAAGAGCTTGGCAAATGCCAACTGAACTAAAGTATACTGTATTATTTGTTTTTTTCGTTAAGCCCCTTCTATGAGATAATAGAATTTCACAGTAATTCACAGTTATCTGCATCAGCAGCTCTTTGGAGTGCTGTTGACAAAATGTTGTCGTCTTTTTTTTTTTTTTATTTTACATTTTGAAACTGCATCATGAATTTCTTAAAGGTAATTTTAAATACAGTTCCTGTATAGTAATGTCAGAATAGATACATTCAAAACATCCTGATATGGAATTTTAGGCTTCCCTGTTTGTTTTGACTGCTTAAATAATTATAGCTAGTTTTAAAAATTGTTACTTAAGAGATTTTAGTTGAAACAAAATATTGCTGTATTGTTATGATTCCATTTATAGAAACTAAGTCTGAAACGTTATAATTTTACACTTGGAAACTCATTCCACTTTTGCTTTTACAATTTTTACCATTAATGTTCTCAATTAATACAGATGTCTGCATAACACTACATAAAAGTTTTGGTGCATTTTACTAATCAGTTATTGTCCCTAGATGTACAGAGTTTGTAGTTCTACTTGGAGGACAAAAACACATATCATAGTAATGTAAATAAATTAAAATACATAAGGTAGTTATATAACTAATGAGAATGGTAAACTCATAAAATGTCAGAGGATGAGTATCTATTTCAATTGATAATCAGGCCACAGTTTTTTTTTTTTTTTTTAAGAGCAGGGATGAAAAATTGCATTAAGTGAAAGATTCTGGAAATGTAGAGAATATCACTGGGGATATTTTGACCAAAGCCAGTGGGAAGGTCGACGAATGTTTAGTGGCCATGACCAAAACATCACAGCCAGAGTAAAGGCAAAGGAAAATGATAAATGTCCTGAACATTTATTGGTATCCTCCAACATGTCTTCCTCTCTAGTTGATGCCTACACCCTGTAACCAGAGTGTTATTCCTTTACCTGAAGGTTTCGATGCATTCTTAAAACACCTCAGGTCTCAGAGTTTCAAGGAATCTGTGCCCGAAGGCGAGATGACGCAATTTTCTCTCTTACTTGGTTTAAGGATTATGTTTTGGCTGAATGAATGGCCAAGAAGAGCAACAATTTCACTTTAGCCAAATAGAAGAAGAAACCTTCCTCATTCTCAAGTACATTAATTCAGGTATCTTTTATGGTTTGTTTTTTTACATGATTTACTATTTTGCCTCCTACTATTTCAGCCTTCGCTTTAAAATGTGTCTAATGGTCCTTGAATGTGAGAGGGAGGTTTCAGGCCGAATACATTTATTAGAACATCCCAACATCCCTCATACAAAGGAAAGGGTCATTGCCTCCGAGCTGGAGGAAGTCCTCTGTGGTCTTGGTTGCCTGGTGGTTTCCGCTGGGTAGTCTACTGATGCTTAGTCTCCATAGCTTTCTGCTGAGAGGCAAATATTAGTTGGTCTTTAATTCAATGGTACAATATGACATATCTAATACATGTACTTTTCAAAAATGTGAGTAAATTAGATTATTCCTACAGAACATGATGAACTCTTCTGGAGCCCAGCTAATCCTCATTCTGCTGTCTACATTGGCAATTAGTTCTGGAGGGAGGAAGAGAGGCTATGTAGACAAAACACCAACATTTATCCTTTTAGGTTATAATCACTTACAGCATTTTTAAAAATAGCTTGATTTTCCTGCACATTTTACACATTCGGAAACTGGATGGTTGATTTTTAGAAGATGAGTAGGGAATCAAGAGAGTGATTATTAAATATCCTCATCTTAAAAGGAGAAAATGGCTAGCCAGGAGAGCCAGCAGTCAAAGGGTGAGAAAGCATATTTGGAGGAATTGAGGATGGCCCCAGCAGACTCGTTTAAAAGGCTTGTCTAAGACTTGTCTAAGCAAACTGCAGCACCAAACCTGGGAATCATTGTTGACATTGCCAACACCCACCCTGGTTCTTTCGGCAAAATCTCTAGACAGTTCATCAAAACGTAACCAGAATGTGACAACCACTCACCACCTCCACTGCATAACTCCAGCCCGAGTCACCATCTTCTCCTGGATGCAAAAGCTTGCTAACTGGTCTTTTTGCTTCTACCTACAAAAGATTGTAGGAAATCTTTTCTCTAAGTAGAAACCAGAATGAGCCTGTTAATACTCAAGTCAAATGTTATCAGGCCTCTACACAAACACTCCAGTGGCTTCCCAAGTCAATGAAAAGAAGAGGCAAGTTTGTATAATCTTCTTCCCTCCCACCCCATCCTTGCCTGGTTCTTCATAAATGCATCTCCCAGCTTCTTCCTCTTGCTCACTCTGCTCCAGCTCTTATGTATGGTCTACTGGCCATGTCTCATATATGCCAGGCAAGGCACCACTTATTGATCCTACTTGCAGACTACTTTTCTCCCATATATCTGTTTCCTCTGTTTTATTCTTTAGGTCTTTGCTCAAGGGTCATCTTCATAATGAGGCTTTTTCCCTGGCACACTGTAACAACAATGCCTTCCCTCTTATCACCATCAGACTTAATATATGTTGACGCATCTATCTATATGTATGTGTGTATGTGTAGTCTGTGTGTATGTATAGTATTTGTGATGTACAGAGTCTGTTTCTTCCCTGAAGAATGAGCTCTATGGACACAGACTCTCTCTGTTTTGTTCACTGCTGTGCCTCAGTATCATGAATGGTACATGGCACATAAAAGACACTTAATAAATATTTATTGAGTCTGGACATGGTAGCTCACATCTGTAATCCCAGCATTTTGGGAGACTGAGGCAGGAGGATCACTTGAAGTTCAGAGTTCAAGGCCAGCCTGGGCAACAGAGTGAGATTCTGTCTCTAAAGATAAATAAATAATAAAAGTAAATAAATACATATTTATTGAATAGATTAATGAATAACTTATTTTTTAACTTTAATGTGATTTCCTCTGGGAAAGAAAATGAGCGAACTCTCTTTTTCCATGACTTCCTGAAAGTTTAGAGTAAACTGTATTTCATTCTGTAGAAGAAGCATAAATTTTAAACATGGACTTTTGAAGGGCATTAAGCTGGTGCTAAGGAAGAAAGAATTTAACAAAAAAGAGCATGGTAAGACAGGAGCCAGTGGCAGAGATCCTGTGTGTCTCTGGGGAAGAGACAGATGGTGAAAATAAAACCAGCCACTAAAATTAACTACCTAAGGGCTCCCTGGGTGGCCATCAGCAAAGACTTCAGCTCTGAGGAACAGGAGGACAGAGACAGCTCTGACTGCAACCTAAATCCAACACTATCTGAAGAACCACCAAGTCTGTTGGGTTTTCTTCCTGACCATTTCTATATCCTCCACTGTTCTCACAGCTACTTCCCATTGTCTACAGGACCTCTTACCCGTATTCTAGCCACCATGTTTCTCAGAGTTTAACCTTGCCACTTCTTTCTCTGCACCATGACTATAGAACTCTTTCTAAAAGGTGAATGTGATCATGTTATCTTCTTCCTTAAAACTCTTTGCTAGCTTTCCCTATTTAATCTGAGAGAATGAAGTTCAAGTTCTTAATAAACATCGAGTTTCCAACGTCATGGCTCACCATTCCTCCCGCTTTTAACTCCCTGTAGCTGTGCTACCTTGTCTCCAATTGCTGGGTCTCTATGAACTTCCATCCCTCTGCAGCCCCAAATCCTACCCCGCTGTTCGTCTTCCATAGTGCAGTTGGATGAGAAGCCTCACCTGATACCTGCTTCATTGGGCTAGATGTCTTCATAAGAGTCCTGTAGCATCCTGCATTATAATACAGATTGGACATATTCATAGTATTATAATCACACTTACTAGTCTTTTGCTTATCAGTCTTTCCTCTAGATTATAAGTTTGTTTTTTGTGTGTATTGTTTTACTTGTTTTTAGTTGACAAAATTGTATATTTTTATAGTGTACATCATGGTGTTTTGAAATATGTATACATTGTGGAATCGTTAAACCAAGCTAATTAGTATCTGCATCACCTCACATACTTATTTTTGTGGTGAGAGCTCCTTAAAATCTTTTGAAATTTTCAAGAATATAATACATTGTTATCAACTATAGTTACCATATTGGACAATAGATTTCTTGAATTTATTTTTTCTATCAAATTGAAATTTTGTGTCCTTTGACCAAAATCTTCTGAGCCCCCAACCCATACCCCTGGAAACCACCATTATGATGTTCTCAACCTCTACGTCTTTTATTTTTCAAGATTCCACATATGAATGAGGCCATGCAGTATTTGTTTTTTCTAAACATCACTTATTTCACTTAATATAAATGTCCTCCAGGTTCATCCATGTTGTTGCAAACACAAGATATCTTTCATTTTTAAGGCTTAATAATACTCCATTGTGTATATATACCACATTAAAAAATCCATTCATGTGTTCATGGGTACTTAGGTAGATTTCACATTTCGGCGATTGTGAACAATGCTGCAGTAAACATGGGAGAGCAGATATCTCTTTGACATACTGATTTAATTTCCTCTGGATACAGACCCAGTAGTGGGATTGCTGGATCATGTGATAGTTCTATTTTTAATTTTTTGAGGAACGTCCATAATGAAAAAAGCTGTATTCATTTACATTCCTTCCAACACAGTGGAAGAGTTTTCTGTTTTCTATATCCTTGCCACCACTTGTTATCTTTCATCTTTTTGATCACCAAAATAACAGGTGTGAGGTGATATCTCATGATTTTAGTTTGCATTTTCCTGATAATTAGTGATGTTGAACATTTTTCATATACCTGTTAGACATGTGTATCTCCTTTTGAGAGATAACTATTCATGTTCTTTACCTGTTTTTAAGAATTGCGTTCTGAAATGCAAATCAAAACCACAGTGAGATACCATCTCACACCAGTTAGAATGGCAATCATTAAAAAGTCAGGAAACAACAGGTGCTGGAGAGCATGTGGAGAAATAGGAAGACTTTTACACTGTTGGTGGGATTGTAAACTAGTTCAACCATTATGGAAAACAGTATGACGATTCCTCAAGGATCTAGAACTAGAAGTACCGTATGACCCAGCCATCCCATTACTGGGGATATACCCAAAGGATTATAAATCATGCTGCTATAAAGACACATGCACAAGTATGTTCATTGCAACACTATTCACAATAGCAAAGACTTGGAATCAACCCAAATGTCCATCAGTGACAGATTGGATTAAGAAAATGTGGCACATATACACCACGGAATACTATGCAGCCATAAAAAAGGATGAGTTTGTGTCCTTTGTAGGGACATGGATGCAGCTGGAAACCATCATTCTCAGCAAACTATCACAAGAACAGAAAACCAAACACCACATGTTCTCACTCATAGGTGGGAATTGAACAATGAGATCACCTGGACTCGGGAAGGGGAACATCACACACCAGGGCCTATTATGGAGAGGGGGAAGGGGGAGGGATTGCAGTGGGAGTTATACCTGATGTAAATGACGAGTTGATGGGTGCAGCACACCAACATGGCACAAGTATACATATGTAACAAACCTTCATGTTATGCCCATGTAGCCTAGAACTTAAAATATAAAAAAGAAAAAAAAAGCGTTCTTTCATTACTACTGAGGTATATGAGTTCCTTGTATATCTTAGATATTAACCCCTTATCAAATGCACTTACAAATATCTTCTCCCATTTCACAGACTGGCTCTTCACTCTGTTGATTGTTCCCTTACTGTGCAGTAGCTTTTTAGTTTGATATAATCCCATTTGTCTTCTTTTGCTTTTGTTGCGTGTGCTTTTGGTTTTGTATCCAAAATGTTATTGCCCAGAGCAATGTCACAGAGCTTTTTTCCTATGTTTTCTTCTAGCGGTTTACAACTTGTGTCATACATTTAAATGTTTAAGACTTATTAGGTTGAGTCTTCCATTTTGAGTTGATTTTTGTATATGGTGTGAGATAAGAATCTAATTTTATTCTTCTGCATGTGGATATCCAGTTGTTCCAACACTATGAAAAGACTGTTCATTCCCCATTGTGTGTTATTGACATCTTTGTCCTCAACTGACTATAAATATGTGGTTTTATTTCTGTGCTCTATATTCTGTTCCATTGACGTATGTGTCTGTTCTCTTGCTCTATGTGATAGTACCATGTTGTTTTAATCACTATAGCTCTGTAGTATGATTTGAAGTCAGGTAGTGTGATGGCTCCAGGTTTGTTCCTTTTGCTCAATATTTCTTTGGTTTTTCAGGAGGCTTTTGTGGTTCCATACAAATTTTAAGATTTTGTTGGGTATTTCTGTGAAAAATGTCATTTTGATAGAGATTGCTTTGAATCTTTAGATTGCTTTGGAAAGTATGGACATTTTAATGATATTAATTTTTCCAATCCATGTTCATGGAATACTGTTCCACTTATTTGTGTCTTCAGTTTTTTTCTGTCAATGTGTTACAGTTTTTCAGTGTACAAATCTTTAACCTCCTTGGTTAAATTTTTTCCCCAAAACAGTTGTATGTTGCTTAACAATGGGGATATGTTCTGAAAAATGTGTCATTAGACAATTTCATCTTTGTACAAACATCACAGAGAATACTTACAGAAGCCTAGATGGTATAGCCTACCATACACCGTTGCTATGTGGCATAGCCTATTGCTTCTAGGCCACAAACCTGTACAACATATGCCTGTACTGAATACTGTGGGCAATTGTAACACAATGTTAAGTAATTGTGTATCTAAACATATCTAATCATAGAAAAGGTACCTTAAAATATGGTATAAAAGATTAAAAAGTGGTACACCTGCATAGGGCACTTACCATGAATGGGGCTTGCAAGACTGGAAGGTGTTCTGGGTAAGTCAGTGAGTGGTGAGTGGATGTGAAAGCCTAGGACATACTACTGTAGACTTCATAATCACTGTACACATAGGTTACACTATATTTATTAAAAATAAATATTTTTCTTTAATAATGAATTAACCTTATCTTACTACAACTTTTTTACTTCATGAAATTTTTGTTATTTTTAAATTTTTGACTCTTTTGTAATAACACTTAGCTTAAACCACAAACACATTGCACAGCTATATAAAAATATTTTTTCTTTATATTCTTATTCTGTAAGCTTTTTTCTAGAATTTATTAATTTACTCTTTTTCCTTTTTAAATGTTTTTAAGAACTAAGATGGAAACATATTAGCCTAGGCACATACAGGGTCAGGATCTTCAATATCACTGTGTTCCACTTCCACATCTTGTCCCACTGGAAAGTTTTCAGAGGCAATCACACGCATGGAACTGTCATCTCCTATGATAACAATACTTTCTTCTGGAAAACCTCCCAAAGGACTCACCTGAGGTGGTTTTATGGTCAACTTGTCTATTATAGGTAGGAGTATACTCTAAAATAATGATAAAATGTACAGTACAGTAAATCCACAAGCCAGTTGGATAAATAGTAAATCCATAAGCCAAATAAAAGTTGTTTTTATAATTATCAAGTATTATGTGTGTACATAACTGCATGTGTTATATATTTTAAATGACTGGCAGCACAGTAGGTTTGTTTACACCAGAATCACCACAAACACATGAGTAATGCATTGTGCTCAGATGATAGGAATTTTTCAGCTTAATTATAATCTTATAGGGCCACTGTCTTACATGTTTTCTGTCATTAACCAAAATTCATTGTGCAGCAGGTAGTTGTATTTTATGTTTTTTGTAGTTATTGTAAGTGGAATTGCTTTCTTGATTTCTTTTTCAGATAGTTCATAGTTAGTGTATAGAAATTCTACTGATTTTTGTATGTTGATTTTGTATTTTGCAATTATACCAAATTATTAGTTCCAAAGGTTTTTTGGTGAAGTCTTTAGAGTTTTTAATATTTAAGAATGTGTCATCTGCAAACAGGGATGATTTAACTTTTTCATCTCCGTTTTAGATGCCTTTTATTTCTTTCCCTTGCCTCATTGCTCTGCCTAGGACTTCCAGTACTTTGTTGAATAGAACTGAGGAGAGTGGGCATCATTGTCTTGTTCCTGATCTCAGTAGAAAAGCTTTCAACTTTTCCCTGCTGAGTATAATGTTAGCTGTGGCCTTGCCATATATAGCCTTTTTTTTTTGTTTTGAGACCTTCTCTCTATATCTAATTTATTAAGAATTGTTATAAGAGAATGTTGAATTTTTTCAAGTACTTTTTCAGCATCTATTGAGATGATCATATGGTTTTCATCCTTCATTCCACTCATATGGTGGATCATGTTTTTATGTTGAACTATGTTCACATCCCTGGGATAAACTGCACTCAATCATTGTGAATAATCTTTTTTTCTTTTTATTTTTTTATTGTACTTTAAGTTTTGTATCATACTCTAAGTTTTTTATTATACTTTAAGTGTGCTGTTGAATTTGGTTTGGTGATACTTTGTTGAGGAATTTTGCATCTATGTCCATCAGGGATATTGGCCTGTAACTTTCTTTTCTTGTAGTTTTGTTTTCTAGCTTTTATATCAGGGTGATGTTGGCCTCGTAAAATGTGTTTAGAAGCATTCTCTTTACTTCAATATTTTGTGAAGATGTAAACTAAATCTATCTTGTTTACAGTCGTGTTTGCAGTGTCTAACATGACACCTGCCACATGTTAGGAATTCAAAACTTATTTAATGAATAGTTATATTTTTCCGGGTGTCAATATCTGAGAGTCATGGTTCAGAAGAATACTCCCCAGGCAGGGAGTTGGGTGAAAGATTAAGATATTTTCCCCCCAGGAACAAATGTGTAAACCTGGAGCTCATAAAGAATAGCCCTGCTGGGTATGGTCGCTCATTCCTATCATCCTAGCATTTTGGAGGCCAGTGAAGGAGGATGGTTTGAGTCCAGCAGTTTGAGACCAGCCTGGGCAACATAGTGAGACCCCATCTCTACAAAAAAAAAAATTTTTTTTAAATTGCCAGGTATGGTGGTGCACACTTGTAGTCCCACCTACTTGAGAGGCTGAGGTGTTAGGAATGCTCAAGCCCAGGAGGTTGAAGCTGCAATAAGCATGAATACACCACTGTACTCCACTCCAGCCTGGGTGACACAGCAAGACCCTGTCTCAAAAATACAAGATAGCTCTTCCTTCTTTGGTGAAACTGTCTCAGACCTTTTTGGGCAGGGCAGAGGGAGAGGGAGTGAATGAGAATAATACAACTACTATTGAGAGTAGTACAACTATTATTTCCCTGTTGGGAAAAGCTGTCATCAAGATCTTTCCTTAGCTCCAGGGTATCCCCCATCTCCCTCAGATCAAGGCCTTGGTCTTTCTTTTTCCATTAATTTTTACACAGTTCAACTATAAATACAGAGTTTTAAACGTGTTAATGCAAGTATAATCATAGACCTTTGATATAAAAATTACATGACAGAGAGATCTTACATTTGATTGTTATTGCTTTTTCCCAATTAGCGTGAAAGACTTAATCAACTAATAAAAGGTTTAAGGAACGAATGAGTCACCAATTTTAAATGTTTTGAAAAATTTCCTTGCAATGAAGTTGGCAATAATACTTTTCTATACAGCTTTAAAAGAGGAAATATATTTTATTGGATAAATTTAACTTTCTTGGCACAGTGTCCCAATTATACATAAATGTTGGGCTTTATTATCTGGCACCACTGGAATAGAACAAACCTTGTGACTATTTTAACCCATCATCAAAGGTGCTCCTAAATTACATAGGAAGCATATGGTGAAGGATGTGGCCTGCTGCCTGCTGCCTGTTGGAATAGGTGTGCATGGGGAGGGACAGGCTCAGAAGCTACTGCAATAATGTGCTGCCTATCATCTTTTATTAAAATTTATTTTATTTTTGTTTATTTATTAAATTTTTGAGATGGAGCTTTGCTCTGTCACCCAGATGGAGTGCAGTGGCATGATCTCAGCTCATTTCAACCCCTGCCTCCTGGGTTCAAATGATTCTCCTGTCTCAGCCTGCCGAGTAGCTGGGTCTACAGCTATGTGCCACCACGCCCGGCTAATTTTTGTGTATGTGTGTAATTTTAGTAGAGATGGGGTTTCACCATGTTGGTCAGGCTGGTCTCGAACTCTTAACCTCAAGTTATCTGCCCACCTCTGGCTAGGTGGAGGCAACAGATACAGTAAGAAGTAAGATATATTTTCAGCATTTGCATTTCAGTGTCTTTAGGTGGGGCATGAACTCTTCAGTTTGCCACAAATATCACCACTTTCTATTGCCATTCATCAGCCAATTTACACTTTTATATTACTAACCCTCCTCCAGTAAGATGTTTGATTTTGAGACCTCAATTGACAACTCCTATTTCTCTATTCCCTAACTTGTTTTTCTTTTTCTATCATCTGAGTGAGGCTTCAGGTAAATTTTACAAAAGCATAAATGAATCATATGCTGCCAGTCCTTTCTAATGTAAAATAGTCTTCCTGTTTTCCTCACACGTTAAAGCAACTTGGCTGTGGAAAGATGAAGGAGTCGTAAAAGTTCTTCCTTAAAATTCAGTACATATCAGTCCCTTCTCCTGTGCTACTTGGTTGACAATGTTGGTAGAATTTTGGGAAGGGCTATCATTAAATTTGTTTAGAACTTGTAGGGCCCTGTATTAAGTGATTTCTATTAGTTAAAGGTTTCTTTCTTTGGGCTATCAATTGCTACTTTTGTTCTTGATGATTCCTTATGAATCCTGTAATTCTGAGAGTGATATTTTGCCCTCCATCCTTTATTTATTTATCTATCCTTTTCTGCTTTATTGTTTACGAATCAATTTTTATTGATTTTAAATAACTTCTCAGAAAGATTCTAAAGGTTGTTCTCTAAATCAATGATCCAATTTTCCCCATGAGTTAATGCTACTCTTTGCTATCTCCAATGAGAATGGCCATTTTGTGTCCTGAAATTCCATCTTCTCTCCCGCTTCTATCTGGGCATCTTATAATGCCTTTATACATTGCCTTTTCCTGCTTTGTGATTTTCTGTTTTTCTTTCACAAAGACTGTATTTTCTTGCATCCTTATGTAAGGTTTTATCACAGCAGTGAGCTCTGACTCTCAATTTTCATGATTTCCCTCCTTATTTTTCAGTAGTATAAATAGAGTCCGTGCTATTTATATTTGCCAGTTACTTTTTGTATGGGGTGGGGGGGTTTGGAGGGGAACGACTGTTCTAGCCCCGATAGTTTTGCCAATAGTAAGTCTGTTCATGAGAATGTCATTCCCACCACTCCCACAGCAGATTTCATCTATTACAATTTTTCAGGACTAAAATTGGACTTCCTCCTATTCCGATTGCCCATATCTCTATATAGTTACATCTTGAATGACGAAAAACAGAAACAACTGCCACTATATCATTACTCAGTAGGTATCTCCTATGGAGAAATGAAGAGTAGAGAAAGATCGGATGTGTCTGTATCTAGTTGTCCACCATCGATGGAAAAATAAGTGATGCAGAAAAGGGGAAGTAAATGGACCACTTTCTATTACATATGGAAAAATTGCTCATACAAATGGACCCAAGAAAGACAGTGATAAATCTCGGTTTACTGTTGCTTTTGAAGGAAATATTTTTGTTCTGTTGTTTAATCTTAACATGATGATTATAAAAAATACCAAGAGGGAGGAAAAGTAAAACAAATAGTAAACGGGGGGGGGGGGGGGACAACATAAAGCAAATTGGAGGCAAATTGATGACTGTCGTCAATCTAAAATTGAGCATCCCTCAGAAGATAGCTGAAGCATCAGATAATCAACCAAAACTTCCCTGTGACACATTTTACTGTGATTTATATGTATAATGAAAAAATGGCTTCGGTAGTTTTTCCTTTGCTTATCCACAAAGGCACTACATTTAAATCTGCCCTGCAATCTGGATCTGGTTCTCTCTGCCTTGTCGTGGTGCTGCTTTTCCACCCACGATGTGCACGCACGTGCTTCTAAAGGTAGCAGATAACTCTTGTTTGGTTATTTGTTAAACATCTTTTTCTCCTTCTGTGATGTTTACCTATGATTTAGAGAGAAAGTAGTTTGGCTGATTTTGTTGCTGGCGTAAGCTCTGACTTATTTCACTGCTAAAGTTATAGGATGACTGCCTGTTCCCTCAGATGAGCTTAGTGTGTGTGTGTGTGTGTGTGTGTGTGTGTGTGTGTGTGTGTGTGTGTGTGTGTGTTTCTAGCAAACAAGATTGCAGTCCTTAGAAAACTAGTTACCAACTGGACTTAACCTTTGTTGTAGTTTCAGCTTCATGGCGTTGTTCATGAAAATAGGATATAAAAATGGGTCTTTGTACTACAGTCTACAGAGGAAAAATTTAAATCCTGTTTTAAAAAGCATGCCTTATTTAACACAAACATCTCATATTTGTCTTATTTTCCATGAAAACTCACTGGTTTAGTTCAATTCCTTTGTCAAAATATTGCTCTTAGAATTTGAATGTGTACATGTACATATTTTCTTCATTCATCTGATGACGGACACTTAGATTGCTTTCAGATCCTGGGTATTGTGAACAGTACTCCAATAATCATGGAAATGAAGGTATCTCTTTGATATACTGTTTTGCTTTATTTGGGGTATATACCTATCAATGGGATTACTGGATCATATGGGAGTTCTATTTTTAGTTTTCTGAGGAACCTCCAAACTGTTTTCCATAATGTTTGTAATAATTCACATTCCCACCAACAGTGTACAAGGGTACCCTTTTCTCCACACCTTTAGCAGCATTTGTTATTGTCTGTCTTTTGGCTGTGTCATTTTAACTGGGGTAAGATGATGATATCTCATTGTAGTTTTGACTTGCATTTCTCTGATGATCAGTGATATTGACCACCTTTACATATACCTGTTTGTCATTTGTATGTCTTATTTTGAGAAATGTCTATTCAGGTATTTTGCCCATTTTGTAATCAGATGATTCAGTATTTTTCTTACTGAGTTGTTTGAGCTCCTTATATCTTCTGGTTAATCCTTTGTAAGGTGGATCATTTGCAAATATTTTCTCCCATTCTGTGGGTTGTCTCTTCACTTTGTTGATTGTTTCCATTTCTGTGTAGAAGCATTTTAATTTGATGTGATCCTATTTGTTCATTTTTGTTCTGGTTACCTGTGCTTTTGAGGTATTACTCAATAAATCTTTGCACAGATGAATGTCCTGGAGAATTTCCCCAATATTTGCTTTCAGTAGTTTCAGGGCCTGAGGTCAAGAGTTCCACCTGCCAGGTGATCCACCCGCCTCAGCCTCCCAAAGTGCTGGGATTACAGACATGAGCCACCGCACCCAGCCTGGTTTGCTCTTGCTTTTCTTCTTCTTTAAGATACAGCATTAGATTGTTTATGAGATTGTTTATTTTTAGATGTTTTCTTATTGCTTGGTAGTGTCCTTTTCTTCTGTATTGAAGAACTCCCTTTAGCATTTCTTATAGGACAGGTCTGGGGTTGATGAAATCCCTTAGCTTTTGTTTGTCTGCAAAGTCTTTATTTCTCCCTCATGTTCAGAGGATATTTTCTCTAGATATACTATTCTAGGGTAACATTTTTTTTTCCTTCAGCACTTTAAACATGTCGTGCCACTCTCCTGTCCTGTAAGGTCTCCACTGAGAAGTCTGCTGCCAGATGTGTTGGAGCACTATTATATGTTGTGTGTTTCTTTTGTTTTGCTGCATTAGGATTCTTTGTTGGTGTTTGACCTTCGGGAGTTGGATTATTAAATGTTTTGAGGTAGTCTTATTTGAGTTAAATCTGCTTGGTGTTCTATAATCTTCTTGTACTTGAATATTGATAACTTTTTCTAGGTTTGATATGTTCTTTGTAATGATCCTTTTAATTAAACTTTCTACCCTAATCTCTCTCTGTCTCTCTTCTTTAAGGCCAGTAACTATTAGATTTGTCTTTTTGAGTTTTTTGCAGCTCTAGTAGGCATGCTTTATTCTTTTTTATTCTTTGTTATTTTGTCTCCTCTGACTGTGCATTCTTAAATAGTCAGTTTGATTTTTCTTGGGAGGCGTGCTGGTTACTGAAGTGCTCGATTTGACTATCTTGTTTCCACACTAAATGGATCTTTTTCTTTTGTGCAATCACCCAACTAGGAGTTGAGAAAATGGGAAACAATATATTTTTATTGAGCAAGGAAAGCATCTCATTACATCCTATTCATCACTATTATCAATGTTTCTAAATTATTTGCATAATATGAAATAATAAAAAAGTGTTTTTCCATGAGGCAGAATTTTGGTTTTGATTTGTCAGGCTGAGTGGTCACTCTAGCTGAGTGGTCATGTACAAGTGGCTTAAATTACCTTACCATGCAACTAAATACACATAGTTATAAAATGAAATAATTGATAATTCCCAAATGGCCTTTTGATGATCCTATCAGTTGAAATAAATCCATATATCACATACATGTTGCTTGTTTTGTGCGAGCTACTGTTGGAGATGGGGGGAAATGTGACTTCATGGAGATATGGGGGAAAATGTGACTTCATGAGCTCTGCAATGCTCTAGAAACATAGTTTTAAGAAGTGAGGTGGAGACAAGACCTTTAGGTGGTAAGCAGTAGGAGACATGGTGAGAAGGTAATCTAAGGCCTGACAGTGGAAAGCTTTGAATACAATTTTTTATTTTCTGTAAGCCATGGGAAACCATGCAGCTTTTGAGCAGCACATTTCATGATTCAAGCATGGGTTATGTGGATGGGGAGAAACTGGAGAGAGCAGCAGAGGCCTGGAGGTTCGTGGACAATCTAGGTACAAAGGGAGGAGCTCTTGTTTTAAGAGGGGACAGGGGTTCTACAGATTCAAGAGATATTCCAATGGAAGCATAACTAGGATTCAATAATAATTATAGGCTTAGTTAGAGAAAGACACTCAGAACTCCTAAGGACAAGGAGGGAGGTGTATGTGAAGAGAAATATTTCCTTGTTAAAACTTTGGAAACACTGTTTGAATATATCATTTGGAAATTCAGAAGGTTATTGGAGGGAATAAACATTGTGTTATTTATTTGGGTCCAGTAACATATGTAATGGGAGTTTTGTAAACATGAATTTAAGCAATAAGATATATTTGATGGTGAAAAATCCATGCTTGTCAATGTCCTTACTTTTAATTGTCTTTGGTAAAATAGTATTGTTATTGATAAGATAATTTAACTGGTTCTTTTATTTTTGAGTGCCTAATTTGTATCCCATGGAAAATTAAGAACCTGACGCAAATTAGATGTCAGAAAAGCAATAGCTTTTTAATGTGTTCTCAAATCATACGCTACAGTAACAATGATAAAGGACTTCACTTACATAGTAAGGCACTTATTAGATATTGAATTAAGATTGATTTTAAAAATAATATTACCACTATGAATTATCCTCCTATTTTAAATTCTAGGCATTCTACTATAATAATTAGTATGGATTCATAATACATTAATAACCTCCTGCTTTAAACCAGGTTCTATTTTAAGCCAAATGTTATTATTAATGTATTACTTAAGTGTATTATTTTGTGCTGACATTTTTTTTTTTTTTTTTTTTTTTTTTTTTTGAGACAGAGTCTCGCTCTGTCACCCAGGCTGGAGTGCAGTGGCGCGATCTCGGCTCACTGCAAGCTCCGCCTCCCGGGTTCACGCCATTCTCCCGCCTCAGCCTCCCGAGTAGCTGGGACTACAGGTGCCCGCCACCACGCCCGGCTAGTTTTTTGTATTTTTTAGTAGAGACGGGGTTTCACCGTGTTAGCCAGGATGGTCTCGATCTCCTGACCTCGTGATCCCCCCGTCTCGGCCTCCCAAAGCGCTGGAATTACAGGTGTGAGCCACCGCGCCCGGCCTGTGCTGACATTCTTAACTCGCTATATATGAAATACGGTAAAATAGTGCCAAGAGCTACATTCACTATTCAAAATCTGCATCACAAAAGTGGATTGGAATATGTTAAAAACTGAACTGTCTAAATATGATTTTACTAGAATATATATCCATAGGTAATGATTTTTAAAATGATTAATGATTTATTCATTATGTTACTTGATAACTTGGTAAATTCCCAGTCAAATAAAAATGACTTTTATATTTTATATACATATTAACTCTCCATGTTTGGACAATCATATATTAAATATTTATAAATACATAATATGCATTAACATTATATATGTGGACAATTGTCTAGGTTTGGACAGTTATATATTAACTGTCCATGTTTGGTTGAATCTGCAGATGCAGAATCCGGGGATACTGAGGATTGACTGCATTGTTAAAAGACTCAATTTAAAATGTGTGCTATAGAAAATGCCTTAATTTTAAGGCTACTATATGTATGTATATATGAGGTGCATCCTATTTTTTGCTCTTCTTTGTATTTAAAAATAAACCCTGTTATTTTCCGTTATCTTCCTTATACTTCTGGAACCAATTTTCATAATTGTAGCGATACCAATGTACCAGAAATGTCTTGGAGTGTTATAAGCTGTGTCACTGTATACTCAAAGACCCTGTGGACGTTGTTGTTGATTGAAATAAGTTACTGGAATTGGAAGAGCCAAGTGTATTGGGTTCCATTTGACTTGAGCTCCTAGGAATGTAGCACAGTAGATCGTATATGAATGATTTGCCTTGAGCCACAAGTTGACATTATAAACCCTTATAGTGATATATAATCCTGGAAGAAAGCGCTATATCCATTATGGTTACTTCTAGAAATCCAACTTCCTTTCTCCTTGACATAAAATCTATCCAGGCTTAGTAGATGATGATGAATCTGAAGTCTGGACTGAAAGAGATTATTTCAATAATAATATTATTTGGAACAAAGAACTGTGTTAAAATTTTTGGAATTTTTTAATGGAAACATTTTCATGTTGAAAAGAGAGGGACGTTATACTATGTATCTGATATTTATGATAAAGATTAGCATTCAGCTTTCTTTTTAGGATTCATATACAGTCATCTCTCAGTATCTGTGGGGGATTTGTTCCAGAAACTTCTGTGAATGCTAAAATCCAGGGATGTTCACGTCCCTGATATAAAATGGCATAGTATTTTCATGTAGCCTATGCATATTCTTCAGTATACATTAAATCATCTCTAGATTGCTTACAAAACCTAACACAATGTACACACTTTGTAAATGATTGTTATTCTTTATTGTTTTTTACTTCTATTATTTTTTAAAGTGTTTTCTGTTCCTGTTTTGTTGAATCTGCAGATACAGAACCCAGGATTATTAAGGGTCATTATACCATTAAAAGACTTACACAAATTTGAATTCTGTGCTATAGAAAATGCCTTTATTTTAAGGTTACCTTTTATTTTCATTTTTATGTTTTCCCATATATAATATATATTTATATTGTTTTACTTATATTATTTTGGTTTTTTAAACTTCCATATAATAGGTCAAGCAGTTTTCTTTTTAAAAACTGTCTTGGAGAAGGACCCCAAGTTGTATTAAACGTTATGCAAGAAAATGCAACATAAAAGTGAAAATTGTATGACCTTAGAATCAAAGTGTTCATGTGTAATGTTCTTGAAATTAACCTAACCAGTAAACCTCCTTTGAAATTTTAGGAGCATTCATACCACTTCTAAGCATGGTTTGTAACAAATTGTCTTCAGACCACTGACAAAACGAGCAAGAGTCAGTATCTCTTCACGCTTCTATTAACTGAAGCTCACTTTGCATATGTCTCAAGAGCATAAGAGTTAGGGTTTTCAATTATGTTGCTGATCAGCTAGCTCAGTATACTCTGACTAGGAACCCATCTAAAGGCTATTATATCTGTCTTTATCTCGAATTAAAGATATTTGATTTTTAGGCCTTACTGCAGCTTTTACTTTGTAAAATTCTGATAAGGCAGTACTTTTTTCTGTAAAGAACTAAGGTACCACCAGGCATAAAAACCGGGACAGGTGGCATAAAACCTGGGACAGTATTTTCTGTCCCAGGTTTTATGCCTGGTGGTGCCTTAGTTCTTTTCTAAGACCCATCTTACATATAATTTCTTTCCTAAAACCATCATTCATTTAGCTAACGTAATTCTTCAACATCCTTCTGCCAATCTGGGTGACTGGGTAAATTAATATTCTTTGCTCAAATCATTAACTCTAGAAAAGACTGATTTCTAAAAGAAGAATGACTTTAGTTTTGTACATTCATTATTTGTATAACATTCCTCTACAACAACTAAATTGAGATGTCTAGTAAGTAGTTAAATATATTTGGATATGTCATCAGATATACAGATGACATTTGAAGTCACTGATTTGAAAAAGACCATATGATGTATATATAGTTAGATGAGTAGAACATCAAGTGAGGACCCTTAGACTATTGGAATAAAGGGCCAAGTTAACATATTAGTAATAATAAAAATAAATGTCTGATTATACTAAGAGTATATGCTCCATTAAACCAACTCCTGTATTTTCCATAGCTGCTATAAACAAATTTCTCTTTGAATTGAAAAAATAAAATTAGAATCACCTACAACCTCATGAACTAGAGATGATCACTAATTTTATTTATTGTCATTCATTTCTAAATGTGTACATAAAGAAACCTTTTAATTATAGCAAGTATGGTTTACAAATTTTATTTTACTTAAATGGAAATGTCTCAAAACATTCTTTAAAAACATTATTGCCAGTGAGCTGCATAATAGATCATCACATGACATGTCAGCTTAATTTTTGACATAATATATCAAGTCTTTTTTTTAGTTGATTCTCTTGCTTTTAGGGAAGTATATAGGCATATTATCTGCAAATTCTGACCAGTTTATCCACCTTTTATAATATTTGAATATCTTATTCATGTTTCATATGTTATTGCATTACCTGTATCTTCAGAACAGAATAAAATACTAGTCATAAAAGACATTCTTTTTTTTTTTTTCATGATTTTAATGGTATTGGGTTAATGCTTTAGCATGAAGAGTGGCATTGCACCATTTTCTAAATTTTGTCCTATGGTTGTTCATTTCACTGTGTTATAGAACGTTAATAATATTCTGTGAATACAAAGCGTTTTACAGTAAGGAAGGTCTGGAAGCACTGATCTATATACCCTTGGAGATTCATAATCCTCATTATTTTATTATAGATTCAGAAATTCTATAGTGCAACAGCAACAAATACCTTTAAAAGCAAATTTCCCAAATTCTTCTTAGCAGAGAACGTATTTTTATTTGATGCAGATGTTATTATATAAAAACTGCCTTGATTAAAATTTAGGAAATACTGTTGGTTTTAAGCAACACCTTGGTCAAATTTTTGAATGAGAATTATAATATCATTGCGCAAAACTAGATAGCTTTCACTTTTTTAGTATTGCTGAACACGTATTTTTTCTTATCATTGAGAGTGTTTTCCATAATGGTTTGAAAGAATTCATGACTTAAAGAATAGCCTGGCTATGGAACAGATTGTGTAAGTTGGCATGATATTTTACATTTCTTCTCTTCAGGCATTCTACTCCTTGAATAAATTGGAGGAAACTGAAATTTGTTCCAAATGATTCATTTCATTCAAATGTTTACATTTACCTGCTTCTTTATAATTTGAAAATGGCCTCTATATATTCAGCAATGGTTTTATTCTTCATTTTGATGTTAGTTTTGTTTTTCATTCTTTTTTGTTGATTAGACTTACAAAAGGGTTTGAGTATGGTGTAGAGAAGTTTTTCAGATCAACTTAGTAACTGTTAGTTTCTGTTTTACTAGTCATATTTTTGCTGTTACATTTATTAAATATTTGTTCTTTTTGGTTAGGCTTGTTTTATTTTAGTTTATTTTTTTTATTTCAATGCCGCATATATTATATTGTATTCTTTGATTTTTGGCCTTTTTGGAATTTTATTTTGGATATTTCTTATTTGCTAATAAGTAGAGTTTTCTATTTTAACTCCATCTAAGTACCTTTTCTAGTTGGTAGGCATGTTTAAATCATTTGCATTTATTGGCACAACTCAATTTCTTGGTTATTTATTTATATTTTATGCTTTCTGTGGTTTAATTTTTTATCCATTCTTATTTTTTGCATAGACTTTTTGCTGCTGTTGTTAACTGTTATCCAATTACCTACTGCTGCATAACAAACTACCATAAACCTTGTGGAGTGAAACAAAATTTTTTTTTCATTATATCTCACACTTCTGGGGGTTAACTAGGCTCATCTAGGCCTTTCTTGCTTTGGGTATTGATGAGTTTGCAGTCAGACAGTGGTTGTGGCTAGAGAGTTCTCAGATACCTCTTCATATGTCAGAAAAGTCATGGAGGATGTTACATGAGCAGCAGTGAAGTTTTCAGCCTGAACACATACCTGTGATCTCTCTGTGTGCTCTAGGCTTTTTCACAGCTTAGTGCTTGGTTCCAAGAACAAATGTTTGAAGAGAGAGGCAGGCAGAACTCGACAGTATTGTCTTCTGTGACCAAGCGCTGGAGGCCACATGTGTCAGTTCTGCCTTATTCTACTCATGAGGCCATCACAAAAACTCTCCAGGTTTTAGAAGAGCATGTGGGATGGAAAATGTTGTGGTCATTTTGGGAAATACAGTCTGCCATGGTAAGCATTGTTACCAGTGGTTACAAAGATTTGTCAGACACATACTTAAATATATAACATTATTTGTCTATAAAAGTGAGTAAAACCCACTATTTTTGTCTTTTTGGAATACCAAAATGGGAGGAGTTTTCCCTTATTCCCCTCGCAGGGTGTGCCATGGGGGTGTGGCTCATATCTTGTGTGCCCCACGCTCAAACCTCTGGGAGGAACATGCAGACGGGCAGGTGGCAGGGCTCTGACGCGAGGGCAGCATCTAGAGTTGAGTGTTTATAGCTCCCGAAGCCCCAGTGGGCAGGTGTTACAGTGCGCTCTTTCAGTTTTGCCGTCCTCAAGTGGCTTGTGTTAATCAGCTCAATTAGACCTTCTGCCTTATCTCAAGGACAGAGGGCTTTCTGTATCCTGGGTTCTTGCCCTCGTGTACTGGAAAAATCACATATGGGCTTGGAGAATGAGTGCAAGGTTTTATTGAGTGGTGGAAGTAGCTCTCAGCCGATGCATGTGGAGCCAGAATGAGAATGGAGTGGGAAGGTGGTCTCCCCTGGAGTCCGCTGCTCAGCTGCCGAGCTCTCCTCCCGTGGCCGTGGGCTGAATTCCCCTTGGCGTCCGCATTGTTCTGCCATCGATGACCTGCGGGCCTCTGTTGCTGTGTTCTGCTGCTGCTGTGTTCTTCTTGACGTCTGGCTGCTTGTGTGTGTGCCCAATAGGGCACTGGGTTTTTTTAGACACAGAATGGGGGCATGACGGGCCAGAGTGGTCCTGGAAAATGCAACATTTGGGCAAGAAAACAGGAGTGCTTGTCCATGGGCACAGGCCCGAGGGTGGAGCCCTCGCCAGGGATCCTGCCCTTATCTACCCAGCGCTTCCCTGCCCCCCCCACCTCCTGTATCAATATCAAGGATTTTTAATGATTTTCAAATTTCTCCTTTTTTATTTATGTAATTTAAAGTGATAAAAACATTTATCAGTTAAAAAACATTGAGGCTAGCTATCAAAAAATGTGAAGCGGTGATATTATAACTCTTTAAGACATGTGTTTAGATTTATTTCTTTACAGGTTGAGTATCCCTTATCAGAAATGCTTGGGACCAGAAATGTTTAGGATATTGGAATTTTTTTTGAATACTTGCATCATATTTTACTTACCAGTTGAGCATCTCCGATACACAAATCCAAAATTCAAAATGCTCCAATCAGCATTTCCTTTGAGTATGACCTTTGAATGTCATGCTGGTACTCAAAAAGTTTAGAATTTTGGAACATTTTGGATTTCAGCTTTTCAAATTAGGCATGCCAGTCTGTATTTAACTGATTTTAGTCCTTGACAATTTATTCATCTTTTTAATCTTTTCTTTTGTTTTTTCTTTCTTTCTTTCTTTCTTTTTTTTTTTTTTTTTTTTTGTGAGACAGAGTCTCGCTGTGTCACCCAGGCTGGAGTACAATGGTGCAATCTCGGCTCACTGCAACCTCCACCTCCCGGGTTCCAGTGATTCTCCTGTCTCAGCCTCCCAAGTAGCTGGGACAACAGGCATGCACAACCACACCTGGCTAATTTTTGCATTTTTAGTAGATACATGGTTTCACCACATTGGCCAGGCCAGTTTCGAACTGCTGACCTCACGTGATCCACCTGCCTTGGCCTCCCAAAGTGCTGGGATTACAGGCATGAGCCACCGTGCCCTGCTTTAATCTTTTATTATTCTGGCGTAGCTCATTCACTGAATTATTTAGAAGACTTGCATAGTTCTTGTATTTTCTAAGTCCTTGCCTGTCTTTGAGCGCTCTTTGTTGCTTTTTATACAACCATACTCCAAGCCGGCTGTTGAAAAGCCTGTGAGCCACAGTGTTTTCCTTTCAGAGACACATGCCTTGCCTGCTGGTTGATGTGGTCACTCATTGCAAGAGTGAGTCCTCTGTCTTTCAGTGTGATTGGTGCACTCTAAAGGCCATTGGCTTGCAGGGAGGAAAGAGATGCTGCACTTGGTGTTACTGTTCTGAGGACTATACCCCTATCTTGCTCCAGTTGATTATGTGACAATGCATCCTTCCACTTGCCTCCTAGACATTCTAGACTTTCAGAGGACATTTCCTTCTTCAAGCTCATTCAATCTGCTCTAGGTCTAGAACACATTCTTTATTGGTTCTGGTATGGGAAGTAGCCTCATCATTATTTTCTAGACCATATACAGCCCCCCGCCTCAATTTGGGAAAACTTGTTTGTTATTTCACTGGAGATTTGATGAGATGGAGCTATATACTTGTGGCCACATAGTCATCTTTTTTAATAAATCTGTATTTTTTTGTTTTTATTTTTGTTTTTTTTTAAGTTAAGACTGATGAGATTCCTGGTCTGTTGAGCAATTCGATATCGAATGAGAAATGCAACTATTTTAGAGTAAAAAGCAATTAAGAGGTATGGCAACTAGAAACAATGTGTGATCCCGCATTGGATGCTGACTCAGAAAAATAAGCAGTAGGGGAAATTTCAAGGGCAAATTTGAGTAAGACTGGTTATTAGATTACATAAAAAACTCATTACAATGGAGATATGGACATCTTTACTGTAAAGAAAATTACAAACTAGTATTGCATTATCTTAATTTGAAAAATTACATATTCATGTGAGTGTTTATTGGGGATGACACACTAAGAGGTAATAGTGATGGGAAGAATATAATTGTTTTATTTTCTACCTTTTATATTTGTCTACTCTCTACAATGCAAATATACAACTTTGTTAATAAAGAAATGCCAGTTTCATTTTTAAAAATAGGAATTATACACTTTGTTAAGTTCATGGACTAAGGTAAAGCCCCTTGATGAAAGTTAAGCAATTACTTTTCCTCAAGAGGGAAGAAAGACATGAAGACAAACTTTTGATCCTTATCTGGTAGAAAATGAGTTGGATTACTGAGAAAATCAAAATAGATTTCTTCTTTGTGGGAGAATGTGTTTAGATTTTATTTCCATGTTATTCACTTTCTGTATGTGTCAAGGAAGTCTCTTGGTTAGAAAACCAAGAGATTGTTAATAAAATAATCCTTTTATCAGTATTTGACTAAAATCTCTGCTTATGTCAGTAGCCATCACATTCATATAAGCAGGAGCCATGTTGTGGTGGCTGTGGCTGTCACAAAGCCTTAGCTTCTCTGTAGCAATATTTTATTATAGAGGTGCATGTCCTTTGTTACAAATACTAATGAAAATAATAAAAGCTTCACACATTTCAGGTCCATCTGCCTTGAATGTGTTCTTGGCAAATTACGTGTTCTGAGCTGGTAGTTGAGACACAACAATAATAAAGTACTGTGATTATCAGTGGAGGAATTTCACAGGCTTCCACAAATTAACCCCAAAGTATGCTTAGTGATAGAAGGTGATCCCAACATTCAGCACTTGGAGAAATTAAGACACTTCAAGAATTAACCCAAGTTCTAAAATATTCTATTAATTGAATTGGGAATAAATTCCTTACAGTGGTTAAATGTATTCAATCACTTTATTTATCGTCTATCTATCTATTCATTTATTCAATAAATATTTTTCAGTCAGCACTGAATGATGCATTAAGAAATTACTGTCAACAAAAATAAATTCATGGCCACAGATGATTACAATGCACTATTCATTGCCATAAATAGCTGTTTGCTCAACAAATATTTATTACATGCTCCCTATGTTTCAAATACTGTACTGGTCACTGAGAATACAGTATTAAAAAAAGATACGGTCCTTGTTCTTATACCAACTATATTCTGGTTGGGGAAGATAGACTTTAAAGTATTAATTTTATAAGAAAATATTATTATCAATAGCAGAATTACTCCATCCAACTGTGGGGCCTGAGGCAGGACTGCAAATGGAGACCATATTCCATATGTGTAAAGAGCTAAAGTTATCAATCAGACTCACAAACTGTTGACTGAAATGTTTTCTTTCCTACCCTGACAAATAAGCCTTTGTCATAACAATTTGTAAAATATTCATTAAACTATAAGATTTTTTTGACTAAAATTTAGCAAAGTACCAAAGGTGACTGAATCTAGTTATCACTGCTTATTTTTTCATGTTCTCTTAATAGGTCAGTTATCTTGTGTTCATAGTATGGTAAAAAAATGCATAGTTTATAAACAATTACATCATTACTCCTTTGAATTTATTTTTTCTGCTTTCATTTTAGTAAAATCACTAATTAAGCTAATATAATAAAAATGGTCACATAAATCATATTTTATTGGCAGCAATGATCTAGAGAATTCAAAAATAAAATGTAATTGGATTCAAACTGTGTAACATTTAAGTGTCATAAAAATATGTCAAAGCAAATTTTAAAAGTTGAAAAACAAATTATTTATATAATATACTAAATCATTACTTTTCTAAAATTCAAAATTGCCTATTACAATAAAAGGGAGAATACTGGTTATAATACATTTCTATTGAAATGTTAAGAATTTCATTATATTTTATATAAATATAAAGTATATTCATTTTAGTTTTATATTTATATCTGTATTATATTTTACATATACATTAACAATATAATTCTGGTATTCAGTGTTGAATCACTGTAGGATCCTGATTCTCATGTTCTATCTAGACCTATTCATATTTAAATTTAAGACTAAAATACAGCTTTTAATATTACAAAATGTTTCTTAGTTGTCATCTGCAACTATTGCATATAATTTGCTGTATTGTGAGTATTTATGGAACCACAAATGAGAACATGAAAAGAAGTAGGAAAATGGGCACTTAGCACTTTGGAGAAATTATGTTTTATTATGTAAGTATCTACTGCATCCATATTCTCTGAGAAGAAGGATTTGACAAGTTAATTAACCTGTCTTTTTTATATCGAAAGCACAGAAGTGTTAATCTCTGCTGTTGATAGTGGCACGAACTGAAAACTCTTGCACCAATTGGACAAAATGTAGCCTTTGCTTTGAAAACCAAGGTAAATGATTGTTGAAATTTTTCTTTGAGCCTAAATACAGGTAGTCTCAAGGGCAGATATTTAGAGTTATAGGCTGTGTCAATGACTGGCAAATTTTTCTGTCATGGACCAAATAGTTTTGCCTTTCTGGGCCATTTGTAACAAATACCCAACTCTGTCACTGTAGTGCAAAAGCAATTGTAGACTATATATAAATGAATGAGCATAGCTGTGTTTCAATAAAGCTGATATGATTTGGCTTTGTCCGCACCCAATCTCGTCCTGAATTGTAGCTCCCATAATTCCCACATGTTGTGGGAGGGACCCAGTGGGAGATAATAGAATCATAGGGGCAGTTATACTGTTCTCGTGGTAGAGAATAAGTCTCACAAGATGTGATGGTTTCATAAGGGGTTTCCCTTTTCACTTGGCTGTCATGTAAGATGTACCTTTCACTTTCTGCCATGATTGTGAAGCCTCCCCAGCCAGGTGGAACTGTGAGAACATTAGACGTCTTTTTCCTTATCAATTACCCAGTCTCGGGTATGTATTTATCAGCAGTGTGAAAATGGATTAATACAAAAGCTTTATTTGCAAAAATAGGCAGGCTGGATCTGGCCCAAACAGCTGTGGTTCACCACCTCCTGTGTTGTGCTATGCCTCCACTGAACATTGAATCTCAAGTGGCGGAAGTACCTATGTCTCCTTTAATAAATGTATCATGGGTGTGGTATTAATATGCTGAAGTTTGGGGTACAGGACAGAGGCCTGACTGCCCAGTTCTAAGGGATGATTTGTTAATAGAACAGGGTAAAGAGTTTAGATTTTATTCCAAGTAAGATAACAAGTCTTTGAATGGTGTTCAACAGGAATATGATATAATCTTAGTTATGTTTTAAAAAGATCCCACTGACTTCTGTTTGGAGAACAAACAAAGTACTGTGAAAGCACAAGAAAAAGACAGAGATTAATCCCTCTAGAGGAAAGTGATAAACATTTCACAGAGCAGATGAAATTTATCGAAGTCCTAAAGGTTAAGTTGAATTTTCCCAGACAGTAGGCAAGGAAAGGCATGTCAGGCACAGGGAATAGTATGTGCATAAGCAGACAATCAAAAGAGCCTCTGCATGTATTGGTGATGATTTTAAAAATTCAAATTGACTAGAAAAACACCTGCATGAGCCATGTGGCAGGAAATAAGACTAAAAAACTAGGTTGGATTTTTGTGTACTACAAATGGGGCATTGAACTGTGAGAAACAATTAAAGAACTGGCTAAGTCTTTAAATGGGTATGGTGAGATTTTATTTATAGTTAGAAAACTGGGACTGGAGAGTGGCTAAAGGACTGGAATGTGAGACATGGATACCTGGTTGTGCAGTGATTCTAAAAGATGGGTGATGAACATCAGAAATGAAGGCATGGCTGTGGGAACAGAAAGCGGGTGTGATAGCTTCAGAGGATTCTTTCAATAATACGAGATTTGATGAATGGTTTCATACTGGGGATGAATAAAAGGAGGGATGACTCTGATAACTACCTAGAAAATGTAGAAGCAGTAACACCTTGCTCTGTGGTGGGAGGAGAGGTAGAAAAGGAGAGAAACATAATGACTTGTGTTTTGGACACCCTAAGCTGAATTTGAGTTTAGACATCCAGATGCAATGTATAGGAGAAAGGTGAAGAATGAAGAAATATTTGGGTATCAGCAGAGGGTGCATAGTAGCTGATGCCACAGAGAGTCTGAGAAAACCCAGGGAAAGTCTGAACACCTGACTCTCTAATTATAATTGACATTAACATATTAACCAATGGGGGACAGACTGAGAAGAGGTTAAGAAAATGGACTCTTTCTAACCCTGACAGTAATTCTGTGGCTAAGTATGCTTCATTCATTATCTTATAGGGGAGATGGACAAACAGTGGTTAGGAATATCTTCCTCACATGACTAAATAGCTTTAGTTAAGTGTAATTTAAATGTATAGCCTAAACATTATGTCCACTATAAAAGAGGATATAAAATTCTAAGAGAGAACTCCTCTAAATATGTTGATTTTTAAAAGCACTGTTTGTAATAGATCATGCCACATCAAAAAGTGTGAGAAAATGTTAATCAAGATCATAGTTAACTATTATTTCTCAAAATGTAATATTATTCCTTAAGTTACACTTTTAAAAAGTAACTCAGTATTCTCTCACATCAATGATAACAGATTGGTTTTCTGTGCCTCAAATTTATACCATTCTGTCTTGCTTTGTTCTTAAGGATGCTGCAAAATCTATAAATGTCCATAGCAATGGTGATATATATTTCAACCATGAAATAAATATTGCTCACCTGCCTGCAATATAAAGAAATTTGAGAAGAAAATCTCCTTTGCTCAATGATTTAAAACTAGATGAGTGAGTACTCTGTGCCAGGAACTGTGTTAAATGTGAAAGATAAAATGGTGAAACCCTTTACCAGAATTTACAGTCCAGTAAAATCAAAAGAAGCAGAACACAAATAAAGTAGAATTTAAGTTCTATTCACTTTCCATATAATAATCATTCCAAAATCCCAACTCTGCAAGGTACAAGTTCTAAGCCATTATATGTGTTTATTAACTTCTCTGGCTTTTCCTCTGGGAAATCGACGTAATTTTTGTCTGCCCCAGAGCTTGTGTGAGACTTAAACATTTGTAAAGCAATAAGCAAATATCTAACACTTCGAAAGCTTTCTTATTTTCTTGATGTCGACATTTATTGCTATACATTTCCCCTTAGAACTGCTTTTACTATTACCCCATACATTTTCATAAGTTGTGTTTACATTTTTGTTTATCTGAAGACATTTTTAAATTTTGCTTTTAATTTGTTCTTTAATCCATTGGTTGTTCAGGGGCATGTTATTTAATTTCCATATGTTTGTGAATTTTCTGAATTTTCTTTTGTTATCTGAAATAATTATAGCTACTCCTTCTCTCTTTTGTTTCCATTTGCAAGGAATCTCCTTTTCCAAGCCTTAACTTTCAGTCCATGTGTGTCCTTAAAGGTGAAGTGAGGCTCTTGTAGTCTCTTGTAGGCAGCATATGGTTGGATCTTGTTCTGTTTCGTTTTCCTTATTCCTTCAGTCACTCCATGTCTTTTGATTAGAGAATTTAATCTTTTTACATGTAAGGTAATTATTGATATGTAAATACCACTGCTATTTTGTTGATTGTCTTATTGTTTTATAGATCCTTTGTTCCTTTCTTGCTGTCTTCCTTTGTGATTACATGATTTTCTCTAGTGTTTTGCTAAGATTCCTTACTGTTTATCTTTTGTGCATCTACTATTGGCTTTCGCTTTGTGGTTACCATAAGGCTTACATAAAACATCTTATTACAGGTTCTTTTAAGCTGCTCTACTCCATTTCTTGTCCCACATGTTACGTTTTTGATGTTACAATTTACATCTTTTTATATTGTACATCAGTTAACACATTATTGTAGCTCTTGGTATTTTTGATACTTGTCTTTTAGTTGTCACACTAAAGATGTGAGAGATGTACATACCACACTTACAGTATTAGAGTACTCCAGATTAACTGTGTGCTTACTTTTATTTATGAGTTCTGTACTTTCAGATGTTTTCACATTAGCATCTTTTTCTTTCAGCTTGAGAAGCTCCCTTTACTATTTCTTGTAAAACAGGTCTGGTGATTATGAACTTCCTCAACTTTTGTTTGTCTGAAAAAGTCTGCATCTCTTCATTTCTGAAGGACATATTTGCTGGATATAGTATTCTTGGTTGACAGTTTGTTTTTTTTTTTTTTTTCTTCAACACTTCAAATCTATCATTTCACTTTCTCATGGCCTATAATGTTCCTGATGAAAAATTCACAGCTGCCTTATTGAAATTCTCTAATATATGATTTGCTTTTTTTCTCTTGTTATTTTTAGTATCCTCTCTGTCTTTGAAAAATTGGTTAAAATTTTTCAATTTTTCAAAAATTTTCAAAAATCCAATTTTTGAAAAATTGGTTACAATATGTCTTGGTATAGTCTTGTTTAGATTGAATCTGTTGACCTTCTTGTACCTGGATATTTATACTTTTTCCTAGATTTGGAAAGTTATCTGCTATTTTTAAAAATAAACTTTCCAGCTTTTTATCACTCTCTTTTCTTAACTCCCAGGACTCAAACATTTGCTGTATTGATGTTGTCCCATGAATCCTGTAAGCTTCCTTTATTCCTTTTCACTGTTTTTCTTTTCTGATTATATATTTTCAAATAACCTGTCTTTGAGTTTACAGATATTTTCTTCTGCCTGATAAGTTCTTCTGTCAATGCCCTCTATTTCATTTTCATTTCATTAATTGTATTTTTCCACTCCAGAATTGGCTTAATTTTTAAAATAATTTTAATCTGTTAAACTTTTTGTGTTGGTAATTCATTGTTTTCCTGATTAACTGAATTGTTTCTCTATTTTCTTGAAGTTCATTGAGCTTCCTTAAAACAACTATTGTGAATTTTTATCAAGCGTTTAATGTATCTCCATTTCTTTGTGTCAGCTACTAAGAGATTATTATGTTCTTTTGGTGGTGTTATGTCTTTTTAGTTTTTCAAGCTTCTTATTGACATTGATGTCTGTGTGTGTGGTGGAATATTCACCACTTTCAGACTCTATTGGCTAGTCTTGTTGTGGAAAGACCTTCCTTTATGGGAGAGAGAGGATGTGAGAATACTTGCAGATTGTGGTACAGTAGTTCTGACACCAATAAGGGTGCCACTGTGTAGTGTCTATGTAGCTCTATCAGCTAAGGTCAGAGTTGGCAAAGATTGAAGGGATCTTCAGCAGGCAACAGTGTGCTATCCATAGTGGTAGTGAGCACTGGTAGGGTATTTGGTGGTGATGGCTGCCAAAGTCCTCCTCATCCCTTTTCTCACAGTGGCAAAGTTATGGCTCAGCAGGCCCTTTGGGGCACTGGATCTGGCTTGTGGGTTCACTTGAAGTGGCAGTGGTACCCGTGTCTGATGTGTGGTGCCTGTGAATCTGAAGCCAGAAGCACAGGCATGTATAGAGTTTCTGTGGCTCTTGGATGCAGGAAAGTAATGGCAATGATGCTCAGGGTACAGACACCCCCAACTACTATGCTGGTAACATAGTGTGAGGCATGGAAACTTGTGGAGCAGCAAAGAGATCTGGAAATGAGATCACAGATGGGTGGGAGTTAAAGGTTGGAGTGGGGCCTAGCTGTCTATGGCAGCTGAGCCAGTGCCTGGAACATGGGCACATGGAATGAGATGTTTCACACTGTGGGCCCCAGAGCTAAGTCCTCGTTCCATGTACCTGAGACATGAGTGGGCTTAATGCAACCACCAAGCCTGGGCCTGTAATGTGGGCACTTGCATATTGACCACAACTCTGAGATTGAGATTTGTGGTGGTTTGGGAGAGGTGGTAGCTAATTTCCTGAAGCAACTTAATATGGCTGTGCAGCCATACCCCCCTCTGGTGTTCGGCATTAAGAATGACTGTTGGACAGAGCCCTCAGAAATAATACCACACATCTACAGCCATCTGATCTTTGACAAACCTAACAAAAACAAGAAATGGGGAAAGGATTCCCTATTTAATAAATGGTGCTGGGAAAACTGGCTAGCCATAAGTAGAAAGCTGAAACTGGATCCCTTCCTTACTCCTTATACAAAAATTAATTCAAAATGGATTAGAGACTTAAATGTTAGATCTAAAACCATAAAAACCCTAGAAGGAAATCTAGGCAATACCATTCAGGACATGGGCATGGGCAAGGACTTCGTGTCTAAAACACCAAAAGCAATGGCAACAAAAGCCAAAATTGACTAATGGGATCTAATTAAACTAAAGAGCTTCTGCACAGCTAAAGAAACTACCATCAGAGTGAATAGGCAGCCTACAGAATGGGAGAAAATTTTTGCTATCTACTCATCTGACAAAGGTCTAATATCCAGAACCTATGAATAACTCAAACAAATTTACAAGAAAAAAACAAACAACCCCATCGAAAAGTGGGCAAAGGATATGAACAGACATTTCTCAAAAGAAGACATTTATGCAGCCAACAGACACATGAAAAAATGCTCATCATCACTCACCATCAGAGAAATGCCAATCAAAACCACAATGAGATACCATCTCACACCAGTTAGAATGGCAATCATTAAAAAGTCAGGAAGCAACAGGTGCTGGAGAGGATGTGGAGAAATAGGAACACGTTAACACTGTTGGTGGGACTGGAAACTAGTTCAACCATTGTGGAAGACAGTGTGGCGATTCCTCAAGGATCTAGAACTGGAAATACCAGTTGACCCAGCCATCCCATTACTGGGTATATACCCAAAGGATTATAAATCATGCTACTGTAAAGACACATGCACATGTATGTTTATTGTGGCACTATTCACAATAGCAAAGACTTGGAACCAACCCAAATGTCCATCAATGACAGACTGGATTAAGAAAATGTGGCACATATACACCTTGGAATACTCTGCAGCCATAAAAAAGGATGAGTTCATGTCCTTTGTAGGGACATGGATGCAGCTGGAAACCATCATTCTCAGCAAACTATCACAAGAATAGAAAACCAAACACCACATGTTCTCACTCATAGGTGGGAAGTGAACAATGAGATCACTTGGACACAGGAAGGGGAGCATCACACCCCGGGGCCAGTAGGGTAGGGGGAGGTGGGAGGGATAGCATTAGGAGATATACCTAATGTAAATGATGAGTTAATGTGTGCAGCACACCAACATGGCACACATATACATATGTAACAAACCCGCACGTTGTGCACACGTACCCTAGAACATAAAGTATAATAAAAAAAAAAAATAAAGGAAAAAAAGAAAAAAGAACAACTGATGGTTACCTTAGTGGCAAGATATGCCAGTATCCTCTGCCAATTAGACCATGGGCTGATATTGATAGTGTCCACCTTTCTTCTTTGGTCCTAGCAGTCTCCTGGTGTCTCACGTATGCTGATCCCACCAGTGATCCTTTCTACATCAATATTGTATGTTTTTTTCTCTCTCTCTACTGTATTGCTGCCAATTTTTTCATGAGCCCTGAGCCTTCTCTGGGTTTATCTGATTTGTGAGTAGCTATCTGCACTTTTTCTTTTTGTGTGTGTGGGGTGAAGGCTTGTCTCTTACTCTGCCATATTTGTGACAACACCTTGGTGATATCTTGGTGACTTGGTGTAGTCCACCATTTACATTGAGTCATAAGGAATGTGCAGATTTATTAATTGATTTTATTTCTCAATCCTCATGATTAGACAGAGTATCAGTTTATTCCTAAGAAATATATGGACATCTTGAAAGCTGTCAGTTGTTGGATGTTTACAGGGTGCTAGGTGTTGAATATTTGTAGTTGCTACAAGGTCTACAATGATCTGTAAAAGTCAGTGGTTATGGTGATGGAAGAGATGATGACCATACAGGGTGACTCCAAAACTGTCTAGTTTTGTTTCTTTGCTTATAAAAGCTTCCCCATCCCCCAAGGTGGTTTTATGTATAAGATATAGAAAGCTTTTCGTTTTATGAGTTGATTAATCTGTTTATCTATACTGTCTCCTGATACAGATAAAAGGATAAGTACATCCTAGAAATTTCTCATTTATTTTCCTCTTAACACATTTGAATCATCCACTCAGCCTTGAAAGGAAATAAAGTACCTTGGACTTTGCCCTGTTCTTTCCGTATATTTTTTATAGCTGTTATAACTAAGAAATGGAACACTAAGTGTCAGCAGTATGTTGCTGAAACAACCTCAGTGCGTTAGTTTGCTGGGAGGGCTGTCATAACAAAGTGCCCCAAACTGGCTGGCTTAAGCGATTGAAATCTCTTGTCTCACTGTTGTGGAGGTTATAAGTCTGAGATCTAGGCATGGGTGGGGTTGGTACCTTTCAGTCATATGAAATAGAATATGTTTGATGCCTCTCCCCTGGATTCTGGTTGTTTGCTGTCAATCTCTTTTTTTCCTTGGATTGTGGACAACTCTCTCCAATCTCCTCCTTCATGTTCACATGACATTGTGTTTATGTGTGTGAGGGGGCTGTAATATTGCATTAGGGGCATATTTTTGTCCAGTATGATCTCATCTTAATTCAACTAATTATACCTGTAATAATATTATTTCCAAATAAAGTCACATTCGAAGGTATTGGTGGTTAGAACCTTAATATATGAGTGAGGAGAGTAAGATGCAAACAGTAACACTCAGGCAAGCAAACAATGTTTATTTAATGATGATTTGGACTTTTGGAAATCCAATTCTGTCTCCTATTTTCTTTTGTTGTTTTGAAGTGAACACATTACTAGAAGACTCAAAATCAGTAATCCCATTCAAAACAAAAAGAAGGGTTTGGCAGTGACAGTGAGGCCCAATGACACTGGGTGTTCATTCCTGGAATAATGATTTTAAAGTCAATAAAAATTTGATTTTCAGATTTATTTTTGTCGAGAAAGAGCACATTTATTGACTGGTTAAAACTTGGAATGTAGAGGTAAAAGGAAGGGCATTGAATTGTGCCAATCAAAGTTTATGTCTTTTATTTAAAAATTATATATGGCCTATAAGGATTTTCTGGCATGTTCAAAATTAATATCATTTTATATTTATATTGATTGTATTTTTCTTCTAAAAATTTCCTTTAAAATGGTTGATGGGAGCTTGTATGACTATTGATGTTTTACATTGTTTTCTCAGGAGACATACATCTTAGTTTTTTATTTTGTATCATAATTTTTGCCCTTACTTGGAATCTGATTTTTTTCTCCCATTATCAGCTGAAATATAGCAATATCAAAGACTGCTGTTTTAGGAAGGGAAGTTATTCTAATTTAAATAATTAATGTGACAGTATCTGAGGAATTAGAATTGGAATTCAGAGTAATGAACAGAAAAATCCTCTTTTTCTCCATAGCTGGGGAAGCAAAGACGAACTAACATAAGGAATGTGCCTGAGTAAAGACAGCCTCGGTTCTGGAATTGGGCACAAACTCTGGCTACTCTCAAGTTTCCAAAGGTCAATGTCACTCTTCTCCTGGGAATGTTTTCCCAGTGAGTTATTTCAAATAGCATGGGCCTGCCCCTTCTCACACAGGTGCAGCGTCATCATCCCCAGCAGGTAACACTTACATGGCATCAAGTATTGCCCAGGTAGGATGAGGAGTGGAAAGTTCATTATGGATTTGTAACTGGTAGACTTTCAGATCTGTCATACACAACAGCAGGCAAGTCACTGAACTTCCAGGCCTTAAGTGGCTCTAATTCTAAGATGGAAATTATAATTTACCTCTCAATGTTAGGGGCATGAAACATGGAAACCAAAGTGAAAGATGTAACAAAAAATGGGAGTTGCCGTACACTAACCACAAGGTATCAGACACTCTGCAACCCCTTCTTCATGTGTCCATCATCCCATACCATTTTCCCAGCAACCATGCAGTACAGGTATTTATTATTCCCTCACACCCCCTTTTTTAGAAGAAAAAAAAATAAGGCTGGTACTTTTCCTATGATCACAACAGTTTTTGAACAGCAGAGCAAGGTTGTGTCCTAAGGGCCATGCTGTTTCCTCATCTACCACATCATTAAACAGCTTGGACTGGGCCATTCAGCCAAAAGAAACCCAGTCACAGCAGCCTAGAGCAAGTCATTTCATGGAATACAAACTCTCTTAATCTCTTCAGAGTAAACTTCAGTTAAAAATGAAAACTTTATACCAGCTGCTGCCTTTTTTTTTTTTTTTTTAAACATCTAAGATAATAAACCAGGCTTAAGAAAGTCTCCATCTAAAGGAACTGGCACCATACCAACGAAAAGGGTCCATACTCCTTTCTCATAAAAAATATATTTTTGCCTCTAAATAGAAGGCAGGAAAAGCATGGGTTTAAATTTCCTTTTTAATGTTGAGAAAAACTACTTGTAAAGATGATGTTTAAAACACTTCAATCCTTATTTTGTCCTGAACAGGCCAGTACTTTCTTTTTTAAAAGGTATAGCTAAATCTCCCTCAAGATCAGAAATGATTACAATAAGAATCTTTTAGGTTTGTTTTATTATTCTAATTATTCTTAAAATGAATTCAAATTTTGAAGCTGCCCAGATGTATGTATGTGTATGTGTGGGAGGGTAGGAAGGGGATAAAATGGTTAATTTTTTATATAAAGCAAAAATGACCTTTTTAGATGACATTTCCTGCTGTCCGTATGTATTGTACTTCTACATTTTTCTCATTTAGATATTTTGTTCTCTTCTTATCTAGGCTACAACCAAGAAAAAATATAGTATTTATTCATCTTTATGTGTGAATTTTGCATTTGGAGTATACGTCACCAATTCATATCTAGAGTTGTATGATTTTGATTCTTTGAGTACTATAAAATAACACACTCTTAACAGTTTTGCACTAAAATGTAACACTAACCTGACACCTCCCCAATATATCCATCTGCTACGATGGTTTGGTGACCAATCAATATTTTTTCTTAAGTAATTATGACAGCAGTGCCCATGAAGAGACATTCATTATTGGAGTAGCAACATTTATTCTAAACTAAATTATCAGTGTAGAAATTATGCTTCAAATATAGCAAATGCATTTATTTACATTTTTAAAATCATCACTTGCTAATGCTAGAAAAGATATTAGGGCTTTTCATCTATCCACCTGTACTTTTCAACAATTTTCTGAATATATGATAACGTAATTTCAATAAACCTTTTTAATATATTCCACCTTTTATTGGATATCACCATCAGCACTCACAATTTGTTAATTGTGTCATTTGAGGTAGGAACAATGAAAGCAAAATGGTAGTTTAACAAAAGAGTGCATTAAATTGTCAAATAAAGATTTATGACTAAGACCCCACTTGTAACCCTGGGTATCTATACTCACTTTTCCTATTTGCCGCAACATCATACTCCTGCTTTTTGCGGTTCCCCATTTAATTCACGTTTCTTTAAAACAGTAATAACATGTAAGAGTTTTTCTCTTAGTGTTCTTTATATTAATAAAGCTGAAAAATACTTTCTGACAATATGCATTAATTTTCCCACATTATGCACAAACTTTAATATTAATAATGTTTATTTGTAGGTGCAGTTAACTACAATCTATCCATGTTTATAATTCTATGGTATTGATATATGGTTTTCATGTTAATAATTTTAGTGGAATTGTCTTTCCAGAAATCATCCCCCTAGGAATTGACTAGAGAGGCTTAGGAAAAAGGGGTTTGGGGTTGGGTAACTGGAGAGTCAGTGTTTCCTGCCCAGGCAAGAATAAAAGGCATCTCTTTTTTCTTGTGAGAAGTGGGAGTTAGAGTAGTGGTAGATCCTGACATTGACAAAAGTCCTTAAGAACCTGCCAAGGATTTTTGTCAATGTCAGGATTTACCACTTCTCTAACCCTCACAAGACCAATCACTTGGTAATTGCTGTGATAACAACTCAGCAATTACCAAGTGATTGATTTTGTGAAAATGGTTGTTCAGCTCTTCTAGCCATTCCACACCATGTTTGTCAGACCCCGGCTGCTTCTGCATGAATGACATGCTTAATGCTGTAGTGCCCCCAAGTAGCTACCAGACAGACTAGCCTATAGATGGCAGAGCAAAGGTTTTCAGGCAGAATTAAGTTGCTTTAATCACACGGTTGTTTTGCTGAACTTAAAACTTACAACCAGAATGAATGGGAAGGAGATGTATATATTACACATCTCTAAACTGTATCAGGGATCAAATATGATTATGAACCAGATACATACAATTTGTGCTTTTTCCTTTTCAAAGATCCCTATGTACAATGTAACATGTTCTGTGTTTCCATTATTCTGCCACTGCATGGTCTTTTAATTTTTTTCTAGCTTGCTAAGAAATTTTCATGATAGAGATCCCAGTTGCTCCACAGTAATCAAAATCAGACAATGAGTTGTGCTGATGATTTCTTTATATGTTACCTGAGTTCTTCTACCACAACCTTCTGTGCCGTTTCATATTTTCTCCTCACTTTTTATGAGATTCTAAAAACCTAATATTCATGAAAGAGATCAAGCATTACTGTTTAAGGCATCCTGTGAAAATTGAAACTTCTGTGTGTATTTACATATATTTATATCTGTGGTTACAGCTTTTTTTTCGTTCATCTGCATAGCAGTTTTCTTTCCAGTCATTCCTAAAGGGTATATATTTAGCTGATGTGACATACTTAGTCTACCTCTGGGGGCACACACATACTTGATGGGAAGTGTCTGAGACAACTCTTGAAACTTCATCCTGTAATGTGTATTTTAACTACCTAAATTGAATGTCAAAATTATTAGATGAGTAAAATTCAATTGACACTCTCAGACTCTGAGGTCAGTTTAACAGACATGGATGAGGAATGTCAGTGAGGTTATAGATTATAGACATAGGTTTTTGCCACTGTTGTTGTTCTGTTCTTGTATAAGAATGAGGATGAGGGCCAGGCGCGGTGGCTCAAGCCTGTAATCCCAGCACTTTGGGAGGCCGAGACGGGCGGATCACGAGGTCAGGAAATCGAGACCATCCTGGCTAACACGGTGAAACCCCGTCTCTACTAAAAAATACAAAAATCTAGCCGGGGGAGGTGGTGGGCGCCTGTAGTCCCAGCTACTCGGGAGGCTGAGGCAGGAGAATGGCGTAAACCCGGGAGGCGGAGCTTGCAGTGAGCTGAGATCTGGCCACTGCACTCCAGCCCCGGCCACAGAGCGAGACTCTGTCTCAAAAAAAAAAAAAAAGTAGACACCTCTATTTGCTGGCCATGGTAGCAAGTCAGAGTACACCAACATCGGCAAAATTTCTCCAGTAGATCTAAAGTGTTTTGGTAGACATATTTCAATATTTCCATTACACTGTAAATGATCTACATGCATCTGGTCAAATAAAATGCTTGGGAATTTTGTTGTTGGAAAGTTGTGGGGGACTGATGATGTACATCTTTCTTCTTCTTGGGTGGTGGAGGACGGTGGAAGGTAATTCGAGATTATGGTTTCCTCCTGAAAGTGCCCTTTACAACAATTAAATAGCTTTGAGATATCATGGGTTTGGAAATAATTAAAATGATGATCACTTTAAGGCAGTTTTTAAACTGTGTTTAACTCAATGCTTCAGAGTATCTCCATGCCACCTGAAACTTATAGAAAATTTTGAGCATTTTTTTTTTAAAGAAAGAGGAGCCTTTGCTTTTATTCCTTTTTCAACAGATTGATGATCTGGCAAACAGTTGCCCCCTAGGATGCCCATTAGGTTGAACATGTAGCACAGGTTTTTATGGACTACTATTAATTTATTTATATATGTTCCTCTTCCAAAAATTCATTTAATAAAAGCAGTTTTTTAAATCATTCCAATCGTCTTTTGCATTTTGGGGGAGAAACAATAGGAAAGGAATCAGTTATCTTTTATGGGTAATTTGCAGTTCGACAGCAGCTGCCAGGAGGAGGACAGTACCTGTGTAAGTCAGGAATCATTTGGAAAGTACCTCAATTGCAGCTTCCTATAGAGTCACGAGGGATGTCAGTTGCCAGTCAGCTGGCCAACCTGGTCTTGACCCCGGGTGAGATGAAGCAGAGGAAAGCACAACTGTTCCAGCTGTATCTGCTGCACAGATAGATTTCAAGACAAATTAGCATGACTGGCCAGAGCCACCTTACTTTGGACATTGGCATTCACATTCCAGTGTCATTTCTGTGCAGTTCTACTCATAGCATCCCAGAGTTAAAGCTTAACAGAACTTGAGCACTGTAATTTCAGAGATCCTTCTGATGGCTGCACTTGTACAAGGATGGTGCAGCAGCCATGACAACAGTCTAGTTGCTAGACAGGATGTGGTAGCCGCACTGATAGTCCACATCCACGCCAGTTAAGCTGGCCTTTGAGCTGGAGATGATCTAAAGTGAGATGCAGAGAGGTTAAATGACTTGCCCAAGATCAACAAGATAAACAGTGGAACTGTGGGAAGGAACGGCCAGATTTCTTACTTCCTAATCTAGTTTCATGTTTCTCATATGGCTCACTGTTTTGGTCAGGTATTTGCTTTTACCCTGTCTTGCACTTTACTGGCCTTATTTGAGAAGGTTTTCCATTTTCGTGTCCCATACTGCATTTTACCTCTTTTAAATTTCTCCCTCACACCTGCCTTTAGAGTTGTAAGGCCTTCCTTTTCACCCCCAATCTGATCCCTCTAGGGGAAAAATGTTCCACTTTCATCCACTGTCAGGTACTTGCCCTTCTAAAAAAGAAACAAATTATTTTGAGGTTTTGCCTCAGTGTTTAGCAAAGTATCTGGCATAGAGTAAGCATTGGATGAAACCTATTGTTTGACAGTTATTAAACAATTGTGATTTAATGCAGCCAGGTTCCAACTGGAAGAATAAGTCATCTGAGTGGTTAGTGGCTTTAAGTACGATTGAGGGAAAGTCCTGAAAAGAACAAAGACCACCAAAATATAAAGGCAAACTTGGGCGCTTCATTTTGCTTATCTGGATTGTGTTATTTAATAAACTAGTCAATATCAACACTATTTTCCTACAAGGTTGTTTTAAGGATTATATGCGTATGAATGGACATTACAGATTAAAGGAGCAATATAAGACATTAACTATTTCTTTTTATGATCAGCACTAAAGCTATTTGCAAGAATGCAAAGATAAATATGGTCCAGACCCGGTCATTCATAAGCTCATATTTTTCTCTTTATCCATTCGTCTGTCTGGTAAATTCGTATTTTTTAGTCCAGTAATTCTCTTGGCACAAATGTCTGAGATATTTTTGTTGTCACTGCTGGAGGTTTGCTACTGACACTTGCTGGTACTGCATATTCTACAATATGCAAAGCCCTCTGCAACAAAGAATTGTCCAGCCCCGAATATCAATAGTTCTGAGCGTGAAACACCCTGCTTTTTGAATAAAATTGTATGAGGTATCTTGACTCACTCACTAAAAACATTAGTTCTCTGTTTTTTTGTATTCTCCTAGGAATATACACAGACATGTGTTGGCACATCACTAATATTAGAGAGATTATGTTCCATTTTACTGTAAATCCACAAGGCCAGGGGTTTGTCTTTTTGTCTTTGTGCTTACATGGCATTCACACATATTGGACACAGCATCCACTTGTTTGTTCATTCATTCTAAACACTTTTGGCTTTGAGCATCTACTCTATGCCAGGCCCTGTTCTAGATTCTGAGGATATATTACTGAATAAAAACGACATGTTGGAAATTACATTCCAACAGGTGGAAGTACTTACTATGACAGGTGCCTCTTAGAGTTAATATTAAATACAAGAATAGACAAGGTCACTGAGGAACAATGATTATGACCTTCTCAATTCTCTGAGCTAGACTGCAGTGACTCAGACATGAGAAACGGCTGAGTAGATTGTACCAATTCGTTGATAATGATATGAATTTGTGTGCATTTCACAAGTTAGTGTCATGCATGAAAGTGCCTGTTTTACTAAGTGATACCGTATTTGTATAAGCTTTCCTTGTCACCTGCCATGCAGATGCAGACTGCCTCATCACCATCTTTTATGCCACATAGGAGCTCCTATCATGTGCTAGATAGTAGGTGAACCAGAACTCAGATGTGAAAATTGATTCGGTCTTTTAGAAAAGAATTTAGGCATAAGGAAATGAGTAAGGAAGGAAAGTTTGCTCTTCTTTGAGTATGTTCGTTTGTTACCAAACATTTTGTTGTGTTGAATAGTGAGATGAGTCCTTCAAGTGAACTTTGGCTGGCCTGTTGTAATAGTAAGATGTGCATTCTCAAGCAATAGAACTTAGGAGACATGGGAAGGAGAAATGTGAAGGAAACTAGAGACTTCACTGTGGATGCTGATGGAATGTGAGGAAGTCATGTCCAAAGGTAGGATCTGAAAGAACTTTCACCTAGACAGGAAGTTCTCTCTCCCCACTCCCGAGGAGACACTTCTAGAAGAAAACAGGGAAGCACTTCTGGCTTTTATGAGGTTAAGAACCTTCCCCCTTCCAGATGTCTTTTACACTGAAAGACAGTTCTGCACACAGAAGAAGTCATTGCTCTTCACACTCTGAGTTTCAAAATTCCTGTTCTAGTTCAAGTAAAGGAAACACTTGTTAATAAATTCTCTTTTTTTGTGTGTACATAGAAACACAAAGTAATTTTTGCATGGTTTAGCATACACTGATTTTTTTCAGGAATGCACCTACCATGTAAATCAAAAGAAGGTCATACTATTTTTGTTGATAATTTTACCAAAAGTTCATCATTTTGAAAAATTTTATCACAGATAGCAATAAGAATAAAACATATATGTATCAGCTTGAATTTGTAACTGTCATAGTCATAATGACTCTAATTTCACACTAATTACACTCCCATTTTTCTAGTTTATTCTATAACTTTACAACATACAGTTTACAAGGTAGTTAACTATTATTTCTTCTGTGTAGTCAAACTTGATCATTTATATATTGAGACGCACATTCTTTCTTTTTAAATAATTATATTTTTCTTGCTCTTTTATATTATAGTTAGAGCATTAAATTAAATTTTTTAAAAATGTGTGAAGAGAAAGTTATATAATTATTTTTTCAGATTGGCAAGTAGGTACAACATACAATATTTGTTTGTAAAAGGAGGGACTGGGGATACTAGATTAGAAATCACTGACTTGAGTGGAGGAGTTCAATTCACTTCATTATTTGTTGAGCACCTGCTGGGTATGCTAGGGTAAGTAAGTAAACATTGTCTCTACCTCAACAAGTGCACCAATCTGTGATTAGATAAGGGATTTTTTATTACCAAGAATGAGAAATATGGTAGCTAAGACTTCAGTCTTAATGAGGATCCAAGTGCCTTGAAGTCTTTGCAAAATACGTCAGAGCATAAATTAATCAGTAGAAAACCACTGGACCCAACAGAAACAGCAGACAGGCACTGCGATTTTCCCAGGTACTCCCAAATTGATTGCCCAGAAAGATAAAGTAACCAAAATGCTTGTCATAGCTTTTCACTTACGTGTTTTGGCCAAGATTCAATAGTGTTCAGGACTTTAACGCACTGAAGCAGAATTGGGAAATTAACACATCGACAGCCAACAAATAGCCATTCAATGTCCCATGTCCAATATATCCTACAAGGAAGTTTTCCCACTGTTTCACTGTATTTTTGTGAAATGATTGCAAAGCAGTTTTTATTATGTACAGTTTACAGATGTGTAAGTCAGGGCTCAAAGACACAGAGTGACATAAGACTCTTCATCACTGTTTCTGTAGCAACTGTCATTGTGGAAATGCAAAATTCTCTGAAATTTTTGACAGTATAGCTGTCAATTTGCTGAACATTTAATCAGCACCCTCTATGTAAAAAGGTATTGTATACCTGGAGATGTGAGAGAAAAAAGACAAATATGATTATTTGCTCTGCCTACAACTAGTAAAATGTGAGCTAGTAAGGAAGAAATACTTGATCACGGGAATTATAGGGCAGAGTATAAAAAGCTCAACAGTACAAAGGAAACAACCCACTAGGCAGCAGAGGAGCAAGAGAGACCTTTTTAGAGTAATGGGAGAGTTTCACAGAGATCACATTTGAAAGAGGCTTGAAGAACGGGTAGGATTTTTGTTGCTGCTGTTGTTTATTGAAACAACAACTCACCGGTAACATTTTCAGAGAGGCCTGTGGTTTGGTTTGACTTTTGGAGCCCTAGAATGTGATGCATGCTGAAGAGGAATTTTTTTTTTTTTTAACATGTAAACACAAAGTAATTTTTGCTTTGCATCTCAATGACAGCTTTTAGGCTGCAGAGTAATGAGCCTGGAAGCAGAATTACAGGAAGAAAACTCTAGAGTTTATGCAGAGGATGGATTTCTCTGACTGGGGAAGCCACCCAAAGGATTAAAAGCCCGAAAGTACCACATCTTCTTTTCAGAGGATAAGCTACTTTACAGGGAATTACATCCCCTAAAGAGAGATATTGGCATCCCTACCGCTGGTACCTATTAATGTGACCTTATGTGGAAACTGGGTCTTAGCTGAGGTAATCAAGTTAAGATGAAATCATTAGGGTGGGCCATAATCCAATATGACTGGTGTCTTTATAAGAAGAAGAACATGTGGACACAGGCACATCTAGAATAGCATGTGATGACAGAGGCAGGGGCAGGAGTCAGCGCCGCAGGAGCCAAGGGCACCAGGACTGCTGTCAGCCTCTGAAGCTGGGAGAGGGCCGTGGGATGGATTCTCCCTCAGAGGCTGCAGGACCAATCTGCTGGCACTTTGATTTTGGCTTCTACCCCCAGAACTGTGAGACAATGAACACCTGCTGTTCTGAGCCACGCGGTCTGTAGTACTTCCTTACAGGAGCCCCAGGAGACCCACTCAGAAACTGTGGGCTTTTTCTCCTCCCAGGATGACATACCACTCCACAAACTCGATTATTTCCCATCTGGTGAAAGGAAAAGAAAGTTATCTTGAAACAGGAGAATGGACAGGAAAGTATGAGTGGCTTGGAAAGCTTCTCTTTAATTATTGACAGCAACAAAATAGAGCAAAGATATCATAATGTGTGGGTGAGAGATGGACTTCAAATCTGAATTGAACTCAAGTTCCAGCTTCCCTGCTGTACCCACTAAGGGACCAGGCTGTGTCATTTGCCTGAGTCTCTTCCCCTTTCTATTATATAATGAAGATAATAGAACATATCTCAAGTGTCTGCTGTGTGAATTAAGTGAGCTAATCCGTGTCACTACCAGTACAGCACCTGGTATAGTACATACTCAGCAATTGGGATCACTCATGGGAGCATCTGTAATAGTAGAAATAGTATTTATGGGACAGGACATTTTTTCCTAGAAGCTAATATAATACTTTAAAAACTTTATTTCTTACAATCGAGTAATAATAAAATTTTGATATAATAGAATGTATATTTCATTTAATCATTTAAAGATATAATAAAAATTGAAACTTTCACACTGGGTCAAAATATGTTGGTTTTATTTTTATGAATGACACAAAATGGATCTGACTGTCTCACAGTCACTCCCATCGAGGGTTAGAAATCCAGTGCATATAGCAAATACAACCAACTAACGATTAGTAAGATAAGAATAAATAAAATTAAGAAAATTTTATTGCAGGTTTAGGAACATCCCAACTTCCTACTTAATACATTTGTTGAAAACAAGTTATTCATGATGAATGTGGAAATGTATGGATCCTACTGTAAAAATCAGAAATCAAGGAAATTAGAGGTAGAAAAATGGATAATGTAACTGTTCCCAGCTGCTCCCTGGAAAATGTTTTTCATGTTGATTTATCAAGCTGCGCATACCCTAGGAGCAGGGCTTCAGTCAGTCTCTTCTGCTGTGCTGTGTGTCATTCTACGGTCAAGGAACTTAACAGTTCCTCAAAATGGCTATGCTCACTAATAACATACATTCCAAAACAAACTGTTATACTGGGTGATACTGTTCCCTTTCCATTTTTGAATAAAATAAGTTAAGATACTTTTAACGGTGATTGATCCAAACCCATTCATATTTGGCTTTAGAATGGATTCATGAACATATAGTTCAATATGAGCATTTCTAAACTTGGGTAATAGAGCATTTCATGCAAAATAATGAAGTCTTCCTTTGGATCCCAGCCTAGATGTATTTATTTGACTTTTTAGCAATCTCTCTAGCTGTACATTATTTCCTTCTGTACCTCACCTCTTCTTACACCAAGCAAGAGATCCATTTTACTCATATTCATGTCTCATTTACATTGCTTTTCCTTTCTTGCTTGTTCACACCAGATGTATAAAATGTGGAAATTAACATGGAATTTGAGATAGTATTTGATATAAAGGGAAATGTACACTTTCTAGGGAGTACTGAAGTGAGTTGACTTGCTGTGCATTGGGCAAGCATGGTGTCTATCAAGCCTGAGGACAGGAATCCATTGCTAGGCTCAATCCATTTGGATACTGGTCTGCAAAGGTTAATGTGCAACTGATTTTCTTTAATAAATGTTTATATAGTCATTTTGAAACAAGACAATTATTAACAAATTTACCAAACTGCTGACTTTTGATGAACAGAGAACCAGGCACCCACTAGGTATTTATTTAGTGTTAGTAGTTGTGGTCCTTTTCATGATCTTTCCCCCATTCCCTTATTTTCTCCTATTGGCAACAGGGTCTTGCAGATATGATTATATTAGGAATATGGACATAGGGAGATTTTCCTGGATTATCCAAGCAGCTCATTATAATTAGGGCTGTGGTCCAAGAAGGAGATAAGTTTATGGAGGAAAAGCATAGAGATGCAATTTTGATGGCTTTGAAAATGGAGCAGAGAGGCCATGAGCCAAGGAAGACAGGCAACCTCCACAAACCAGAAAGGGTCAGGAAACAGACTGTCCCTTAGAGCCTCCAGGAAGGAACAAAACCCTGATTTTAGCCTACCGACACCTGTGTTGGAATTTTGACATACAGAACTGTAAAACAATAAATTTCTGGGGATTAAAACCACTAAGTTTATGATCATTTGATACAGCAGCAACAGAAAATTAATATAATAGAACTATAGGATATACCTTCATAATAAAATCTAGTTAAGAGTTATAGTCTCTCTTTTAATCCATGATAGTAATTAGTCACCAACAAACTCTCAAACACTCAAGAGATAATTTTCTCCAATTGTGCACTGATGAACATGGTTATCCATTAGGGTGATGATTAGATAGAATTTGGAGAGGATGCTACTCTGAAAATATGCTCCCTACACAGGGAGCATATTTAATTCTGACTATTTTCAGGTCTGTGATTGCCAAGCAGGAAAAATCTCCTTTCTTTCCTCAAGTTCATCTTTCCAAGAATTTTAAAATATAAGAGGAAATATTAGTATTCCTTTATCTTTCTTTAACATTCTTCATTGCTTTCAAATCTGTGACATAGAATTCTGCGTTTCTCAGACGTTGAATGTAGAAATTCACAGCTTTGACCCAAGGTGTGATGTGTTGTTGTTGTTTTGTTGTTGTTCTTCTTCTTCCTCCTCCTCCTCCTTCTCCTTCTTTTTATCTTTCCTCTCTGATCCAAACTTTAATTTCTTATTGCTTCCTTATATCTTCAGAAATTTGGTATAAATTCCATAACTTACGGTATAGCATCATGGAATGCCCCTAGTGACATCATATGATGTTTGGAAAATTGTTTCTGCTCACCACAACCAACCTAGATTGAGCCTGAATTGTTTCTCTGTCTCCCATTTCATAAGCACCCTCAAGTTGTTGGAGGTAAACTTTGTCCCTTTTGGTTAGAGTCTCAGTCATGGGACAGATTAATAGTTCTGTGTCTAACTATCATGTGAACAGGAGGTGTATCCTGCTTAGCACACTGTAGGGACATCTGTGTTGGTGGTGTACATAAGACTGGCTAGCATATCCTCCTTTACCAATAACTCCTTACCTATTATTTCCCACTAGTCATTTTGATGTTGACATAAGAAATTTAATGGACATATCTTTAAACAAAGGCATTGACACTGTGCTTTAGCCCAGTGGTTTTCAGGCTTCAGTGAGCCTCAGAGTCATTATAAGAAGGGCTTGTGAAAATATGTTTTCTGTGTCTGAAATACCTGGGATCACGTTTCTCTATTTCCCCACTCCCACATCCCCTCTCCAGCTTACAACCTGCAGCTGTTACTCTTTTGCTCCTGTTAAAAATGTAACCTTCTGTCCTTAATTTATAGCACATAAGGGATTTCCCTTATGTTGATCTTCCCTTCCCCAGGCTTTCCTTTCTGATTCATGTCCCCTTTCTGTGCTCCACACATTCTGCTTCTTTGATCCTTGTCTTTAGCACATTTTCCTGGACTTATCAACACAGCACTTTAGAGCTAGAAGGAATATTTATGACTGTCTGGTAAAGCAACTGCATTTTTACCTGAGACACAGGTAGAGAGGGGCCTATTCATCCTCTGACTCCAGAGAAAGATACTGGAGTAAAAACCTTAAATAATTTTGAAGTGCTAAAAATTATTAAGATGTTATTACAGAAATATAGCTTCCTTCCTCATGAAACTAAGGAGAGAAGCTAAAAATAACTCCAGCAGTGAAAAAGTAAAAGTTAGCAATGCAATGCATTTGAAAATGTTGGCTTCAGGTCCGGGGAAGCTGTTGATTGATCAACTGTCCTCAGTCACCCAGTGGTAGCAGTAGTCACACCTACTACGAGGCCACATGGGACTCTTCCATATACAGGCTAGAGCCCAAGAGCAAGTAGCTAATTAGTATTGAAATGTGTTGCAGGACAGGACAGATAGGGCAAGGGTCGAGAGGCCCTTCCTAGAAACTTCACATTTAAATAAAGCAACCTGACTTCTTTGTACTCATCTTCATCCAAACACGTGGCTTCAAAAAATACAAAATAAAGTTAAATATAAGTAAATAAAAAAAGAGAGCCATACAGTCTCCTCTATCGCCTCTTTCTGTGCTCACCCCAGATTTCACCCTTGTATGTCTTTAGATACTTACTTCTGATATGAATTTTGTTAACAGGCTCCTATACTGAGACATAGGGCTCTTTTTAGAAAGTGACCAGTGGTTTAATCATCAACTCAGACATCAGAGAGCCTCACTTGATTTCTCTGTATTATTTCAAGTTCTAAGAATACATTAAACACGTCTTAGGATGAGTTTCATTGTTAGTGGATAATGGCACGATGGGGTAGAAACAGCACAGAAGATGGTATTAGACATCCAGGATTCAATTCCAGCCAAGATGCTTGACTTTTAAGAACACTGGGTGCCTCATTTGCAAAATGGAACAATAATGCCAGTCTCAAAATTTTGCATGAACAAAGTGGGACCCTGTTTATAGAGTCTGGGGCCATAAATGGACTCCAGCAGGTGCTCAAGGGTAATTAATAGCGCTTTTTATTGTTAAAGCTTCATGGCATAGCCATCATCTAATGCCACTAACATCCCTGTGAGGGGCAGGACCAGGACTAGGGTGAGCAGGGTGAGCTGAGTGGCACAGATGTAGAATTGTTTTCTCTTTTTAATTTTAAAATGTGCCATTTTTTGTCATGGATATTTTTGCGTTGATTTTCATTAAAATAGCTCTCGTGTTGGAATACTACCTTGGTGACTGATGTTTTAGCACTTCATTACATTTTTGCCCAAGGCTAGTGCCTCACTTGATTCACCTTCAGTGCAGCCCTGATAAGATGATTAGATGGGAGGAAGATGTCTTTCTTATTTCACAGATAGAAAGTTTAGATGCAGTGACTGATGCTGCCGTGTCATCCTCTGTTGGCCTAAACAGCCAGTATCATGAAGAAGTCATCTATTTATACAAATCACTTGCTTGATGGCTATGCTTTTAACTCTTAAGAGCCTTCTCATTCATTGTTCTCTCCACAGAATGAGAAAACATTGTGACTCTATCAGATGTTCGAGCTGACTTGTAATGTGATGACTTGTCATGCTGCATTGAGTCAGCTCCCTCTCATTATGTTGTATCCCAGAGTCCTGGGCTTCTGGAGGGTACAGTCTCTAGGGAAATTGAGTTGTAGCTTCTACATTAGTGTTCTCTCCTTTTGTATCTGCTGCCACATCATACAATCTTCTCCTTTCCTGCTGTTGGATAAAATAGTGCATTGATCCCAGAAAGAAGAGAGGCACAGCTGTTGAAATCACGGCAAACACAGCGCTTGCATTTTCCTCTGCTGTGCAGGCCTCACTTTTCTAGGCTCATTCTCCTGAGATGCAGCATTTTGTAATGAATGGCTTTTCAGGCAGACGGCGTGCTGACGCCATGCAATATATGGGCCCCACCTCTCCACGCTGTACCTCTCTCCATGCTGTGAGCTGAGCTGATAGAAAGTCTTGGTTTCAAGTGCATTGAATTGCAATTGTGAAATTGTTTCAAAGTGTTTTGCTGAAACCAAATGATTCTTTGCAAATAATCCTTAAAATTGATATAAATGCTTTAGAGCCAGTGAGCATTCTTGCTGAATAGACATTGCATCCTAATATAACTCGGCGCCGGGCTCTCCTCTCTTTTCTTAAGCTTATGTTTCAGCATGGGTAGCTCAGATCTTGTCCTGAGAACAGCTTTACAAATCAGGAGAAAGTAATGCTGAGGTGACAAGCCTAAGAATATAAGCCTTTTAAGTCTCTGAAATTTATGGTGTCACCGTGTATGCGTGCATGAGTGTGTGTGTGTGCACGTAAGCACAGGCTGAAGTATTGATTTGAATGGGTCTGTTAAACTTGGTTTTCTTTTAAAATATAGAACACTTCTTTTTCTCCCACGAATTGATCAAACCTAAGGTTTCCCTTGCCATGTGCCCCACTTTAACCACCACTTCTCATGATGATTCTATTGTAGAACTATTGTATTTTCTTTGTTATTTTATTTTACTTTATTTGCGTACTGGTATATGGTTTTGTTCCTGTTTGGCACACCATGATTTTCCAAGGTTAGTTACAGTAAGATGGGATTCAAAATATTCTGGAAATCAGAATATGCTTGAGATGCACTGAAAAAGTAACTGATCGTGAAGATACTATAAATACTGGCATATGGATTCATGAAAAGGGATTCCAACTTTTAAAGTTTATGGGTAGGGTGTTCAAGGATTTTCTTATTTCAAGGCATTTTTCTTGTGTATGAGGCAGTTCCAGAAAGTGAATACACAGTTGTGGTCAAGTGAAGTTTTGATTGTTGTCATGAAGTTTATCCTCTGAAGAGTCTTGGACCACAGTTGGCCCCTGTGATCTCCTTGTCATTGTTCCTTCTCAGGTAGGCTTCGTGAAGAAAATTCAGGGAATAAAATTTTGGTTGCTTAGAGGTGAAAATCCAGAAGGGATGAATAGGACATAGCTGGGATTACTGCTGCCTCCCCCATGGTCTTTTCCTCGTGGACAACCTCCGTATGGTACCATCCTGGTATAGCTGTAACAGGGCACCTGCAAGGGTCATTTTTGTTCCTGAAGAGGAGTGAAAAGCCCGTGACAGTGTCTGTCCCCTGCCTGACTCTCCCCCAAACTGTGCCACACTGATATGTGGGTGGCCCGCATAGTGCAGCCCTATTGGGTGTAAGCATTAAAGACCACAAACCAAATACAACCATGCAACAAAACGTGCCTCAAAGTAAGTCAAATTCTATACTGAGATTTCTCAAATGCTACGGAAAAAAAACCACGTTATTGCTCAAAATACCTTAGGACCCTATTAGTTTTCCCTCCCATCCACTACATTCACCTACTATGGCTGTTCTTGCACCTTTTTTCCAAGGTGTTTTAGTTTTCTGTGCAATTCCTCCAGCTCTCATCCCTTTGCTTCTCTTGTTGCCCACTTTGTCTATTTCTTTCTGATTCTGAACCACAGAGCACAAGAAGTAGTCAGATAAATTAGGACCCTCCTTGCAGAGTGGGAGAAGGAAGAGGCTGAAAGCCAAATAGAAACCCTATTTAGTCGGTAGTGGAGAGAAAAGGCTGAAAGCAGTTGTATTTCAGTAATTTTGATTCCATCATGGATATAAGCTCCCAGTGGGTAAGGTCCTGTGCTGCAGGCTGTTTGGTCTGAAGGGAATGTGGAGCTGTGGGCCAGCAGGGGTTTTGGAGTCAGCCATCAGTATCTTCATGGTGAATGTCAAGAGCAGCATATTTCTCACCTTCCCATGATATAAATTCATCCCCTCATCATTTTTATGATTCCCGTGCCAGGAGGCTAATGAACACATTTGTAATGTTAGAAAAGTACAGCTTTAAATTAAAGATGTTAATTTTGTTGTTACTCTTAAAACCTAGATGAACAAATGAAAACAAACCTCATCATCATTATTCCTTAATGTTTCATTTCTTTATAAATTGTTTTATTAAGAATTCGTATGAATAGGTTTGACTGTAGATTTCTGTCGTGGGCTATACTTACCCTTTTGGCCTTAAGGAAATACATTTCTCAAGGTCGTATGGAACCCATTTGTGGACTCAATGCCCTTCAAAGGTCCAAAATGATGACTGCCAATATTGTTATGCTTTTTTTCCTGTTTTATGTTTTCATTATATCTTTATTGGGGTTTTAACCATAATTCAATCAAATAAGAAAACATAGATTTTTGATCTTTAAGCTCTAGAGGAATGTTTACAATTCTAATATCATAATGAGAGTGGACTGTTTCAACTTTAACTACACTGTTACTAAATTGAGCACAAGAGGAAGAACTTTTAGTGAAAAAAGCGTGGCTTCCTAGTAACTCAAATCTGAATTATAATCTCCAGCACTAGCTATACAAATGTGGGCAAATAATTTAGCATTTTTGAGCTTCAAATATCATAAGTGCATAAGGAAACCTAACGCATTGTGAGGAATAAATGGTGTGTAATGTGTTGCTAAGTGCAAACTATATTCACCTCATTATAATAAAGAACAATTTTAATTTCATTTTTTGTGACAAAAATAGTCTGTGCTTGGATATTTTTCATGATCAGGACTCTAATTATAAATAGTATGAAATAAGTATGCAGAAGTGGAGAAAAATTGACAGGTGCATATACTCTTTCTGGGTGGTTACATAATAGGACAAAGCACAAAATACTTCATAAAGCATAAATGTAAAACATTAACATTTCTGCCACTTACGATTTTTATGTAACTATATGGGAGGCATGGAAACCAATTTGATTTTGACTTATGTTATAAAGCTGTTGCCAACCATCCTGTGCTTAAGTCATGTTTCATGGGGAGACAGCAATGCCTAGTGCATTTTTATGTAACATGGATCTTAATTTTTACCTGTAAGATCAGAATGACAACATGATTTCATTGAAATTCATACTGAGTATTCGCTTATACCATATTTTCCATTGAGAATAACCTCAGGAGCCTAGATTGTTATGGGAACAAAAGTAAGACAATTACTCTGAGGGGGAAAGCTGGAGGGAGGTTTGTAGCTGCTTCTCCCACAGCCACCTTTCCTCTAGGCTTCCCTGAAGTCCCTGTGTGGGACTCAGGCTGTCCCCTGACATTGATGCGATAGGGATCGACCCAAGACATCAGTGAAGTCGTATGCCTGGACTCTTCTTGAAATGGGCTCCTACTGTTCAAGATTTTGCAAAGAAGATCAGAAGTCATCTTAAGGCCCCTTCCTGTGCTGAAACCATGATGTTCATGCGAGTATTTCCCCTGAATATGTTTATTTCAGCCTTCTTTCATTGCCTGGTGACTGTCTCAAGAAATTGACCTTTTCCTGTGCCTTTGTTGCCCTTTCTTTCTGCTGGCTGATTGGTTGCAGCTATTTCACAACAATGATGCTCAAAACCATATCTACACAAACTGACCCTGTGGGGTCCCTGCCTCATCTTTGAAGGCATGTGGGGGCATGTCCTCCCTGGGACATTCATCTCTGGAACCTGGGGCAGACTGATTAGAAAAGCATATTAACTTTTACCACCCAAGAAGACTTTACAGAGTACATTTTTCCTTGGCTTTCAATAACATTATCTAGAAACAAATTATCCACAGACAAATATGCTTCTTTTACTAAAGTACATCATTGTTTGCAGGAATTTGGGGCTTCAATAAATAATGGTATTATAAATGAAAAATCTCTCATACAGTTACCTAGTGTTGCTAAAAATTATGTTGTATACTTGACACATAATACTTTTCTCTCCTAAAAAGAGGAAAAGGCAAAGAATGACAGGAATTACAACCTGCCCTTTAAAAGCTCGTAGCCTGTGCGGGAGTGGAAGGACTATAATATTTAAAGAGAATTAAGATAATTTAATAAGAAGTATTTCAACAATAAATATCAAAGATTTTGTTGTCAAAAAAAAAGAGAGGAATCTGTAGTTTATATATTTGTTAACTTGTTTGTTGACTATCCCCCATGCAAGATTATAAACTCTATAAAGACAAGAACAATGATGTATCTATTGCTTACTCCTATATTCTTAGCATCCAGCATTGACCCCAATGCATAACAGGGCACAAGACACAAGATGTGTTAAATAATGAACTGAATAATCTGGAGCCTTTTCCCACCATTCCTACTAAATGGTTATTCTGGTCTCCCAAACATCAGTTCTGTTTCCATTTTGGCCTGCATTCTATATGGATAAGTGATGGGAGTGGAGGGTTAAAAAATAGTTTTGTTTCATAAATTATGTTATTCCAAATATTTTCAATTTTTTATCTTATAAAATTGAAGATATTTTATATCTTCAGAAAAAAAATTGACTTCAGAAAAAAAAATTTTTTTCTGTAGCTTCTGCTTTGGGCTAAGTTCTTCAAAATTATAGCCTGGAGCAGCTGTAATGGTCAGTAGAGGTCTTATAGTTAAATGTAGCTTAAGCTTGGAGTTATTTGTAATGACACAATTTATGTCGAGCCACAGACATGATGCTATACTGGCTCAAGTCGTTTCATTTTTCAAATGCATTTTTTTCAGAATATTTTGTTCACTGGGCTAGCTCTAGTGTAAGATAAAATATTTGTGATGTAACTGATCAGTAGATATAAGAGGGGCAGTTTATAAATATGGGGATCTAGTTAATGAGAATGAGATGGAAAAGTCTTGCGTCCTAAGTTATATTATTACAAAAGGAAAAATATCTGATACTACATATAGCAACAGTAAGCTTACCAAATCAGCTTTTAAAACATAAGAACGTCTGCTCTAAGTAGATCTGGCACTTGACTTTGAAGAAAGACACATACACAAGGCAACATGAGAGTCTCATTTCACCCTCCTTTTTGAAGTGCTCGTTAGTTGATTTTGGGATGATTTCCAAGCCAGCAAAGTTACCATGTGTGCTGTGACAATCCTGTCACCATTGTTTGTATATAAATCAGGCATGTTTTATTTCTGTACCGATGAGCTGTGGATTTCTAGCATGCCCAGAAAGTGTGTTCTGCTGAGCCTCATTTTTAGCTGAATGCTCCTTCCCCTGTGGAGGAAAAAAGGCACATTCTAAGGATAGCGAGACAGGTAGACTTGCAAAGCTCAGGAGAGATGTGAATGCTGTGCACAAGATTAATAGTCAGGGAAGATTTTAGGTAAAATGATTCACGAGGCAAAAAGTTAATTTGTTTACAGCTCCCAGTTTTTCCTTACTTGATCCTCAATTATTCTGAAAAAAGGGGCATCTGTGATTTAAAGCTTTAAAAATGAAAAACAAAAAAACCCATATTCCCTAACATGAAGACTTGGGGTCAGTATAATACCTAATTTTCTCAGTGGCTTCCTCAATACATGCAGTATTTACTTAAGTGTCTAGAAGCACTTAATAAATGTCTATAAAGGTGTAAGCATCTGAAAAATAGTAAGCATTTGATCAATGCTTTAGTCAACTCAGGCTGCTATAACAAAAATACTGTAATCTGGGTACTACACACGACAGAAAGTTGTTTCTCATTGTTCTGAAGGCTCAAAAATTCGAGATCAAGATGCCAGCATATTTGATGTCTGGCGAGGCCTGCTTTCTGGCTCACAGATAGCACCATCGCACTTCCACTGGTGGAAGGAGGGAAATCAGTTCCCCTGGGTCTTTTTTGTAAAGACCCAGTCCAGTGTGAATACTAATTCCATTCATGACAGCTGTGCTCTCACAACTTAATCACCTCCCAAAGGCACCACCTCTTCATACCAGCACGTTAGTGACTAGGTTTCAATATAAATTTGGGGGAAGCACGAGCATGCAGACCACTCGGGAAGAAAGAGAGAAAAGGCATCAAAACTTTTGTCTTTTGAAAGACATGCTTTCCTTGCCTTCCTCCCTTCTTTTGGGGTTTTCTAACAGTGACAGTTGACAGAGTTGTGTCGTACCATCAAGAGCAGATAGCAGAGAGATTTAGGTGTGAGTGGGGTGAAAGGACACCGAATCAAAACCCAGAAGTGGCCACACTCTGCCAGTAAAGGGTGATGAATAATCAGAGAACATAAACTTCTATTGGTTTCTCTCTCTATAGAAATAATTTTAAAAAGCCTCCCTAAGATTGTCACCTCCTTTGGTGTCACAACAATAATAGTCATTGAGAGATGTTGCTATGGAAACACCTGCAGGTTGGCCTGGAATAAATACAGGTAAATAGTGAAAGGATAACCCATCAACCCCAGTCAAACATGAAGACACACACATGCACCCACATCCAGATTCCAACAATGTCCTAAATTATTCTCTTCTCTAAAAGGCTATAGTTAGCAAACAAGATTATACCAAGTCAAGCAAAGTATGGATAGCTTAGTAAATAAGATAGCCATAAGCTAGACTTTTCTAAAAAGTTTTGACATTTCTCATAGATTTGAGAAAACTTACTACTAGCCATTTTTGACATTTCTTTTATGTGTGAAATGTGTAAATTGGGGGAATTCAAGATAGTTGTAACCTTTGCAACATGCTGTGTAAAGTCTCATTAGAATTACCTTTCTTGCTAGCCATTTGGGATAGTAGAAAGAGCATATATTAGAGGAAATTTGTTTTGTATCCCCTTTCTCCTCATTTAATCTCCATTTATATTGAAAGAAGAAGAACATTTGTGACTTAAAGCTTACAAAAGAAAAAAAAATCCTCTGTGGAACTATAATTATAATATATAGTTATTATCTTTATTATATGTAATATATAATGCATATTATACTATTTTATAAATATATGTATGTGTGTGTGTTTGTGTATGTGTGTGTCTGCATGTGTGTGTCTGTGTGTCATGTTTCTTTTTATTTCTCAAGTTGAGTGAACCCTTGCTAATTAGGGAGATGGTTTGCCAGTTACTCTTACTAGAAAGTTTGATTTTAAATCCAACCTTGACTTGGGAATTGACTGTGCCAAAGGAGGAAAGATAGCCTGGCCTGAGCATTAAACATATTAATAATTTACTTTTCAAGTTCTAGTTATTCTGATTTCTTAGGCAGCCCCTTTAGGTTTATGAGTTTACTACAGTGGGTAGAAAGACAGCTCAAATTGTCAACCTATTAACAGAATCTAAGTCAAGCTATTAATAGAATTTGTTACAAAAGTCTTTCACTGGATTCAATTCTAAGTGAAATCTGGTTGTGTTATATAGTGAGAAGCTTCTTTTCTCACTTAAAAGTGACCTTTAAAACAATTTTTATATAAATAATGACTCAGAGTAAGAAAAAACATGCAAAATAAGGGAAAATTAAACTCTGAACCGTTTATATGTACTGCTCTACCCAGTGATATTAAGATGAAAAATAGTTTTATTTTTAGCCATTAAGTACTCACATTATTCTTGACCAATTTAACTGGATTAAATGTGTTAAGAACTATAAAACTTATGTACAGAATATAGACAATAAATAATACGGAACACTATATTCAGTTCTGTGAAAAGTAAAATGACCAAAAGATAGTAATTTTTTTAAAAAGCTTATTATAAAAAAAATTCTACTTAATGTGTTTAAAATTTTTGAAGAACTAGAATAGGAAGAAACACTTCCCAATTATTTCAATGAAGTTAATATTACTCTAATATCAAGATAAAAGTATATTACAAGGAAATAAATATATTGATCAATATTCTTTATGAATATAAATGAAAAAGTTTTAATGAAATATAAAAAAAATCTAGCAACATATAAAAAGAATATATACCATAACCAAATGGAAGTGTCTATCCCAGAATGCATTGTTGTTATATACGTATATTCTTCAAACACATCAACATCAGACTAAACTATGAGAGACTAAATGATTTCCCCCTAGAATAGGGAATAAGACAAAAATGTCTGCTCTCTCCACTTCTATTTAACATTGTATTTGAAGAAGTAAAATTATCTGTATTTACAAATGACACAACCCAGTATATAGATAATGCAAAAGAATTCACACACACACACAAACACAACTATTACAACTAATAAATGAATTTGACAGTGTTACAGGATACAAGCTCAATATAGAACAATCAATTGTGTTTCTATATACTAGCAATGAAAAATCTGAAAGTGAAATTAAGAAAATGGTACTTACAATGTCATCAAAAGAATAAACACTTAAAAATAAATTGAGCAAAAGAAGCACAATACTCGTTCGGTGTGGTGGCTCATTCCTGTAATCGCAGCACTTTGGGAGGCTGAGACAGGCAGATGACTTGAGGTTAGAAGTTTGAGACCAGCCTGGCCAACACGAGGAAATCCCATCTCTACTAAAAATACAAAAATTAGCCAGGCATGGTGGCACACACCTGTAGTCCCAGCTACTCAGAAGGCTGAAGCATGAGAATCGCTTGAACCCTGGAGGTAGAAGTTGCAGTGAACCGAAATCATGCCACTGCACTCCATCCTGGGTGATGGATTTGTCTCAAAAAAAGAAAAAAGTACAATAGTTGTTCACTGAAAGCTACAGAACATCATCAAAATAAATTATATAATGCCTATATAAATAGACATCCTATGTTTATGGACTAGAAGACTTAATATTCTTAACATGTCAATATGTCAGTAATCACCAAACTTAACTATATTTTCAATTCAATTCATAATTCATATCAAAATCCCAGCTGGCATTTTTTTCAGAGTTTGACAATCTGATCCTAAAGGTTATATGGACATTGAATCGACTTATAACCAAAACAGTCTTGAAAAATAATAAAGTTAGAGGATTCACATTTCTATATCTCAAAAATTATGACAAACCAAATCAAGAAGTATGCCAGAATATAAGGCATAAGAGTAGACATATAATATATATAATATAATTATATATGTGTGTGTATATATATATATTCTGTTTTATATATATATGTATATATACACCAGTAAAACTGAATTGAGAGTCTGGAAGTACATCCTAACATTGATGGTCAATTGATTTTTGACAAGGTTACCAAGACTCTTCAGTGGGGAAAATGATAGTATTTTAACAAATGGTGCTGGAATGACCAAACAGCCACATGAAAAAGATTGAAGTTACACCTTTACCTCACACCATATACAAAAACTGAATCATCGACCTAAACTATAAAACTCTTAGAAGAAAAATTGGTATACATATTCATGACAGTAAATTAGGCAAAGTTTTCTTAGAAAAGACACAAAAATCACAAGTCACAAAAAATAAAATAGATACATTTAACTTCATTAAAATTAAAAATACTTCTAAGGGAGACCATCAAAAAGTGAAAATTGCCTCATATTATGGAAGGAAATATTTACAAGTCATGTATCTCATGAGAGATTTGTTTTCAGAATATATAAAAACACAGACAACATTAAAAAGAAAAATAATCCAATTAAAATGGGAAAAGCATTTGAATAGGCAGTTCTCCAGAAAAGTTGTATAATTACCAATAAACACAAGAAAAATGCTCAACATCATTAGTCATTATGGAAATGCAAATACAAACTACAATGAGATACCTCTTCCCACTCCTAGGATAACCGAAATTAAAAGTCAGATAAAAATAAGTGTTGGCAAGAAGGTGGAGAAATTAGAATCCTCATACATTGCTGGGAGAATTGTAAAATGGTACAGACAGTTTGGAAAACACATACAGCTCTTTAAAATGTTAAACATAGAGTAACTCAGGAATTTTATTTCTAGGAAAATTTTTATATACCTAAGACAATTTTTTTTTAAAAAAAAAAACACGTTCATGTAAAACTTGTACATAAATTTTACAGCTGCATTATTTATAATAGTGAAAAAGTGGAGACAACCCAAATGTTCATTAACTATTTCATGTATCATTTATATGGAGAAATATATAAATGGAGAAATAAAGTGTGGTAGATCGACACAATGGAGTATTATTTGTCAATAAAAAGACATTAAAATATCTTGGTCTGGGACGACAACTATTCTCCCTTCAATATTCTCCCACTGGGACCTCATTTACTCCATGTTTATTGACACCTTGTTATTTTATTCTCCTCTTATACGTTATTTCAATGATCCTTATGCCAATGCCCTAAACTTGCCAACTGAGGCCTTACTGTACCTTGACAGGTACAGTACTGACGTACACCCTGTTAAGACATAAACCAACCTTAAAAATTTTTTCTAAGTGAAAGAAGACAGACATAAAAGGCTGCATATTGTATGATTCCATTGATATGAATTGCCCAGTATTGGCGAATTCATGGAAAAAGAACGTAGATTAGTTGCTGTCAGGGACCGGGGAAAGGGAAGATTAAGAAATGATTGATAATGATTATGTAGTTTCTGTGATGATAAAATTTTTAAAATTAGAGAGTGATGATGTTGCACAACTCCAACATTATACTAAAGAACACTAAATTTTACATCGTAAAAGGTGAATTTTATGGTATATGAATTGTATCTCAATAAAACTGTTATAAAAATAATTTATTAAAAGCTCTATTAAGAGCTCTATACCCTGAGATGTCTAATCTCATGATTTTTAATCAAGTGTGTTCTTCCCATTATTAAAAATCTGTAGCACTTTAGTTGGTAGCACAGGTGGAGTACATGGAGGATCAAATTTGCCTTTAAGTTCACATATTGGTTTGCTTCTTACTAGGTATATAACCTTGAATAAGTGCCCTAAATTCATTTACTTATCTATCAAATGAGTTCTGAAAGGCTGATATTAGGGTTAAACTGTAACACTCTCTTTAGTAGACATCTGCCAATCAGTTAGACACTGCCTGGCAATGGTGATCTGTTACGTATTTTGTGTGTGGCTGTGTGTGTGTGTGTGTGTGTTTGAAAATATTTTACTATTTTTGTACAGTTTTCCTACTTGACTGTAAATTATTTAGAGTAGAGGCCATTCCTTTAATTTTGCCTTTGTCCTAGGGAGCCCAGCACAGGGCTTCACACAAGGTGCTTTCTCTGATTTGTTAATAGATTGGGAAATTTTCTTAAGGTATCATAATGGGAAGTTACATTTAAAGTTTAATGTACATGGTGAAATCTAACACATTAAGCACTTACACAGAAGTTAATGTTTATTAATACAGAGGCTTTGTACAAAGATATTCTCTTTTTTATAGTTTAAAATGGAACTGGCATTTATTTCATTTGAATATTATTTTACTATGATACAATTCTTAACATTTTGTGCAATTTCAAATATCTCAAATGAGTGGCTTCTTTGCCTTTCATTTGGCTATTAAACTGACTAAATGTATTGGCCATGTGAGACGATGTCATCTATTTATGTTCTCTGGCATCCCTCCCATTAATTTATAATTCTCCAGCCATCTTCATACCAATTCAGCAAGATTGGGTTCCTCTGAGCAGATGGAGTGAGGAAAAAATAAAACAGTAACAAAAAAGGGAGGTTGATAATGCCATATCTTTGAGCAAGCGCGTTTAGCTTGTCATCTCAATGATTCCTTGTTCTTATGACTCCAAGAGACTGAACAGCTTTGCGGACTTTGTTTTTCAAGGCCTGTGATTAGGAAATCTTCCAATTGCCCCTAATTTGCTCCCTCTCTTCTCATTTTCATTTAAAGGGATGAGTTCTGGCAATACAAAGGTATGATGCCTGCTTGTCATTTTTTGGACTTCCAGGAGAGGTAATAGGCTATGTCCTTTAAAGAATAGAGGGCTATTTCTTGCCCAGATTAAAAAGGAAGCTCTTTTTGACTGTTCAGTAAGGCCATTGAATGCGGGGCGGGGTGGGGGGGCCTGCTTAACAGCATTCTGGAAGTTTGTGGGAGGGAATCCATGAAGTAAGGTAGAACTAGGCAGGGTGTCTGCCCAAGTGGAAACAGAGTAGATATGGCAGTTCTATCTGGGGAGTCCCCAAGAATCATGACATCATTGATCCTGGGAACTGGAAAGGTAATCAGTGTCAGTGATCATCTAGTTAATCCTCACTCATGTTCTAGGTGAGGAGGCTGGGGTTTGGGGTTGTAGGTAGTTGCTCATGATCTATTAGTGGAAGAACTAAGAATAGAAGCCATGGCTCCTGCTTTCTTTCTTTTTTTTTTTTTTTTTTTTTTTTTTTTTTTTTTTTTTTTTGCATGATCTGAAAAGAATATGCTGCCTCATGTATCAGATACATGCATTAGGTCCCAAGGATGATGGACTAGGGAAACAGTTTGGTATTTCTGGCAGTGAGTATAAATTATCTCATCTGTGGACTCTTAGTCAAAGTAATTTCTCACCAAATATATGTTGAATTTAATTGATCAACAGTTTTCTCTGCTTGGTCCAGAGCAAACCAGTTTTCCATATCTTTTGCTGAGTGTCCTTCCCTTAACTTCGACTATGCCAGATACATGGCATCTCTGTCCTGTGACTCAGGGCTGCTGCTGAGTGACAGGCAACACGTAGTTACTCATAAAGGGCATCACCAGGAAAGAGTAAGAACTAAGAAACCTGAGTTCCCCTACAGTTCTCCCAAAGGGCTCTTTCTCCTTGCATCACATTTCCCCAGGATTAGGGAGTGAGTTGCTCAAGATATATACCTTGAACTTCACTCCCACCAGAGCACGACTCACTTACTCTCTTTTACAAAGACTCTACTATTTCAGGAATGTTGTCATAGAAATATATCATTGTTTCATCCTCCTATTCACTATCCATCTTCTGCTCTTCCTTTATCCAAGACTTTGGCACAAGACTTGCTGTCTTCTTAACTCTAAGTCTGCTTCCTCTGTAATGATGCATAATCTCTTCTACTCTGGGCCTTCAGTTCTTTGGTGCCCTTATCTCCAGTGTTTTTCTCCCCTCCACTTAAGGCACATACACCCAATAGTCATACCCTTAGCTTGTCATCAAAACTATCCACTTCCAAAACCACTAATCAAATACCTTGTACTCTGACCACAACCTATTCTCCGTCTAACCTTCTTGTTTATCTTCTCCCTGTGAGGCCATTCTTCAGCCTTTTTTGGATCCCTCTGTTCATCAACATCTTATTTTCTCATTTCCTTCTTATGTGCCATTTCAATGGCCATCATGCTGCTTCCCTAAACTAGCTTGACTCTGAGTATACATTGTGTTTGTCAGGTAACATCCCATCTGTGTAGTGACCCAGTTGTTCACATTCAGAGTTCCTGCATCTAGTTGTTAAATGCTGCTAGAGAAAGTCACAAACACTGGGAAAATGTTAATTTGTTATGACCAACCTCAATTGTACTCTTAGCACTACCCAAAATCCTGCTCCATTCTTCTAGTCATCTTACTTTTCCACTCTTCTGCTACTCTCTCTCTCTCTCGTTCGTTCTCTCTCTCTCTCTCTCTCTCTCTCTCTCTCTCTCTCTCTCTCTCTCTCTCTCACAGAGTTTCGCTCTTGTTGCCCAGGCTGGAGTGCAATGGCATGATCTTGGCTCACTGCAACTTCTGCCTCCCAGATTTAAGCAATTCTCCTGCCTCAGCCTCCCAAGTAGCTGGGATTACAGGAATGCATCACCATGCCTGGCTAATTTTGTATTTTTAGTAGAGACAGGGTTTCACCATGTTGGTCAGGCTGGTCTCAAACTCCTGACTTAGGTGATCTGCCTACCTCTGCCTCCCAAAGTGCTGGGATTACAGGCAAGAGCCACCGCACCCAGCCTATTCTCTCACTCTCTTACCTCCCCCTTCTTGGCAATAATACGAGTCCACCTCTCATCCTTTTAACAGAAGGACAATTCTGCCTCTCCCAGCTCTGTATTTAAAGTGTGCAGTTCTTACATAAACAAACAATGGAGCATACCTTCAGTACAAGTACAACATGGAGAGAATTTAATTATGGATGTCTCAGGATTCAGCACCTGCCAAAGGCTTGCTTAGAACATCTCACTTTGGGAAGAAACATTTAATCAGTACACTTTAAAAGTAGAAAAAGTATGACCTTTAGAATCAGAGACCTGTTTGAATACCTGCTCCATTACTTACTACTTACGGAAATTTAAGCAAGTTATTACTTCTCCAACGGAGAGGCAGGGACATCAGTCTCAGGGTTATCCAGGGAAAGATGGGATGTTTACCTGTCATAGAAATCAGGGAAGTCAGGCACAAGGCTGGCACTGGAGATGCTCTCGAGTGGGGCGCTCAGGACCCTGAAAGTCTTAACTAGTAGAGGAAGGCAGGTGGTTAGACACAGAGGATGTTCGGATTGTGCCTGGAAACAGGTCAGCAGAACCCCCGTGAATGATGACATAGAGCAGCAGAAAGCAATTCTTAAAACCCTACTGGCTGATAGGACAAGAGTTACTGATACTCTCTTCTGAGGAAAGTTAGGTGGACTCCAATTCACTTGGAGCTCAAGATGAAGATCTGGGATGGTTACGATGTGAGGATAGGGTTTGACCAACTGACTATATTCTCAAAATTGTCATGATTGTTAGGTTGGCTCATCACAAAGCTGAGCATATTGTCATGATGCCTTGCAAAATGTCTTCATTGAGCTGAAACTTGGTGATTGGCATTTATAGAGGACTGATAGATAAGGAAGTGCTTTGAATGTGGTAGATTATAATGATACATATTCTCAGTCTTGATTGAGCATGCAACTCATTGTGGGTATTTGTAAAATGTACATGTGCAAGCCCCATACTTGAAAGTTCTGATTCAGCAGGTCTGGAATGTTATCTGGCAGTCTACAAGTTCCACATTGATTCAGATGTAGCTCATTTAAAAAGAGCTGCCATATTTGAAAAATATTACTATGTAAAAAGTTGCTAAGCCAGAGGAGATGAACAACTTAGAGACTTAAGAGGAAGAGTTTTCCAAGTTAGAGGAGCTGGATGAAGAGGCTTCAGGGATGGAGGATGATGGAGAAGAGACCTCAGGGCTAGAGGAGGAGGCCTGAAGGCTAGAGGAGAAAGAGGAAGAGGCCTCAGGGCTGGATGAGGAAGAGGAAGAAGAGACCTCAGGGCTAGAGGAGGAAGAGGAAGAAGAGGTCTCAGGGCTAGAGGAGGAGGAGGAACAGACTTCAGTGTTCTGTAAGGAATAGGACTCAACCTTTCAGGGTCATACTTTGGTAGATGCAAAGCACGGAGTTGAGATAACCAGTGATGGCATGGAAACTATTTTCATTGACTCAGTAGAGGATTCTGAGCCAGAGGAGGAAGAGGAAGGACAGGTCTCTGAAATAGGAAAGGTAAAGATTACCTCCCTGACTGAGAAATAAGAAGTCTCACATAGACAAAAATAAATTCCCTTTAGTTATTTGGTTGGGGACTCTGGGAAGAAAATGTTGGTGAAACACCAGGTGGTATACAAAACCCAGGAGGAAGAGGAAACAGCTGTGCTCACACGTCAAGGAACTGGCACACCCTGTCTGGCTTTATGTTTGGCCTCTCCCTCAAAGTCACTAGAGATAAGTCATGATAAGCATAAAAAGCATTTACATACAAATTTGAGTATTTCAACAGAAGTCACCAAACTTTTTAAGAAAACAGAAGAAGAGAGACACAGAACTCTACAAACAGAAGAACTAACATCCAAAGAAGCAGACTTAACATAGGAAACAGAAGAAAATTTGAGACGTATGATGATTAATAGCATCAGAGAGATACAAAAGGAGACTGGAAATTTGAAAAGTTCCCATCCAGGTGTGTTGGAAATTAAAAATTCAATAGATCATCTGAGTAGCAGAATGGACATACTTGAAGAAAGAATGAATAGTCTGGAATATCAAATTGAAGAATTCTCTAAGAATACAGTCCAAGTGACCAAACAGATAATTAATAAAGAAAGGCAAAGAGATATAAAGGATAGATCCAGAAGCTCCAACATTCGTTTGATAGGGATTCCAGAAAAAGGGAATAATGAGAATGGAGCAGAGGACATAATTAAGGAAATAATTGATGAAAACTTTGCAGAACTAAAGAAAGGTTCAAGTCTCGAGATTGTCAGTGCTTGCCGAGTACCTAGTAAGATTGATGAAAAGAGACTGACTCCTAGACATGTCTTGGTGAAATTTTGGAATTCTAATGATAAAGAGAAAATAATAAGGGCTTCTATAGAGAGAAGAGAATCTACCAAGGAACAAGAATCAGATTGACAGCAGACTTATCACTGGACACACTGGATGCTAGAAGTAAATGGAGTAATATCTTTAAAGTTCTTCAGGAAAAAGGCTTTAATCCTAGAATCCTATATCCAGCCAAACTGGCATTTGATTGTCGGGGTAAAACTAAGGTATTTTTTGATACCGAAGAATTTAGAGATTATGTTTCACATATGACCACTTTGAGTTAATTACTGGAGAATAAACTTTAGCAGTCTAGGATGACTATAAACACAATATGCTTTTCTCCCCCAGCATATATTCAAAAATCAGCAAGTAAAACTGGAGAACACACTCTACCCATAAGGATGGACAGCTAACAGCATACTTAGGGATAAGGAGCAAGAAATATTACAGATATTACCTAGATGTTAATAAAGTTAAGGGTATGTTAAAAAAAATTAGCTGGTCTGAAGGTAGTGAGTTATTTCAATTGATTGTTCACAGTCAGTTACAGATAGAATTCCTTGTTCTACTTGCCCTCCACCCCATCTCACTACTGCAGTTGACTAGTCTTTTTAGAATTTATACTGTCCTAGCTTGTCTAAGAGTAAACTTCCTGTACTACCAGGGGGATGGGGTGCACCTGTCAATATAACCAGTCAATGTAGCAGGAAAACAGGAGGAGACAGTAACAGAAAAGCACAGGGGGAAAGATGGCAAGGTTAGTTAAAATAGAAAAAGCCACTGCTGTGCTCAGTGGCTCATACCTGTAATCCCAGCACTTTGGGAGGCCAAAACAGATGGATCACTTGAGCCCAGAAGTTCAAGGCCATCCTGGGCAATGTGGTAAAACCGTCTACAAAAAATACAAAAAGAGGAAGAAGAAAGGATATTTCATAAATTTGTATCATTTGTCATGATGTGAATCTTGAATCTTTATATTAAATCCTTTTTCCTTTGGAAAAAAAGAAAAATATTACTATGTAATCTGGTTCTAAGACCTGTACAACACAGCTCACATTATGTTTAGGTCTATATATTTGTATTAATTCTGGTCCAACAATAAAAATTTTTTAGAAAAATCAGCTATAGCAATTCACTAATCTCAGTTATCTCACATTATTCCCTGTTTGTTCTAAGTGGCCTTGTTTAATTTTTAAATTTTAAAATATTTGTTTTGCATTATGTTTAAAATTTTAAAAGTCCTTTCAAATTATCCTGATAGCAGGTTAGTTAAATTTTATAATACATATAGTCATATATATTGTGGTACAGGAAGAGAAAATCATTTGTTTTTATACTTTCCCTAAGCCACAATTTTCTCAACTGTAAAATGGGAATTATGTAGATTACAGTTAAATTACCTCCTGAGGTCATTTGGATGACTAAATGCACTAAAATACTTAAAATGATGCCTTGGCATATATTGGCCACTCAAATGGAAGTTGTTATTCATGAAAATAATGAATTTTGTTATCTTTTATTGAGAAGGGATATTATGCTAAAATTCATACAATTCTCTTCCAAAGAGACTAATAATAATGCTCTAATCTCTCAGCTTAGTTTTGGGCACTAATATATTAAATTTTGGAGAGTGTTTCTCTTGGTTTTTGCAATTTTTTGATAGATAGCACAAAACTTGCTGAAAATGCTATTGAAGCTGAAAAAATAAGTTTAAGACTATTTCCGGGGAAGAAATGCATATTTTGTTTATAAGTTGAATTTTTTTTTTCTATTTAGGTAACAGCATGCATTGAGCTTTTAATTTTATTAAGAAGGCTGCTTTAGGATCTTTGAAAAAATAGCACAGAAGGAGACAGTTTTGGTCCTACCACCCTATCCTCCGAGTCTTGACCCCTTGGGGAGTTGACAGTCTGGACGTGACACTGATGCATTGCCTCCATGTTTGATGGGCAGAAAGGAATGTATGATGATTAGTCCACATATCCTCTCCAGGGAACACTTAGAAACAGCCTACCATGAGTTTTCTCGAAAATAATTTATTTTATAGTCTTTCTTTGTGTAAGAACAATGGTTGATAAGAAAAATTAATGTATAATTTATAGCATGTATTTGTATTGCTAGTCTGAAAGGTAACTATTTTTTTAATTCATTCTTCCACTATGGATCTTTCGACAATCAAGCATTTGCAAGTATAGAGCCTGTGACAATGTGAAATAAGTTAGAGATTAAAAATGTATATATTCCTTTGGTGATACCAAAGCAGAACTTTTTTCTATTTAGACAGATGTGTGGTAAATAAAAGTATCTAGAAATGTAAACAAAGTCTAAATTCTGCTGGTGTTTCTCATTATAAATTATAGCAGGCTGAGCACAGTGGCTCACGCCTGTAATCTCAGCACTTTGGGAGACTGAGGCGGGTGGATCACTTGAGTTCAGGAGTTTGAGACCAGCCTGGCCAATATGGTGAAATCCCATCTCTACTAAAACTACAAAAATTAGCCAGGCGTTGTGGCACAGGCCTGTAATCCCAGCTACGTGGGAGGCTGAGGTAGGAAAATCGCTTGAACCCAGGTGGTGGAGGTTGCAGTGAGCTGAGATTGTGCCATTGCACTCCAGCCTGGGTAACAAGAGTGAAACTCCTTCTCAAAATAAATAAATAAATGAGTTTTTAGCAGAACAGAAAAATCTTTTTGACTGAATCTAGACTTCAATCATACTTCACACATGTGACTTTTCTTAATTCTGATGCCCTCTTTCCCTTTTTTTTTTTTCCTGCAACAAAGAACCATGGCGATTAATATGAAAAAAAAAAAATAAGGTTGTCGCATTTTATTTATTGTGTTTTTAGTTGTTCTCTATTATGAAATAATCATTTACATATGAAATAAATGACTTAGGAGTAGAAAATGGAAGACTTGTGTTTTTGAATAATCAAAAGTCATTTTATGTCTTTTTAAAATTCAAATTTCCAACTCTTGTGGACTGCATTGCTTATCATTTTTGTTTGCTTTAGTTTACCTGCGATCCAAGTCAATGCCCTTGCGGTGATACTTAAAATATAGACACAATCGGCTGGGCGCGGTGGCTCACGCCTGTAATCCCAGGGGGAGGCCGAGACGGGCGGATCATGAGGTCAGGAGATCGAGACCATCCTGGCTAACACGGTGAAACCCTGTCTCTACTAAAAATACAAAAATTGGCTGGGCGCGGTGGCGGCGCCTGTAGTCCCAGCTATTCGGGAGGCTGAGGCAGGAGAATGGCGTGAACCCGGGAGGCGGAGATTGCGGTGAGTGGAGATCGCGCCACTGCACTCCAGCCTGGGCGACAGAGTGAGACTCCGTCTAAAAAAAAAGAAATTTATATGTGCGTGTGTGTGTATGTATATGTGTGTGTGTGTGTGTGTGTGTGTGTGTGTGTGTGTGTGTGTGTGTGTGTGTGTGTATGGAGAGAGAGAGAGAAACCAGAGAGAGAGAGAGAGACAATCTTATGACTTCTTGGCTATCTTTTATACTTAGCTTTTACCATGTACTATTAGGAATATGCCTGGTTCTGGTCAATCGATACATATGTGAAATTATACTGAATATTATAGAGTTGTTAAACTGGTGGAAAAAAAATTCATTTAAAAAATTAACTAAAAGTTGCTTTTTGCATTATAGCTATGTTAGTCAACCAAAATTTTTAAAAGTCACAGAAGAAGAGATAAGAGAGTTTTAAGATCAGCACAGTGTATTTCAGTGCTCACTATTTATTTGTGATCTCCTCTTTCCACTCATCAGTTCAGGCACTATGAATAGTGATTCCAACTGGGCCAGGCTACTGTGGCTCAAGTCTTCTCTCCATCATTTACCTGTTTGACTTTAATGTTCATTAACTACTCCATACCATATTCTCTTCTTATTTAAAATGATACTGTTATAGATTTTTAAATTGTGAAGATTCAATTCATTAATACATTAAAAGTACCTGACATATAGAAATCACTCATTGAACATTAGCTTTTGACCTTCCTTTGTGCTCTTCCTATTGGAAGACATCTTCTTTAAGCCTGATTATGCCTCTTACAAGTTGTTAGACTCTAAGCAAGTCCTGTCATCTCCCCATCCTAAGGTATCCTGTTTTAAAATAAAGATAAAATGCTGATTTGACACAATTATCCTAACAATGAAATAAAATGTCATGTATGATTGAGCCTAGTAGGTAGTAGGGGAATATGAAACAAATAGACATGAAAAATAAACACTTCCTGGCAACCTTGCACTTCTGAGATTGTGAAGAAGGCTGATTAAGCCTAGGAAATCGCTCGTTGCATTTAAATTGTCAAATTGTGCAGCCTATGGATTCTACTATTCAATAATTGCACAATTCCTTTGGGTTTATGAATCTGTTTATTTATAAATTCATGTTTCAGTGGGGAACATCTTAAACAGCTCCATAGCAAGACAGCAGATAGTTTGTGAGCACCTCAAAATTTGTGACAGAAACCTAAAATACCATTTGACAGTGTTTTCTTCCAAGATGATAATCCTTAGAAAACCTGTAATACATGCAGTTAGTAATTTTCTTAAAATGTCTGTATTTTTACATTTATTCTCATGGTTTCCTCACAAAAGCTTATGATTGATCAAATTTTTAAATTACATTTTAGCACACCTGGGTAGGAAATACTGCATGTAGAGGGCTGAGTGCATTTAATTTTTACATCATTTCCTTCTTTTTCTTTGCTCTTTTCTTTTCCCTATCCTACTTCTTTTTATCTCTGGTGATTTTTGTTTATTTGTTTCTTTCGTGTGTGTGTGACAGGGTTCTGCTCTGTCGTCCAGGCTGCAGTGCAGAGGCACGGTCATAGCTCACTGTATCCTTCACCTCCTGGGCTCAAGCAATCTTTCTGCCTCAACCTCTCAAGTAGCTGGGACAGCATGATTCTGTTTTAGTATCTATATTTTTTACTAAAATTGGTGAGGAGATGCTTTGAATGGGTAATTCATCACCTCATTAGCAGTCATGAATACCCCAGCTTGTATCAACTCCATTGTTGATCACTTGGCATCACTTTATGAGAATAAACAGAGATGAGATTAATAAGGGGGCTCAGACATCCAGAAGAGGCGGGTTTCATGTGCGAGCCAGTACTGGGCATGGATGGAAAGGCTGAAAATAGAGAGTGAGGCAGTGCCACGGGAGAGCTGCTCTCTATCCTCAAAAGCCCCAGAGCGGGAGGGGTTCCTCTTCTCTTACCGTCTTCATTTTGTCAGGGTCCAAAAAGTCAAGATATTACATGACCACACAACTTTACTTTTATCTATTTAACTTGTTTTGCTTTTTTTTTTTTTTTTTTTTTTTGGTGTTGAGACTATTTTATTTCACTGCAAACAGAAATCTACTGTGAAAGACTTTAAGTTTTGGCACTGCCTGTCCTTTATCAGCTGCCTCATGTTTGTCTAGCTATATCCTGCCAGTGACTAAAATGACCCCCAGATGACAAGCTTTGGCAGGAGCATGTGTATGAACCTTTCAGACACAGACAAAATAATCTAGAGAAAAATTCTCCAAAGGCCCAGACATAACAAAGGCCTGCTAGGAGATCTAGGTTGTTACCAGAGAGTAACTACTTGTCACTTTAGCATTAAAGACTTTGATTTCTCTTTCCAGACTCAAGCACAGGAGTGAGAAACATTATGATTATAATGACATTTTAATTTTCACAATATTCATGGCTTGTGAAGCTGAGATCATGATCTTTTCTTCTCTGCCCCTTCACCCCCACCCGCTCCTTCTCTTCTGTCCGTTTCCACAAGGCATTGTCAGGTCACCGGATTGGCAAATTGATTAGTTTATATTTAAAATTTAGAGACTGTTCAAAACTGAATGTGACATTTCCCTTAGCGGCAGCATGATAAGAGACCATGATATTTTACTCCTGTCCCTCGTTTTGGTCTACAAGCTAAACCTAGAAAAATCTCATAAAACAATTATATTTGGGTAGCAAAAAAAAAAAAAAAAATGAATTTATCACCACAAATTACCATTCATGAACAAAGCCATGAGTGATTGCTGAAGATGGATGATTTGCTTCATCTGTCCTTTAGTTAAGCAGTTCTCCACTTAATTCAGATGCTGGGAAAATATTTTCTTAGCAGATGGGTGAAATGGAGATGAGTATTTATAGAATCATCATACCCTGTCACATTGTTGCAGAGAACACTCTTTGAGAGCTGGATGACCAGAGACTTTGCACTTCTGTGGTTGCAATTCTGTGGTCCTTCCAGAAACCCTCTTCTAAGGACTGTCACTCCCTGTATGGCAAAACATCTTCCAAAAGGTGTTCTGAAGTGATCCTGCCCGGGTTTGTCTGAGCTGCTCTCTATGCTCTCAGCTATGGATCAGCTTCATACTCATGCAGCATTAGGAACAGACACTTAAATCTTATCGTTCTCCTAGGTATGATAAGAAAAGGGAAGGAATATGGATTGTAGGTCAGTTTTTTTTAATATATTGGGTACATTTTGTTGGAAGCTTCAGGAGAGAAGGATCAAAGTATGTCATCATAGTACTTTTCTCCAGATTAGGAAAATATAATAAAAAGGCAGTTAATAAAATGTTATTATAACAATACTATCCTAAATGATTCCCAGAGGAATGCAATATAACAAAAACAATGTCTTCAAGTTTTTAAAATCATGTTCCCATGGAGATGGGACTCTTATCTTTTCATAAAGGGCACATCACTAAAATAATACACTGAAATGAACAATGGCATTATTAAAAATAGAAAACCTACTCTAAGTATATTCACTTCTTAAATTTAGCATATTCTGATTTATGTAGGCAATGTTAAGAGAACAAAAACTTACTTTGATATTCTTAAGTGTAAGTTTCTCCACGTTCTCTCATACTTCATCCCTACCCATGGATGATTGAAATTGAGCAAGTGGCTGTCACTGTGATATACTGCCCTATTGTTTCCTGTCTTTCACCATTCTGCCATTTGGTGGTTGCATTATCTAAAATATAGCAATCTGGTCAGGAAAGCATTGTTATCATCTTTATTTCACAGAAGAGAAAGCTGAAATCAAGGGAAGTTAATGTATCCCAGTATTGCAGCCGGTAAGTGATGAAGCCAGGTTTTGGAATTAAGTCTCCTCAACTTTAAAACCTAGGATTTTCCAGAAACTCAGCTATGATCACTTCCCTAGGATTGTGTTTAGCATCGACAACATGCTGTGCAAATAAAGAAAAGCCTATAATATCATCTTTATAAAAAAAAAAAAACACACTTTATTTTTTTTTTCTCAGTCGTTACACCAAAGAACAGGAATTCAATTCTGGGCAAAGCTGATTAGTAGTGTTATTAGTTCTGTTATCTCTGTGGGACAGTCACATCTCTGTGCTCTAAAATGTGGACCCAACCAGGCTAATGTTGTGCTCGAGGCTTCTTCCTCTCTCCATAGAAACAACCCCAGCCTTTACACACTGGTGACATATGCTGCCATTTTAACTGTTTGGGTTGACGGTTTCACATCAACTTTATTTTCTGTTTCAAACCTGTTATATAATATAAAACCTACTGTGAGAGAATGTTCTGTTTCTAAACTAAAGTAAGGAGTTATGCCATTTCCACCATGCACCTAGTAAAAAGAGAATGGTTCATTTGAAGTGTGAAAATAACTAAATAGGGCCCAGAGGTAGCAACAGTACCATCTTTTTCTCTGCTCCACTGTTTCTTAATTTTAGAAGGACTTGATTCTTTCCTCCATTTTCCTCTAGGTATATTATTTTCATCATTCAACATTTAAGAACTTTTAGAACATGAAATTTTATAGTCAACCTTGGCAGGGTTTCTATGAAGAATTGGAAAATATTGGCATTCTTGTATCATCTCTGTATGGCTTTGGAAGTCTTAACTAATAACCTCTATATTTCTAAAACGTGTTGGGGAAGGAGAGGAAAAGAGAAGTGACTTTTGATTCTTTAGATTATTTCCTCTGGAAATCTGGTAACCAGTCTGTAGTTTACTTAGTTATAAATGAGTTGAATCTCTTATTAAAATTGGTAACACAATGACACGTTAAAACAAGAAGTAAGTAGGTTTTTTTTCCAAATATAATGACTAGTAATTGTGAAGATGTTCAGAAATTTTCAAGCTCGTATCTTCATGGTGGATGTTTAAATTGGTGTAGACCTTTTGAAGGACAATTTTTAATCCTCATGAAAATATTCCGAAAAACATATATTTTTGACTAAACTTTTTATTTCTAAAATTATATTGTAAAATAATTTAGAACATGTGTATAGATACTAATACAAGTATATTGATTACAATGCACAGTGAAACCACAAACTCATGCACATCAAACTGATAGAAAACTATTTCCAACCAATTAACAATAGGAGATTGATTGGAAAATTTACCAATAGAGTTAAATACCATTTAGGCATCAAATATTATATTGTAAATATCTATTACCTATATATCCATCCATCCATCCACCCATCTAAACTGTTCGCATGGAAAGATGCTTATTGTATATTACGAAATAAAAATGTGTTACAAAATATTTCAAGTATGATCTTATAGACACACATAATACACACAAGGACAAATGTACATGGTAAAGCCTGAATGAATATACAACAAGGTGTTAAACATGTAAAATATATGGCTTTTTCCCTAATTTTTAAATCTGTACTCTCCATTTGTTTTCTTCAAAGGACATGTATGATTTTTATATTAAGGGAGAAAATGTTTTTATTTTTTTGTAACTTCCTCCTCATAACCAACAAGTATGCAAGTTGACCTACATTTTTAAATAGTCTTCTGTAAATCAGAATGGATATATTTGATCTTTATTAAGGATATAATACAGATTTAGAATTGGTAAAATTAGATCCTATAACAGGAGTAACTAACAAATGATGCTTTCTCAATCTTTGCCACCCCAAAATTAAATTGTGTTGTGATTAGACATCAGTTTCACTGTTCTTAAAAGTCCCTACCGAAAATGTGTTTGATTTATATTAAATAGATGAGTTCTCATAACAAGTTCAAGAGAACAGCTGCTCACATCCTAGAAAACATGGACATTTACATCCATATTCATATTTTTGTTGTTCAAGAGGGCAATAAAAAACACGTGGAAAGAACTGAGAAATATACCAACCATCTTGCTATTTAAAGGCTGTCAATTATCCTAGTGTGTGACCCAAAGGCAATGGAATTACATTACATTATATGACTGAATGTCACTGTCATTGTATTTTCCCAGTGCAAGATGTCAGGTCTTTCTAGTGCCTGACCTATGATATCACAGTTTAATGGGAAGACTTATAGAACCCCAAAATGCAAAGATGCCTTAGGAAGTGCAGAATAGCACTTTTCAGTACTGAGGTCTGTTCATCAAACGAATAATCAACAGACATGATTTTTAATAAAGGTGGAGTGAGTTGGAGACGTCTTTCCTCACACGAGAAATAATAAGAAATTCAGTAGCTGTGGATCAATATGTTTTCAAGACAGATATTCAGAAGATCATTCCATTGCTTTCAGGTAGTAAAGATTTGTGCCAGTCTCTAGCAGCCCAAGCATACGTAATAGATACACACCAATTAGATGACAGTTGGTAATCTGATTTTCCTTTATTTTTCTCTTTGCGGTCATTATAGTGTTGTCTAATAAGATGGAATTAGAGGATCTCTAGAGGATGGTAATTTCTACCTGAATTACAAATAGGGATGCAGTGAAATAGGGTGATTCATTCTCACCTGTAGTCTGGTCTCATCCCTGCCTTGATTCTTAGTGCAATGTAAAGCTTGTTGTGTTATACACCCATTCCCTGGTTTATTTATTCTTCATCTGCTCCACTTTATTCCAACAAATAACAAAATGCCTTAGTACTGAAGAAACTCATTATTGCTTTCTCATTATTGTATTAGCTTAAAGACATCCCCAGGAGAACCATGTCCCTTAAATATAGCAATATAAAGTGAAAAGTTAATACCTCCCTGTCATTATTTTGATAAAATCAGAGGCATTTTCACAGCTCTTCCCTTTTCAGAGTGAGCTCTTACAGGGATGAGCTCCTTGGCAATTAGTATAAAGAGTTTGATGAACATCAGTTGACACAGAGATGGAGTCACAGATTCCCTGAATGTCACCACCTGTTGGCCAGTGTCAGAACGAGGTGGGACTCGCCTCTCTTACCTACCCAGTTTTGATTCATGCTTTATTGCTCACCAACTAGGAGTCCAGAAACGTGCTCATAGTTCTACACTCTGCCCAGTTTTGTTTTTATCCTATTTCCCACATCTATACAATAAATGCAATGCATTCATGGCTTTTGATTATGAGACACATTTGCCTCAAAATACAACTTGCTGAAAATGCCTCAGATTTATTAATACTTGAACACGTACACTATACTTGAAGCATTATATTCACTTTAGACCATTTTATGATTCAGAAGGAGATCATCACAACTGAGGTCATACCTTCACCCTCATTACTCATGAAAACCACTACTCCCTTTCCTTTTGTTTTCTCTAAAACAAGTTTAGAGGACCATGCTATTAAAACAGCTGCACTGGGGATTACAGTTTAAAACTTTGTTTATAAATGTGTTATATCCTTTGTTTTCTAGAAAATTGACTTCTTTCTGATTTATCAGTATTTGGCCACACTCTAAGAAGTAAGATTTTGTGACTCATATTTCAGTCTTTGGTATTTTTCAAGGCCTTTGGTTAATTATTTTGACCTATTGCAGGTATTAAAAGGCCTGTGTCTTTCAAAATTCAGTTTGGTTGCTTTTGGTTAGAGTGTGCTTGAGTGGGACGAAAAAAGGAGTTACCTTTTAACAAAGGTCAGGAGTTTCTACAAAACCTCTATGATATTTTGTGGTATTTGTAATATAAGTTTGCTTTCAGGGTCTCACTGCATAATGACAACAGATTGAAAATAATTGGCCTCAAACTGAGGCAGTGATTTGCCAGATCAATCTTGTGGTTAACTGGCTGGCTTGTCCCAACGCCTCCAGTATTCGCCATCAGTATTGTTGATTGACAAGTAACTCCTGCTGTTCTTCTTCATCAGCTGTGTTTATTTATGCCTTATTGCTCTACAATTACACATGGATATATTTTAGTTCACCAAGAAGATTTTTGTAACAATTATTTTCTTGAAATAATTTCAGGTTTATATGAAGTTGCAAATATAGTATAACAAGTTCCATATACACTTCTCCAGGTTCTCCCCTTGTTAACATTTTCCCCAATAAGATACTTCTTGATGACAGAATATGTCCCATTCGTCTCTCAAGCCCCTTGTAGCACTAAGAACTTGTACCTAGTACTTACTGATTATATTTGAATAAATTGAGGGTAGACAGACAATTGGAGAAGTGATTTCAGCTCATGTACACTTTACAGATAAGTAAGAGTGGTGGTTGTATTTATTACAAATACAATACAAACACCTTACATAATTGCAAGCTTGGGAACAAGCTCTCACTTGTTTTAATTTTTCTTATGACTTTTCAAAATGATTATCATCATGGCCTTAGTTATGCAAAGGCTTTGCCTAATTTAACTCAGAAATGCTTGAGAGATCAAAATTGGTCCGTTTCTCCAAACTGATTACAAATTATATCAGGAATAATAGTTCAGGAAAGATTGACATTTGTTTCATGTATTAAAGCAGGTTTATGTGTTTTACTAGCTCGTTTTATAAGATTAATTTATATCATTGGACTTTTCCATGTTTTATTAGTGCTGAGAAGCCTTTAAAAACGTGTCATCTAATGTCCTTTTTCGGATGACTTTGGAACTCTCAGTGGTCATCTTTGTAAATATCATATTTGCTTGTGCTGATGTGCACTGAACTTCAAAAATCAATCAGAGAAACTTCTAACGTCATTCAGAAAAACATTCATAGCATATTGGAGAGATCCATGAACTGGCATTGTTCCTGCTCTGTGGAAAGAAAAAGATGAAAAGCAATAAAACCTTGAAGCCTAGTGCACATTAAATGTTTTGTATGGTGCTGGCATTGAACACAGAAATCTCTGTGCAAGTTGAAAAACTCCGATTTGCATAGAGAATGCTGTAATTCAAGAGCAAAATAGACATTTCTTGGGCTTATTTGCATTTGATTATATATCCATGTAGGGATTTTGATAACAGCATCACTGAAAGGATATGGTAACTAAAAAGAAGTCCTTTCTGTGGAAAACAGATACCAAAGCAAAACTTGCACAATTTGTATTAAAGTTTGAATTACTTTCTCAGAATAAATCCCAGTAATACATGAAATCAACTGTCCAAATATCATCCATTGCCTGACATTCCTAATGCAATCTCTTCTTTGGAAAGGAATTAATGCCTCTACATAAATGCCTGTGTGTTAGTTCATTTTCATGCTGCTATGAAAAAAATACCCATGACTGGGTAATTTATAAAGGAAAGACATTTAATTGACTCACAGTTCCACAGGACTGGAGAGGCCTCAGGAAACTTACAATCATATCAGAAGGGGAAGCAAACACATCCTTCTTCACATGACAGAAGGAAGGAGAAGTGCCAAGCCAAGGGGGGAAAGCCCCATATAAAACCATCAGATATTGTGAGAATTCACTCACTATCATGAGAAGAGCAGCATGGGAGTTACAGCCCCATGATTTAATTACCTCCCACCGGATGCCTCCCATGACATGTGGGGATTATGGGATTCAAAATGGGATTTGGGTGGGGACATCAGCCATACCATATCAGCCTGTTTCTCCGAAGGCAACTCAGTCAAGATAATTACCGAGGAATAAGATAACCTCACATCCAGTTCCAGTCAGTAATCAGGTTCATTGGTGCATCGAGGGACTATAACTAGAGAGAGGCATGTTGTCATGGAGAGAGAGCATCACTAAAGTTTTCACACATTCCAGTAAAGATCAGGTTGCTTTGCTATAGAGAATACTTTGGCTAAAGCGTCTCTGGTTCCAAAAGAAGGCTCCTAGTCACACTTTTGCATATGCCGTGGCTTTGTCTATGGTGTGATGAACCTAGTACATTCCAGACTGGTCTGATGAAACAACTGTTTTCTACTCCTGCATTGAACATAACATTCTGAAGTGACTCATCTCTTTTCTCTCCTCAAATGTAATCAAACTAGCAGAAAATGTCTAGAATTATTTCTAGACGCTTTTCAAGTGTAAGTTTATTAGAAATGCCCCTTTCCCTCTCCTCTAAAGCCACTATATACTTTACCTTCAAACCTGATGGAGCAAATGCTATCTTGTTTTATTTGTATTATTTTGATTGAATAAAGCTAGTCAATGCAGAAGCATGGGCTACAAGCTCCCTGATGAAATCTAGGACTCAGCAGCACTTGAATCAACTTGGCAACTTTCCTGTCAGTGGGAATAACATAGAGATAACTCTCTGGGGAGGTATGAGAAAGCAAGAGGGGACATTTGAGAAAACAACAAAAGCACCAGGGAGATGAAAAGCTGGGATTTCTTCTCCATTTGATCACTAACTGAGTGGTGTCTTCAGTTTCCTTGTTAAGTTCAATGTCTATTTATTTTGGCTGTATATATGGGCATTGGAAGCATTTAAAATATCCACTAGTTCCAACTAGAGGATGCCGTTTTTGAAACCAGAAGAAAGCTGTCAAAGGAAATAGGAGGCCTTGCTTCTTCAGGTATTTCTTAGCATTATGTGCATTTTCTATGTACATTGTTCCCAATGCCAAATTTTTTTTTTTAAAAAGGTAACCCCTTGCAACAAAGAAACAAACAAACCAAACAAAATGAAAACACCCAGGTAACAACAACAAAAACTCAAACATGAACTTGGTGATGATATCTTTGATGTAAGAAACTAAGCTTATCTTTGGCCTATGGTCCCCAAATGGAAATATCCTCAGCTTAGTATTGTATGCCCATAGAAATAGATATGTGGTTCCTGAGACAGCTCATCCCTTGCACTGCCCTGCCCACTATTAGGCACAGAAACACACATTTATAATCCAGTCAGCCTCATCAAATTTATTTCAGTCCCTCAGGGTGAATTTTTTTTTTTTTTATTTAAAATTTTTATTTTCTCATTGAAACTGTCAGCATTAAGAAACTTACCTGGAATCCCATGGCTCCCTTTATTCACAGGGAGTATTCAATTTCCTCTGTAGTACATGGTCTTCTGGACATACTCTAAGCAATATATTTGTTAGCACAGTAGCTTCAACTGGGTAAAACTTACTGGCAATAAGACTTGAACTTAATTTGTTATACATTTCCAGTGATAACCAAACCTTAGGTGCTTTAATATTATAAATTTTAATTCTCTCATTTTTTATATCTATGAATACTTTAATTTTCCAAGCATGACTGTTCATAGAACACATTAAAGTAGCTGTCTATACTAAATTTTGGAGTTTTTCCATATATGCACTCCCAAGCCTGTCATTCTGTGACTTTGCTGTTAATTTCAGGAAACAGTGTTGGGTTTATTAATTTAATGTGGGAAAGTCAACTGTAAGGACACAGCTGTAAGGAAAGTCAGCTTGATATTACCCATATCATCTGTTGGGTTTATTAATTTAATGTGATTATCAATTTGATGATAAGCAGAATATTCTGCAGCAATAGCATTCAGCAGTACTTGCAGGTCAGAATGAAGTCCTTTTCCAAAAGAGTTTTAGCTAAGTAAGGTATCTTAGTGGTTATATTGCTCCTAATAGCTTGATAAGGGCTCTTTAGCAAAAAAGACAAAATAGTCCTATTAGCGCTAGGTAATAAGGTGCAATGACGTGATCAACAGTCATCTATCGAATCTTAGAATCTGCTCCTGAGATTTTAAACTGTTCTTCAAGTTAAAGGGCAAACATTTTGGCAGCCTGCACATTCCATTTGTATTGGACAGCATTCAGAGCTCTCACAACTAACTTCAGATTTTCCATTGTATCATACTTGTTTGCGGCTGTAAGGAAAGTCAGCTTGATGTTACCCATATCATAGTAGGCTGCTCCTCCTCAACTTCTTCTGGACAGTTTTATACCTTCCCTCTTCAGGTTCAGGTTATACTCCTGCCAAGGACTGTGATGCCTATCATGTACAACAACAAGCAGAATTTCTCCAAAAGGAAAAGAAACTGACTTGTCTTTTAGATTTATATGGGCATGGATCCAGTCTTCTACAGTCAGATTTTGATAAACATCATTGGAAATTAACTGTGAAATGAGCCCATTTTTTTACTATGCTTTTAAAGCCAGCTTCTGGAATCTTGAGGGGTTAAGAATTACTGAAAGCCATTTTCCATTGGCAGTGGGATCAAGGGTCCTGGGCATGTTTTATTTCACCTTTTTGGCTCTTGCTGGGTATGTGCACAGCTGGCATCCACAAGTTTTATATTTTATAGCCTCCTGTGTTGGGAATATACCATTCCTAATCATGAAATTGGATCATCCCAAGAGCTAAGTGTAAGCTACAGTGCCTGTAGCACCAGTCAGGGATAGTCCCAGGAGGTGTACATGTGGGACCTGGCCTCAGGGTCTCTGGTTCACACCTGCCACCTAAACGAGGGGCACAGGATACAGCATACCTCCCTTGGAATTAATCTGTTTGCTCTTCTTTTTCTCTGATTTTCTTGGAGTGCTCTTCTCCTTATTCTTTATTCCATTAACAAATCCATTGGTTTCTAAGTTAGAGGTTATTTCCTTGACAATCATTCCCAATCTACTCTAGATGAAATTAGGCCTTCATTTTAAGTGCTTCTATATTCACTTGTGATGTCCATAGCATAGGACTTACGTCCCTACAAGGCACTACCATATAATGTAATATAAATGGTGTATCTCTTTATCTATATTCCCAACTCCAGAGTTACTCTTATGGGTGTGGAATGCACCCATGTTCTTAGAATGGGCAGTGTACATGTGGATCATTTGATCTCCTTACTCTCAAGGGTCCTTAGCAGAGTTTAGGGTCTCATCCCTTTATTCCAGTAAAAATATTATATTTTCTGAGCGCCCAGGTGTGAAAGTACATGATGCAAATGTTTCTTTGAGCTTAATGCTTGCTGGTTTTCCTGTCATAAGGCTTTCTTGGCAAGCATCCATCACTCAAAAATTATGTTCCTGGATCTTATCCCTCCTCTGAAACCAGGTGTTATGCTTAGGATGATTTTCCTTATTTCCAATCGTAAAAGACCATGTATCAAAATGTTTTTAGTGTGTCCTCTTCCCAGAATTGTTCTTAAATAATCAATACAATATTTTTCTTATGAATCCTTTTAAATGTTTTCAATTTATTCTTTAATTGTTCTGCTCCTGGTGCTACATATATCATAACAACATTTAATACTCTAGATCTTCCTTCTTGGTTTCCATGATATCACCTTTGCTATTTTTGCTCTCTGTTTCCTGACTCTATTCTTTATCCCAACTCTGAATGATGATTCTCCCCCTAAACTCCAGCCTTGAACTTTTGTTCTAGTCTCTGCCCTTTAAGGGTTCCTTGGCTTTTGTTCTCCAGGCTTTTTCTATCCTCAGTAAATAAACGACTTTCCATCTCATCTCCAGCTGAAGCCTTTCACTTATAGTTTCAGTTGATTATAGGACATTTCCATTGGCACTTTCTATCACAGCCAAATTGTAAGTGTACAAAAAGGAGCATTAGTTCCCTTTGAGATCAGAGGTGTAGTGAGCAGGTGAGCTGAGATTAGTATGAGCATTTGCATTTGGGAACACAGTGATAATGGGAATCAGGGATGAAAATTTAGGGTGACAAAAAAACCAGGGATAAAGGGAGAAAGTCAAAAGTAATGAACTAGAAAAAGCCAGCTCAGAATATTTCCTTGCTGAAATGTTTCTCTGCTATCCAGATATCTTTTGTCTTTTATAGTAACAAAAATACCTACTAGTGAAGAATATATGGAAATCACAAAACTATAAATGAGGCTAATTTACCTGCAATATTAGCACCTAGAGTTAATGGTCATTAATATTTTGGTGTATATTCTTCCATACACCCTCTTTATAAGTATTTGCATCATAATGTACTTACTTTTCGTACTCTGGTTTTAAAACAATATATCATAAGCATTTTCACATGCTGTGAAATCTTCTAGAACATTACGTTTTTTAATGGATATACTGTGCTTCAGCATATATGTTTTATATCATGCACTTAGAAAAGTCCCTATTGTTAAACCTCAGAGTTAAGAATAGCTTTGAAGAAACCCAAGGAATTTGAGTGACCTATGGAGAAACCCCCTTTGAGTGGATCCTTAGTGGCAGAGATGGAGAAGAAATAGTGTGAACCACTAAGAGGAACATAGCTTCAAGAGTCTGGCACTTCACTTATCATATATATGACGGGATCCGTTACTTCACATCTCTGAGTCTCTTTTTATCCATAAAATTAGAGTCTTGTGTTAGTTTACCTCTCAGGTCCTTTAGCTCTGACATTTTAAAAAGTCACTGAAGATAATGCGTGAAGAATAGTTAAGTGCATGGCATGAAATTATAGTGGAAGCCGAGAAATGTGGAATTCAGGTCAAAGCTCCTGAAAAGAGAATAAAGTAAATTGTCCCATTTCCAAAGCAGCCACCCACTCATGGATTCTTCTGTCCTCCCAGCCTCTCACCCCTATCTCCAGCAGGCAGATGCTTCCACCAAGAAGAGCTACTTTGCAAAATAGTTTGCTGCTTTTGGAGATCTGTGTGTTAAGAGGAGAAAGGAATAAAGAAGCTATGAAAAGCAGAAACAGCTGATGCTGTGGGTGACCCAGACTACCACACCATGGCCCTCTGGTCTTTAACCCAGTCTCTACACATTGCTAGATTTTTTTCCATTTTCTTTTGACTCTCATCTAGAAATTCAACTCATGATTTAATCAATTTCTTTTGGTGTTTCTTATCACTTATAAATCTATATCACCTTTGATGAAGATTTAAAAATGCACATTCTTCTTTAATGTCAAATTATAAAATGAATACTATGACTAATTACATAATAAGGTTGAGGTTTTCTCATTGATTGCTTTCTAAATAAATTATACCCCAATCTGCCTCTTCCTAGTCTTAGCATTTGGTTTTTCACTTGGAGATTCTGAGAAGCATAGTTTGTTTGAAATCATTTATAGAGTTAATAAATTAGATGAACCTCTTAGAATACTAGGGTTAAATTTTTGGCTTATAGAGATTTTAGAAAGTATTTTGGAAAAGAAAAAAATGGGCGTTTAACAAGCACATACTGTAGAGGAGGCACTCTAGGTGTTTTGTGCATGTGTGTAATCTTACGGGATAGGTGTTATTCTTCACCACTCACCCCATAGGGAAACAAAGATGCAGAGAGATCCAAAGCCACACAACTGAGTTAGCATGCAAACTACATTTTGACCACCTACAAAGTTCCTCCTATGACATCATGATCATATGCATACACCAACTGGGAGCCTCCAACCTATGTGCAGATGTGAAGATTTTCAATGTGTGAAGGTAGGCTGGAACACTATTTGAAAGTCTTGCACAGAAACTGTAAATCCATTTCAGAAATACTTCAGAAGCACAAAGCAGAAACCAACTAATAAACAACAGTCTTTCAAGAACTGATTTTAACCTAATACAATTTTCTAACCTATCTAAGATGATCATACCCCTTTGGATAGTCCTATTTGATAGCTATTAACCCACTGTAACTAATAGCACCCCATTCTCTCCCAAAGAGCTCTGGTTTGTGTGATAAATAACTTGATCCTTCTATTTATATTATGTTTAATCATTAAATTTTTTGTGGTCTTAGATCATAAATCAAAAAGGGCCCAAGAGAAAACATTTAAAGAGGAAATTCCCAGGGCCTTATACTGCATAATTGTACCAAGAAATGCTCCAATATTCTTTAATGTTGTCTTGAGAGTAAGCAGAAGTCCCTATGGTGCATTCTCCTTCTAAGGATATCTTTCATTTTTCCATTAGTACATCAAGGCTTTTTTAATATGAATTTAGTTTTTTTTCAGGAAGTGTATTGCAACTGAATGAAATGGAATATGGTATCCTAACCCAATCATCAAATCAAAAGAGTTTCAGATACCTTAAAGATTATATTCAGGATTTTTTGCTAAATGAGTAATTTTAGTTGCTCTAGCCACACACACACAAAGGGGTGTGATGATGTATTAATTTGCTTCACTAACTATTTTGCTATCTATAGTAGGTATCCCGTAACATCAAGTTGTGTACTTAAATATGCACAATTAAATTAATGTAAAAGTTTTAAAAAATAAAGATAAGAAAGAAAACTTCAAAAAATGGTCTGAAATTCAACTCCAAGCCTTGGGGACAGATGAACAGTAATCTCTTCTATTAGAGGCCTACTATTTTGCCACCAAAATACTGCAACTTCTAAACTCCCAAACTCTGTAGACTTCTCTCATGTTTATGCTACAATTATGTTATAGGTTGGAATGCAGTGGTTTTCAGTTTGGTCCCCAGACTAGCAACATCTCTATCACTTGGAAGCTTGTTAGAAGTAAATTTTTGGACCTGCCCCAGATCTACTGAATCAGAACCTCTAGACCTGGGGTCCAGCAGTCTACTTTTAAGCATGATTTTAAGGAAGAAGTGATTCTGATCTATGCTTAAATTTTAAAATCACTGCTATAATGCCTAAAATCTGTAAAATTGAGTCTTAGCATTAATAGTTTTATTTAATTTAGTAAATAAGAAAGGACATAGTTGTCTTGTGATTGAGAATATACATGTAGTAACCAATCAACTTGAAAACTCTTGAAACTAGGATATCTGAGAGCTCCAAGTCCAAAATCAAAGCAGCATTCATTCATTTAATTTTTATTTAAGACTCAGTGCATAGTGGGCACTGTTGTAGAAGCAGATGGTATAGCATTGTTTGTAAGCAAAACAAAGGCCCTGCTCTCATGGAACATTTTATTTTCTGCCGGAGAGAGACAATAAACAATAAATGCACACATGTTGAGTAGTGTATAGTATCAAGACTAGTGGTGAAAACTGCTAGGAAGTGCTTTGAAGCCTAGTAAAAGAGTGCCTGGCTGAGTGACCACTGCTAATTCAGCTGAATGCAGAAGCCCGTCTCATCAGAGGGCGTTTAAATAAAGTGAGAGTGAGTGGTGCCCTCAGCACAGGGAACAGCAGGTGCAAATGCCTTGAGGCAGGAATATGCCAGGCGTCAGAGAGCACCCTTCCTACACTTGTTTTATAATGAGGGTGCTGGTGGATTCCGTTGGTTTCTGTTGCTCCCTCTCTATGTTTGGAAGGTAGAGAAAATTGTTCCATGCAGTAGTAATTTTGTAAACCAGCTTCCTTGATGTCACTCATAAGTTTGAAAAGAAGAGCAATAAAAACCTACAAGGAGATCACTTGAAGTATCAGGAATGCCTTTTATTTACTGGCCACCAATTCCTAACCTACTTACAAACTAGATTTGTGAGGGAGCTACTACATGAATTTCCAATGCTCAGCTCTTTATTCTCAGATCTGCCTCTCTCTGAGTTCCATTTCAGGGACAAGATTTCAACCATGCCAAAACCCAAGTTATATTTTATCTCATCTTTTTCTTTATCCATCCCCCAAATCTAATCTGAGTTTATCAGCTACATCTCCTAGATGTTTCCGTGATCACTTCTCTTTTTCTCCTCATCATTTTTCACCTGAATTACTCTAAAAGCCCACAAACCACTGTCCTTGTCTCCATTCTGTAAGTCATCCATTTTGCCACTGTAGTCTAATTCCAAAAACAAGATAATTAATCATAACCCTCCTCACAAAGTTTCTCCATCAACACAATGCTCAACACAATCTACTGAGCTCCAAAATCAAGGTCTGCCATAATCTGCCTCAAACTACTTTCCCACTCTCATTTTTCACATATCTGGCAATTTGTACCTATTCAAAACACAAAAAGCTTTCCCTTTCTTGTTTTAATATATGATTTTATTTATTTTTATTTTTAATTTTTGTGGGTGCACAGTATGTGTATATATTTATAGGGTATATGAGATGTTTTGATACAAGCATACAATGTGAAATAAACGTTTCATGGAGAAGGGGGTATCCATCCCCTCAAGCATTTATCCTTTGAATTACAAACAATTCAATTATACTCTTTACATTATTTTAAAATGTACAATTAAGTTATTATTGACTATATCACCGTGTTGTGCTATTGAGTAATAGGTCTTCTTCATTTTTTCTACTTTTGTATGCTTTAACTATTCCTAACTCCCCACCCCCCCCCCACTACCCTTCCCAGCTTCTCATAACCATTCTTCTACCCACTATGTCATGAGTTCAATTGTTTTAATGTTTACATGCAGTTTTCAAAGTCCCTTTCATATTTCAAGGCCCAAATAAAATGCCAGCTCTTCTATGCAGAATTCCCTGATTTGAGACTAAAGAGAGTTGTTCTTCTGTCATCTTCTGTGGCACAGTAGCTTCATTTTTCTTTAGTGCTCAGCCTTCCATTACAGGTACATGTTGCCTTATATGTTATCCCTCGTTAGATTCTGATCTGTCTTGAAGTTAAAAATGAGTTTTAGTCATTTTTATATTACTCTAATTGGCAAGATAATGTAATGTACCTAAGTGCTTGTTAAATTGAATTCAATTAAGTATTAGAAGTTGAAATACTGTATGTTATAAAATAAACATGAGTTAGCTCAGCCCTAAGCAGAATATTTGACTCACGGTCACACTCCTGTTTCATCAAAGCTGAAAAACAATTATTCCCCTTTTCCTGAATTATATTACATGCATAATTCTGATTTTGTGGTACCTGAGAACTTTTATCTTTTCCTTAAACCATGACCTTTTGGATTTAGGGCCATACTATGTAGAGAAATTCCTCACAGAACCATCTTATATTGAGTGGCACACACATAAAACACATGCATGCAAATATAATTCTTTCAAAGGGTGATGGAAAACAACAAAAAAAGATACTTTCAATGAATTTCAGGAAATTACCGCTCTTCAGATATTTTTTTTTTTTTTTTTTTTTTTTTGAGACGGAGTCTTGCTCTGCCGCCCAGGCTGGAGTGCAGTGGCCGGCTCTCAGCTCACTGCAAGCTCCGCCTCCCGGGTTCACGCCATTCTCCTGTCTCAGCCTCCCGAGTAGCTGGGACTACAGGCGCCCGCCTCGTCGCCCGGCTAGTTTTTTGTATTTTTTAGTAGAGACGGGGTTTCACCGTGTTAGCCAGGATGGTCTCGATCTCCTGACCTCGTGATCCGCCCGTCTCGGCCTCCCAAAGTGCTGGGATTACAGGCTTGAGCCACCGCGCCCGGCCCAGATATTTTTATGATCACTTACATGTAACGATTGATAACAGACATTATGATGCTTACTTTAACAATATGTCCATTTAAATAGCTATAATTATTTTTATCCTGTGGTTAAGAAATAATTTAAAGTAGAAAAATAGGTGTTTATAATGGCCTTGCAGTTTTATTAGTATATTTGTAATTATTAGCCAAATAATGTAATGCATAAAATTAGCCATATAATGTATAATATAAAATGCATTATATGTATGCATATGTAATGCCCAGTTACATAACAAAATTTGTAATAGCACTGTAACATGTCTTTTGATTATGTTGGGAATATACTATAGAATGCAAGGCATATTTTGAATAACTAGGAAATTAACTCAGGGGGCTTAGATTGTTAATAACGGATAGCATGAAATACAATTGTTAATTTACCAGAATGTGTTTATATTAGCTCATTTTTAATTTCACATGCTACTCATCTTATTTCCTGAAGTTCTTATAAGTCTCAAATTACATATAATTACACAATGATATAACTCGGGAAATGAAATAAAAGTTGCACAATTTGTAATTTATGGGTTTATGTGACTGGTGGCTGATGATTTGGTAATCTCTTGAGGACAAAACCAACGTACAACAGCACTCTGGAAATTGGAGTAAAAATAAGTAACAGCATTACACACAAAACATCTTGTTATTTGTAAATTTGAAGAACAGGTATTATCAAGATCATTGGCAATAAGTCCTCCAATAAGCCTTGAGATTTTTCAAAAGACAACTTAAAGGTTAAAATATAGGTTTTTATCAAGACCTTTGCTGTAAAACCAAATCTACAACAAATAAAATAGGTATATACTGATATTAATTAGTCCATTTATTTATCTTTCTAACTTTTTATTTTATCATGTATTGAGCATGTAGGAAACTAGAATGAACTATACAATAAATGCCATATAACAATCATTTAGAATCAACAATCATTGGAAATTTTGTTCTCTTTATTTGCCCACAAACACATGCACACACACACTGGCTAAATCATTTGAGATTAAGTTTCAGACATCATGACATTTCATTTCTAAATTATTTGCTATGCATCTTTTGAGAATAAAGCCCTAATCCCATGTAACCATTATGCCATTATCACATGTAAGAAATGAAGGAATTTCTCAATCTCATCTAATAGCCAACCTATATTTATATTTTCCCCATTTTTCAAAATTGTCTTTCATAGATTTTCTTTGCTGCTTTTTTCTCCATTTTTTGCCTTCTCTGGTTCTAACTGAGCATCCTATATGATCCCATTTTCTCTTTTCTCTGAGATTATCAATTATACATCTTTTTAAAAATTGTTAGTGATTGCTCAGGAGTTTGCAGTAGACACTTAAAAGTAATGTTTATCCACTTTTAAATAACACCATACCACTTCATGTGTATTGCAGGCGCCTTCGAGTATTTCCAGTCTCTCCTGCTCATCACTATTATACTGCTGCCATACATTTCACCATTTCACTATTCACTAGCTATGACTACCTCATATATTTGTTGCTAAAAATATTTCAAAAAATGTTGTCTGTTAAATGAAAGTACAAAAAAAGAAAATATTTTATGTTTACTTATTATCTAATGCTCTTTCTTTCTTCATTTAAATCTCTCACCAATATTATTTTCCTTCTGTCTTAAGACCTTTGTTTAACATGTCTTGCAAGGCAGTTCCACTGGCAAAAAAATTCCTTGTTTTGTTCCTCTAAGAGTCTTTATTTCACTTTTGTTTTTGAAGGATAATTTTTCAGGATATAGAATTCCAGGTTGGTAGTTGTTTTTGTTTGTGTGGGTTTTTTTTTTTTTTAATCAATGCTTTAAATATTTTACTCTACTTTCTCTTTGAGTGTGTGATTTATAAAGAGAAGTCTGGTGTAATCCTGGTCATCATTTCTGTATATGTAAGGTTTTTCCCCACTGTGGCTTCTTTTGAGATTTTTCTCTTTCTCTTTAATTTTCTGCAGTTTGAGTATGATATATTTAAGTGTAGATATTTTGGTATTTATCCTTCTTTGTGTTCTCCTAGATTCATGTCTGCAGTTTGACATCCATCATTAATTCTGAGAAATTCTTAGCCAGTGTTACTTCAAGTATTTCTGTTCTTTTCTGTCTTTCTTCTCCTTTTGCTATTCCAAAAATGTGTGAGATACACCTTTTTAATTATTCCCCAATTCCTGGATATTCTGATTTGGTTTGGTTTTCAATTTCAGAAATTTCTGTTGACTTACTTTCAAGGCCAGTGATTCCTTGTCCATTTTAAGTTTTCTGATGGGTCCATGAAATAAATTCTTCATTTCTGTCTGTTTCTTTTTTTTGAAAAAATCTTATTTTATAGCATCTGCTTTTGATTCTTTTTGGAATTTCTATCCTTCTGCTTAAATTTCCTGCCTTCTCTTACATCTTGTTCACATTTTTTCATTCGATTCCTTAACATATTGTTCAAAATGGTTTTAAATTTCTGGTCTGATAACTCCAAATTATTTGTTGTATCTGAGTGGAGTCCTGACTCTTGCTTTGATAGTTCAGCCTGAGGTTTTTGTTTTGTTTTATTTTGCCCCTTAGCATGACTTTGTTGTTGTTGAAAACAGATATGATGAGTTGGGCAAAAGGAACTGGAGTCAATGGCCCTTTAATATGAGGTTTGATGTTTATCTGGCTAATATGCTGTGTTTACTATTTCCTCTAGCTATGGTGTCAGTGGCTAAAATTTCTGTGACTGGCCTTATTTTTGTCCCCCACCCCCCATCGCTTTGGGTTTCCCAAAAGACTTTTAAAGTAGTGTTCCAGGCGCGGTGGCTCACGTCTGTAATCCCAGCACTTTGGGAGGCCGAGGCAGGCAGATCATGAGGTCAGGAAATCGAGACCATCCTGGCTAACACGGTGAAACCCCGTCTCTACTAAAAAAAATTACAAAAAACTAGCCGGGCGTGGTTGTGGGTGCCTGTAGTCCCAGCTACTCAGGAGGCTGAGGCAGGAGAATGGCGTGAACCCAGGAGGCGGAGCCTGCAGTGAGCCGAGATTGTGCCACTGCACTCCAGCCTGGGCAACAGAGCGAGACTCCGTCTCAAAAAAAAAAAAAAAAGTGTCTGAGGCTTGTAGTTCTTTCAGCTATAATCCTCTGTTTTTTTATATGGAAGCCCTATTTATATGGTGGTGAGGTGTAGAAGGAAAGCATCTGTAGGCTTATGTTTAGGTCTGAGTGTTTAGTGAGCCTCTGCTCCTGGCCTGTGGCCTTTACAAGTACTCTCAGCTATCTGAGAAGAATCGAGGGCGCTGTCATTGGGTATTTTTCTTTCTTCACATGGGTTATGCTTTGGCAAAACCCTAATCAATTAGACTCTGGTGAAATAGCTGGCCTTGGGGACATATTTCAAAATGGTCACTTTGTCCTTCTCCCTGCATGAAGGAAACACGAGGGGATTTTTCTCTGAGAACACGATGAAGCTGCTGGAGGTAAAATTTAAGAAAGTGTGGGCTTCTGCCAAGACTAGCCGCTTTCCTCAGATTTTTAAACTCTCAACCTAGTCCACATTGAGTCTTCAGTCATTCACCGATTACAGCTTAAGTGTTCCTACTGATACTGGCTTCATCTGTAGGACCGGGCCCTGGATTTCTCTGCCATTTACATGTGATTCTCTGTACCCACCTGTCTCTCCAGTTTGGGAAAAGCAGTTGTTCCTATGATCTCAATTACCTGATAGATCTAAGCAGTGTTGTTGATTTTTAGTTTATCCAGCCTTTTTATTGTTATGAGAATGGGAGTGACAACTTTGAAAACCTTTTCTTGTCGGACTAGAAACTGGAAGTCTGTAATTTTTCTGTTTCAGAACCAGGAACTAATCACAGGCTACACATTTCAGTTGATATCGTTCCACTGTATTCTACTTAATCTAGGAACAATCCAACTGAATTCAAACTTTTTAAAAAAATGTCATTGCCATTTCAATTATAGAACTTTTACATTGATTTCATCAGAGTGTTTTCTTATGGAAGAGACATCCTTTGGTGATATTGAAAAATAAATTCAAGAATATATTAAGTATTTGGTGGTGATTGTTACCCAATTCAGTATTCTAAAAAATTATTGAATTATGCAATTTAAATGAGGAAATTTTGCATAGTATACAAATTATATCTCAATAAGTTTATGTTTTAAAGCAGGTATTGGATATATAACTAATCTCGAGAAATTCATTTTCTGTGAAAGATACAAGTTTTTCAATTGCAGGGTTAAAGAAGTGCATTAGTATAAATAGGAGCACATTAGTACTGCTTCTTTTCACTTAAATTTAGATTCAGTTGTGCTAGATGTTATGTTGAATTTGCTTAAATTACCTTTATCAGCCCTCATGATAACTTTGTGGGGTATGTTTTATTATCTTAATGCTGCATGTGAAAAACAGAGATTTCAGGAATAATGTAATTAAGATCACATGGCTCCTAACAAGCTAGAATTTATTTAAACAGTTTTTCTCTGATTATAATATTATTTGTAGCTAATGAATGTTATCGCTCCTGCATTTCTACAGAGCAAGTTATCTAAGTCAGAAATCCCAGAGATCTATGCATCGCCAGCCTGCTGCCCAGGCCTGTGATTGGGCCACCCCAAGGCCCCACACTGATGCTGTGCTAGAGATGGCCATTTTTTATACCTCATGGTCAAGTCCTCCCTCAAGGACAATCATCCTTCAAAGTCAAGTAACTTTGAGGCAGTCAGTAAGTAGAACTGTTAATATGTAATTGGACATAGATGTAACTTGGCATTTAATTAGAAAAAAATGTTGAGTAAACATAAAAAAGGATTTTGATAACCACCCATTCTAAGGTATTTAAAATTGTTAAAAATCATGCCATTTCTTAACTACATAGGCCTGTGCCACTAAATTCTAATTCAAGGTTCCAGTTCAGGAAGAGCAAGCAGAATTCACCTGTGTGAAAACCCAATAAATCTGTAGTTGCTGCCTGTGGTTGTGTGTAAGGGATTGTGAGGCCAAGAGTGGTCGGTAACTGACGAACTATGTCTACCATGCTTGGTGTTGGCAGTAGCAGCACTCAGGCCCTGTGATTGCTAACCCTACTCAAAGTGAGAGCACGAATCATAAAATGTGGACAGAGATTCAATTAGATATTTTCTTGTTTGTGGGTTCCGAGTTTTGACTCATATTGTTTTATGAGCACCACAGCTCATATGATTTTGGAAAGTTATTTCCAAACAAAAAGTTGACAAAAATATTTAGAAGAAATGGTGAGACAGAGCTCTTTTAGGGATAATTTATTAATCTCATAATAAACCCAGGTTGTGCTTGGAATGAGTAACACAGAGAACTTGGCAAGAATTTATAGTTAGAAGTTCTCAGTGAAATAACTACAGGATGACATTCAAAAGGATTAAAAACAATGAGTTCAGTAAGGTCTCTAACTCCTACAAAACACCCTGTACTAGAGAACCTAGTTAAAGCCCCATAAATGTTATTGTGGAGAAAATCAGAAGGCTTGCTTACCTCTTTGCCAAGTAGTTTAAGACTAAAACATATTTATTAATTAAAAATATTACTACATCTATTTACCTAATTAATGTATTTGTAAGCTTTAAACCAACAAGTTTATATCTATATATACAAAAACATATATGCATGTCTCTATGGCATGGTCCATGAAAACTTTATTAAAAGAATTGCTGTAGCATTTCATCAATCAGGCAATATCCCTGTCTAAGGGATTTAGGAAATAGTCACTGTAAAATTGACGAAGAATAGTACAGTACTTATGAGGTATAGAAAACATGTTATAATGTAGGAAACAAAATGTACATTATTCTTCTTTATAATCAACATAGAATTCTCTACAATCTTTCAGAAAAGTGAAAACTCATGGATAATTGTTTTGCCTGTGGGAGGTGAATATGAAAGGCATAAAAATTCACTTAAATTATATTTGTGAATTGGAGCTTTTAATACTTACAAATCAAAATTGTAACTTTTTATAATTTAAAAAGGAAAATTTACAAATAACAATATATCCCAAACAGAGAGGACAGTAAATTACTTGATTATTTCAAAGCCCATTAATACTCTCGGGCCTATACAGCTGTTTTGAAAAGTATATCTTCAGTGAAATAAGTGATTATTAAAAGATTTTTTTTTAAATCATATTTAGTGCCAGAAAGATTGAAAAACTGAGGAAGGCTGGCGAGAATTATCTGATAGGTATTTCTCAAGTAATCTGAACATTTATTGTGACACATCCAGATCCTTAAAAGCAATTATGTTTTATCTTAGGGTTGAAGTCTTTAGGTACAAATTATCTGGCTGGGAGTTAGAAAAAAAAATAAAAAATAAAAATAAAAGAAACTCCACAACAACAAAACATTTATTTGTGTTAGCTTGAATATATCGGAAAATATTGCTTCATTTAGCGCTATCCTTTCTTCCTTCCTGAGCTATTTTGATGGACCTGCCATCATCCTGTGCTTCAGCTTGTTGGCTTCTTGGCCAACAGTGGTTGCCATCTGTTTCTGCAATTTCACTTTGCTATGTTTTGTTCATTAACATCAGGACTAACATCTGCTGATTTGATCACCATTTGTTTCCATCTCTGCTACAACTATTTAAGACCCTGCTTAATATGTCTTTGCTAATAATTCAGGAACCTTCTCACCTTTCTAAAACTAAATTACTGTATTTTCCTATATAAACTTCATTGTCTCTAAGAGATTTACTTATGGCTTCTTATGCAGGAAATGTTTATCTATGTATTTCATTTGTGATTCCGGAGTGGTAATGAAAATACATCATAGATATTCACTCAACACTTAACAAATGTGCCAGGATCAGTTGTGGGCACTGACTGTATATCCATAAACATAATATATACCTCTGCACTCAGGATCTCATGCTCTGGTGGAGGGAGATGATGATCAATCAATGACTCAGGTGATGTCTACTATGAATTTTCCTTGAGAATAGTAATGAAAACATAATTAACGACTTCTTAGAGAAAAACATATTATATCTTGTGTTCACATTGGTTATTTCAGTCATTCTTGATAGCATGCCCCACATGCAGAACATTGCTGTCGGTGTTTGGACTAAGGGAGGCAAGATGGCGCAGTTCCGGGTTCTTCACCGTCAACGTTCCCGTGCCCGGGAAAGACACGGGTTGACTGCGCAGGAGCAACCCGACCTCCGACGGAGAAAAACCGGAACCCGCCTAGCCACGCCTACCGCCCCCGCCCCCGGCCTGCCTATGTCCCGCCCACTGCCCGCCCACTCCCGGGCCCAGGACATAAAAGCGGCTCCGGGCGGGCACGCGGTGCGAACTTCCTTGGCCCCTGCTCGTGTGCGGACCCAGGAACGTCGCCCAAGAACGCCGAGCGACTTCGTCGGCCTCCACCGCCGAGACCGGTGTAACCTCGCCCCTCCTTCACATTGGCAAGTGAATAAAGTTTTTTTTGCCTTGCCTACTTGCCTTTTCTCTGGCATTTGCTCTGGGGGTCGCATTAAAGCAAATCAGTGGGTACTGAAGATAACTGTGCAAAACAAAAGCAAACGAAGTTACGCTCTCTTGGAGCTAATATTCTAACAGAGGGACATAAAAATAAACTAGTAAAAATACAAACTTTCTTACATAAATTATGTGATAAAAAAAGATAAATTTGTAAAATTAAGTGCTAAAACTTGCTATGTTTTAGAAAAGGGGGCAGGGAAGTGATGAAATGAAAACACTTCGATATACGGGGGTCAGGAATAGCCTCTTAGAGAAGGCGACATTTGAGCAGAAACCTAAAGGAAGTGAGAGAAGAGAAGCAAGCATCATGGGAAATGGAGAGTTCTGGACAAAGACAGACAGCTGAGCAGGAGCACCAGTGTGTTTTCAGAACAGGGAGGGAGAGCAGCAGAGTTGGGATAGGAAGACTGATAGGAGAGGAGGGCGTAGTCACTGTCATAGTGAGAACGTAATATTTTTACCTGGAGTGGGATGGGAAAGTATTGGAAGATTTTGAATAGAAATGTGATATAATCTGAACCTTGTTTTTAAAAGAAGATACTATGTAGAGATTAGATTACAGGTGGAAAGAGGGGAAGCAGGGCAAGCAGTTAGCAAACTTACACAGTAATCTAAGCCAGAGTCCAATCATGGCTTGGACTAAGGTAGTAGCAGTTGAAGTGGTAGGAAGAAATTAAATTATATTATGAAGATGGAACTGTCAGAAATTCATGACAGAATGGTGTGTGTGTGTATGTGTGCATGCACATGCATGTGTGTGTATACATAGAGAAAGAGACAAAGACAAGGGTGTCTCTAAAATTGTTGACCTGAGAAACTGAAAAGTCACTACTGGAACCGAGTGAAAAGGGGGAGGTTTAAACATGAATAGGTTTTGGTTGGGGGATATCTAGAGTTCAGTTTTAGACAAGGATTTGACACATCTATGAGACATTCAGTGGAGATTTTGTGATGTGCACAATGTGTTTTCTGAAGTATCTCAAAGATACTACATATGTGTTTTCTGAAGTATCTCAAAGATACTACATATGTAATGTGTTTTCTGAAGTATCGTAAAGATGCTACTTGCTCCTTAGCAAGGCCTGCTCTTCTTAAAAATATTTCCTAAGCCTCAGTTTTAAAGTTCTTAGAAATTTAGCAATAAAAACAGTAACAGCAAGACCTACATAACTTTGACTCATTGTTTCCCTTTCTTAGTTGACTCAGACCACTCTTTTTCTTTGGGGTTCCTATAAATATTTAATCAAACATCAGTATTCCCTGGGGTACAGCTTGGATATGCTGACTTGGAATGTTAATGGAGAAATATTCACAACTCCAGTGTAAGATTGCTGTAGATTCAACATATGAGAAAGTTATTGAACTATTATTGTATCATAGCTTTTCAGTAGATATTGCCAGGAAGCAGAGTAGACCATCACAAACCAGAAAGGTTTTCTTTTATTCCAGAAAAGGAAACAAAAGAAACCCAAGGTGAAAAACTTCTGCACTACTGGTATTATGGAAAATCCTCCTGAGAAACTAGAAAATAATAAACAATGTCCAATAATGATTGTACTTTTCACAGGTAATAGTGGTTTATTAATCTTATAATAGACCTAAATAATAGTCAACTTGACATTAAAACAAACAGGGATATTTAACTATCAAATTGAACTTATAGTGTTTTTTTCTCCAGGCAAAATTAATTTCCTAACCTTTGACATTGGATTTTCATCTGTCTTCTGTGTGCATGTAGATCAGTCATTAAGAATCAGAAATGTAAACTCTGATTTTAGGTAGCAGCTGGGTGTTTTCTGAACACTTGCAGATTTGGTAGGAGGGGTAAATATGGCATGGCCTAATAAGAAGCTATTTTGATAAATTTTTTTAAGAAAATGGGAAACTGAAAGCTCATTTTATTCTACTTTTAAATATTTAAGCTGCATCAAACTCCCACAGCTCATTCAGTTTATATTTTGGTTAATTTTTGTTGTAAACTGAATAGCAATTATTGTTCACAAATTTATGCATAGCATTTTACAGGATGTCACTAGGAGCTGGAAAAAAGAGCCAGAGATAAAGATGAAAAACACATATTTTCAGGTTTCTTTATTACAACTATAGACTCTTTTTTACAACAAAGAAAAAGCTATTTTCTTAGTAGATGTTCTCACACCATGAAGGACAGTACTAATGCATTAGGAATATGTCATCTATGATTAATGCTGATGATTCAGTGAAACACAGCAAGATACTGAAATAATGGGATTTTTCTGCCTTTTAGGAATGCAATCATCTTAACACATGGTTCATGGAACATTTTAATATGAGTGCTATGTTTTTTATTTTTAGTAGTTATTTAACATCATAATGTAATGAGTTCTGTATAAATAATGAAACACACATACGTATAACTCTTCTTTTTCTAAACCGAAATCACATACACATATGGAAGTTCAGTCAGTTTATTTAATTAAACTAACTTAGAAATTGCCAGTGAATTGGGAGCTCCCTCTGTACCTTAAGCTTCCATTCAGGGTTAAACACCTTTCTGAAGATGATAAAAGTAGCCTGAGGGTCTGCTTCTAGAGGATTACAAAAACTGTTTTCTGAAACTAATATCTGAGATAATTTTTTGTTGCTGTTGTGCCAGAAAAAAAAAACAAAACAAAACAAAAAACCTTGAATTCATGACCAGGTCCTTTATACGCTCATGACAATCCATGTGGTTTTATGATGTAGTTATTTTTTCACATTTTAGGTGCTTGTCTTTCCTAATCTTATAAAATCACAGAGTTTAAACCATAGTCCAAGTGAGTCTTACAAAAAATTAGATTTTTAAGAATATTTTTGTGTTTTTCTTATTGTTGATTATCCAGATTCAATGATGCTACCTGCATATAATTGTAATATTTTCATGTCTCAAGCCTGTGTCCCTAAAAATATTTCTTTTCTTAAAATTTTATGAACACATGTCTTCAGTGTAATTTCGTTGTCGTGATTTGTTTTTCACTTCATGTACGTGTCTTTGGGGAATACAGATCCTACCTGCCTCCTAAAATAGGCTAGTCCTACCTAGGCGAGTACAGCATTTTATGGAAATTGATAGTTCTGATGGACTTACAAAATAATGCTGGTTAAAAATGGTTAAATAAAAATGTAATAATGTAGAATTGAACATATGCCTTCTTCAAGTATTCTTAAAAGTTGTAGTTGGAAATGAGTTTCAGTAAAAATATATTTTATTCACTTATACATGAACAACTTCCAAAGAAGAGTAATTTGATGGGGTCCTCCATCTTATTAAACAGATTGAAAATCAGGTACTAGTTATATTTTTTTAAAAGAGAGTTTAAAAAAATAAAACTTGATTTATCAATATTGCTTAATGTTCACGGTTACAATTGATGGTTGAATTAATAAATGGTTCTTAGAAAATTTAAGACTACTAAAACGGATTAAATGTGCATTTTCTTCATATTTTAGTGTGAAATACAGAGAAGATGCAAAATGAAAAAACATCACAAGGCCAATCTTGGGATTTATTTACCAGGCCTTTTCTGACATCAACGTATCAAGATAGTCACATTTTTGAGCACAAATTCCATAGCAGTTACTTTACCTACATCATCTTGTTTAGTCCCCAACAGCATTGGCAACAGGAAGGTGGTATTATCTCTGTTATATGAATGGATAAATGAATGGGAAGGCTAAAAGAGAAGCTAAGTAATGTATTTAAGTTACAGAAATAATAAGTGGAAAACCTGGGTTTCGAATTCAGTTCTGACTCCAGAGTATAGATGGGAAAGTGTGACAGTGATCCCAGATCATTAGGAAACATTGTTGCCTGCGTAGCCACTAGCCCCCAATCTCTCCTCCTAGGGGGAGCCCAGCTAGTAAGGCAGTTCTATGTGGTTGTGAGCCAGGTAGACATTGGCAGGATCCATTTTTATCCAGGCCCAAGGCCTTATCTTATTTTTCAGGTAGTCGATGCCTGCCCAGAAATCCCTCAGCATGGCCCTGGATTTGAGTTTTTTGAAATATTTATTCTGTCAATACTAACTCAAGGTCACTGGTGGAAAAATATGAAGGTAGGTTGTTCATATCCTAAAGATAAAGTATTCCAACTAATGGAGTAACTAAGACCAGGAAAACAATGTGAATTGCACACGCAAGATGCAATTAACTGGCCTGCTCTTTCTACCTTAGTAGATGGACCCAAGGTTGATAATCAAAGACATTAAAATGTTTTCTCTTTTTTTCTTGGTCTGGATTCACTACTTATTGCATTCCTATTCATAACAAGGATCTCATTTACTTTAAATATTTAAAATGAGCTTTTGATACATGGCTGAGATCTGACCAGTGACTTGAGTTTCAATTATACGGTGTTAGAAGTATTTTAATAGTAAATGAATATGATACGTCACAAAGACAGTTCAGTATTTATTGGAACCCTTTATAATTCTGACATAAAATATAGATTTAACCTATATGCTATAGGTTAATTCCTTTGTCAGGAATCCTGAATGCTTTATCAGGAAAACTGAGTGCTGATTTGGAGAGATACAAGGGTACAAATGATCTGGGTAATAAGCAGCTGCACAAACTTTTTTTATAGCCTAACATGTTAATTCTGAAAGCCTCTTTACCAGTTCATTTATTTATAACTCCAAAGAGACAATACACAAACAGCCATTGATATCAACTGCTGGCAGTACTCAGCTGATATGCTTTTGTTCGCACATCTGGGTAGATTGTTTCCATGAGAACTTTTAAGTAGAAAGTTCATGCATAAAGGAGCTTCTGTATAGCATTAATGTATCCAAGCTTTTCATGTAGACCTTGTCTCTTAAGAAATATGGGTTTGTGTAGGAAAACATTCTTTCCGGTTTTTTCGTCTGTTTGCTGGAAGCCTAACTTGGATAAAATGATGCAGAGCCTTTAGAGCTTTCTTCATATTTATGCAAGATAAAATATCTAAGTCAGACAATAAATAAGGTTTTATGTTGTTTAGTTTTTCTTTCTCCAGGACAGAGAGGTCAACTATCTTCATAGGGTACTTCAGGCAAAATGAGGATAGGACTTTTTGTCTTTGTAACCCAGTTCCTTAAGCTTTTGTGAAACCCAGCATGCCTAGCTACCTAATATTTAAAATGCAAATTTGCACTTTTAGATAACGGATGAATTGTTGTGATCTACTTTATAAAGAATATCCTACAAGTTAGACATTCGTATAAAAGATGTTGTCTTTTAATGTATCACTCTTAGGGTGGCAGAGTGTGCAACACCTTTATTCTAGAATATGGCAGTATTCAAAGCTTTGCTGGAAATTCTCTTTTGTAATTCTTACTCTGCAGCATTTTAAATACTTTTCATAGTGTCAAACCTTAACATTTTGAGAAACATAATGAGAAACAACAAACCTTAACATTTGAGAAAGAATTTTTGCAAACAATCAAATACTTTTAGATCTAAACCGGCTGCGTAAAATAGAAAAGCATAATTTAAAACCATGTATTAATTAGAAATATGTATTTAGCATGTTCTGTAACCATGATGGAGCAATTTACATCAAACAAGCATTGGAATGAGAAGAATTACTCTAGTCCTTTTATACCTGTTGTTCCACCATAATTGTTACTAGCATCACTTCTTAAAATGTTTCTCTTTGATTGTCAAATCTTATGGTCACCCTACTAACTGGTGAAATTAGAGAAAAGTATTGGTCCACTCATTTTTCACTCAGTCACTACTCTGGAATTAACTAGGCTACATCATTTCTTTTCCCCTGAGGTCCACCCCATAGGCAGTATAGCTGCCCATGGTAGCTAAGCCTGTGGAACTCGGGGTGGTCTCCTTCAAAGGCTGACTTTGCTAAATTGGCCTAATATCTTCCACTAGCTTATCTCTTGCTGTTCATCCTTAGCTAAAGGTGGAGCTGATTTGTTTCATCTCTGCCCTTCTCAGTTTCTGTTTCACCAGGAGTCTGAAGAGTGTTTTTTTCTTTCATGGAGCCTTCCTAATCTTCAACAGACCCCTGAAGACCCCAATTTGAACTAAGCTGGAGAATCAATGGTTTATATTGCCTCTTCCCACCCTAGTATAATTTCGAGGGTTTGTTGTTTTTGCTGTTGTTGTTGTTTAATTATGGCCACTTTCTCTCCTGTGGGTTTCATCTTCTGATCTTTCTCAAACCTGCAGCCCTTACAGTGCTGGCTTGCTTTACTGGCATGTTGGTTAGACCCCACCTAATTTTCCCATGTCTGCCACATGTTGTCTTAGTCTATGTGGGCTACTATAACAAAATACCCCAGACTGGACAGCTTGTAAACAACAATTTATTTCTCACTGCCCTGGAGGCTGGGAAGTTTAAGATCGAGGTGCTGGCAGATTTGGTAGTTCATTAAAGCCGGTTTCCTGGTTCATAGATGGCACTTTCCAGCTGTGTCCTCACATGGTGGAAGGGGCAAGGCAGTTTACTGGGGTCTCTTTTATTTTTATTTTTTTGAGACAGAGTCTCACTCTGTTGCCCAGGCTAGAGTGCAATGGTGCAATCTTGGCTCAATGCAACCTCCGTCTCCTGGGTTCAAGCGATTCTCCTCTCTCAGCCTCCCAAGGAACTGGGATTACAGGTGCATGCCACCATGCCCAGCTATTTTGTGTGTGTGTGTGTATGTGTGTGTGTGTTTTAGTAGAAATGGGATTTCACCATGTTGCCCAGGCTGGTCTTGAACTCCTGAACTCAGGCAATCCACCCACCTTGGCCTCCCAAAGTGTTAGATTACACGCTTGAGCCGAACGTACCCAGCCCCTGGGGCCTCTTTTATAACAGTATTAATTCCACTCATCAGGGTGGAATCACCTCTCAATGACTCTACCTCCTGATACTATCGCATTGGTGATTTGATTTCAACATAGGAATTTGGGGTAGACATAAACAACTCAGACCATAACACATGGCTTAGATATATTTGTTCCAAAAATCTATTCCTTCTACATTCTGTCCTGTGCTGTGAAACGCAGATGTGACATTAGGGGTTATGCTTTAATATGTTAACCCTCCCTGATGGCTTGTTGGCACTTGGTAAGGGAAACATGGTTTTCTATAGAAGATGCCTTGATCCACTGTAGTAAATGTATTGGAATATTGCGGAACCCATAAGAGATGTTTTCAAGGAGGCAGCTGCCTCTTCAAAAAGACCCTGAAAATTTTAAACAAATATAAATCCACACTCTGAAATTTTGTCGTTACCAACTTCTCTCTAATGGAAAATCTATCAAAATTATTATAATGCTCTAGTTAAATATTATCTTTTTTCATTTACAGTAGACTTCTTTTACATTATTTCTCTACATATATGCAAAGACTAAAAAGCACTCTCATAATTGAAAACCTTAGAATGCTTCCTAGCCCCGTTTTTTTTGACATTTTCCTGTAATAAATAATATTATAAAACTAACCACTGAATCCATGTAAAGTCCAAATAAAAAGACTAGCCTTTATCTATAATTTTTATGTAGGTAACTTAAATTATTAGAACAAGTTACCTCATCATTTTGCAATTTTACTTAATTAAATCAGACTTCATTGCACATGTGTCTGTTTATGAAATAGCAGGGTGTTTTATCTACTACAGAATGCCAGAAGTAATGAGATGGCTTACTTGTAGATAATTAATCCTTTCATTCTTTATAAATAGTAGCAATAACAGCATGAGTCTTGGCATTTCTAGGTAGTAAAAAGTGCTTAAAAATGGTATTGGTTGCCTCACTACTGAGAATGGGTAGCTGTTTTCCTTGCAGCAAATAATTTAATGTTGACTGGCAATTTAGATGAGAATCTGGTGTTTGCATTTCTGATGCCTTATCTGGTTCTACTTTGCCCTTTACTTATGGTAAATGGCCCTGTATTGGCATCAAAGTGAATGTCTACATTGTGCCTGGTTTTCTTGTCATTTTCTTTTCCTCAGTAATCAGTTCTATGTAAAGCTGTTTTGTTTTTGTTTTTGCTTTTATTTTTCCATAGGGTGTACTAACTTTGATTGTATGATAGAAATGAGAGAGACCATCCCCTTTTGCCTTCAACCTATTTAGTATTTGTCTTTATCTGCTGCATTTTAAAATACCTTCTTTCTATTTCAACTTCAGTCCTTTACCATTCTGTCCCAGCTTCTATAAGGTTGTGCATTGGAAAAACAAACAAATAAACAACACATCAGGTTTGGGAATGATGGGGACCTGATGTAAATCATGGCGCCCAGGGGAAGTTATTTGAACTCTCTGTTCCTTGGTTTTCTCTTCTGTAAAACAGGGCTAATAACAAGGCCTCTTTTGAAGTTTGTTAAGGGAAATTCAGTGAGATAAAGGAAGTAAAACATCTGTTCGTTTCTCCTTTGTGGGAGCAATGAAAAGGGCAAATGTCAGTAAACAGCCATAGTAAATGTCAGTCCCATTTATTTGTTTACTTACGAGATGTGTATCATACTTGATATTGTTCTAAGCACTTTACATATATCAACCTATTTAATTTTCATAACTGCCCCAAGAATTAGGTCCTACTCATTTCTCCATTTTTATGCTTGTGAAAATAGAACCACCAAACAGTGCAGCATCTTGCTGAAGGCCGCATCATTGCCTAGGTGGGATGGGAGCCAGGAGGTCTGACTCTGGAGCTCATGCCTCCAATCACACCACAACCCCTCCTTGCTGGACTTGCACTCTCTTTATTGCCTGCTTAGGGAAAGGGTTTAAGGTGACAAGCTCTCTTGTCTGATTCGCCCGTGGCTGCTCTCGTGGCTACTACTCCTTTCCTTTGGCTCTCGGCTTTGGAATTCCATCACATCATGGCCATTTCTCCAGGAAAGTCTCTGTCACTTTGTGGCATGTGTGGTGTGTGATATGTAGCAAAAGCTGGCCTTTGCAGAGCTGGGGAAAATGAATTCTCCTCTTCCAGGGAGGGCTTATCCATTAGAGGTACTGTCATTCTTCTGGAATCACTGTACCCCTTGGTGGCCTGATAAGAGGTAATTTATTCATTTCAATGGAGATACTCTGAAAGTAGAACTGGCATTTACTAGAATTATCATTGTTTCCAGAAATGCCTAACAAATTTAAGTGAGGTTATCAGCATAGTAATACTGGAGATATATCGCTAGTCTGGTTTTTTTGTACTTATCCTATTTTAATGCTTAGAAAACCCATTTGATATTTAATTTAAAAGCCATCTCTTTGTTTTCACCACAACAAATGACCTCATTTTTTAGAAAAATATCGTTTGCTTTGGCTTTTTAAAAGCATTGGCAAAAATGTCTTTGATAACAGTGTTTTTTTGGATGCTATTTAGTGACCCTTCTGGCTCCATGCAGTTATGATTAAAATCAGAATCTAGGATGAGATGTCAGGTCTCTTATGCAGATTAGGCAGAGACAATTAAAGAGTGTGATTATAGCAGGCTAGAAATGTCAAGAAAATGCCACATCAAATATCACCATTCTGCACATATTATAGATAAGTGGAAAACTTCATTAGCAAGACAAGGACAGCTAGGAAATTTTGCTTTGAAAATGCAACTCCATTAAAAGAGAATATTTGTCTGCTGCATCTGGAAGCTTTCACTAAACAGAATAATTTAAAACCACAAAAAAGCACCCGATTTGTGTTAACCTGTTTAAATCTCCCTGTTTTGGAAGAGATGTGAGTGGAGTTAATCACAGAGTCCTAGAAAGATGAACCAATTATTGCAGAAGCTGGCTTGGCTGATTTTTCTCTCAAATGGAAATTTTAGTTCACTAGCATTTTCTTTCCTGTTGGGAAAATTATATGCTAGTTTTTTTTTTGTTTTTTTTTTTTTTTTTTTTTTTTTTTTTACATTGAGAAATGGCTGCTTTACATTACTGAAGTTTATAGTTAGCTGATATTTAACTGATCTTATGATTTAGTAAGCATGTAAGTTAAAACCCAAATTCAAATGGACTTATATAAAATGGGAGTTTATTGGCACACATTAAGGTAGAGTCCAATGATGATTCAGTGGTTCTAAGATGATACCAGGGAACATTTTTTGTTTTTGTTTGTTTTTCATTTTTGCCAATCTGCCGTCTGTGCTGTTGGCTGCATCCCAGGGATCGCTCGGTTTCCATGTGCAAGATTGCTGCCAAGAGTTCCTGGGGTCATCTGCTCTCTTGTCCAGCTCAGAGACACTATCCTATTAAAAACAAAAAGAAAGCAAAGAAGGAAGAAGGAGGAGTAGAGAGGAAAATGCTGGGCCCTTTCTCTGACTGGGTCATCTTAGGCCATTTGACTACCATGGCCAGGAAATTCTATGGCACAATTGGTTTAGGTTCAGATAAGAAGTCCACCCTTGAGCCTTTAAACCAATTTGGGATCAATCTGCCAATCTTTATAGCTGCTTCACGATGGGGGAGAAGTAGAAAAGATGATCAGGAAACAATCATTTGTTTTTTTCACTGCAACTCAGAAATGGCTATGTTTCAGAAAAGTCTGGTGTATTCATAAACAGGACTTTCCTGTTTAGGAATCTCATATATGATGTAGAAGTCAGGATTCTGGTTAACTTCAGGGAGGAGGGGAGTAGTGCCTGGATCCTGGCATGAGGGATTCTCATGTGTGTTGTTAAAGTTCTACTCCTTGATCTGATTGGTAGTTATGGGGATGTGTTCACTTTCTGCAAATTCTTGTATCTATCTATTCATGATTTACATACCTTTCTGTGTTAATTATGCTTCTATAAAGAAACTGCATGTAAAACTGACGGTAGGAAAGTTTATAAAGTTATTTGTGTACAGTAATTTACATGGATTGTAGTAATAGTATCCAAGGTTCTCAAGCTATGCACTGAGGCACTGCGGGGTACCACAGCAAACTCATAATGACACCATGGGCTAGTTTAGAATTCTGAAGGAAACACAGCAGTGTGCGGTATCTGCTGGTCATTGCATAAACTACCAAGTTGGGGTAGTTTACAGCTTTTCTGTGAGATAATGCTATCTTCCTTTCAATGATATCCTAACTCTACTAACATATTTTTGTTGTTGCCATTCTTGGCAATTGCTGTGATAAAAACCAAGTGCTGAATGAAAAATCAGTGAGAAACAGGAAATAAGGGTGATGGCACAGTGTCCAATCTGATTCTAAGATTTAAGAAGTTGTGCAGATGGACATCGCAGACTACTAGAGTGGGGAAGGAAGAAGCCGGGTGTGAGTGGAAAAA